>NC_069686.1:53408909-54031409 GCF_023699985.2 Odocoileus virginianus | reverse complement strand
ATGAAGATGCACCTCTTTCATTTCCTTCAGCTATCATTTCGGAAATAGAGTTGAACATCAGTTTTTCCATTGATGGAACACAATTTGAGTATGATCACAGTAGCTGCTATCACTGTTTCTAAGGGTGAAGGATTACATAACTTTGACAAGTTTTTTGCTTCATGACTTCTGACCAGCTTTAGTTTCCTAATGTACAATATTTTATATAAAAGCTCCTGTTTCACAATGAATGTTCCACCCAACCTGCTTCCAGGGGATGCTGCTGATGACAACTCTGTAGGTTGTGGCAGATACTGAGGAAGAGAAAGTAACTGTTTGGTGCTTCTAATCTATCTTAGGGATCACAGGCCACTAATGTGGGAGCCCAACAGAGACCTTTCACAGCACCACTCTTATTTTAGAGAGGAGAAAATGGAGTGTCAAACAGGCTGACTACAATTAAAGTCTGAGCAAGAACAGAGTCATTATCTATAGGAATCAAACCACTGCTCCTTCTAGGCTAACTGTGTTTATAAGAAAAATATTTGGTGACATGAACAAATCTGTACAAACTACAAAACATGCTAAATATTTAACAAATTCATTGACTCCATATTACTGTGCATCTTATTGGGTTTTAATCTGACCTATTCAGCTTACTGGTGCTTTCTGGGTGGTGCTAGTAGTAAAGAAGTCACCTGCCAATGCAGGAGACATAAAGAGATGTGGGTTCAATCCCTGGGTTGGGAAGATCCCCTGGAGAAGGGCATGGCAACCACTCCAGTATTCTTGCCTGGAGAATCCTCATGGAGAGAGAAGCCTGGCAGGCTACAGTCCATAGGTTCACAAAGAGTCGGACACAACTGAAGCAAGTGGGTGAGCAATTCAGCTTACTAAGAAAGATACAGTAACACAGCCCCATTTTACCATGCTCATATACGATGTAGGACCAAGTCAGTATCAGGGCTTAACTAAATTAAGATATAAAACAGAGAGCAATTTGTTTATTACATCAAAAGCAGTTACTTGCTAGATAAGTAATTCATCAGCTATTTGCTCTGAAATAAAATGATTGCAATGTCTATCACATCCAACAAAAACTGAAACAGGCAATAAATGGGATCAACCTTCAAAAAATAAATATACTAAAGGTAGCTGCTTTTGACTGTAGCAAATAAAAGCCAAAGTTATTTCAAGCATTCATCACTTCAATGATTTCTAAATTTGCTTCTCTAAAAGAAATGTACTAGAGATTAATAAATTTTACATAAAAGCAAATAGAATGTGTAAATTACTAAGGGGTTGACTTCCTTTTGATTCCAGCCATTTTCCCAAGCTCAAAAAAGACATTCACTCAAGTTTTGTATGGCTTCTGTGTAATCATCTCCCATACAACTAAACAGGTAAAGAAAGGATATACTTTTTTTAGTGGATAATGATAAACCTAAGATTTGTAGCTAAAAACATTCTTGATCACAAATGCTTTGTTATTTTCTTTGCTCCTTGGCTATACTCTCATGTCTAAAAGACAAAAATGAAAACAAAACAAAGGGAAAAGGATTCTGTACGCATCCACATACAAGAAAGGTGCAGTCCTTGAAAGTCGCAATAAAAACAGATCATCATAGATGGGAATTCCATTAAAGAAGGACAATATACTTGCTGTGGTGAAAGGCTCAATTCTTTTTTTTTTTTTCTTTAAATTACTGATAGACAAAGTCTGGAGCTGAAACACATTCTTAAGATCAAAGGCAAAATAGCAATGTCCAAGTTAGTCCAAAAGAAAAGCAAACCGAGCAACAGACAGATTTTCTTGCAAATGGAGAATGTCTTTAGTACAATACAATAAGTCTGTTGTATGTGACACCTTGATAAATTAAAGAAACAGAAACACTGTCACAAAAGAAAAGGAAGAAAGGAAGGAAATTCACAAAACAGTGCCCACAGAAGATGGATAAGAACATTTTTAGAGAATACGTGCATTGATTAAAGGCAGGCAAGGAAAACAAGATAGCTGCTCTATCTGGCTCACCCCCTACTGCACATGCCCTATTGTATTGTTTCTTTTGGCACTAACTACAAGAGAGCCTCATCCTATGTCTAATAATACTATTATTTATAAAATAGAAGAAAAACATCCTGATAAGAGTATACCTCAATAGGAAAAAGTCTCCTTCTATATAATCTGAGTGTCCAGATGAAAAAGAAATGCCTTTTCAAAGTAATAACAATTACAAAGCGACCAGTGAACAAGATAAGCACTTGCAGAAGGAACCACACTGAATCTATTCAACCAACCAGCTTTTCTGTTGTGTGAACCCAAGAATGGATAACTGCTCCTCACTGGGAAAACCTGCAGTGCTGTCAAAATCAGCCAATGCCAGTATACGGTTGGGGGCAGGGGAGGAATAACGGTTGGGGGCAGGGGAGGAAATCATTAAAGAAAAAAGGAAAGTTGAGAGAGAAACAGAGGAAAGGGTGACAATACAAGTTGTAACTCTGTATTCAACATTATATTCATTAACCTGTTATATTAAGTCAATATGGAAGACACAGAGTTTTGAAAAGTACACACATCCACAACGGCCCCTGTCCTCCAAAAGCTAGAACTTATAAACTATTACTTTGGTCTCTGATTTTACCAATGCTCATTTCTTGCAAGTATAAACAGAATGTTCAACTCTGTTAGTGAAGTTATTTTCATATTCTGGCCAGCATCCCCATATGAATGTATTTTTGCTGCAAAGTACACTTCTACTATATTGAAATAAAAAATCAAAATAGAACACACATTTTCAGAAGTCCAAGTTTATGAACAATCTACTGAATATGATGTTTCCTATTTCATAACTTTATATGCATGATATGTACACCTAACTACATTTGAATACCAACCATCTTACATATGAAGTACAATCTGATCAGGTATTTCAGAAATGATGCTGATAATTTGCTGGAGTTGGAGAAGAGTAAAAAAAATTCATAATACAATTAGATAGTACTTATTGAGCCATTAAATGTGGCAGCCACTGTCTTACATGCTGCTATCTCTATTATCTTATTGAATCCTCACAAATCTATCCTTCTTACAGATGAGTAATAAAACCTTCTAAATGAACAGTCATTTGAACTTTAAACCATTGCACTAAACTCCTTCAAGCCACGAACCTCCAGAGGAGATTCTGTGGAACCTAATTCGTTGTTGGTTACGAATGGAATTTTACACTACTTTTGAAACATGATCAAACCAGGGATGATTCCAGCAATAATTCCCCAGCAGTGTCTGTAACCAGAAGTGCCAGGTGGCAGGGTGAGGCCACCCCTGCCCCTACCCTTAGGAGCAGACCTAAGAGTTCAAAGTAGGAAATTCAGGCACGCAGTTCAGAGAAGCACCTTCTGACAGGTATGGGGAAAGGTCCAGATTTGGAAAAGCCCAGAATGTTTCCCAAAAGTCCGGTTCTATGAAAGGGATTTCAAAGCTAGTGGTCAGCTGGGAGTTTAAGTTTCAAGGACAGAATTCCAGTTTCTACAAAGTATGATAGCAATGTGATAAGCAGTCTTATATCATCTGAAGCACAGGGCAGAATTTCAGGAGATCTACTCTGAATAGGTCGAATCAGAAACAAGGAGAATCTGAATATACAAGCAGATGCATTTAAGTTTACTCTCCCATAACACTTTTAAAAAAATTAAATAAAATGTATTAGTTCACTCTTCTGTTCAAATTGTGGGACCAGAGTAAGTACCTGAATGAGTTCTGTTTTGACAGCACGTTCACAAGTCCAATTTGTTCATTAAATCCAACAAAGTTAGCCTAGTTCCCCAACTAACACAGTCAACTATATAGTACTGTACTGTAATAGGTTTGTAATCCTTCTCACACAAACAATAAATAAACAAACACAAAAAATAAAACATTTTTAGTCTTACAGTACAGTATCTTGAAAAGTACAGCAGTCCAACAGCTGGCAACAGGGGCACATTTGCATCTTCGAAAGTTTACAACTTGAAGGTTCATATGCAGGGGAGTAGTAGTTTCCTGGACCTAGATAGGTTCATTTTGAAAAATGGCGAATCTAGATCTCTCTGGCACCGATACACCATGATGGAGAAGCCAGCCTTAGGAACATAATTCCAGTACTGACCATCATGGATTTCTTGACACATTGTTCACATCTGGAGAAATCTGTCAAGGACAAAATCTAGAGTAGCCTGCAGTTTTGCTGACTTCTACTTTTGACTTTCAGCCCTTCGCCATGAGCTAAATTCTGTGGATTTGTTCTAATTTTCGGAGAAAGATACTGGAAAGTGTGACATCAAATCTTACTTTTAAAATATTTATCTAAAGTTTTAAAGATTGATTTTGCTTTCTATAAGAACAGCCAATGTTAAAGCAGGAACTAAAAAATAAATATTATTATTTTAATAATAAAATAATTATTCAGACAGAGTAAGCGCTTCATTCTTAAGTCTACACGAATACAGACATGACTCATTAGGCCAGTGGACAACTAGGGGCCAAGCCTAGAATCATGGACCATGTCTCCCTCAGTATCATGCTCAATGCCCAGTAGGCCTTGGTAGATGATTACAGAACTGAATCTAACATCTAAGTCTCAGAGTCTCCATCTTTAAACTCAAGTGATAATGTAGTCAGGGGCTTTCCTGGTGGCTCAGTGGTAAATAATCTGCCTGCCAATGCAGGAGACGTGGGTTTGATCCCTGGGTTCGATCCCTGAGTCCAAAAGATCCCCTGGAGAAGGAAATGGCAACCCACTCTAGCATTCTTGACTGGGAAATACCATGGACAGAGGATCCTGGCAGGCCACAGTCCACATAGTTGCACAGAGTTGGACACACATGATAATGTAATCATTTCTCATTATTTATACACTACATACTTGCAAATTTGCTTAATCAGTAAAATGGATTTGCAACCCCAAAATCAATACTTGAGGTGTTTTCATGATCATTTGCAAACATGAATAGAGCAGCAGAAAATGTGAGTCACCAACGCCCACATTGCGAGCTGAGGTTAACAGGGAGATACTCTGCAGCTCTCAGGCCGTAAACAAGCATCCGTCCCACGCTCTACTTACTGCCATGTTTTTCTACACTTCTGTGTTCTTGCTGTTCTGGCCCTCCAATGTAGTGCTGAAATGTCATATACTGTCCCTAACTGAAAAAAAGCTATGCTGTATCTTACATACAAAACATGTATGTTAGAAATGAAACATGTCAGTTTCATTCAGGTATGAGTTACAATGCTGTTAGCCATGAGTTCAATGTTAATGTATCAACTATATTAAATAAGGTATTTTTAAAAACATACATAGAACATAGATGAAGATAAAGTGCTGACTGGATGATGAAAACATTATCGCCACAGGCTAGTAGAAACCAAACTCTGTATTTGCCTTAGGAGTGATGATTCATTCTACACCAAGTCAATGTTTGTACCTAGCTCCTAGAACATCACTACCATGAATTATAAGCAGTGACTGTCCTTACTCAGTGTATTTTAGATCTGAGAAAAGGTAGGTTTGGAAAATGCTGGTGAAGTGACCAGCTCAAGTAGGCACTTAAGGAATCTGACCCATCTAAAGGTAAAATCAGTGTCTTCTCAGGTATGTGCAAGCAACATGATGTAAAACATCTACCTCTGATTCATTGTTTTCCATAGAAGAGGGTATGAAAACATGAAACTGCATTTAAATATATCCCTGCAGTTAGTATACTAGTAGAAGTTGGAACTACTAAGATTATCTATAATCAATCAAAAGGCATCTGAGTTCCAGGTCAAGTAAATACAGCCTACTGGAATAGGCTATTAACTCTGCTACTTAGAAAATCATAGCCTTTTATGCATAAACATCTCAAACAAATCCAATTAAAATGGCAAATCAGACTTGAGCATGTCACTGACAAGTCTATAACCCCCATAGTTTGAAATTACAAAGTTGTCATCATTGTAAAAAAATTCCAGGGTTTCAACATAAAGCAGAAACTCACCAATAAGAACTGCTCCTATTTAATGAATCTAGAGAATGTACTTTAGGAAACAACAGTATTGTTTAAAAAACTCTGCTTTGATTAATTATGAAAAACAAATTAATGCACTCCTGAGCAGAGATAGAATGTGTGTGTGTGTGTGTAAAAGTGTAACAAAGTAACCCTTTCTTGGTAAAGATAAGACCATTTTAATTCAGATTTCACTAACTCAGAATCAAGAGTCTAGGTAGGTATCGCTTTGTTCTATAAAAACATTTGAAAGGTAAAAGCACATAAATGATATTAAAGGAGACTGAAGTTTTAGAATACTGTACTAAGAATTTTTTAAAAGCTTTTCACGATTTTGAAAGCATTTATTTTCATACAACTTATTTACTTATTTATTCATTCAAGATGCATTAATTCCACACACATTTATTGAGTTCCTCTCTGGGCTGGCCATCAGAGACACCCCCAGGAGAACAAGATGCAGAATAGCTTTCCTGAAGCTCACAATCTAGTAGGTGAGCAAACGTGTCAACAAAGGCATCACAAGGTGATAAATACCATGAAAAATGGAACCGCAAAAGGAGAAAAACATTACTGAGCTGTGCTATGCTGTGTGGTGTTTAGTCGCTCAGTCATGTCCAACTCTTTGCAACCCCGTGGACTGTAGTCCACTAAGCTCCTCTGTCCATGGGGATTCTCCAGGCAAGAATACTAGAGAGGGCTGTCATGCCCTCGTCCAGGGAATCTTCCCAACCCGGGGACCGAACCCAGGTCTCCCGCACTACAGGCAGATTCCTTATCATCTGAGCTGCCAGGGAAGCCCATGGAGCTGAGGCTGATGCTTTGAAAAATAACCCTTCAAGGGGTGGCCTCATCTCCACGTTATAGTATGGTTTCTCACAGATCACCAGCCCAGGCTGGATGCATGAGACAAGTGCTCGGGGCTGGTGCACTGGGAAGACTCAGAGGGATCGGGTGGAGAGGGAGGTGGGAGGGGGGATTGGGATGGGGAATACAGATAAATCTATGGCTGATTCATGTCAATGTATGGCAAAAACCATTACAATATTGTAAAGTAATTAGCCTCCAACTAATAAAAATAAATGGATTAAAAAAAATAAAGTATGGTTTCTCTAGGGGCCATGGTACCAATCAGCTCTGCTCTAATAGGAACACTTGAGAAATAATGCAGCTCTAACTCCATATGGGAGGGAGGAAAACCTCACAAACTCAGACTAGTTTGGATGGGCAACTCTCACCTTCACTGTCAGGTCACTTTTGCTGTCCACACCACAACAAGTTGAAAGCAAGTTAGCCGGAAGGCGGAGATACTGGGTCCCACCAGTGTTGTTTCTGGCTGGGAAGGTCATTAGGAGAGCACCCTGACTCTTGCCACTGAAAACATAGGTGCTTTCATGAAAGAGAGAGTACACAGTTTTCATTACCCTGGTGTTAGCTTGGCCAAGTGATGGAAAGTTGACACACCTTAGTTTCCCTCCGCAAACTGACACCTCTTAACTTTATTAGCACCTCTTTTATCCCTTTCTCATCTCCCCCTGCTTTTAACGCAACAGGAATGTGATGGATGTCCTTTCCTAGACTTAAGTGCTGAATATGGATAGTTTATCTGTTTGAGGCTACTGAAGAGGAACAGGATCAGTTGACAGAACTCAATTCCCCCAGGTAGGTCATCTCCAAAGAAGCCCACACACACTAAACGACTTTCAAGAGCCAAGACATCAGCGGCCTTGCTGCTGAGCAGGAAGCATCTTTGCCCACTCTGACCAACCAGGCTAGAATTAGAGTCACCTTGGCCTCCACTGCTAATCCTTCCTTGGTGCCACCAGGAAAAGGACCCGATCTACTAGGGAGATGCTGATAGGAACCAGAAAGAAGGCAGAGACTCGGACATCTATGAGGATTCTAGACACAAGGCAAGAACCACATTTATTTGAGAAGACTTCGTTCAACACAGTTCTGAGGGGAAAATGCCCAAGTGGGCATGTGCCACCCATGAAAGAAACTGACTCCCTTCTAAAGTCTTCTAAATGTATGCAGACTATGGGACCATTATTCCAAATCCAAAGTCAAACAATACAGCTCCCAAACAAACAGGGATGAAATACTGAGTATAATGAAAAGAATGTAGACATCAAAACTTATGACCCAAATGATTTCTCCAGCATGGTTTACACTACCATGATTCAGAGGATACCTTTTCTTAAGACTAAGGAAATAAATGTAGAAGCAGGTTTGGAGGGCCTAATATCCCAAAGGAACACTGAAACCTGTTTTTCAGCATAGGTCTCAAGGAGGGTGAATTTAATGCATAATTTCATAGGAATCATCCCACTGGATGAAACAGGAAGAGATGAGGAAATCCCAGCTCTCAGAAGGCAGCTAAAGAACTCTTTCTGGGGAACTTCTCTGGCGGTCCTGTGGCTAAGACTCCATGTTCCCAATGCAGGGGGCCTAAGTTAGATCCCTGACTGGGGAAGTAGATCTTTCAGGCCCAGTTAAGAGTTCACATGCCGCCAGTTTAAAAAAACAAAACAAAACTCTTTTTGTGCTTTCGTTAGGTTAATACCTCTACCAACCAGTACTTATACTTCTCTAGTCTTTCCTTAAATGACTTCCAGAAAAGACTCCACAGCTTTCTAGGCAGCCTCAAGTGTGTAACCTCCAAAGCAAAACATTCTTTCTTCTTTCCAAGTGAACTGGACCTATGGTAATTTCTCATTTAGTCTCATTCTTACCTAGACAGGGTTCCATGAATTCATGATTCATGAGAGAGCATTTAAAGTGTCAAGAGGCTGAGCTTGTGCTCCCATTCTTCTACCATTTATATGGTTGCAGATAAATTACCACTTCTTTGGTCTTGGTTTTCCGATGACAAAGCAAGAGAAGTAGATAAAAGAGGATTAGTAAGTCCCCTTTCATTTCATATTAATCACCTGGTACCTTGTAATATATCGCCTATTCCAAATTAATAACCAACCCAATTCCTTTATTAGGTCAGTAAAGACTCTGCCTGCAACATGGGAGACCTGGGATTGATCCCTGGGTTGGGAAGATCCCCTGGAGGAGGGCATGGCAACCCACTCCAGTATTCTTGCCTGGAGAATTCTCATGGACAAAGAAGCCTGGTGGGCTATAGTCCATGGGGTCACAAAGAGTCGGACACCACAAACATGGCATGCCTAAAATTCATAACGTAAAAACTAGTTTCAAAATACCATTTTACAGTTACTCAGGCTGGATTCCCAAAATATGAAGTTTTTTATACCTGCCAGTCAAATCAGCCAAATGCCTTTATCAAAATCCATTTAATACATCGTGTGGTGGCATCTTCCAAAATATGTTCACTTGTTATGTTTACCAGAAAGAATTTGTAATGAGCAGCTGCCTCAAAATTAATTAATGCGTATAGCTCACATGATAAAGTTACAAGCCAAATCCCATTATAAGTAATATATTTTCAGTGCATAGCTCAAATTGCAAAGGACAGTGAAACTCCAGCTGATGGCCCATTTATTTAAAGCAGTATGTGAATCAACAAAATTACAGGAGCATGAAACAAATAGTTCTGTTCTCAATGTATATATTGAATAACATATTCTATGAAGTACTATACCATGGAATTCTAGCAAATTAAAGAAACTTTATTGATCCTTCATTTTTTCCTATAAACTGTTAACCTTCTCTATATAGAACCAAACTATAGGAAAATTGGAGTATCTGAATGCATTAGCTATATTCTGATTTTACCCCCAAAATTATCAAGCCAAGAAATTATTTTATAATTCATTGATTGATTACCCCTTAATTGATTACCTTAAAATATCTCTATTTTTCACTTACATCCCATTCATGTGCTAAATTCCAAAGCATTTTTGAAGGAAACCAAAGCAAGGTAAATAAAGCTGAAACCCTGCTTTGCCAGCATTTTTAAAAAATCAAAATCAGGTGTAATTGAAAGAAAATAATTATACACCTTGCTGGCACTTGTTCCATTTTTTAGAGCAAATGTTCATACTCACCTAGGGGATGTTCCATCTGCTTCTCTCATTTTAGTTTTCATGCTTTGCTTTAATTATTATACATAGATAAATTACCAAGATCTTACCGTCTCAAGTAACCCTGCTCTCATTTTTTTCAAATCATAGTCTACCAAAAATGAAATCAGATTTCTTCAAAAAGTGGTATTTTAACAATCTTTAAGTTAGCAGAAAAGGAGAGCTTATTATCACACCATTTGGGGAAAGTATCATTTCTAGCATTGCATAACGGTATAACTATATTCTACAGTTTTGAACTTTGCCAGGCAAATAGAATATCTATTCTCTTGGAGTCTAAAATCCAAACTTAATGTGTAGGTATATTTCAAACAGATAAAAAAGTAACAAAACTGATACATTAAACAGACACACAGTAAATAACACAAGCGCACATCAAGGCATGAATGTCTGTGGCTGGTACATCAGGTCAATAGAAAAGTGACACGGAATCGCAGAAGTGACAGACCTTGACTGCGCCAAAGCCTCGATGAAAAGCAAAAGCTTTAGTACAGCACCCATTCATTTTGCCTTCCCCATGTCCCACCTCTGAGGCCCCCAAAGTAACTGCATAACTGATTTATTTTTCATCCAGATGGCTGGCGTCCTGTAGACAGACTTAAAATGCTGACTGTGTCTTGGGCATGCTTATTCAGTGAGTCTTGAAAGCCATTATTCACTAATTTCACGTGAAAATGAAATTTCAGCTTCCCATTGTGTACAAATAACTTGGCCACTTATGCCACGCACAGAAAGTGCCTTTTGCCAGGGGGAGTGGACGGCTGGAATGCAAAAGCCTTCTTGGTGCTTCCCTGGCTCAGGCCCAAGCCGGCATATGGCGGCCCCACCAACCAGCTCCATGTATCAATAGAATACTAGGTGAATGCTTTAAGCAAGCCCTAATAATGTGATTTACAAGGCACACACGGCTGGCTGCTGTTTGCCTCTATTTTCACTCAGGGTAGATTAATCTTATTTCAAATAAAAGCATTTGGTGACATGTTGCTCCCTTGCATCCACTCTCCCAACATGATCAGCTGCTAATATTTTGCTATATCTAGAAACAATCTTGAGTTTCTAAGCTTTCTTCCTTTATCGTTTTCTTATTCTACAATGCAATCCTCAACATGGGCTTCACTTTCTGTTTCTCATCTGGGACTAACAGGCAAAGAAAACTGGTTTTTCAAGACCAAGTTAAAGGTTTTAGCAAAGCTCATAGGCTTTGCCCTGGTGCAACATTCCCACGCCATGCTTCTAAACAACTATTGATATTTTATGGACTTTCATCCCAGAAATTGTTTGTTTTCAGAGGTCAAAGAGCTCCCTTCCCCTCCCTGTCTGGGGTTTTAGCTCAGAATCAGCAGTGCTACTCACCAGTCATAAATAAAAATTCCCATGTAAATATCCACGAACATTTCATACTGTTGCTGAGGATCTCAAACATTACCAAAATCACTGGAGATTTCAAGCCCTGAAATCTGACTTTTGGATCTTTCCAAGAAGATTTATTTACATCATGTTTGCAAAATACAATCTGTATTTATGAACAGAGGTATATGCCAGCACTCAGCAATAGATGCAACAAGTCATAACCTGGAACCATTTGTTTCCAGCGGAAGTTCCCAGAGATGTGAGATATGCCTGTCTAGGGAGATCCTTTCTCTTCATTTTGAGGAGTCAATGGCTTTTTCTCTCCTAGTTTTTATCTACCCTGCCACATAGCTCTCTGTTCCTCCCCCACGTCTGCAGAGGGCTAATAACCCTCCTCCTTTCAGATATCCTAGGAATGTGTTTTTGCCCAATTGGCCTAACCCTAGGGTTGTCTCCTAGATAGCTGAATCTCAGGATGAGATGAGTGATATGGATTACAGGGATATCTGGTGCATTAAAAATAAACATGAGCAAGACAAAAGAGTTCAATCTCTATTTGGAATTACTCATCCAATTCCTGAAAATAACCAATGCTGTCAGCATTGAATGTATAAATACCCTGTTTCCTTTTTCTTTTTTTAAACCACAAAAATAACTGACAGTGTATTCAGAAAAATTAACTTTGACTTATTCCTAGAATCACAATCTACTCCAAAGAAAGGGAGATACTCTTGCATCAAAAAAAGGGAATGTACTTTAAAAACAAGAAGCTGGCTCTAGCATGGAGCAGCTGGCTCTAGCATGGAGCAGACTGCATGACCCCACGGACTACAGTCCACCAGGCTTCTCTATCCATGGGATTTTCCAGGCAAGAGTATTGGAACAGGTTGTCATGCCCTCCCCTCCAGGGGATCTTCCTGACCCAGGGATTGAAGCCTCCATCTCCTGTGTCTCTTGCATTGCAGACAGATTCTTTACCCACTGAGCCATCAGGAAAGCTCACGGAGGGGACATCCAGAGACAAACAGTGGTGGCTCCAGAATTTCTAGATGGGGTTTCAAAGGAGCAATCGGGTCAGAATGACGAGGCAGGGTATTTGCCTTAAAGCTCTATTTGGAGAGCAAGCTCATACTTCTTTTTTATTTCTTTTAAATTTTTATTGGCATGTAGTTGCTTTCCAAAGTCGAGCCATTTTCTATTATAGAGCAAAGTCAATCAATCATGCGCACACAGACTTCCCCTCGTTTTTGTATTTCCTTCCCACTCAGGTCACCACAAAGCACTGAGTCGAGGTCCCCGTGCTGCACAGTAGGTTCTCATTCGTTGCCTATTTTATACAGTGAAGGTAAGTCAGAAAGAGTAAAACAAACACCATGTATTAGCGCATACATGTAGAACCTAGAAAGATGGTTCAGACGAATCTATTTGCAAAGCAGAATTAGAGACAGAGACTGCAGACAACAAATGTACGGACACTAAGGCGGGGAAAGCGGGTGTGGGATGAATTGGGAGTTTATAGCTCATACGTCTTAAATGGACTGTGGGTTTATAAAAGTGGCTGAGTGAATGGCCAAAGGAAATGTCACCATTAACTCTGGCAATGCAAACTTTGGTAACTCCTCAGAAAGAATACAGCTACTGTATGCAGTATCAGTAGGACCCTTCTTAGAAGTCAGCTTGGATCTATCAGCCTTAAAAGAAATATAAATGACTGGACAAGCATCTTTGAAAAAAAACCATAGAGGTACTCAAAGACTCTACAATTCTCAGTTGGGAGACACATGAGCATTAAAGCAAAAGTGAATGTCTATTCCTCCTCCTCGAGTCCATTACAAATTATTGGGAAGGTGTTTTAATAAAAGGCCCATACTACAGAGGACTTTATACAAAAGATCAAGACCACTGTGGCACAAATATCAAATGAGTATAAAACTAGAGTAACGTGATATATAACGTGTAGCTTGTATCCAAAATTTTAAAAAAAGAAAACTTGGTCCTAATATTGTTTTCAGAAAAGGCAATGGCAACCCACTCCAATACTCTTGCCTGGAAAATCCCATGGACAAAGGAGCCTGGTAGACTGCAGTCCATGGGGTTGCTAAGAGTTGGACACGACTGAGTGATTTCACTTTCACTTTTCACTGTCACTTCACACACTGGAGAAGGAAATGGCAACCCACTCCAGTATTCTTGCCTGGAGAATCCCGGGGACGGGGGGAGTCTGGTGGGCTGCCGTCTATGAGGTCACACAGAGTCGGACACGACTGAAGCGACTTAGCATCAGCAGCAGCAATATTGTTTTGGATTTTAAGTGTATACTGTTTTTGGCTGATCTTATTATAATGAATGTCAAAGCAATCAATTTTAGGGTCCTTTGAGAAATCATTCTTTGTACCCATCTTTTAAGAAGATGTCTTCCCTGGTAGCTCAGACAGTAAAGCGTCTGCCTACAATGCGGGAGACCCAGGTTCAATCCCTGGATCGGGAACATCTCCTGGGGAAGGAAATGGCAACCCACGCCAGTATTCTTGCCCAGAAAATCCCATGGACAGAGGAGCCTGGTAGGCTACAGTCCATGGGGTCGCAAAGAGACAGACACGACTGAGCAACTTCACTTTTCACTTTCACTTTTAAGAAAAAAGGTCAAGAGCCGTAAAAGCCTGGACTCTTCTATAATTTAAGTGTAGCCCCCATTTTTTAAATCATGAAATAGAATTTCAATTGCTCAACAGAACTCTACCTGGAGAGAACCTTTCTAAAGATGTTTTGAACAGAAAGGCAGTTCTAGTCAAATCTAGGATAGGTGACGGCATTCTCACAACAAAGCAAGTTTGCTTCCAGCAGATCCTAGATGGAAGCATTTCACCTATGGAATAATTCATTTCCTAAAAAAGACCTGGCCTGGTAGCTACCATCTAGCAGTAAAGGTAGCAAGGGAAAAAAATGCTGTGACAGCATTTTCTTTTGATTCAGCCCAGTAGCTATGGAAACTATCTTTTAAAGTCCAATTGGTCTCCTTCCCTGCAAACCATACAAAATAAAACTATTTCTCACCCTCCATGGATTCCATGTCTGGAGGCTTCATTTTTCAACACGTTTAACTTAGCTAAGCCCTCTCCAGCTCTAGGTATTTGCAAGCTAAAGCTATCATATTTGATCGATACCATGGATTTAAATTAGAAAACCCATGAAGGCGTTTCAAAATAAAGCAGCAAGGAGTCCTAATGCCCAGAAAATGAGGAGTAAACATTTGTTAAATCTGCTTGATATGCTCCAAGAAATACAATGTTTGCTTCTTTACATTTCTCTATTTCTCCTCTTCTCCGGAGGTAAGAAAGCATGTACATTCCCATCACTTGTAATGTCATCAGTCCATGAGTTTTTCCTGCAGCTGTACATACACCATAGGCTGAGTAGCAATTCAGAGTGAAGAGTTCCTTCTATTTAAGATTTTTCTTTTGTGGCTCCTTCAAGAGGAAAATGGTAGACAAGCTAAAATATAAAGCAAGTCGGTGGTCTGACTTTTTCTATGTGGATTTTAATCATAATTCATTCAAAATGGAACTCTCTTCAGAAATTTATTTCTAGATGCAGTCACTCTAATTTTCTGAGGTTCACCAGGTTATATCTTAATTATACTTGAGTATTTCTTTTGGTACATGATTCGATAAAAACAGATGTCCTTTATGCTCACTCTCCTTCTCTAAACACCACTTTAATTCATCTTTATTGTCTCTTATTTTCCTCAGTTAAATCCCCTCAGAATCTGTTTCTCTGTATACAATCATCAGCAATCCAAATTGTGAAATTTGCAAAATCAAAATAGAGTAACTATTATCTTACAACATGCATAAATTCCTCTCATTGATTTTGTCATGATTTTGTCATCTTTCTCTTACATAAAATTTGTTTACAGCCCATTTGAAGAACCCTATACTGTTAGCATGACACTTAAAAAATGTCCAAGACAATCCTACAGAACAACAAAGCTAGAGGACTTCTACTGTGTTAAAGTCAAAGTGACAGTCACTCAGTCATGTCTGACTCTTTGCAACCCCATGGACTATAGCCTGCCAGGCTCCTATGTCCATAGAATTCTCCAGGCAGGAATATTGGAGTGGGTTCCATTCCCTTCTCCAGGGGATCTTCCTGACCCAGGCATCAAATCCATGCCTCTAGCATTGCAGGCAGATGTTTTACCATCTGAGTTTCCATAAAGTTGGAGACTTGAGGCTGTTGGAAGCAAAAAATAAACAAATAGACCTATGGAACACAATGGAGTCTGAAACATATATATGTGTGTATATTTATATATATGTATGTATGTATGTATAAAACAGGCATGTCAGAAATAGACAGTCACTTGATATATAACGAAGATAACAAGGGAAAGTATTTGGGAAAGAGTGGTCTTTTCACTATGTGATTTGAAGTCGGCTGGGTATCTACTGGGGGTAAAGTGACTCTTGAGTCTTTACTCAAATCATAAACCAAAATCAACTTCTGAGGGACTTCAAATATAAATATAAAAGACAACAAAGTATCTATTTTAAAAAGCATAGGAGCATGTATCTTCATAATTTTGGAATAGGTAAAGGATTCTTAAAGAGGACTCAGCTAAGCATTAAGGAGAAAAACTGAAAACTCAGCTTTATTGTCAAAAGACACATTCAAGAGAATGAAGAGATTAAGTTTCAGGGTAGGAAAATATATTTGCAATTGTTAGGGGAAGCACACTGGTTGAAACCGTCCACCCTGGCCAGGCAGCATAGTAACCATTTGCATAAATTGTTTTAGGACAGGAGGTCCCGGTAAGGAACATGAAACTATAAGCCTCCACCACCAATAAGAGTTCGGGAAAGGTCAAAAGGTGACACCACATGTCCAACCACCTCCCAGAATCCTTCTCTCTGATATCCATTTGGCAAAACAAGGTGTGCACCACCAGGAAGGACTCTGAGTCAGAAATATTGGCCAAAGACAACCCTGAAAATAATCCCATCACCATAAAACCCAAGACTGCAAGCCACGCGGCAGAGCAGTTCTCCTGGGTTCCCTTACCCTCCTGCTTTCCACCCGAGTGCCCTTTCCCAATAAAACCTCTTGCTTTGTCAGCACATGTGTCTCCTCGGACAATTCATTTCCAAGTGTTAGACAAGAGCCCATTTTCAGGCCCTGGAAGGGGTCCCCCCTTCCTGCAACAGAATATCTATATCCAATTTAGACCTGGATCCATAATATGTACAGAATTCTAAAAATAAATAAGAAAAAAGAGATACAACCCATTGGAAAAATGGGCAAATGACTTGAACAGACCATATCAAAAAAGAGGATACTTAAATGGCAAATAAACATATGCATATCAGTTTCATTAGTCATCAGGGAAATGCAAACAAAGCCACAGTTCAATACTGCTACCACCCACCAGAGAGGTGGTGGTTTATTTGCTAAGTCACTTCCAACCCTTTTGTGGCCCCATGGACTGTACCCCATTTCCCAGGCAAGAACATTGGAGTGGGCTGCCATTTCCTCCTCCAGGGGATCTTCTCCACCTAAGGATCAAACCCGCATCAAATCCATTTCAGGCAGATGTTTTACTGCTGAATCACAAGGGAAGCCCACCATTCCACCAGAGCAGTTAAGTTTAAAAAAAAGAAAAAAAAAAAAATACCAAGTGTGTGTTGGCAAAGATGTAGAGAATATGGAATTCTCATAACTTAATGATTTAATTTTATCAAAGAAAAAAAAAAGAGTGGTGGCAGACACTAAATGATTATAATGCTGGCACCAGCAATGACCATATCTTCCCACAGCTGTGCTGTAGGGAGATCTGAGAAAGGATAATGGTGGAGGATTGAATCTATCTAGATACACCTGGTGGAAGAAGGGGAAGTGAGCCTGAAGTGGAGACAAATACAAAACTGAATTTGCAGTCTGAGGAGACAGTGCTAAGAAAAATTCCAGAGAGAGGATAGAATGCTGGGAGACATGCGTGGTGATTGTAAACAGACTGAATTTCCACAGTGAGGTCTATAAAGAAAAGCTGCTGGGGAAGATAACACTGAACAAGCTCTATTCTAATGGGGAAAAAAAAAATCATTGCCCACTCTTACATCCCTTAGATAGAACAATGGCATGAGAAGAAGCTTGTGAAAGAGGTATCTTAATTCACCCAATTACATTTACTGTCATTTTCTGGAAACTTTTTCAAATTGTGGGAAGCGATATATTAGTTGAGGATTAAATTCATTTTGATACCACCCTTATGGCAGAACGTAAAGAACTAAAGAGCCTCTTGATGAAAGTGAAAAAGTTGGCTTAAAGCTCAACATTCAGAAAACTAAGATCATAGCATCCAGTCCCATCACTTCATGGCAAATAGATGGGGAAACAGTGGAAACAGTGGCTGACTTTATTTTTCTGGGCTCCAAAAGCACTGCAGATGGTGACTGCAGCCATGAAATTAAAAGACGCTTACTCCTTGGAAGGAAAGTTATGACCAACCTAGACAGCATATTAAAAAGCAGAGACATTACTTTGTCAACAAAGGTCCATCTAGTCAAGGCTATGGTTTTTCCAGCAGTCAGGTATGGATGTGCGAGTTGGACTATAAAGAAAGCTAAGCGCAGAAGAATTGATGCTTTTGAACTGTGGTGTTGAAGAAGACTCTTGAGAGTCCCTTGGACTGCAAGGAGGTCTAACCAGTCCATCCTAAAGGAGATCAGTCCTGGGTGTTCATTGGAAGGACTGATGCTGAAGCTGAAACTCCAATACTTTGGCCACCTGATGTGAAGAGCTGACTCACCTGATAAGACCCTGATGCTGGGAAAGATTGAGGGCAGGAGGAGAAGGGGACGATGGAGTATGACATGGTTGGATGGCATCACTGACACAATGGACATGGGTTTGGGTGGACTCCGGGAGTTGGTGATGGACAAGGAGGCCTGGTGTGCTGTGGTTCATGGGGTCGCAAAGAGGCGGACACGACTGAGCAACTGAACTGAACTGAATTGCAATTATCCACAACAATTTTGCTAAACCTGATATTCCTTAAGAAGAGGGTAGACTAGAAAACTCCACAGTGGAAAATGATATAGATGATCTTATTTGCAAAACAGAAATTGAGACACAGAGAACAAATGTACAGACACCAAGATGGGAGGGTGGGATGAACTGGGAGATTGGGATTGACATATATACAGTACTATATACAAAACAGATAACTACTGAGGACCTACTGAGTGCTCTATAGCGACCTAAATGGGAAGGAAATCCAAAAAAGAGAGAACATATGCATATGAATGGCTGATTCACTGTTATATAGTAGAAATTAACACAACATTGTAAAGCAACTATATTCCAATAAAAATAAATTTTAAAAGAATGAAAGAAAATACCACAGTGCATTCCACAGATGCTTAGCAAGAATGTACATGCTGCAACTGATCCAGGATGAGAGTGTGGCAGGGGGCGGGATACCTGATGGAGGGAAGATGAGGACTCATCGAGCTTGTCTTCATTTCATCTGGTGCTTAAGCATTGTTTTTAAAAAAATACATTTTTGTCACACATGTGTATGTGTCCTGTATGTGTATATATTCACACGTATACATGCATTAGGTTGAAATATAAAGCATATTTCTTACTGTGGTTGGCAGTCAAAAAAATTGGGAAAACATGACTCTGAAAGTAGAGTTCTGTAGAATGAATTTGAACAAGGCAAGGCTTGAATGTTTGCCAAAGAACACTGAATGACAAAGAGATACACAGTAGATGAAAGAACAGGAAGTAGAATCTAGAGTAAGAGTCTAGAGCAAAAGTCTACAGTAGGATGACATTCAGACCTTCCCAAGTTCTTGCTTAAACCTTAGGGTTATTTGTTTCTCCCTAAATGTCCTTTTTCCCAAGGCTCTTCAATTCAGCACTCTTTTCAATAATATCAAATGAGGCTGGAATTTAATCATTTCCTATGTTCTTTTGTATTTTTATAAAAGTTTCTTGGATTATAGTTGATTTACAATGTTGTGTTAGTTTCACAGCACAAACTGATTTGATTTTAATATAAATGTATATCCATTCTTTCTCAGACTGTTCTTCCCATACAGGTCATCATAGATTACTGAGCAGAGTTCCCTGTGCTGCACCGTAGATTCTTGTTGGTTATGTATCTTATATATGGTAATGTGTATGTGTTAATCCCAAGCTCCTGACTTACTTCCCCCCCACACACATTTCCCCTTCAGTAACCGTAAGCTTGTTGTCAGTATCTGTAATTCTGTTTCTGCCTTGTGAATCCTAAACTGCATTCCATTTGGGACACCTAATACACCGAGCACTGCCTAAGAAGGGTCAAATAATTGGCGATTTGAGGTGAGGCTGCAAGCTGTCTTTTCTTTACCTTATCTCGTTAGTTATGTCTCTACATCATTTTCACTAAATAAATCCAGCATGGGCAAAGCTAATGGCTGTTTTATGATCATGCCATTAATGATGTTGACATTAAAAACTGTGACGAATGTTAAAAATAATTTTTACATACAGCAATTTTATTCTATGTTAATTTCCTACCTCCTTAAATTACGCAGACTTCAATTAAAAGAACATAAAGATTTCCCAACCCCTTCAAATTTTATAGCATTAAATTAAAATCCAATAAGCAGCCTCTACCCATGCGCCCACCGTCACCACTTTAAATTAAAAAAGAAAACTCACTAGGAACCCAAGGTCTTTAGGCAGTAAAAGCATTCCAATCAGCTACACAAAGCATTTATTGTGGGATAATATCCATGAATAGCTAAAGGCCCACTGAAATATCTGAGTATATGTTTTCTTTATATAAGCTTATACTGGGAGTGGAGAAGGCCTTCATTCATTCTGAAACTTGGCGACCTGGAAGTAGGCAGTCATGGAATATCTCAAGGGTATATTCACTTCCTCTTCTGCAAAGATCTGCTTTTCCCCATACTCTACGGTTCTGCAATTTCCCCCCTTCACATCCTATTTTCTGCTAAGGCTTACTTGAAGTCATGTTCATCTCATGTTACTTGCTCCAGAATTACTCTAAAAACCTTTCAGATATGCGACTATCTTAGGAAAAGGGAATTGAAACTTTCAGTGTCCTATCTGGGTATCTGCAGTTGCTCTGTCAATAAAGCCATGCGTTGATTGCTTACTAATTGACCCATCACGTTACTGACGAAGTGTTCAAAGCAGTTTAGGAATTCAACCCCAGAAGCTGCATGGATATTCTAGAGAAACTATTCTCTCACTGCCCGGGAAGAAAACAGACTCCACGCTGAAAGGAGAGCAGTAATGAACTTGACCCTGGGCAGCTGCCTTCCTATCAGCCAGTCACATGACCTCCCTTGATTTCATGACAGCCACTTTTAGAAAATGGTGCACTTACACTGCGATATTGACCAAGTGGGTGAGTTTAACTGCACTGCTGTTGTTTAGGACTGGCTATTTTTGAATCTACAGCCAATCACACAGCGGGTATGCATGTTCCACCTCTTGCCGTATGCTACTCATATAAAGCTTCTTTGTCCATCTGCTTCTCAAACAAAACCACTCAGGACTGCATCAAACCAAAAGCAATCTGTGTTTTTGGGATGGAGACAGTGGGCATGTGTTCTAGCCCCACGCTTCTCTACAACAGGCATCGAACAGTATATGGGACACTAATACATGAGACCATTTCAGGATTGAAACCAAAAGCCTTCATTTCTAGTCTAAATTCTGATACCACCTGACCATGTGTCTTTGGACACCACACTTGAACTTTCTAGGCCTTAGTTTTCTAAGTTATAAAATGCAGGGGCAAGACAATGTTGAATGCAGTTCAGCTTTAAAATTTTCTTCTATATGGATTAGGAAGTTGCAACCCATTCCAGTATTCTTGCCTGGAAAGTTCCATGGACAAGAGGAGTCTGACAGTCGGCTACAGCCCAAGGGCTTGCAGAGTCGGACACAACTGAGCGAGCATGCACAGCACATGCCGCTCATAACTGACAGGTTTACAGTGGCGTCTTCTGCTCAGACTAACCCAGAGCACCCACAGAACATTTGACTTGCTTCTGCTTACTCCCCTACTGGATCAACAGCTCCAATCCTGGTCCCTGGGAAAACCTACCTCTTCCTTCCTCAATTCCAACCAATAACTTAACAGTTCAAAGAGAAATAATGCTCTCCCCACTACAGAGTTTTTGATGGGCATCATCCTTGTCTGTTTCTCAGTATCTTACTTTCTCATTTTTATTTCCTTCCTATGAATCTGCCAAGGAAGATAACTCTAAATTCATTTATCCCAGACTATGAGTGTCCCTTTAGTCTCCCCCCAGCCCACAATCTGAATCCACTCCTGACATCTTGATATCCCCATTTAAGTAGTTGTGGAAGAAATGCGATCACCCACATGCGAATGTAGCAGTCAGACAGTCTCCAAGTGGACAGATGGAGCATGTACTGCTGCTGCTGCTAAGTCACATCAGTCATGTCCGACTCTGTGCAACCCCATAAACAGTAGCCCACCGGGCTCCTCCGTTCCTGGGATTCTCCAGGCAACAATACTGGAGTGGGTTGCCATTTCCTTCTCCAATGCATCAAAGTGAAAAGTGAAAGTGAAGTCGCTCAGTCATGTCTGACTCTTCGCGACACTATGGACTATAGCCTACCATGTAGGGAGTTGGTTATAGAGTGATGCCTCCTTATGTCCACATTAAAAGGACCTGCTGGGTTACACCTCTTACTTCAACCACAGAACAACTTAACCCAACATAAATGTGTCCCCTCCTCTACTTGTTATGACACTTCTGACTGCCATTATGCCCCACTATGCCCTGACCCTTCTGGCTCTAATTGGGATGTGACACAATCTTTCCATGTCCCCAGAATTCTCTATGATTAGTCATATAGTGTTCCCCATCACCATTAAGCTGTCCACAGCCTAGTCCCTGAAACCTCGGAGAATATTACCTTACATGGCAAAAGGGATGTCGAAGGTATGACCAAGTCAGGGGTCTTGAGATGGGGGCAGGGGATGATCCTGGGTCACCCAAGTGGATCCAATTTTATCACATGGATCCCTGTAAGAGGGAGGCAAGGAAGATCAGTACCAGAGGAGGAGATGTGGCAATGAAAGCAGCAGTCAGAGTGACCTAATTGCTCGAAGGGTGCCATGAGCCAAGGAATGCAGGTGGTCCTTAGAAGCTAGAAAAGACAGGGAAATGGATTGTCCACAAGAGCCTCCAGGAGGAATCAGTACTGCCAACACCTTGACCTTTGAACTATAAAGTCCATTTCAGACTGCTGACCTCCAGAACTGTAAAGACCATAAATGTATGTTGCTGCAAGCCACTGAATACATGGCAAATTGTTACAGCCAGCATTAGGAGACTAATACTCTCTCCAAGACTGCTCTAGGTACCACAATCCCCAGTCTGACCTGATCCCAGCACCCTTCCTTTGTCTTCCTGCTTGTTCCCAGGGCATGTTTACTGACCACCTCCTATGTGCCAGCTCTGTGTTCCATACAGAACAGCATGGACATTATGTCCCCATGTATGAAGCCGATGATCAAACCCAAAGTCAGTAACAGCAAATGACAAGAAAGCTACAAAGGAGGCAAATAATGTTCTCCATGGACTGGATGTTTGTATTCTCCCCAAAACTCATAAGCTGAAGCTCTAACCTTGGAGGTGGGTACTTTGGGAGGTAATGAAGGCATAAGCTTAGAGTTCTCACGAATGGAATTTGCAACTTTATAAAGAAAGACACAGGAGAGGACACAGCAAGAAATTGGCAGTTTGCAAGCCAGGAAGAGATTCCTCACCAGACACTGAAATGCCAGGCATCTTGATTTTGGAATTATGAGAAATGGAGCATCCGTAGTTTAAGCCACCCAGTCTGTGCTATTTGTTACAGCAGCCCCAGGTGACTAAGACATTCCCATGGGAGCACATTGTGGGGGCTGACTTTGTCTCTGGAGGAAGGAGGCTTAAGATAAGACCTGAAAGAAGAGGAGGCTTTATCATGGAGATGGGCGACAGGCAGCCAGCAATGAGCTTTGCAAGCAGAGGAAAGGTCCAGGCAGGGTGTGAAAAAGGAAGCGAGGAGAAGGCAGACCCTATCAGATCCAACTACTATGCCATGGCAAAGAGTGCTTTTTTTTTTTTGGTTTTGGTTTTGCTTTAACTTCGACCTAAGGGGAGGGAGTTTAAACAGAGGAATTACAGGATATCTGCAAATATCAGGTTCCTGAGATGAAATCAGAGCACGGACTCCAGAGCACAAGGAAAACATCAGATTTTTCTTAGCGGTTTGATGAAATGTGCAAATATTTCCCATGCAGAGTACCTCTCAACCCACAGCTTTGGGATAAACCTTTATCAGAAACAATCCATCTTTTGGTGAGCTGGCCACAGAGCAGTGCCCCAGGGACATGGAATAAGGAAGAAAACATGCCTAGGAGAAGGGGGGAAGAGTGCATTCAGGATAGCCCCTGGTTGGGGCAAGCTCCCAAAACTTGGACCTTGGGTGACCCCCTGGAGAGAAGCTCAGACCCCAAGTGAGCAGGGCAGGTGGAGCAGAGTGGCCCATTTTTTGTTTCGCTCCTAGTTGGAACCCCAGAGGGCTAAGCCTTGGCCTCCACCACGGGAATGGACATGATGTTGTCCTTGGCTGAGTTCACAACCTCACAGAAGAGATACCACCCTTCAAGGGTGTTGAGAAACCATGCCAGACACGCCTCCCAAAACTTTGAGGGGGTGAGGAGCATGAGGCCAACTGCCTCTGACTCAGGCTCTGCCCTCCTGGGCACCTCACTGCCTGCTAATTCCTCAGTGGAAAAGAACCCACATTGGAAACAAATTCTCTCTGATTTACTTTTATTTGCCTCTAAAGCAAGTATCTGCTGCTAGTCATAGTGAGAGCGTGTTGCACATGCGCTCACTCAGTCGTGTCCAACTCTTTGAGACCCCATAGACTGTAGCCCACCAGGCTCCTCTGTCCATGGAATTTTCCAGGCAATAATACTGGATAGGGTTGCCATTTCCTATTCCAGGAGAGCTTCCTGACCCAGAGATTGAACCCTCATCTTGTGTCTCCTGCTTTGGCAGGCGGATAAATATATCTGCCAGTTTGGAAGCCCCAGTCACAGCAGTGAAACAGAAAATAGACAACTGTATAGATGTTGATCCAGACCCTAAAACGGCCACTGAGCTCCCCCAAGGCCAGGCTAGGCCTTCCCAGGACAGGTCAGGCTTTGCATGAATGTGCTGGTCATTATTTTGTGACATGGCTATGGACTCACCAGGCAGAGGTTTTAAGGGGGATAATAACACTAAGTACAGCATCCAGCACACACCAATTGCTAAAAAACCACATACAATCATTCATTATTGACTGTGCAAGGCACTTTAAGTATGCAACATTAACCTAAAGCAAGCTCACTACCCATTGGGAATTGAGAATTTTTAGATGTTAAGTTTAGAAAATACAAATGAAATCAGTGCATACAAAGAAACATGAACTTATAACATTTATTTTCACAGGCTTATTTAAGAGCAATGAAACCGAGACATGATACAAATGCCTATTTCTTCCCTGTTCAACCTCATTTTGTTTATTCTAGTGGTTCTCTGAAATGGAGGGCTTAGACCCTGAAATGAGGAGGAAGTCTCCTCATGTCTGGCCTTGGCCATAACCCACTAAAATATTATTTTTAATTTCTCTAGGTAAAAATGATTTCACAGACCCAGAGTTCAAGAATTGGAACTCCATAACACAGGGGGAAGGTAGCTGCCATGAGCTAATATCATCCATCCAGTACTTTCCAATACCTGAAGCATCATTGTTCAGTCTAATCCCCACATCTCCTGATTAAACAAACAAGAGAACAGAAGCCTGGTTTTTAGACTGGAGATATGTTTATTAGAAATGAGAAGAGAGTTCCTGGCAGGAAAGGTTACTTAGAAAAGCTATAAAATCCTTTTTTCCAGAGGCTTTCAAAAAGGAAGAAATAAATATATCTGCTCAAGTTGGTTTTGACATAACCATGCCTAGAAGCGGTTGAAAAGAGACTCTCAAAGCTTTCATTCTCACCCCAGAGCTCTCTTTCTGGTCACATACACAAAAGCCCAACCTCCCAACAATACCACAACTCACAGATACCCCATCACTGGCAGAAGCTGAGCCCCGCTTCAGAACCACCAGACACCATCAGATCAGAACACAAAAGATCTGTGAGCAGAGCACTGCTGCCAAGGAAGAGTCACTGTTCAATTCCAAGGTCACATTTCAGCTGTCCTGACCTGATTTAGGCAAAGAAGATGCACGAGCATTTTCCTATATCCTTGCGGGAGTGAGTCCAACCTTCCCCTTTCTAGAACAGAAGTCTCTGAGGCCAGAGTCAGGCTGCCAGAGAGCAGCACCAATGCTAAAGAAGAAAGCTTCTCTTCGATGCCAGCCAAAAGGAGGGGCCGGAAGCCTTCGAAAGTTCTAGTACATAAAGTCTACAAGTTTAAATTTGGGACTGATGTGCTGCTGGTAGAATCCATCCCAATGCTTAGAATAATCTTCTGAAGCAGCCATTTACAAAAGTAAGCCACGGTCCTTTCCCATCCTCCTGAGGTAGGTGGCGAGTCCTGGTGGTCTGCCAACTACAGTTTTTGTGGTGTGTGTGGTGAAGACTCTGTCGGCTACCTTCTGGACAGAGGGATTCATTCACATCACCACTCCTGTTAAGGGATAACCAGTTCTGTGTTTCAAGGGAAAAGATGCCAACTTTTCCCAAGCTGCCTTTCTCTGAAGTGGGCAACCATAAAAGTATACCTGATGGGAAGCCAGGCAAGTGAACCTAAACTTTTCCACTCATTTATGATGACAAAAAGCACAATGATAATGCTCAATGCATTTGAAAATATAATAACTATTTTATAAATTTTTATTAACAAATAAAAAAAGTAAAAAGACATATGCATCCCTATGTTCATTGCAGCACTATTCACAAGACATGGAAGCAACCGAAATGCCCATCAACAAATGAATGAGTAAAGATGTGGTTCATATATACAGTGAAATACTACTAAGCCATAAAAAATAACCAAACAATCCCATTTGCAGCAACATGGATGCAACTAGAGATTATTGTACTAAGTCAGAAAGAGAAAGACAAATACCCTATGCTGTCCCTCATATGTGGAATCAAATATGATAAAAATTAATCTATCTATGAAACAAAAACTGACTCACAGAGAGAACAGACTTGTGGTTTTAAGGGGAAGCAGAGGGAGGAGGAGGGATAAAGTGGGAGTTTGGGATTAGCAGATACAAATGAATACATATAGAATGGATAAAAAGCAAGGTCCCACTGTATGGCACAGGGAACTATATTCAATATCCTGTGATAAGCCATAATGGAAAAGAATATGAAAAATAATATATATATTGGGTTGGCAAAAACATTCGAGTTTTCCCATGTTACAGAAAGATCTGAAAAAAGTTTTGGCCAATCTAATATATGTATGGGCTTCTATGGCGGCTCAGACAGTAAAGAATCCGCCTGTCATGTGGAAGACCTGAGTTCAATCCCTGGGTTCAGAAGATCCCCTGGAGGAGGGCATGGCAACCCACTCCAGTATTCTTGCCTGGAGAATCCCCATGGACAGAGGAGCCTGGTGGGCTACACTCCATGGGGTCGCAAAGAATCAGACAGGACTGAGCAACTAAGCACCAAACATGTGTAACTGAATCACATATTAACGCAACATTGAAAATTAACACAACATTTCACTGTATATCAATTTTACGTAAGTAAGATTAAATTTAAAAAAAAAACAGAGTAAATGTTCAGCTCTGTGCCCAAGAAAGAAGATACCTTCAGAAATATAAGGAAAGAGGAAAAAAGAATTAACATGTTTTGAACATCTTCTGTATGCCAGGTCCTCTGCTGGGCCCTATGGTTAATATACTTAATTTAACATTCATAACAAGCCTATGACATCACTAAGGCAAGTATGATTCTTCTCTTTTTCAAGGAATAGATAGTATATCCCACAAATAAAGCCAGCGAAGGCTGGAGAGTAGAGAAGTTAAAGGCTGGAGTTCACAAAGTGGAAAGTAGCAGAATTGGGAAACACAGGGAGAGCTCAGGTCCCATCTATCACCCAGTGCTTCCCCTTAACACGCCCCACTCATTACTCTTCCCTTCTGCTCCCACCATCCCCACTCCCATTCCGTTTCACCACATTTATCTCTAGAATGGAAGCAAGATGGGGAGGCAATACCTCAGGTGCAGAGCCCCTGCAATGAGACTCTATTTCTACTTTTTTTCAAGCTTCATGCCATTGCAAAGGTTATTTAAAGTCCTAGACTCAGTTTCTCTAAATGTAGAATGGGTATATAAGCCAAAACTATGTGTATTTCATAGGAAAGAGGAAAAATATATGCAAAAGTGGCTTAAAGTTAAAAACTTGAATGTGAGGTGTCATTACCACAAAACCCTACCCAGATATGTTCCACCAGCTCTTCTACCACGTGAACCTCAACATGAGAGAGAACAGTGGATACTAACCTGTTCTTTAGAAAGCAACCAGGTTACCGTCTATTAACTCATGGAGTGGCAGAGAGAGACACAAATCCTCTGCTCACGGACTGGAGTTGTCTTATTTATGGCACCACAGCAAAGGCATGGGAAAGACATCCTTAAAAACTTTGAACAATTAGAATGACTATGACAGTTAGGCATAGTCCCCTCCATCACTGAAAACAGGTTGGGCCTGTGAATCCCTATAACCCATAGAATGTGGCAGAAGTAACAATCTGCCACTTACAGAACTAGTTTTGCCCTGAGACACCATATAAGAAGTCCTATTGGAAAGACCAAGTGGAGTGAAACACAGAGCCAGCCATCTCAGCATCCCACCGAAGCACCAGACATGTGGGTGAGTCATCTTGGATACTACAGGCCAGCGGAGTGCCCAGCGGATGGCAGGCCCAGCCAATAAAGAGCAAAAGAACCACTCAGCCAAGCTCAATCAATTCAGAACTGTAAGAGGAAGTACAATGAAAGTTCTTTTAAGCCCTAAATTCAGGAATTGTTTATCAGGTAGTGAAGAAAACAGTAACAGTGGAGGAGAGGAGAGGGACAGCTACCTTCATCTGAACCATCGCTATATACCTCACCTAATCTTCACTAACACTGGGTTTATGGTACCAATTCACACATGAAGTTAGGTGAGGTAAGTTATCTAAGGTCGAGAAGACATGGATTTGAAATCCAGCTCTGACCACAAAGCCCATTTTCTTAATAACTGTGTTATACTTTTCACAAAATATATGATAAAATTACTGGTTTCTGATGAATCGTTGGAAAATTGGGTTAACAGAAAATGTTGCTAATTATTAGATGCTTATTTTAAATAATCTAAATGGACCCCATGTATTATAGTGAAAATAGCTTTTCAAGTAGGAGCCTGGAAACTTGAACTTGACTTCTGACTTAATCACCAGCTATATAAAAATGAACACACAATTTGACTACCAAAAGGTTCCTTTTATGAAAAATGAAAATAATGTCTTAGATTTTTGTGGTGGTTGTGGGATCAAAATGATATGCTTAATATAAAGAACTGTTGTAAGCCAAAAAGGAAAAAAACTCCAATACAAATGTGAAAAATTGTTGAATTAAGTTGACATGTCTCTATTCAATAGTTATCAGAGATATTCCCAGTTTCAAACTATCTGTGTTTTCTTGCCTCCTTCCAAAATAAATGTTCATATAATTACTGTTTTGTTTCCAGGGCTTTGGGACACACCCCTTTATAAAAATGGGAAATAAATTCAAAGATAACTATAATACATCACTTTTATTAATATTTTTGGAGGCAACATTGTAAAAAGCAGAAACCTTTTGACTTGTAGTAAATGTCTATATTCCTCATCCCTTTGATCCACTTATTTATAGGAGTTTTGTTCCTCAGGGAGCGGGGGTGGGAGCAGTAGTTTTAGGCAAAGTGCAATGAGAATACTCATAATCCTGACATGGGCAAATAGAGGTCTCCTCCTGGTACTAGATACCAGAAAAGAAGTGCGAAAGAGATCATGGCTACAGATTCTGTCTGGTTGGCAAAAAGCACACATGTATATGAAGTTATCTGCTCTATTAAATGAAATCAGATATAAGAATTCTCATAAAGAGAAAGAAACTCTTTCACTCCCTGGGTGGGCAGTGGCAGCTAAGAGCATTACAATATCCTCTGAAGTCATTGCCTAGAATTCTTTTAGCAGTTTTTGTTTTGGAAACCAAACGGTGTCACTGGTAGTCTCAACAATTTATGGGACTTCTTTCATCGGAAATAAAATGTAGTACCATAATAAGATAATACATGCCTAAAGCTTATATTATAGAGTTAAAAATAAGAGTTTTATTCATGAACAATTTATGTGCCAGCTCATGAGTATGAGATGACTGGTGGTAAGGAAGATGCTTCTCTTATTAAAGACTTAAGATTATTCTTTTCCGAAGGCCTCAAAGCATGTATATGTTCTAGTATGTGAACAAACAAAATATCATGGCTTCTACTGAAAAGTGGAATGAACAATGGTAGACTAAAACTAAATAAAGCAATCAGTTTATTTTTTAATGCTTAAACATAAAAATGCTTAAATAAACCAAGAATAAAGTTGGAAATATAATCTGATCAGTCTGATTTCAAATATGCAACTTATTTTCTGAGTAATGGTACTCATATCATATTATGCTAATAAAATATGCATAACATATACATGTGTTTGCTTATACTTATGTGACATATTCTTATCTGTTCATTAAACAAAATGGAACACTACCCACTCTTCTTAAATCTAATTGCATAGAAATAGAAGCTATGAGTAGGCAGTGAGACTAAATCCTTCATTAAAATTAACAATCCCATTAGGAAAAGTTGTGCCCACAAAATACAACCACTATAGATTGATTCTGGTTGATTCAGCATGCCTTTGTTCTAACCTTTCTCAAATTGTTTTTTTCTTTTTATTAATAATACCTTGTTCATGTTTGCTTTTCTTTTTATCAAAGAACATTTATGAGACTCTGAAACTTTCTCTTAAATCTGCATGTAAAAAGGCAGGTCAATATTCTCACAAGCATATTAAAATTGTGGTTTAGAGAAAGAATGACAAAGATAAAAATCTTCAGGATATTATAACCATCTACTTAGGAAATTAATGTGGCTGTACAAACTAGTAAAGACATTTGGCCTGTATTATTATCTACAATATATGAAATGGAAGAAAAATATATCCTGTAGTTGAAAAGAAACAGCAAAACTTTCTGCTGAAATCTAGCACACTAGAGGCCAGTCACTGACAACTGTTCCCAGGTAGGTATCTCCTAAGCTGCGCCTTCTCTATTTGTTTCCCTTATCCTCCCTACCTTCTCCCCTAGATTCACGTAGCAACAGAAAGTCAGCGAATCCTAGCCAGCCAAACAAGAACAATAGCTGGACAAGTGAGCTGGAGTCACAGTAAGAGTTCCGTCCTCACCCTTCATAGCCACTGTCTAGGACACACAGGCTGAGAATACAGGGCGAACACAAAAGGGGTGGACTCAGCGGGGTTGGCGGGATCCGAGTAGCAGAAGAGCTGGGGATAATTACTACCACGAAAGTGTAGCGCTAACAACAAAACAAAATGAAACAAAAACAAACAAAAAAGGAACAGACTGATTGTGCAATTATATAGTAATTTAGCCAACAGGGAGAGGCAAATGAAGAAATCAGGCATCGACATAAAAGTCTATAGCCCGAAGGAGTCAACATGCTCAAGGACACTGGTTTATCTATAGGGTACAAGTTAATTTCAAAGTGAGGCACCAATGGACAGAGATTTGTCAAGCAAGAAGTACAGAGAAGACACATATAATATCACTTATATGTGGAATCTAAAAAATGGTACAAATAAGCTTATTTACAAAACAGAAGGAGTCACATGTAGAAAACAAACATGCTTATGGGACTGTGAGAGGAGGGATAAGTGGGGATCATGAGATTGACATATAACTGTACTATATGTAAAGCAGATAACTAATACGGGTCTACTGATAGGCGCTCTACTCTGTAATGACCTACACAGGAAAAGACTCTAGAAAAAGGGAGGATAAATGTACGTGTATAAACGACCTCAAGGTGCTGTGCAGTGGAAACCAACACAATACTGTAAACCAACTACACTCCAATACGATTTCTTCAAAAAAGCATAACTCAGGGTTTTCAAGGCCATGAGCAGTGCAAGTAAGCAATATAAGTGGAGAACCAAAAGGATTCAGACACTCTTTGGAATTCCAAACAATAAAACAGAAAAACATTCAGAAGTACTAAATAGCCACAATGACTTTGAATCATTTGCAAGCTTTCAAATACATGAACAGAATTACAATAGGAATAGCAATGGAAAGAAGTAAATATAGGAAATTGAATGAGTTATCAACCAGTTAAATGTATTTATATTCATAAATATGTAAGAAAACTGGGAATTTTATCATAACTAATTGCTCCCATGAACAATTTTAGAGAAAAAGCAGCAAGGCTTTGCATTTTATACCACTGCATGATTCTGCTGCCTATTTGGGGGGAAAAAGGTATTAAGAACATTTCTCAAAAATAGAAAATAATCACAGAAAAAGAAAAATGATTATTCTGTGTAATCTTATGTGAACAGCCAAAAGCCAGGTGCATGATCTCCTGCATACAAATTAAACAGTATATGCAGACGAGGAACAGACCTGGAGTCTGGTCCTTGGAGATCAAACTGACAAATGATGGGATTCAACTCTGTAAGACAAAATCTCTGCCTCTCCAGGGATGAATAAACTCAAGAGACTGGCAGCAAAATCGGTGTGACTCCTATACTGTGCCCACTGTCATTTCCAATAAAGCTCCCCATGATGAGGAAAACCAACATAAGTGCCCTTTAGCCAGACAAAGAACCAGATTCCCAACAGCAGGGTGTGGTGTCTTCTCCATGTTGCAGACACTCCCTCGGCAAAAACAAGCCACTTCCAATTCAGGAAGGTCTAATAGCCTTGTTGGGTCATTTATGACAATGTTATACCAGACACATGATTTGAAATAGCAGGACTGTGTTAAGTTCATTTTACTGAGGAAGTATTTGGACTATTGAGCATCCACTCCAAAAAGGTACATGCCTGCAAAGATACCCGTTTCATGAAGTTTTCATTGCTTTTGACAACCACCTGGTAGAGAAGTTTAGAAATAGAAATTGCTAGTATACTGTAATGGTCTTTATCTTTAAAGATGGTAACAAGAACCCTATATGCAAAACAGAAAAAGAGACTCAGATGTATAGAACTGACTTGTGGACTCTGGGAGAAGGCGAGGGTGGGATGTTTCAAGAGAACAGCATTGAAACATGTATATTATATAGGGTGAAACAGATCACCAGCCCAGGTTGGGTGCATGAGACAAGTGCTCGGGCCTGGTGGACTGGGAAGACCCAGAGGGATCGGGTGGAGAGGGAGGTGGGAGGGGGGACTGGGATGGGGAATACATGTAAATCCATGGCTAATTCATTTCAATGTATGACAAAAACTACTGTAATGATGTAAAGTAATTAGCCTCCAACTAATAAAAATAAATGGAAAAAAAAAAAGAAATAGAAATTGCTAAATAAGGCTTCTAACACATAAAAATCTAAAAGTTTGGGGCCATCCTTGATTCCCCATCTTGGCAACTCTTTTCCATTTGGTCACTGGGAAAAAAAAAAGAACGGAGGTTTTTATACACTAAGAACTCACGGAATCTCTCTCTTCTTTCCCATTCTCACGGCACTCCCCATCCAGGCCTTCATCCTGTCCTGCCCGCCTCCTCAGCATCCCATGTTCCGCCCTCATGTCCCACCCACTATGCACTGTCTTTAGGTTCCTGCTCCTAACATCTCCCACCCACATGAGTCCAAATCATCAATGGCCTCCAACAGCATTTTCTGAAACAGGATCCCCATAAAAAATGGATTCAGCAATCAAAAATATTTTGGGAAACTCTTAAGAAATGAACAATGCAGATTAGCGTATTAAAGCCCCTGAGAATGTCTGCAGGAAAGAAAATCTGTTTAACTCTCCCTCAGCTTTTCTTACTTTTCAACCAGAGGAACTTGTTTGGACTAACACATCTACAACACCCACCAGACCTACCGTTCCAAGGAGACGTATTTTGGGTAAAGTCAGCCCAGAGGATTGAGCCCAGATGGCTTAGCACACATCTGCCGACCATGATTGCTGGGTCCCCACTACTTCTCCATCTTCAGCACCCCTTCTCTTCTGCGGCTGCTTCAAGTGCCTACATCTCCTGCCTAGATCTTCTCCCTCTTTTTAATCAGCTTATGGGGTCAGCTATGTTCTCCTCCCCCCTCCTTCCCCGCCCCCAAACCCTGAAGACTATCCCATCTGCCTGGTCCTCATCTACCATTTCATCTTCCCACTTCAGTTATACTGATTTTCTTCACTAAACGTTTTTGTTATCTTACAGGTGTATTTCCTATTCCAGCTAGATAATAAGCTCCTCTGGGACATCTGCATCTTGAAACTAATTTTATTAACAACTCACTACAAATTCATGAAATCTGGGGCAAGGTCTTGTGCAGGACAAGTGTTACACATGGTCTCTTTGAATGGAAATAAAGTGGATGTCTCCAAGTATGCCAGTGGAGGAAGAGGAAGAGGGAGGTCATATTGAGACAGAAGGCAACTTTCAGAGTAATTAGAATTTAGCAGAGTGGGTGTGGGGTGTCCAGAAAGCAGCATCAGGGTTCCAACAGTTCTAGAAAATCATTACCAGTACCAAAATGTCTAAGGTGAAAACACAGACATAAGGCTGTGTACACCAAACCCTAAAATAGACTGTCCAATGTAAAAGAGGATACATTCCCTCATATGATCTGAGGCAGATGTGATGACATGCAGGAAGAAAAATGACTATCATTTTGGAGTATGTTAACCCCCAAATCAGAGAATTTACTAATTCCTAGCACTTTTAAGGTTTATGACCTACATAGACAGCATATTAAAAAGCAGAGACACTACTTTGTCAACAAAGGTCCGTCTAGTCAAGGCTATGGTTTTTCCAGTAGTCATGTATGGATGTGAGAGTTGGACTATAAAGAAAGCTGAGCACCGAAGAATTAATGCTTTTAAACTGCAGTGTTGGAGAAGATTCTTGAGAGTCCCTTGGACTGCAAGGAGATCCAACCAGTCCATCCTAAAGGAGATCAGTCTTGGGTGTTCATTGGAAGAACTGATGCTGAAGCTGAAACTCCAATACTTTGGCCACCTGATGCAAAGAGCTGACTCATTTGAAAAGACCCTGAAGTCCATATATATGTGTTAGTATACTGTAATGGTCTTTATCTTTCTGGCTTACTTCGCTCTGTATAATGGGCTCCAGTTTCATCCAAACAGAAAAAGAGACTCAGATGTATAGAACAGACTTGTGGACTCTGGGAGAAGGCGAGGGTGGGATGTTTCAAGAGAACAGCATTGAAACATGTATATTATCTAGGGTGAACCCTGATACTGAGAAAGATTGAGGGCAGGAGGAGAAGGTGACGACAGAGGATGAGATGGTTGGATGGCATCACTGACTCAATGGGCATGAGTTTGGGAGGACTCCGGGAGTTGGTGATGGACAGGAAGGCCTGGCATGCTGCAGCTCATGAGGTCGCAAAGAGTCGGACACAACTGAGTGACTGAACTGAACTACACTGAACACCTTAAGAAATTCCTAAGCTTCCTCAGGTTTTCCTTTTCTTCCTGCTGTCTAGTTAACAAATATTTATGAAAAGCCTACTGGGCATTGAGAACTGAGCAAAAAAGACAAGTGAAAATGTATCATGAAAAGCAGTATACACTCTGAGACAGACTAGAGTCTAGATAGAAACTTTTAGAAGAGCAAAAGTTTCTATTTTCTGAATGAATGTTTTGGTGAAATAAAAAAGAAAATCAATGTGAAATAGTATATTAATGCAACAAGAATGAGATCACCTGAAATAAGTCACAAAGCAGGAAATGGGCAGAAATGTGCAATGGCAAATGTGCATGCTTGTTTCTTTTGAGAACTAATAACTTTCTGTTGAAGAATGGACACTGGTTGCAGTGACTCTTGAGCCTGACATGTTGCCTGACACATGGTAGGTATTTAATCCCAGTATGTTGACTAAATTAATGAATAAACAAGTGAATGAAAGATGGCAGACAAGAAAGCCTTCTGGCAATGCACAGAAAGTCTGTGTTTGGCTAGAATTCTTTCTGTGCTGGAATTTCTTTAAACTGGGCACAGCGGATGAGCTATAAAGATCAACCTGTGCTTTCTCAAGAGACTACCTGTCTCCTTTAAAATATCATTATGAATGATTAAAATTCATATGCCCAAATATTTAGATAGCCTATGGGATTCACTTTTTGCATTACAGTGATTCAGGCAAATTCAGGATTCCTAAGAAAAAACACCACTCCAAAAATCTGAGAAGACAGTTCATTTTATACAGTCTCAATAGGAAAAAATGGAGAGTGACAGCTGAGTTTGGACATTTGTCACTTGGGAGGAGGTGGGAAGAAAAGCATTACAATATTAGAATATTAACATGTTTAGGTGAAAAGACAAGACGTGACTAAAGGAAAAACAAAAGAGGGACAGTTTGGGAGAAGTCAACTTATCAGAATTTGCATCACATGAAATGTGTGCTGAATCTTGGACTTGACTCTGATGCCGGTAGTCAATAATCCATGCTATTTTAAAATGCCACACTTACCATTTGGCACACACCCATGTGTGTTCATAAACTTGATATGAACTATACCTCAGAAAAATTTGGTCACTTTAATGTTAAGCAATAGAAAAACAGAAATAAATTCAAAGAAATCATTGATGATAATGTAGTTCTTAGAATAAGGAAGAACTTTTCAAGGGAAGTGAGTAAGGTATTTTCCATGGGGGCATGTACAACGAAAATGAACAAAGACTTAAGAAAGAAAAGAGAATGAATTCCTCAATGGCTGGTTAACAAAGTCCAGTCTTTTCTTTCTCTTTTTTCTATAATGCTATGAACAGAGCACAGGGGATCAAGAGATTGTTGAACCCCAATACAACCCTGGATAATGCAGTTGTGAAATAAATCACTTCCAATATTTCCAGACAATTCATTCAAACACCAGCAAAAACCACCTGAGGAAGGCTTCTCTGATAAGTCTGACACTCTCCTTTGCAACCAATAGTATTTTGTTAATAATACCACTATGAAACTTAAGTTTACCTTTATCCTATCTCTATAACGGATAGAGATATGATAAAATAAATAACATCTAAAATAACATCTCTCACAGATATCATATGCTGCCTTTAACAAAGGTCTGACACACACCAGGGCTTACTAAGTGACAGGTGTCTTCATTATGATGAAGTTTCTTATTATTAAGCTGTATTTTTTTTTTCACATCATCACATCCTCTCTTCACGTGCTCCTTTGGAAAGTAGCTGCAATGGCCTTAAACTATAACTCTCCTATAGTGGTGACTCTCTGTATGGTGCTGGGAGACAGTTCAAAGATGATATAGATGTGAAAAAGCAGTCCTATTGGGTTCCAACACAATGGAAAAACATTAAAAGGCCACATCAGACAGCATACACTAATCTTCTTGCATATTAGATGTTGTTCTAAGCCCATGATTGTATACTTAGAATGTATATGTTAGAATTTATACTTAACACTTTATAAATGCATATTGTTTTCTCTTTTACTAATAAGGAAACCAAGCTGAGGTTATAGAGATTAACAACTTTGCCTCAAATCACATCAATAGTAAATGATGGTATCAGGATCTGAGTCCAAGTCTACAAGACTCCTAGGCTTAATCTCTTAACCATCTGCCAGGTAACTTGCAGTTATAGCAACACTCTGAATCTATAATCCATTTAGGAGTCACAGTCTTCCCTGCAGCAGTAAGTGCCATGACCTATTTTTGACATCTTTCAACACAGCCTATGATGATTCGCTTCCTTCCCTTTATTTCAACCCTCCCTAGCTATCAGAGAACCTGAGAATCTGGGTTCAGAACCAGAAACTTCCTTAATATATTTGTGTGCTAAGTTAACATCAAGTAACATGAAACAGCCATGCTGTCTGAGATGAGCAATGAATTCACAGGGACTGCTTACTTAATTCACTGCCATCTAAGACGTCTAAGCAGGAGGAGACATCTGAACAGTTACTGGGAGAATGAAGGTCAGAGAGAGTAATATTTAGGAAGAAACAACAGTCAGAGGCGGCAGCCTTTGGCAGCAATACTATAGGGCTCCACCGCAGCAAGAAAGCCTCTCAAGCACCACATTCTGTGTCCTCTAAACCACAGCTACAGGAACCCTGAAGGGCAAAACCATCAGATATTTGAAAGAAACACGGCTAATGGACTAGATGAAATGGCACAGCTCTGCAGAAAAAGCAAAGAGGCTTGGACCACAGAGCCTGGTCTCTAAAAATGCTCAACAAATATTTATTGAACAAGCAAATCAATAATGAGGGTTTAGATTAGAGAGTCATGGGGAAGCGTGACAACCCTTCAAGCAGGGTGATGTTAGCCATCATGGTGCCCACAACTTTCCTCCACTCGTGTCTCTCACATTAAACAGGAAAATCAGAGGAGGATGCCTAGGGTTGGAATCAATCATACATCTCTGTAAACTTCACTTGAAACCTCAAGCACCCAGCTGAAGCTACAGAAGTCCCCTCATTAGAGGAGGGTACACTAGATCCAATCAAACTTCATATATATAATATATGTGTATATATATGTTGTACGTTTTTCATTGACATACAGTCAACCTAAGCATGTAAGTTCAACTTTAATCTAAATCTTTTAACATCTAAGAATTAAAAATAATATACAGGAATGCCAAATACAGAGTGTCAGGGTTGAGAAAACAGATTCTCCACCAAAACAAACAAAAAAACTTAAAACCAAAATACCTACACATCAAAAGTTTTCCACAAAGCCCTCATGATACCAAACAAGAAAAAGCTTCCTTGGGTATCTCATTCTTTCCTAACAACAGACCTTACTCTGTGATTACTTTCTTGGCTTATCTGTTATCTCGTTAGTGGTCCACACAGCCAGCCTCTGGCCATAATTAGCTCCTTATGATATACCATCTTGCTTGTAAATCTTCTTTGAATAAAAGTTCTCAAAATGACAAACAAGAGGCCTCACATGATGTCTGAAATGCCAACCAAATTCTCAACCAGTTGGCATTCTTGACATTGCTTTTGGAGGGAAGTCATGAGTGATATTCACAGCCGAGACATGAGAAACAGCTGCCCTCCATGTTGAAGAATAAGAGAAAAGGAACAAATCTACATGAAGGCCTTCTGCACATTTTTCCTATAAATGATAAAACAGAGAAATTTCTATTTATCCACCTGTTTCCAAATATAACCCTGGTTTTCCAAGTAGTGGGTGGAAAATAAAACCTTGATTGTCTTCATATGGCTCAGACAAGGCACAAAAACTCTTAAGTTTTATGCTCTAAATACAGAAAATTGCCTCATTTCTAAAGTAAATATATGCCAGAAACTTGCGGATATCTCAAGAATGCCTTGTAGCTAAAGAAAGTAACATCATTGCCTACTCATTTTGCTTAATTTGCTAGTCTCTCAGCAACTTTGTGCTAACACTTTCATCCCATTTTAGATCTTGGCATAAGGCAACAGTCCAGAGCCCAGAAAGCCACCTCTAGCGGCCAGCCCTCTCAGGATGGAGTGTCTTCCCAAGATGCCTGTCTGCTAATGCCCATGTTCCATGCATTTCACTTATCTTCCCCAAGCTACATTCCAGTAACTAAGCTTCATAAGCTTCTTCTGAATTGTTTACTCTGTGTTTTAAAGCCCTGTCAGCTGTTGGGATGATCTGAGAGATTCTTTTTATTTTTGGTTAAGCGGGATTGGTGAGCCTTATTGGGCCTTTTGGTGGAATCCCTACTATTGAAAATTCCCACTGCTGGGATTAAAGGAGATAATGCCTGTGAAAGCCTTTTGTAAACTGTAAAGTCCTGGTCGAACGTAGTGTGCTGTTGTAATATTAACCATCACGGCAATAACCACAATCCAACTTTAATGGAGGCTTTAAAATGACCACAGCCATTTGGGCCTCATCTCTGCTCCATTTCCAATTCAGGTCCTTGGTTGATGTCCAACACAGGAGAGCTCACAAAACAGCTTGGTTGCCATGAACAAATGAATGGCTTAAAACATCACATCGTTTTCCAAATTAATATCCACATGTAAAGTGAAGCTAGACTACTTAGATAGTGAAAATATTCTGCCCAAAACACTGAGATGCTCAGAAAAAAACTGCAGAACCAAAACTTACTCTGAAGAAAATTTCACTGATAATAAAAGCTAGCCCTTTGCACTCAGAATTGGAGAAGAAGAGAAGGGGGACAAACAGGTGCAGGAATTTCTGAGCCTGCAACATTTTCTTTTAGTTCACAATAGCTTAGAGGAGGAGGTTGCCATCTCAGAGAAGGGAAGGGGTAATGATTTTGGATGGCTAATGTGCAAAAACACAGAAGTGGCAAAGGCTGGCCCAGCATGGAGCATCCCAAGCTCAGGCTTATTTCCGGGGTTGTGTCTCCTTGCGGTGCAGAGGACCAGCTCCCATGGGAGGAGGGAAGAGGCTGCAGTGGGAGGAGAGGAGTCTGCTAAGGAAGAGGTGCTGAGAGGAAATGAATTATTTTTGGAAAATGTTTTCCGGAGCATTTGCAGAACAGTTCAGGTCATGATATGATCTATCTGAAATCTACCTACGTGTGAGGAGGTGCGGGCTGACAGCAGAAAGGAAGACCATAGTGACCAGAAACTGTTGCCTCTTTTATCCTTCTCAACAGAAGCCATCTCAACAGAATCAAGAAGGGAAACTCCAGCGAGACTGCTAGTGACTCAGGGAAGCAAATGCAGACACCAAATTTATGCTCAGGGGCTGATTCAAACAGTCACTTTTGGCTAAGGGGTAAGGTGGGGTGGGGTGGGGTGGGGTGGGGCCTACAGTTGGGAAGGGTAGCAGGAGGTCTGCAGGGCTCCAGTGGCCCGGAGGGCCCCTGCACCAGTCTGGCAGTTAAGCTCCAGAAAATATCACATTTCTGCCCATCAATCAGCATTAAGCGGCTTTGGGGGCTGAGCTTTCAGCACAGGCAGTTGCCAGTAGCAACAGGGCACACACTAGTAGCTCCTGGTGAGCTGGGGAGACAGCAACCAGTGAGGGGCTGCCAGGGCCAGACAACCTGAGCTGGGTAGACAAGGTCAGAGACCACTGGTGATGGGCCTGGGGATGCCGAGATGGAGGCAGGCCCCAGGGGCCAGAAGTGGCCCAGGCCGCTGGCCCCTGGGGATGGGGGGCGGGGTGGGGTGGGGGGCGGTTGAAGGGTTTCTGCTGGCACAGCATGGGGCCAAGTACGGTAGCCTCCCGACCCCCCTGGAGGGGCCTGGAGCAGGAAGAAGCACTGGTCCTGCGCTTGGATGAGTTGGAGTTCTCAAGACCAGGCCCTTCCCCCCACCCCCTCCCTTCGGGAGCCTCTGGAGGCCGCCAGCGTGGAACTGTGTCTGCACGTGTGCTTGTTTTCCTTTGCGCTCCCAGCACAAAAGCAAGGCCCCACAGGTGGAGAGGAGGGTGTGTGCGTGTTGTGCGGGGCTCGGACTGCGTGGGAGCGGGCAAGGGGATGAAAGCGCACATCGCGGCTCCCACCCACAGCCTGCGAGGCGGGTCCAGGTGCAGGCGCTGGGGGACGAGAGCCGCAACCTCGTGCCACCTCCCCGAACTCATCCCCCTGCCTGCCGTTGGGATCCGGTAAGGTGGAAACAGCAGGGCGACCGTGAGGGAGGGTGGGAGAGGGCAGAAGTGGACGGAGGAGACCACAGAGGGAGGCACAGAAGCAAGGCGTCCCCGCGGGCTAGTGGGAGCAACGGCCGAAGGGTCGGACGGCCAGAGAGCGCGGGCGGCGTGAGCGGGAGGCGCGCCAGGGAGAGGAACAGACTGGCATCTCCTTACCTGGCCGGCGGTGGAGCATCTTGCAGTGGGTCGGGGCCGGGATGGGCAGACCCTGCAGTGCTGTCACTTCGGGGGCAGCAAGGCGCTGGCCGCGGAGCCCGCAGTTGATAAACTTGCCATGCCCGGGGCTCGTGGAGGCAGCTGGGGCCAGACGCGCCCCTCCGCCTACCGCGGCGGCAGCCGAGCCTCCTCCGTGCGCTCCCGGACGCTCTTCCGCTTTGTTGTGTTGGGCTGGTCTTCCTGAGCCTGCCTCGGGGTGCTGGGTGCCCTCTCGGCAATGGGACGTTTCCCGGCCTTCCGGGAGGCCCCTGGGATCCGCTTGCCACTTTCCTCCCGGAGGCGCGCGTTAAACAGCTGCCCCGTTGCGCCTGGCGGGGCCGCGCGGTGCGCTCCTAGCAGGCGGCTCCGGCCTGTAGATTCCCGCCCCCCACCTTCTCCCCCTCCCCGCCCCTCCGCGGCCCCCCCATCAGAAGCTGCTTAGAATCGGGCTGTCAAATCCAGCCCATCTGCTGCAATCATAATCAGTCTCAACCCAACGGTTCTGACAAATCTCTGCCTGGAGCCGGAGTTGGGGGAGCCGGGGGCGCGGGCACGGAGGGGAGGAGGGGGCGAGGGGGCTACCGGGAACAGCGCGGGGAGAGCGGGGCCTGGAGGCTTCTATTGTCTGCCCCAAACAGAGGAACTGAAAGGGGAAATGGGGATCCCAAAGGAGAAATAATGGTTTCCTTTCCCAGTTTCCGATAAGAAAAATCAATCCATCCTGGTAGACATATCCATCCCCTTACCCGCATCCCAAACCGCTGCTTGCTCTTTCTGGGTGGAACGAATGCTAAGGAGCTGAACAAACAGGTCCTGTAATCTTACCATCAGGCTGATCCAGAGACTGACACGGATATTCAAAGTAAGATACTGTAATTGGCAGGTAAGAGCTAGAACTAACAGTCATTTGTCTGCAGTAAGAAGTTGGTTCCCAAGTACATTTGAGAATCAAGTTTATGGAGGGAGAACCACCCTGTAATTCCCAATGAAGCTGGACCCACTGCCTCCTGTTGGCATTTTGAAAGATAAAAGGAAAATCTGCTTTGGGCAAGAAAATGTTGGACTAAGGTTAGCCCTGGCCTGAGTTAAAAGAATTATCATATTTTCTCTCACATTTTAATGGAAATGTTCTTTTTAAAGAAATGCTATTTTATTAGAAAATCATGACTTCTGAAAAACTGATATTTTTTTCCCAACTAAAATAGTTTCTTCTGCAGATGAAATAAGTTTCTTCTGTTCCTTTCTATAATATACTTTGAACTATTTTAATATGCCACTGCAATATAATCACACATATTTCTACTGGTTATAGGCTTATGGGGATTATGGCAAAAATTTTTAAATGAAAATAACAGCAGTCCTAGATACACATAAATCTTAAAGTATAAAGAATACAACCAATGGGATTATGCCTGCTTTCATACATTCTTTGCAAGTGCTGGAAATGTTCAGTTACCCTGAATGACAGTATTCGTTGGCGAAATAATTTGTTGGATAAACAGATCACCAGTTGAAAAGTTGAAGAGGAAAAACTTTAAGTCATTTATTTAGATAGATGTAGAAGTCAGGAAAAAATAACTATACTGTGAAAACTGAATAGAGCTTTAAAATACTGCACAAATCATGTTTGCCTGATGCTCTAGTTGAGAAATGCAGGCAAGTCACAGTAAGCCCCCCATTGATCCAGCCAGAGACTGTGTCTTCTACTTATTTTACAGCCCAGTAGTATTTACAACAGGAATATGCAGTAATGGGCACTCCATGAATACTGATGGTTTGAAGTTTTAATTTACAGGTCACTGCAAATTAAAATCATATACATTACTGTGGCTGGACAAGTGAGCTAAAATGAAGTTCAAGTGTTACTTTCCCTCTTAAGTAAATAATATAAGTAAAGGACAGCTACAGATCCAATGTTAAGATGCTTTTATAATATCTAAAAGTTTGCAATTTTTCATTGCCAGTTTGTTTAATGTGTTTGTTAATATTAAAAATTCTGTTAAAAGATTGATCAACATGGTACCAAGAAGTAAATATTTCCAAAAAGGTCCTCCCCACCAGAATAAAGTATAATGCTGGTGAATAATTTAAGGGACAATGTCCAGGAAATCAGTGTTGTCCAAGTAGTCAAGAGTTAAGTGGAAAGTCAGACCCTGGGCTACAGGCATCTTCCTGTTGTCTTCTGCTGTGTTTTTTCCCCTGCAAATTGGTAGTTTTAATTGTATCAGCCCCACATAAGTGAGAGGTTATATTGATGGCCCCACCTCCAATCCATCGAGTCTTTGGTTCTAACTTCAAAATATATCCTGTCCAGTTGTCTCAATTATTTACTTCTCAGTTATATATTGAGTGTCTGCTGTGTTTCAGTGGTGGAAAATATGAATGAGTAAAAATTCAGAAAAAGCATTTTGATCTTGTGGAACTTACATTCTTCAGGAGAAGACAGACATTAGAAAAGAATAAGGAAATAATACTTTTTGTTAGAAAGTCATCAGTCTAAGGAGAAAAATAAAGCAGGGAGGGTTGGGTGGTATTCAAGTTTAAGCAAAATTCTCAGTGATAATCCCGCTGAAAATGCCAAGTATGAGTAAGTAAATATAAGAGGCAAGGAAACAGTGAGCCATGTAGGTATCTGAGGGAAGATGGTCCTGGGAAGCAGAAAGAGCAGGTGCAGTGGCCCTTAGAGTTGAATGTGCTGGGAGAGGTCTGAGAACAGCAGTGAGGCAGGAACAGAATAAGGTGAGAGGATTATGGGGATGGTCTGAGAGGGCAGATCATTGGGTGGGACATAACAGGTTCATTTGAATGCAGAGTTTCAAAGAATAGTAAGGAGAGATAAAGCCTTCCTTAGTGATCAATGCAAAGAAATAGAGGAAAACAATAGAATAGGAAAGACTAGCGATATCTTCAAGAAAATTAGAGATACCAAGAGAACATTTCATACAAAGATAGGCACAATAAAGGACAGAAAAGGTATGGACCAAACAGAAGCAAAGGATATTAAGAAGAGGTGGCAAGAATACACAGAAGAACTTTGCAAAAAAAGAGTCTGATGACCCAGATAACCACGTTGGTGTTGGTGTGATCACTCAGCTAGAGCCAGACATCCTGGAGTGAGAAGTCAAGTGGGCCTTAGGAAGCATCACTACGAACAAATTTAGTGGAGGTGACGGAATTCCAGCTGAGTTATTTCAAATTCTAAAAGATGATGCTATGAAAATGCTACACTCAATATGCCAGCAAATTTGGAAAACTCAGCAGTGGCCACAGGAATGGAAAAGGACAGTTTTCACTCCAATCCAAAGAAAGGCAATGACAAAGAATGTTCAAACTATGACAAAATTGTACTCATCTCACATGCTAGTAAAGTAATGCTCAAAATTCTCCAAGCTAGGCTTCAATAGTACGTGAACCAAGAACTTCCAGATGTTCAAGCTGGATTTAGAAAAGGCAGAGGAACCAGAGATCAAATTGCCAACATCCGCTGGATCATAGAAAAAGCAAGACAATTCCATAAAAACATCAACTTCTGCCATATTAATTACATCAAAGCTTTTGACTGCATAGATCACAACAAACTGTGGAAAATTCTTCAAGAGATGGGAATACCAGACCACTTGACCTGCCTCTTGAGAAATCTATATGCAGGTCAAGAAGCAACAGTTAGAACTGGACATGGAACAACAGACTGATTCCAAATTGGGAAAGGAGTATGTCAAGGCTGTATATTGTCACCCTGCTTATTTAACATATATTCAGAGTACATCATGAGAAACGCTGGGCTGGAAGAAGCACAAGCTGGAATCAAGATTGCCGGGAGAAATATCAATAACCTAAGATATGCAGATGACACCACCCTTATGGCACAAAGTGAAGAGGAACTAAAAAGCCTCTTGATGAAAGTGAAAGAGGAGAGTGAACAAGTTGGCTTAAAGCTTAACATTCAGAAAACTAAGATCATGGCATCTGGTCCCATCACTTCATGGGAAATAGATGGGGAGACAGTGGAAACAGTGTCAGACATATTTTTGGGGGCTCCAGAATCACTGCAGATGGTGACTGCAGCCATGAAATTAAAAGATGCTTACTCCTTGGAAGGAAAGTTATGACCAACCTAGATAGCATGTTAAAAAGCAGAGACATTACTTTGCCAACAAAGGTCCATCTGGTCAAGGCTATGGTTTTTCCAGTGGTCATGTATGGATGTGAGAGTTGGACTGTGAAGAAAGCTGAGCACTGAATAATTGATGCTTTTGAACTATGGTGTTGGAGAAGACTCTTGAGAGTCCCTTGGACTGCAAGCAGATCCAACCAGTCCATCCTAAAGGAGATCAGTCCTGGGTGTTTATTGGAAGGACTGATGCTGAAGCTGAAACTCCAGTACTTTGGCCACCTCATGCGAAGATTTGACTCATTGGAAAAGACCCTGATGCTGGGAGGGATTAGGGGCAGGAGGAGAATTGGACGACAGAGGATGAGATGGTTGGATGGCATCACCGACTCAATGGACATGGGTTTGAGTAGACTCCAGGAGTTGGTGATGGATAGGGAGGCCTGGCGTGCTGTGATTCATGGGGTCGAAAAGAGCAGGACACGACTGAGCGACTGAACTGAACTGAACTGAGTGGTAAAGTATCTGCCTGCCAATGCAGGAGACACAAGCGATGGAGGTTCAATCTCTGGGTGAAGAAGATCACCTGCAGTAGGAAATGGTACCCGACTCCAGTATTCTTGCCTGGGAGATCCTACAGACAGAGGAGCCCGGTGGGCAGTGCCTGGGGCTGCAGAGTCAGGCATGACGGAGCACAATGCCAAGTCATGGGTCAGTGAGTATTCCACTGCCCTGGTCTTTTGCTTTTTTCCACACATTGAATTTCTTCATAATAGAAAATGAAAAAAATACATACTTTTAAACCCCAATAGTTAAATATAAAGGAATTAGAAAAACATAGAATTTGATGTCTTAAAATTAAAACACTATCAAAACTTGTAAGATGAAAACAACTAAAGCAGTATGTAAAGAGAAATTAATAATTTTAGTGCATATTCTGGAAATGAAGAAAATTGGAAAATTAATGTGTCAAGCATCCAAGTAAAGAGGCAAACATAGCAATAAACAAGTAGAATAAAAGAATTAGTAAAGATAAAACCAAAGTCTAATAAAGTGTAACAGAAAGCATTAATACAGGATCAATAAAACAGTGCCTGCTTAGATCAATGAAAAACAGAGGAGACATAAATCACTAAGTTTTGGAGTAAAAAAACCTGCATAACTAAGGATACAAGAGATTTAAAATAACAGGACTGCTTCACTATGAGCAACTTTATAGCAATAAATTTTAAAACACAGATAAAATCATCAGTGTCCTAAATTTTTAAAAATCTGTCCATAAAGCTCTAGAATCAACAGAATCTTGAACAATACATCAACTCAATAGTTGAAAATAAAACTTCACCCCTGCATAACCAATAGGCCTAGATTTTAAAAATATCTTTATTGAGATATAATCCATATACTATAAAATTCACCCATTTAAGCTGTACGAAGCATCACCATCATTTAGGTTTAGAAGAACTTTCATAACCCCTCCCCCCAAAATCCCCCAGTACCCATTTGTAGTCACTCTTCATTCTCCAGCCAGAGGTAACCAACAATGCACTGTCTATCTCTATAAAATTTGCTTATTCTAGGTATTTCATATAAACACATTCATACACTATGTGATCTTTTGGGTTTGTCTTCTTTCACTTAGCATAATGCTTTTAATACTTGTCCTGCTGTAGCATATTTCAGCATTTCATTTCTTCCTGTTGCCAAATAATATGTCATTCTATGGAGAGATATCATTGGATGAATTTCGTTTCAGTTCCTATACCCATTTTTTTTTTCATAAGCCATTGGGAATTTTAATGGTTAATTTAAAAAATAAAAGATATATATGACAATTTATACTCTGACTTCCTTTTCTCCATTGACATTGAAAAGTCAATATCAAATCAATGACATGAGTCAAGTATTCATAAATAGAATATATCTCAGCATTTTATAAGATGTTACATTAGTAATATTTAACTAGAGGCTATACATAAAAATAACAGTTATTCATTTTTCAACTAAAAAATTAGTTATCAAGTGTCATATGTGTGATTCACAAAATAGTGGTTAGTACAGACAGTTACCAAGAAACAAGCTACTTTAAGAAAGATTATGTTCAAAACAGCCCATGACTTATCATTATTTCCACCAATTAGGCAATTAAGCAAAATGATAAATTCCTAATGATCATTTAATTAATAGTGGCCAAAGTCAAGAGTGAGTTAGGCACATCTGCTACATAAATCTGCTTTTCCTATTACAGTTTTTTTTTTTTAACATGCCTTAAAAAAACTGGACCCACAATTCAACAATAAAATGACAAATATCAATACCTATGCCCATTTTTATATTGGATATTTGTCATTTTATTGTTGAATTGTGGGTTCAGTTTTTTTAAGGCATGTTTTACAAAACTTGTTCAATACAAAAACTCTAATATTCAAATCTTGCAGAAAAAGTTCTAGTAAAAGAAGGTGGGGAGGGGAGAAAAATTAAAGAGAAGGGGGAGAAAGGAGAGATTTTATGAGTCATCTAGAATGACCTCAATAGTAAAAGTAAATATGTATCATACAGGAAAGCTAATGAATGTTGTCCTGAAAATTCTAAATAAAACAATCCATCAATGTGAAAAATAAAAAATAGTAGGAATAATAATGATAATAACAATAAAGAATGACCAAATAAGGTTTATCCTATAAAGAAAACCCATTTATTCCAGCAGATTTATACACTGAACTTTACCAGGTGGTCTTGAAATGTTTATAAGAGAGATAAAGGCCAAAAATACACAACTAATCTTTAAGAATGGTGACTCCACTAACATCCAGAAACGAGTCAGTCACCTTGTTATAAAGAGAGGTAATTAAACAGGTAAGTGAGGTAGGCAATTACATCAATGAAACAGTAAGAGAGCCTAGAAATAGACGTACATCTATTGAATAAAGGTGCTGGTCAGAAATGGTATCACTGGGACTTCTCTGATGCAGAGGATGTGGATTTGCTCCCTGGTCATGGAGCTAAGATCCCACATGACTTGTGGCCAATAAACCAAATCATAAAACAAAAGTAGCATTATAACAAATTCAGTAAAAGACTTTAAAAATGGTCCACATCTAAAAAAGAATAAAAGAAATGGCCTCATTAGTTAGTGGAGAAAGAACTGACTACTGAAACAATGGCAACAAACCCACTTTCTATCTGAATAAAGAACTCAGACCATTTACAAAAAGTAAACTAAGATTAAACACTGAATGTGTAAAGGAGAAGAATAATTTAGAGGACTTTTTACCTCCAATTTCAAGACTTAATGTTACCCAATTTCAAGACTTAAATAAAGCCACAGTAATCAAGAGAGCATGATATTTGAGAAAGGACAGACATATTAATGGAGAGACCAGAAATAGACCCTCACAAATACAGCCAACTGATCTTTGACAAAGGTGAAGAGATGACAGAACAAAGACACTCTCTTCAACAAATGGTCCTGGAATATCTGGAAACCCACATGGGAAAAAAAAAAAAATCTAGACTCAGAATTTACACCCTTCATACAAATTACTTAAAATGGATCAAAATGGACATAAGGGTAAAACAAAACCATAAAACTCCTAGAAGATAACATCAGAGAACATGTCGATGACCCTGGGTACAGTGATGCCTTTTTAGATATAACATTAAAGAAATAATCCATGAAAGAAATAAGTGATAAGCTGGACTTCATTAAAATTAAAAACGTCTGCTCAATGAGATACAGTATCAAGAGAATGAGAAGACAAGCCACAGATTGGGAGAAAATATTTGCAAAGGACAAATCTAATAAAGGATTATTGTCTAAAATTTACAGATAAGTCTTGAAACTCAACAATAAGAAAACCACCTGATTTTAGAAATGGGCCACAAACCTTAATAGGCACCTCACCCAGCAAATAAGTGTATGAAAGGATACTCCACACAAGGTCATCAAGGAAATACAAGCTAAGACAATACTAATGAGATACCACTACATACCTGTTAGAATGGGTAAGATTCGGTGATAACACCCAATGGTGGTGAGGATGTGGAACAACAGGGTCTTACGTACATTGTTGGTGGAAGTGCAAAATGGTAGAGTCATTTTAAACACAGTTCGGAGTTTCTTACAAAACTAAACATACTTGTACCATATGATCCAGCAATCATGGTCTTTGGTATTTATTCAAAGGAGCTGAAAACTCTTATCTAAGTGGTGTGGAGGAGGGAAGGATTGGGAGTTTTGGATTAGCAGATACAAACTATTACATAAAAAATGGATAAACAAAGTCCTACTGTAGATCACAGGGAACTATACTCAATATCCTGTGATAAATCATAATGGAAAATAATATAAAAATATGCATATATATATAATTGAGCCACTTTGCTGCACAGCAGAAATTAAACATAACATCATAAATCAAATATACTTCAATAAAACTAAAAAAATGAAAACTCACATCCACATAACTTGCATGCAGATACTCACAGTATCTTTATTCATAATTGCCCAAATATGGAAGAACCAAGAGGTCCTTCAGTAACTGAATGCATAGACTGTGGTGCCTCCAGACAACAGAATATTAGTCAGCAAAGAAGCTGGCCTAAAACTCAACATTCGAAAACTAAAACCATGGCATCTCATCCCATCACCATGGCAAATAGATGGGGAAAAAGTGAGAGACTATTTTCTTGGGCTCCAAAATCACTGTGGAAAGTGACTGCAGCCGTGAAATTAAAAGATGCTTGCTGCTTAGAAAAAGAGCTATGACAAACCTAGACAACACATTAAAAGCAGAGACATCACTTTGTCAACAAGTTCTGTCTAGTCAAAGCTATGGTTTTTCCAGTAGTCATATATGGATGTGAGAGTTGTAAAGAAAGCTGAGCACTGAAGAATTGATGCTTTTGAACTGTGGTGCTAGAGAAGACTCTTGAGAGTCCTTTGTACAGCAAGGAGATCAAACCACTCAATCCTAAATGAAATCAACCCTGAATATTCATTGCAAGGACTGATGCTGAAGAGGAAGCTCTAATACTTTGGCCACCAGATGCAAAGAGCTGACTCATTGAAAAATACTCTGATGCTGGGAAAGACTGAGAGCAGGAGAGGAAGTGGATGACAGAGGATGCGATAATTGGATGGCATCACCAATGACTCAATGGACATGAGTTTGAGCAAACTCCGGGAGATAGTAAAAGACAGGAAAGCCTGGTGTACTGCAGTCTCCATGGGGTTGCAAAGAGTCAGACACAACTTAGTGAATGAACAAGAAAAAGAAATAAACTATCAAGCCATGAAGAAATAGGGAGGAACCATAAATGCATATTACTAAGTGAAAGAAGCCAATCTGAGAAGGCTACATACTGTATAATTCCAACTATATGACATTCTCCAAAAGGCAGACAATAAAAATACCCATGATTCTTAGATGTCGGAGGAGAGGTGGAAATGCATAGAAAGAACACAGAGGATTTTTAGGGCAGTGAAAATACTCTGCATGACATTATAATGATGGATATATATATATATATATATATATATATCTCATCAATTTGTTCAAACCCATAGAATGTACACCACCAAGAGTGAACCTTAAGGTAAACTGTACACTTGGGTGATTATGGTGTGTCAACATAGGTTCACGGTTGGTAAAAGTGTACCATTTGGTGAGTGGTGTTAATAATGGAGCTGGGGTGCTATGCACATGTGGAGGCAGAGAGTATATTGGAAATCTCTGTATCTTCCTCTCAATTTTTTGTAAACCTATACCTGTTCTTAAAAAATTAAGTCTGGGAATAAAACACACACAAAAAGCAAGTCTACAAAACCTTTTGAAGAATGCTTTGGAAAATACATTTATATCATCAGGCTGGGAAGGATAAAGAAGTATTTTACTGCATTATATTTTTGAACTGCTGTGAAAAGAAAAAAATTACCATGAAGAAAAAGGAAAGTTAAGGCATAGACTAGAAGAATAATTTTGAAACATATATAACTAAGAGGCTTCCTAGGTGGCACAGTTATGAAGAATCCACCTGCCAATGCTGGAGACGTGGATTCGCTCACTGAGTCAGGAAGATCCCCTGATAAAGGAAATGGCAACCCATCTCAGTATTCTTGCCTGAAAAATTCCATGGACAGAGGAACCAGGCGGGCTACTGTCCATGAGGTCTCAAAGAGTCGGACACTACTGAGCACACACACATAACCTAAGAAGAATCACTATCCCAAACTGATAAAGAAAAACACTTCCCTGGTGGCTCAGCTAGTAAAGAATCCACCTGCAATGCAGGAGACCTCAGTTCGATTCCTGGGTTGGGAAGATCTGCTGGAGAAGGGATAGGCTACCCACTCCAGTATTCTGATCTGGAGCATTCTATGGACTGTGTAGTTCATGAGGTTGCAAAGAGGTGGACACGACTGAGAGACTTCCACTTCACAAGTATAGTAGAAAATAATTTTTATAAAGAAAATACATTAATAGTCAGTTCACAAAAGAAGATAATTGAATGGCGATAAATAAAGTGCTCAATCTCATTCCTGGGGTAATACAAATTAGAACAACACGGAGACATTATTTCATGCCTATCATGATAGGAAGACAATAATCATCCTGATTACAGTATGTTTTGATGGGGCTTCATGGAAAACAAAACTCTGACATGTGTCAGGCAGGAACACTTAGATCTATGCTGGAAAAGTGAAAGCACTCCTAGTCTAAAACATGGCTGCCCCATATCTATGTACCTGCAAGAGGGCAAGTCTCACACATATATATACAAGCACACGTGGAACATACAAAATTGCACTGTTTTGTTGTTGTTGTTTACTTGGCTGTAAAACTCCAGCCATTTAATAACAAATGCTTCCCCACCCACACCCATCACAGCACTGGGAGAATCATGGGACCAACCATGGGTGTGGGATGTGCTGGGAAAGCCAGGGTAAGTGGCAGCAGCCAGCTGACTCCTGGGAGCATCAGGTCCTAAAAGTTCCATCCAGAGCAGGCTGGATCTGCCCATGGGCCCAGCCAGAGAGGACAGGTGGAGGCCAGACTCAGGAGAGGAAAAGGGGGGATAAAAACAGAAGTGATGCTGGCCTGTCACCAAACTGAGTTCCCCTGGTCTGCCTGTGCCAAGTCCAGCTAACAGGAGTTGGCCTTGCCCATCAGAAGGCTGCCACCACTCACACTGTGCCTGCCTTCTTGACCTTCAAAAGGTATATGTTCTAGTTACAAGATAAATAAGCACTAGGGATATAATGTATAACATGATTGATATAATTAACACTGCTCTACCTTATATGTGGAAGTTGTAAAGAGAGCAAATCTAAGAGCTCTCATCACTAGGAAATTTTTTTTCCTTTTATTTTCTATCTATATGAGATAATGAATGTTCACTAGCTTACTGCAGTAATCATTTCATAATGTGAGTTAGTCAACTCGTGCTATATATCTTAAATTTATATAGTACTGCATGTCAATTATACCTCAATTATATCTCAATAAAACTAGTGGGGTAAGTCATTATATATTTAGTCTCATAGTAAATATCAGTAAGTTCCATAAGGTTGAAATATGACAAAGGTTTGTGGGTAAAATGCAGTAGAACAATAAATTATCAACAAATTAAAAAACGTAGAAGCTCAAGGACTTCCCTGGTGGTCCAGTGCCTGGGACTTCCCACTCCCAATGCAGGGGGCCTGGGTTCAATCCCTGATTGGGGAATTAGATTCCACATGCCACAGCTAAGAGTTCCCACATCACAACTAAAGATCCCACATGCCACAGCAAAGATCAAAGATCCTGTTGCAGCCTTCTTAAAGTAAAATTTGGCAACATCTCTAACAAAATTTCCTATTTACAACTGGAGTGAGCATTTTCAGTTTTTGGAAGGTTTCCTGAATGAAAGTATACTTCCAACAATACAAAAATACACAGGCAAATGATTATTCAATGCTAAATTGTTTGTAATTTTAAACTGCTGTTTAAAATATATTTAACTTATTCTTACTCTACATTTTTTTATCCTTATTTTATGATTTATCTTTTGGACTGGATTAAAAACTATTATTTAATTTTGTAATCCTTTACGAACAATTTCTACACTATTTTATGTGTGGTAGCATTGAATAAATGTTTATTGATTTGAAAATTATTAGGGGTAAACAATCATTTGTTATAAGAAATTTCACTTTGAAATAGTTTTCATATAACTAAGACTATATGGCTTACTAATTTTGGATTTATCCAAGATTGTTGTCTACTATATTTTTTTCATGGTTCCTATGAACTTTCTGTTAATTGGGAAATTTTATTTCTTCAATAATTAAACCTCTGAGGCTAGGGTACAAGGCTGAATTCAGCACATCCACTTAGAGAAGATTCCACTGGACTTGCTATACTTTTGCAGTCACAATTGAGCAGATCATCATTCCACAATAGCATTATTGTCTTTAAAGAAATTCATAAATGGAATGCACTTAAGTAGTGCCTGCTTATTCTTCTAGGCCTTGGTGAAAAAAAAAAAATACACATCCATGTTCTACCGACTGTTCTATTTTTTGAAGCTTAAAGATTTGTGTTCTTTCATTGCGCTTAGTCACTCAGTCATGTCCGACTCTTTGTGACCCAATAGACTATAGCCTGCCAGGCTCCTCTGTCCCTGGAATTCTCCAGGCAAGAATACTGGATCAGATATCCATTCCCTTCTCCAGGGGATCTTCCCAACCCAGGGATCAAACCCGAGTCTCCTGCATTAAGATTCTTTACCATGTGAGCCACCAGGGAAACCCATTCTTTCATTAATATAGTTATTTATTCAACTATCATTTAGTAAGCAACTATTACTCAGATACAGGTTTTTAAATTCAAAAGTTTTTGAGCCAAAAAAGTTTCATGATTTCAAGTTTTAACAGCTGATTTTCTGAATATTTTGTGTTGTATTCAGATCTTGTCTTAGAATGTCTCCTGAAATTAATGTGTGTGTGTTTGTTACATATATTAGTTTTTTTAATTAATTTTACCTGATAATTTATGGGTTTCCATTTTTAATATTTCTCATAATAGACACATATGAAAGAATATGATTATTGAAAAGAGCCTAGAATTACACTTTCTGCTTGCTCTATAGATAGGGAAATTGGGCTTACATTATATTTAGGACCACACAAGGGATTTATAGAGAGAACTGAGTGTTGGCTAGGAGGTTTCCACATCCACTGTTCAGAACCCTAGCCACCAGACCTGTGAACCTTTAAGTGCCCCAGGGCTTACAGAAGCTCTAAAAGATGCCTGAGAAAGACAGAGACACAAAATCACAATTAATGTTGACCTGTAATCCTTCTTTACTTATACAGAAGTTGGCATGTAGATAGTTGCAAGACAACACAAAAATGGTTTTTTAAAAACACATTCTAGATCAGGAATTGGCACCCACAGACAAAATATTAGCTACTGTACCAAAAAAAAATTTGAGGGAACACAGTCATACTTATCTGTGACTGCTTTTCAGCTCCAACTACAGATTTGAGTAGTTGTGACAGTGACCATAAGGATACAGCCAGTAAAGCCAAAAATATTTATCATCTGGCCCTTAACAGAAAAATTCGTTCACCCCCACTATAGAAAATATTGCTCTCTTACAAGCTATAACTATAAGCATTAACGACTATACTTTAAAACACTGCTAATGATTATAATTTTGAGCTACACTTGGAAGCAACCATGGTAATTAAATGCATGTTATAGAGTCTAATGAGCCCTCAAGTTTCTGATATAAGTTGTTCTACAGCATATATACTTCTGCAGAATCTGAAACATTTCATTTTTAATAGTTAGGAGTAATTTTCGCTAATTAACTTTTAAAATTAAACCTAAATTAACATTTTATGGCCTGCAATAACTACAGCTAAGAATACTTACCAATAATTAAAATACAGTGTTCCTAATGAATGGATATCTACTGTAACTTTCTTTACAAAGACAGTTACAGTTGCTTTTATAATTTCATTTTGTTCTTTGTATACTCAAGATTATTGTATTTTCCCGACATGCAAACATGAAATTTTTTCAATCTATTTTATGTATTAGGAATACAACATTTATCAAATTTCTGTTATACTATAGAATCTTAAAACTGTAGTTACTATTTGAGCAATTACAGTAACTTATTTTTTTAATTTTTATTTTATATTGGAGGATAGTTGATTAACAATGTGATTCAGTTATATATATATATGTATCTATTCTTTTTCAATTACAGTAAATTTAAAGAAATATTTAGAAGTATGGATTCCAGAGTTGCTTATAAAAGGAACAGAATTTTGAGACATATTATTCAGATATATTGGGGATAAAATAAAGAAAAAGTCTATAGCGAAAATTGGCATACAAGGGATTGAAATAAGGTAGTACCATAACCGGAGAAGGCAATGGCACCCCACTCCAGTACTCTTGCCTGGAAAATCCCATGGACGGAGGAGCCTGGTAGGCTGCAGTCCATGGAGTCGTTAAGAGCCGGACATGACTGAGCGACTTCACTTTCACTTTTCACTTTCATGCAGTGGAGAAGGAAATGGCAACCCACTCCAGTGTTCTTGCCTGGAGAATCCCAGGGACGGGGGAGCCTGGTGGGCTGCTGTCTGTGGGGTCGCACAGAGTCAGACACGACTGAAGCGACTTAGCAGCAGCAGTACCATCATAAATTATTAATTTTTAGGAAATATTTTCTAGGTACCACAGAGAATCTGTTCTGCCTTTATTCTGTTTGGTCTGTGTATGGAATTAGGAAAGACTAGGTTATGGTGATAAATCACCCCAGATATCCATAGCTTGACACGAAAGCTTATTTCTCATGCTACATGTTGGCAGAGACCTCTGCTGATGGTAGTCATTCTATGTCCCAAGCTTTAGATAAAACACCATCTTGGGCACACTGGAGGGTTGTATGTACACCATATTCAACTTGGAATGCCCCTTTTGCTAAGGACTCATTGGCCAGAATAGTCACATGACCCTGCGCAACCACAAGGGAACAGGAACTGTAATCCTATTATGTACTCATAAGGGATAGAGTAGAAATATTTACTAACCACTCATTGAATGTTTAGGTTAATGATTAAGGACTTAACCCTCAGACCAAGCTAGTTAATTGTCTGTACTTCACTTTCCTCATCTGTACAATGAAAATACTAAACCTCATAGAAATGGAGGAATTAAATGAGTTAAAACCTATGCAGTATTTAGAAGAGTATTGGAGTACAGTAAAGTGGTTATTGTTGTTTCATTTCAAGTTATGTACTTGCCACACTGCTCTTCAGAGTCAAAAAGAGAGTAGGCAGCCTTAGGAATGTTGGCCTGGGCCTAGCAGATATGCCTATGAGAAGTATGAGGAAAGGGCCATGACTAAATGAAAGAAATCAAAATGCTAGGTTTTCCTTCGAAGTAATATTGATCCAAGAGGCAGGAGACATGCCATCAAAGGGGTAGCCAGTTAGTTCAAGAGAAGCTGGAGCACCAGGGGGATAAAGACATCAAACTACAAGAGGCCTTATGAAATACGAAGGTCAGAGGATGAATTTAGGGTGTGAACATAAAACATGGACAAAGTAAGTGGTGTATGTTGGGTAGGACTAGAATATATTAATAGTATACACATTTGGGCAATACAGTCTATGGACGAATCCCTTCTAATATGTGGCTTATAAAGTTTGTATCAGAATAAATATGAGAGTTAACATAGAAGACTCCCATTAGAAAAAAAAAATGAAAGTGTTAGTTGCTCAGTTGTATCCGACTCTTTGCAACCCCATGGATGGTAGCCTCCAGGCTCCTCTGTCCATGGAATTCTCCACGTAAGAATACTGTAATGGGTTGCCATTCCCTTCTCCAGGAGATCTTCCCTGATCAGGGATCGAACCAGGGTCTCCTGCATTGCAGGCAGATTCTTTACCATCTGAGCCACCAGGGGTTGAGTCCCGTTAGAAAGGGCAAAGGTAATACCAAAAGAAGAGAAATGGGAAGAGACAGTGAGCCAAGAACAAGTGTCCAGGATGTGCTCCCATCCTATGTAGAACATAGCAAATGGTGGATTTATGCAGCTGTTCGATTCCTATCAGAGCTGTTGACTCAGCACTGGTACAGTACACAGCAGTACAACTGCTCTGAATCCATGACCAGATATCCAGCCCTGACCATCCACCCATGACCACCCATGCATCAACACAGAGTCCAACGGTTCTGGACTGTTAGGCACCAGATGAGGAGAAGAGCAGACATGATTTCCTCTTCCAGGAGCTAATAACAAGACAGACAGCAAAGTTACTAACCCATGTATAGCATAAATCAGAATAAATAAATTCTGTACTGCACACACATGCCAAATTTTAAGAGCACACAGAAGGAGAAAAGGTCCATTTTCAGGAGACATTTAGGGAATACTTTTTGGAGGAACTAACATTTTAACTAAGATTTTAAAGAAGAAGAGGGATGAAAGTCAAAGGATGTAATGAATACCAAGCTAATGAAATATCATGAACGACCATAAAATGGGTAAGAGTGACCACTTGGAGACAGTAGAGGAGAAATAAATTTTAAAAAGTAAAAGGAGCTCTTTTTTTGACCCAGAAGTAATAATTCAGAGGCACCTTAAGAAGTTCTCATTTCACAATCAATTTATATTTATAAAATTCCCTCCTATTCTTTCCCCAAAATAGTAATTACAATATAAAAGTGGCTATTTGATTTTAATTTTATTTCTGTAGTCTTGACATGTAAGCTCCACAGTCTATATTTCCCTAGATGGTCACAAGTTCAAAAGATCATAGAGCTGAAAAGAAATTATAGTCCAAAGTTCTGCTTCAAAGATGGAGGATCCAGTAACCAAATGACTTACTCATATTTACAAGAGTGCCAGATTCAACACTAGAACTATCATAATACTGAATGTACCAGCTTCTTTAAAAGATGAAAGAATCAAGAAAACAAACATGAGTCCAGAGCTATTCTTGTGGTTTCTCTGGGAATGTTCTGTATCAGAACCTAAGTGATTTATGTCTATGAGAACATAAGTAATATGAACATGGTAAACATGGAATTATTCATTAAATTCAAAATGTCTAATGGAGGAGTCACTACTTGAAACCTATGTGTGTTTCAGCCAAGTGAAAGGAAGCCCTACTGCACAAGGTAGGGATTATGTTTATGGAACTTAAACACGAGGTAGAGGAAGTCAGAAATACAAACAAATTCTAAATGCCTCATGTCAAGTAACAACAGGCCCATCACAGTTCATAATAAAAAATGCAGTGTCTGTGTCATGTTATCAGTGTTTGAAATGAACATCAGAGAAGTGCTGCTTTGCCAACTCTGCCAAAGACAGAGGCAGCACAGAACCATGAAGCACCATGACAATTCTTGCTTCCATTTGTGAAGTGTCCAGATGCCTCATTTTGGATGCCATGTGAAGTTGCTAGGCTACTGGGTTTCTGAACAGAAGATGGACATTCAAGGAACCAATTTTTGACTATATATTAACCATGACAACTCTATCTAAAATATCTTGTTCCCAAACAGGAGATATTCTATATTCTAACTTTACATGAAGAATCAGGTCTTGGAAATCCCATGAGAAAGTTTTCATAAGAATTTATCCACACTTTCTTCTTTGGTTTCCTCAACTGCAAAGCAGGAAACCCTCCAGACATCCTGAACCTCTGACCCTTTTGCAGTTTTTCCCATCAACATACACAAGCATCCATGCATCAATTAAAAAATCTCACCACATTATAGCATGGCCTCATTTTAGACCTATATGTAGAACACTACTGTTTCCAGCCCACTATTGAATGAATTTACTTGCATGTGTCTTGGGAAGAAGAAGGTTTTGTTGGCTCAGAAATGTCAGAACTCCATTATCACCTGTACCTATCAGGTTCCCAAGATGATTTTCCCAGGCGACCCTAAATGACTGCCTCGGAATGTTTCCTGCCAGCATGTGAATCCGCTTTTTGCCTTTTACCCAATCTCAGCTCATTCCTTCTCTGTGACAGTATCAGGACATCCACATCTGACAACAGTCCCAGCTAATTAATTTACTCCAATGACTAACAGTCTTTTGACAGGAAAAATAATCTACATTGTATTTATGGCAAAATCTCTACCACTCTGACAAAGATGAATGCCAACTTCACACAGCCATTTTTCAGCTGTTATCCAGAGCTGAAAGTGATTTTCAAATGTTGGCTTTAAAATTAGGAGGAAGGAGATAATAGTTCTACTTTAAAATGGCCTGGAAATGGAATCTCTATAATGATAGTGTAGCATCAAGCCAGAAAAAATAAACTCTCCTGCTACCATCATAAATGGGCTAGAAATAAACCTCGGTCACACACAAAGAATGGGCAGTGGAATTGGATTTCCAAAATAAATGATCTGAAACTCAGAGGATAATGTATCTTCAAAAAGTGATATCTTTCCTTATCCCCGTCCCTCTGGCCATGGGTAGTGGGGGAGCGGTATCTGCCTCTGTAAAATGCACACTGTTGTTGTTATTGATTGGTCGCTAAGTCACATCTGACTCTCTTGCAACCCCATTCACTGTAGCTGGCCAGGCTCCTCTGTCCATGGTATTTCCCAGGTAAGAACACTGAAACGGGTTGCCATTTCCTTTTGCAGGGGATCTTCCTGACCCAGAGATCAAACCTGTGTCTCCTGAATTGAGAGGTGGATTCCTTACCACTGAACCACCAGAGAAGTCCTAAAATGCACACGACACTTGGTCATAATACGGCTGAAACTGGAAAAATCAAAATCTGAACCCAGACAACATCTACAATGCTCAACTTCTCTCTCTGCCATAAGCAAAGTATCCAGTATCTGCCATAAGCCAAAGCATCACTTTGGCTATGCTCTGAAATACTTTCTCATGAGTTTTGTTTAATCTTTCTAGCATTATCCTTCCTAATGTTCCTTAACCTTGGGATTGTAAATGTTAAATTAATAATTATTCATTTCAGTGATAATCTGAACCTCATTCCCTTCTTCCCTCTGAAGACCAGAGTAATCATCCAATAAAAGTTCTACCAAGGTCAGAAATAACCTAATTTATTTGTAATTATTAATTCTTCTCTGACCCTTTGACCATAAATAAAGCCTTGGCATTGGGGAAAAAAAAAAGAAGATGTGAAACAGGACAAGGTAATTTTCAAAAGTCAGGGAGTAACAGAACAGTGGAAAAAAAAGAGAACGGATTTTCTAAATTTAAAACACTCATTGTCCTTTCTTGAAATAATGATTTATATTCTTTGAATCCACAAGAGAGTAATTGGATATGTGTGATGCAATGCTGGAATTTTAGGTATTTTGCCTAAAGGTTATTAACAATTAGTACCACTGGGGTAAACAATCATAAAGTTAGAATAATAACCCTCTCTCAAAGGATGACTGTAATCTGTTCATAATCAAATATATTATGTTTATATTAGAGACCCACATGCTCAGAGGAATATTGAAAAACTAAAATAAATCACATAGGTGGCCATGTGTAAGAGGGGTCTGAAATGTAAGTTGTCTGAGGAGCAATGCAAGAACCAACTCTGCTTCCTTTGGAAAAGTGAAGACTGAGGTCAAACAGATCAAACTGTCAGTATGTTAAAGGGCTGACAAGGAAATAGTCATTACAAATAGAGGTGCCGATGGTGGTGGTAGGGCCAGAGAGTAAAAGCTGCATGATGAGTTATCCAACATGAAAGGCACCTGACCTCGCCCCATGCACGGAAGCAGAATCCCCTGGACAAGACCTCTGACAGATGGTCACCCGGGGTCTGCCTGGACACTTGTAATGGCACAGAGCTCACTATCCCAAACAGCCTCCTTTGTGTGAGAGAACGGAGTGGATCAGAACATTTCCTTTTAGCCTGAGTTGCCATCCCTCAGGGTCTAACATAGACAACTGGTCAACTAGTCCTGCCCTCCTGAGCATCCTAGGATAGTGCTGATCCCTTCTCCACAAGATGACTAACTCACTGCAGTTGTTTTTTATTGAAGTATAATTGAAGTATAATATTATATGAAGTACAGGTATGCAATATAGTGATTCATAGTTTTTAAATATTATACTCCATGTATAGTTATTATAAAATATTCACTGTATTTCCTGTATCATACAATATCCTTGTAGCTTATTTTACACATCATAGTTTGTACTTAATCTTCTACCCCTATCTTGCCCCTCCCCACTTCCTTACTCCAACTGGTAGCCCACTAGTTTGTTTCCTACATCTATGAGTCTGCTTTTTTTGCTGTATCTACTAACATGTTGTATTTTTTAGATTCCACGTGTAAGTGATACATATCATACAGCATTTCCTTTCTCTGTCTGACTTATTTCACTTATCATAATGCCCTCCAAAACCATCCATGTTGCTGAAAATGGCAACACTGCCTTCTTTTTTATGGCTTAATAGTATTCCATTGTCTATATATGTGTGTGTGTGTGTGTGTATACACACATACCGTCTTCTTTATTCATTTATCTATTGATGTACACTTGGGTCGCTTCCATATCTTGACAACCATTTGCCATGAATATTGGGGTGCATGTATCTTTTAAATTAATGGTTTTGTTTTGGTTTTTGGATACATACCCAGGAGTGGAATTGTTGAGTCATATGGTAGTTCTCTTAGTTCTTTCTGTGTCAAGTTAAACATCTGCAATGCCTTCAGACCTTCCAGATATTCTCTGGTTCTAATGTTCTTAACTGACATCTGCAATAAGTACTCTTGATACAGTATTATCAGCCACAGTACAGAATAGAACTTTCAATTCTCTTATCAAAGAAAAATCAGTCAGTATGTGTTAGATGAACACCTATTATGTTCAACCCTATGGTTAGCCACCATTTGATATATACCATTTGATATAGAAGTAGAAGACCAGGTGCTGAAAATATCTATAGAATTAAAACTGAGGTATGTGGAATAATTTTAGAGTTTTTGCAAAGAGTAAACAATTATGTGGACATAATGTGGTATAGTCTGAAATGCAGGGTGAATTTAAAAAAGGAAGCCTGGGCAGACTGAGGCTGAGGAATCCAGGTGCTGAGTTGTAATAGATTAGGAGGACCATCGCTTGCTCCTTGGAAGAAAAGCTATGAAAAACCTAGACAGCATATTAAAAAGCAGAGACATTCCCTTGCCAACAAAGATCCATCTAGTAAAAGCTATGGTTTTTCCAGTAGTCATGTATGGGTGTGAGAATTGGACTATAAAGAAAGCTGAGTGCCGAAGAATTAATGCTTTTGAACTGTGGTGTTGGAGAAGACTCCTGAAAGTCCCTTGGACTGCAAGGAGATAAAACCAGTCAATCCTAAAGGAAATCAGTCCCAAATATTCACTGGAAGGACTGATGCTGAAGCTGAAGCTCCAATACTTTGGCCACCTGATGCAAAGAACTGACTCATTGGAAAAGACCCTGATGCTGGGAAAGATTGAGGGCAGGAGGAAAAGGGGATGACAGAGGATGAGATGGTTAGGTGGCATCGCCGACTCAATGGACATGAGTTTGAGTAAACTCCGGGAGTTGGTGATGGACCAGGAAGCCTGGTGTGCTACAGTCCATGGGGTCTCAAAGAGTCGGACAGGACCGAGTGACTACACTGAACTGATCTCTGCTCTCCCTTGAAGGATGTGTGAGTCGAGGATAAGACACTGACAGTAGGGCGTGCGTGTGTAGGAATAATCAGTAATAAAGAAGGTCAGTGTTGGTAGGGACATGTATAACTAGAAATAGAAACACTTAGATTTGTACTCTTAACATGTCTACTAGGACTTTCTTCAATTCTAAATATGCTGAGTTTAACTTTGCTAAAAAAACGGGACTCAGATATCCACAGGTCTCTAATTTGGCAAACTAATGCTTGGTGAATACTATCAGGAGCTAAGACAGTAAAGCTAGAACTCCCCTCAGGTGGCAAGAACAGATTTCAGAGGCGATTTTTCTGGCCACCCATTTTCTTTTATATCAAGCATGAGAATTCCAGGCAATCCAGTGGGAGAGCTATTTTTGGACAGATGCAACTTTTGGTACAGTTTAAATTATGTCATCTTGGTAACAAATGAGTCCAAAGGCCAAAGTCCTAAATTATGTATCTGACCCAAAGAATTTCTCTTTTAGAGTGGCCTTCTGTAATTGACCCCACTCAGATATGTATTTCCCAAGCCAAGATACAGGAAAATCAGTTAGATAATAAAAATGAATAAATCCAGGTAAATACACATTTTCACTTTCAATTAGCCAATGACTTTGTGAATCTCTAGGGAACACTGAAGAGACATCATAAGACAGTGCAGTTTCCCTTAATAGGGACCATAACCTCAAAGAGGCATATTTTTCAAATAATGAGCAATTGACTTTTTTTTCTTTTTTCCACCATGCTGTGCTCATAGCTTCTGTGAAAACTTAAACATTATTCAATAGAACAATTTCCTGTAAAGCCTTTTGAAAGTAGTCACAGACTCTGACTCTATTCTGGTGCCCTGGGTCTGCCAGCATGCTGTTTTACTGCCTTGGGAAGATTCAGTTGCCAAGACACAGTCCAAGAGTTAGAGCTGAAAGAAGACCACATATATAAAAATAATTTGCTACCTTCTTTCAAGAAGGAAAACTCACTTTCTATCACTTTCAACTTTCAGTAATTCTATGGATCTATCATTTCTCTTCTGTCTTCATCACTCAACCCTTCAGCTGATCTACAAGGTAATTGGTAATAATTACAGACTGTTAACCCTAAAGAAAAGACTGTTGAAATCACTGATTAACCCTTTCTTGTTATCAGTGGGAAACCAAGGCCCTAGATGTCTAAAGGGCTTTCCCAGAAACCACACCATAAGTGTCAGAATCAGGACATGAACTTCACATTGCAGAGAAGGAAGCAGAGACTATTTGAAAACATTCTCAACAGTACAGCACATTCACCAAGCAGTCAGAACAGAGACCCTGACTGTAGCTGTGTGCCACCAAATACCATCCCAGGAGGACTAGATTGGAGGTAACATTTTAGGAGATAAAAAGTAACCCTTATTTGTTATCTAAAGCGCTTAGCTAATAAAAATGAAATTTACTTTTAGCTTTTAGTTGCTCGCTTTTTTCGTCTGTTTATTTTCTACTAATGCCACTAATCCTTTGAAAACTTCCCCTCTGTCTGGCAGCCCATGTCATTGTTATCTATGCTGAATGACCCTGACTTCGAGTGTGTGTCCACCTTAACAAATTCTAAGGTCTTCTCTGCCAGTGCCGCTTTATAGACTTTCAGGCCAAGCCCCAGCTCTATTTTTATTGCTTTTTAACTGAAGTATTAGTTGGTTTATGATGTGGTATTAGTTTCTGGTGTACAGTAAAGTGATTCAGTTTTTTAATATATAAATGTACATACCTATTATATATATACTTTTAATTATGTAGTATATATATTATACAGTTATATATATATATATATGAATGTGTACTTTTACATATATATAAAAGTTATATATGTATGTGTGTATATATATATATATATATATATATATGTTTGTATGTTTGTGTGTGTGTGTGTGCGCGCACGCTAAGTCGCTTCAGTCATGTCTGACTCTGTGATCCTGTGAACTGTAGCCTGCCAGGCTCCTCTGTCCATGATATTTCCCTGGAAAGAATACTGGAGTGGGTTACCTCCTCCAGGGGATCTTCTTGACCTAGGGATAGAACCTACACTTCTTATGTCTCCTGCATTGGCAGGTGGGTTCTTTACCACTAGTGCCACCTGGGAAACCGATATATATATATATACACATATGTGTATATATATGTATATGTGTATATATAGATAGGCTTATATGTAGGTTATATAAGCTTATATATAGGCTTCTATATATATGTGTGTATATATATATGTATATATATACACACACACACATACACTTTTACAGATTTTTTTCCATTATAGGATATTACAAGATATTGAATATAGTTCCCTGTGCTATACAGAAGGTCATTATTGTTTATATATTTTATGTACAGCAGTGTGTATCTTATCAATTCTATCTTTAAAAGTAACGACCTATTGTCTATAATTTTTCTCCAATTTTTTTTTCATTTTATTCAAGGTGATAAATTATCCAAGGCCTAGATTTTTACCATGGATTTTTTTTTAACCTCTCATAGTCTCTTAGTCCTTTTCTTTAAAAATTATGAGAAATTCTTTCATTGTGTCTATTGAAAACATTATTTGCAGCCCAAAATACAATTGGTAGACAGTGGGAATAAAATTATGGATGGAAATACACATTTGATTATTGTTACTGGTTGGAACCTTTCCTATGATGCCCAGTGAACCAACATGCAGACAGGACATGTCTCCAAATTTATTTTATGACTGAATTTTTAAAGAAGCATAAAATAAAAGTCTAGTGAAGCAAGCATTCTTCCTAGCTTTATATATCAAAAGCAATATGTTCACATCTTCATGAAGTATCCCATCTTTACCTTTCTAAGAGGAACTATCTTGAAACTATGGGTCCCTTTTAGCACTGGTACAGCACTGAAACAAAGGAATTTTTGCTATGCTTGCTTGATCTTTTCCTTGTAATGGACTCACCAATAAAGGCAGACTCATCCCTAATAAACACATGAACCATTAATAATTTCTCTTCTTGAATCAACATCAGTTCCTTCAGTGGCTTAAGAAAAGTGTTTTGAGGACCTAGCACATGCTGTCTCTTAGGTACAAAGATGATTAGAACATACAACCAGTTGTCTCTCTTTCAGGGTAAGTGAAGTGTTAGGTTTGAAGTTGGATGTCTTACGATAAGCACTATGAGAGAGATGAGATACCAGATTTGGTTCTACAAGCCAAAGACCTTAGGGGAATAAGGCAGCTCAGTGGTAAAGAATCTGCCTGCTAATGCAGGCGATACAGGAGACGCAGGTTTGATCCCGGGGTTGGAAAGATCCCTGAAGTAGGAAATGGCAACCTGCTCCAGTATTCCTGCCTGTAAAATTCCATGGACAGAGGAGCCTGGTAGGCTATAGTCCATGGAGTCACAAAGAGTCAGACATGACTGAGCTACTGAGCATGAGCATGCATGAAAAAATAAGACAGTGTGTGACTGAGAGCTTCATGCTTGGAACTGGTACAGAGTCATTGGAGGTGTGGATAGAGCCAATGTTACATTTTGGATTATTTTGCTGAAGTGTCTTTCTCATTAACTGGGGGGAGGGGTAAAGGGATGGAGCAAGAACAAGTGCCTCCCCTGGGTCTAACTGAGTGATATCCTACCAGTAAAATCTGGCTAATGGAGCAGTGTAAAATTGAGATGTGCAGTTTGTATTTTCTCTTTTCATAGAAGCTCTAACATCTCTCCCTAGAATTGAAGGATGGAGGTGGGTTCCGTGCCTCTGAATACAGAAAGCACAAAAAGAATAGAGGGTAAGCAAAAACAAATAAATTTACTCCTTTAAACTCCAGAGTTACACATGTAGAGAGATATGTAGAGTTATATCCTAACAATCAATTTCTTTGGGGGTGGGGAAAAATCACAAGTATACTCATGCACTAACAAGTTGGTGCTTCTTTTTCCATTAAAATTAAAATTAAATAGAAGGCCATGGTAAATTACCCATTTCATTCCTCCTTCCAGAAGAAAAAAGGCACTTTGTCACTCTTTACTGTGGGTGCTCGTCAGCTTCAACACATGCATTTATGTCGAGTAGGTCATTTATATTGTTGCCTGCTGGAGTTTTTCTTCTTTCAACTTAGTAGGGAATATTTGTGATCTTTATTACACCCGATAAATCTACAAAATGCCTTTTGCTCGAGGCTTTTTATTTTAATTTCACATAAATAAATCACATTAGGTTCCTGGCTGTCATATTAAGATAAGCATGGATCTAAAAATAACAAATGTGTTAAGTCAGATGTTTTCAGATTACATAGGGGTAAATTTCTCTGGGTCACCCCTGAATCTTATTGATGTTGAAATATTTTTTGGCACTTTAAGAGTGTTTCTTGAAGAGCACAAACCTATTTAAACTAGAAGTAGAATAATTTTCAGATCCTCTACAGACCTACTTGTACAATATTATTCAACTCAAGCTTCCCATGGCTGCAATAAATCCATCTTTAATGTGGGGATGTGTCCCCAGTTACAGCAGAGGGCAGTTTTATGTCTTCGTAGGTTAATTGAATGCCTCTATCTATATTGTGTTTTATGTATTAACTATAAAGAGCTCTAGATCTGGATCCCTCATCAAAGATCTTACATATAGTTATACTCAAAGGTTTTAAAGTCAACCCAAATTCAATCTAGTCAATAACCAATTCTTCATCTGTCCTCATGCTACCAGACCTGTTCCTACTCAGGACTCAGATCAAACCATCAGCTCCTTGGGGAAACCTTTGGTCTTTTGAAGTATGGTCTCATAAAATGTGTTTTACAGAGTCCTCCACTTAGCCTGGGGTGGAACAGTCTTGATAAATGGATGTGAATTTTTCTTTCAAACAAGATTTGTAGTGAATAGGCAAAGATAAAATCCGTAAGGTTTTAAATAGTTTATTTTATACATTTATTCAGTTGGGACCTAAATATATTCTCTGATGGATTAGCACAGCCCTTTTAAGGGTGGACAGATTTAATAAGTAAATCATGTATATATAAAGTTGGTGTAGAGTTTCACTCTGGCATTTTTGGTAATCTCTTTGCCTTGGATAACTTAGGTTCAAATACTAGGCAACTCTCAAAGTAGACAAACATGCAGACCATACACCAGCCACCTAATTCAACAATAATGTTGATCAATCCTAAACTAAAGGTCAAATATTAACCTGGGTGGGCTTCCTTGGTGACTGAGGGGGTAAAGAATCAGGCCTGCAGTGCAGGACACCCAGGCTCAATCCCTAGGTTGGGAAGATGCCTTGGCGAAGGGAATGGCTCCCCACTTCAGTATTCTTGCCTTGAGAACCCCATGAAGAGAGGAGCCTGCTGGGCTGCAGTCCATGGGGTTGCAAAGAGACAGACAACCGAGCAGCAAAGCATGAAGCCTGATGGACCTGGGCGATCTTCCAATCAATCGGACACCTTTCTGGAGTTAGTTCTGTTAGCCCCTTCTGTTACTGAACAAAAGTCACCTTAAAGATAAAGCTGTTAGTTCAGCCAGAGTCTCAGAGCTCTGAGAAGGGGCCTACATGCCCCCTTGTTTACCTAAAGCAGCACCATCAGTCTATAACAAGAGTCCCTGGGGATACGTCTCAGCCCACAGCCTTCCCCACCACTGTCCAGGGATGACATAACCACTGAAGCATGTGACAATACCCAATTTCCTGATTTATTCTCCCTTGTGCTGGGCAGAGGGCATGACTTAAAGGCAAGACTCTTATTTTGGCAGGGGTCTGAGGCTGTCTGCATCTCTGGAACAACCCCTGGTGGGTAATTGAGAAGTGACATTGACGGGTTCCCAGGGTGGCCTGATGCTTGCACTTGCCCCAGGAGGCAGATATATGCTGTAGAAATCCAGCCCAAGGGCGGAGAGGAGGGGAAGACACTGTAAAGCTCACTAGTCCTGGTCTCTTTGACCTCAGCGGAGAAAGATGCAGAGCTGGGAAAGCGCGCACTGTTATCCTGTGGGTTTATCGTGGGCTTCTGCTTTTACTGCCAGCAGACAGCACTGAGCTCTTTGTTTGCTACACAGTCTGTCCCCCAGAGGTAGCCTCCTTTTCTCTTGAAGGGATTTGAAAAACAAATCACAGTTCTTATTTTATCTGGTGTCCACTATTAAGAATTCATGCAGAGCAATTTTACTTGTTGCCAATTAAGCTCTCCCAGTGGAAGTCTATGATTATACCAAAGGCAACCTGTGTAATACTTGGAATCACTTTGGTCTCCATAAATTAACCCCTTGAGGATAGAGCCGTGCTAATTCTTAAGATGCCTGGATAATTCGATTCTAAGAACCAAAATACACAGAAGGCAAATCTCCAAGAAGTTCTGGGCTTGACTTTTCTCAGGCTGTGTGTACTTTTGTCTCTTAACTCTATTTTATAGCTACAAGACAATTTCTGTATAACATGTTAGCAAAGGATGACCTTTTCCTAGAGATAGAAGGATAGCATGTAGCCTCTCAGTAAGCAACTTTAATGTCACTCACATTTTACAGAAATAGGGATTAGTGTTAAAGGAAACTTTAGGCACTGGGGCCAATGACCTCTACCCCAAAATGTATAAATACATCAAAATTATGGAGAACATGAAGACTATTTGGGAAGTGCATCATTTCATGGCAGTCTTCACTCTGCTTAGGTAGGCAGCATGTTGAATCATGGTGGGAATGAAAACAAAGCTCTTGCCCAATATATACATATATATTTTCTATCTCTTCCCTTATGTTAAGAATCACAAATAAGGCAGAATGCAAAAGTCTACTTTAAAGAATTTTGGATACACTGAAACTATCATTTTATTGTTGGAAGGGTGGATCTTAGGGACTCTTCTTGCACCCAGAGATCTCTACATGTTTTTCAGTGAAGTGTTTTCTTCCTCGTGGTGATGTAGGCAACCAACATTTATTCCCCCAGGGAAGCACAAGTTCTGTGCTTTACCAGGGCAAACATCGTTTGTGATCAGTGGTTCTTCAGATTCTTAGAATCTGGTAGTATTGATACTTTGACTGCCCCTCAGAACTTGGGGTTGACTTTCCTTTTTTATCAACAACCCAGACTCCTCACACTGTTTGCTTCTCTTTTACAAACTACCCATCTTGGTACATGTGAAGTAAGGGGAGAAAGATGAAGAAAAAGATACAACTATGTTTTTGTATATTTGGCTACCAAACTAGATAAGTCACCATTTCCCAAAATATATTCCTTAGACCTTTAGTCAGACTAGATGCTCCAAGAAAAATAGGATTTGGGAATATTTTTTAAGAAGTCAAAATTATATTTTATAGTCTATATTTGGTATGCATAACACATTAGCAATATAAGTGGCTCTGAGTAGTTCTACAACTAAAATCTTTTTTTTCCTTTTTTTCTATTTTTTGTCTACACCATGAAGCATGACAGATCTTAGGTCCCTGACCAGGAATTGAACGTGTGCCCCCTGTATGGAGTGCCTTGTCCACAAATGTCAAGAGTGCCTTAATTGAGAAACTCTAGCCTAAATATAGCTTGTTCAAATGAAACTTTGATTTGGCATCTGTTGGTTGGAATTTGGCACTGTGCATTCACCAGATCTTGTCATTTAATTTCGACCTTGAAACCTACTTACTCTTCACTTACTTATAGGCTATTGATAACTCTGTCTCTAACTCAATTCTGAAAATCTGAAATGAATACTTTGACATTATCTAGTTCAGTCACTGGCAAGCTGTTGTTGTTTAGTCACTAAGTCGTGTCTGACTCTTTTGCAATCCATGAACTATAGCCCACCAGGCTCCTCTGTCCATGGATTTCCCAGGCAAGAATACTGGAGTGGGTTGCCATTTCCTTCTCCGGGAATCTTCTGGACCCAGGATCAAACCCACATCTCCTGCCTTGCAGGTGGATTCTTTACCACTGACCCACCTGGGAAGCCCCACAAGCCATTAGGGATCTATTATATTAGGTATTTTTATACAGATTCTTCGAAGCCTTTTATGACATGTATTAAATTCTACATGACCCAGCCGTATAAGTATTAGAGAAAAAAGATTATACGTATCAGTACATGTTATGTATAGGTAATGCTATTTTAGATATTATATGCTTCATACAATCTCAGTGCTCAGTTATCTTAAATACTAGCTGTATCGATACCTTCTTTGTATACCTAAGGAAACTCTGTCTCAGAGATGTTACCCAGTAACTGCTTTGGACAGACCAGGACCAGAGTCTATGTCTCTAAAACCTCCAATCCAGTCTTATTTCCATTTCTAGAGTGTTATGCTGCCTCTATCTGTCATACATAATTTCACATATGTGACATGAAAGAGTAATTAACACCATAAATATTCATGAATCCCATTTGTATTTTCCAACTGTTTGTGTTTGTTCTAAACTCTTAATCTAAGGCTGCAAATGGATAAAGATTTCTGTCAAATATCAGGAGAAAGTCTCAGCAGTTGTTTTCTCACACTCCTTCTTGTCAGTCACAGATATATTTAGTCAAATCAGAAATAGTAACAGATGATATAAAAATCATTAAGTACGAAAGAGCCTTTTACTCCTAATCTTCACTTTCCTCATTAAAACAAATAAACGTACAAAAATATGTGATCACATTTCAACATCAACTTACAATTAAGTTGTTGGGTATGTTTATTTTTTCTCATCAGGCAGGGAGAGGCAGAGCAATTGAAATGCGCCCAGATTTGTACTCAAGTCTTAGAGTAGGTTCTAGATCCCAAATCCACCCTCTTCTTCAGATAAATTCATAGAAGTTTTTTTCTGCTGGTATCAAAACATTAATTGAGCTAAATGCTCTTTGCCAAACAGCTATATTTGAACTCCTCAAATTCCTTAACAATTTGAAAACCTAGAGTAGATTATAGGTCTATTTCAGTAGAATATTAAACCGGATCCCAAAATAACCAGTTATCTTGAGAGTATGATTACAACAATATATTTGTGTCACAGCACATGGTTATGCTATAAAAAATGACTAAAGCCTGTTAAAGACTATGAGATTCCTTCACAAAAATACGACTTTTCATTCTTATATCCAATCTTCTACCATTTGTCCAATTCTTTTATCATTAAGCAAGAGGCAATAACAGTATGACATGTATCTTCTATGCTTTTGATCAGTCCTCAAAGACTGTGGCCATAAATTAATTCTGACTACTATTTTTTGTTGGAAGATCAAAATATTCAAAACTGTTTCTTCCCTGGTGGTCCAGTGGTTAAGACATCCCCTTCCAATGTAGGGGGTGTGGGTTTGATCCCTAGTCAGGGAGCTAAAATCTCACACCCATTGTGGCCAAAAAACCAAAACATTTTTTTTTAAAGCAACATTGTAACTAATTCAATAAAGACTTTAGAAATAGTCCGCATCAAAATAATCTTTTAAAAATATTCAGAATTTTTAAGTTATAGGTTGGCTTAAGTATAAATGGAAGACCATTAGTTAATATCAACATCAATGAAAGTTGTAACAGCTACAAATCAAAGACACCATAAAAATCAGAAAACATATACACTGAATTATGGGAATGTTTGTTTGGCTTCAGACACTTCAGCTGTGCTTGTGTTTGTGGTATGCCATGGTCCGTGGCACATCACAGAGTCTACCTTAACTCAAGAAAGCATTTTAAATATTCAATCATAAAGAGAAAAAAAGTCCCCCACTGCTCACTGTCACCATAAACTATTATTTGGCTATAGTTGAAGTTGTGATATTGTAATAAGCATCAGAAAGCCTATCACTGTAGGTCAGTCAGGATCTGTTTGCACAATATAATCAAGTATAATTTCATGATTCAATAAATAGTATGTAAATCTACTATTATTGGTTTTCATTTTCATTTCAATACTACCATTTCCATTTCCTCACTGTTATTCTGACTATTCAAATATCATTACTGCCCTTATTATTATTCAAATAAAGCTTTGCTATTAGATCTTGTGACACTATATATAAGCCTTTGCTTCTTTACTAGAAATAATTCTATTTCTGAAGGAAAATGGACGTGATTGCCCACAAAATTCTGAGCTCTTACTTTAGGTTAGGTGATAGCTGTGCCTGAAATGAGATTTTAATTTAATCATATCAGAGAAAACCAAAGGTTTTTGTTAACTACCTTAAGAAAGCAGGAAAATATCCTTTTCCATGCAGGTTTTTTTGATTCCAAAATGTGTGAAACTATTATTCCTCTTCAAAACTATATATAAAACACACTGACCAAATTATTAATAAAGTATAATTTATTTCATCAGATGGTATTCATCATTCATATATTTTTCTTTGGAAAGATGGGGGAGGTTATTTTATACAAATAGTTTAAAGACAATGTTACAACTCAGTTGAATATACTTTGCAGTACATCTATGGAAAATATAATTTAAAAGGCATATAGCCATAAACACATTGCTATTGGTACACACTGGTTCTCAAAAGAAAACTGTATCACCAAGTTATAGATGTCAAAATCAAATCTAACGAATATTGCATCAAGTTATATAAAGTTAACTGATGTGTCTTTTAGTGACAAGTGGACTTAAAAATTATACAGTTCTGTTGTATCCTATTAGCAGTTTTCTTCTAGGTAGAAAAATAGAATATTGTCTATTACTATAACCACAGATATGTTTTCTGGTTTCACAACAAGTCGGACATGACTTAGAGACTGAACAACATGTTTCCTAGCAGGAAAACTAACACCAGAGCAGAACAAGTGAGTAAAATGGATTTGGATGAGGTTGGGCAAGAAAGCCACAGGGTTAGGTCATACTTACCTTCTTAATATCTCTGTGTACAGAGGGAGGCTTCCCTGGTAGCTCAGATGGTAAAGTGTCTGCCTGCAATGCGGGAGACCTGGGTTCAATCCCTGGGTTGGGAAGATCCCCTGGAGAAGGAATGGCAACCCACTCCAGTACTCTTGCCTGGAAAGTTCCATGGACAGAGGAGCCTTGTAAGCTACAGTCCATGGGGTCGCAAAGAGTCAGACACGACTGAGCGACTTCACTTCACTTCTTCACAGAGGGGGAACTGGCCTCCATGCCATGAGGAGATAAGACATAAAGGACTTTAGGGGCTTATTGACCCCTTAGAGAGGAAGCTAATTATATTCAATAATTCTGATGTGTGTAAGGCATCATGTAATTGAGCACTAGCATATTTATTCCAGATAACAAGAGCTATAGGAATTTAGTGAGTGGAATTCAGAGTCCATACTAGCACTGGCAAAAACACGGCCACATGGACTTTAAAGATCTAGATAACCCTTTCACAATAATCTCCATTCCCTAGAAGCCTCAGGGAATGAGTTATTTGGGAATACTTATATAATACTCTCCTCTTTTTCTAATTTACCTGCAGATGTTTTCACACCTAGAATCAGAATCCATCACATAAAACAAAAACCAAACCAAACATAGGAGACCTATTCAACAGCATTCTTGAAATATGTATTTTTTAATACAAAGAGAAGCAGAAATTTTAAGCAGAAGTGTTCTCAATCTTTCAATTATAGAAGCACCATCCCAGGTTGGATGCATGAGACAAGTGCTCAGGGCTGGTGCACTGGGAAGACCCAGAGGGATGGGATGGGGAGGGAGGTGGGAGGGGGGGGTCAGGATGGGGAACACCCATAAATCCATGGCTGATTCATGTCAATGTGTGGCAAAAACCACTACAATATCGTAAAGTAATTAGCCTCCAACTAATAAAAATAAATGAAAAATAAAATAAAAACATAAATAATATCTAGGCAGGCAAAGGCCAGAGAATTTGGGTTCTAGTTTCTACAATATAAGTTTGCTGCATGGCTGTGGGCAAATGCATTCCTTGACCTTGGCAAGTGTTATGGTTTCTACCATCCTCCAAGCTCTGAGCAGGTCCTTCACTCAAGGACAACTTTTGACACCACTGTTTTACTTTAATTAAAGGAATGCAACTCTTTAGGTAGCCTCTGCTGATTTTTGCCCCCAGAGGTGCTTTTGGCAACCAAGTAGAAGAAGAGATCATTTGCCAACTCCATGCTTCTGTGATCAAGATTAAAGCTATAGATGCAGCTATTAAGTTAAGAAGTAGATTTAACTCACCTCCAGAGACTTCTGTGTTGCTCCTCAAGTTGATTTAACAGATGTTCAATGTATTTGTTGGAGTCCATGTATTCCTGCACATAGAAAAATAAAGCTGCGTGACACCAAAGACAAAGGCAAAGACAAAACCTCATTACCATAGGCATCTGGATTCTAAGACCATCTTTATCTCTACAGGACGATTTTGGACAAGATAGTTCCCTTGGTCCCTCTCATTTGTAGGAATAGATGCTTCTATGACTTATATGCATTGTCATTTGGGGACAAATAAATTTTTCCCCACATCCTATGATGGTTCCATGAATGAAAAATGGAGGAGAACTGGAGTTCTATCAAGTCAGCATAAAAATCCTCTTAATCACAGAGAAAAGCCAAATTTCATAGTCGTTTACACTGTATTTTATGTGTATGTGTGCTGTGTGCTTAGTCGCTCAGTTGGGCCTGACTCTCTAAGACCCCATGAACTATAACCCACCAAGCTCCCATGCCCATGGTATTTTCCAGGGGGGAATGTTGGAGCAGGTTGCCATTTCCTACTCCAAGGGATCTTCCTGACCCAGCGATGGAATCCATATCTTTTCCATCTCCTGCACTGGCAGGCATATTCTTTACCACTGCACCCACTAGGAATCCCATGTTTCATATGTTTTGCCATATAAAAGTATCAGAGAAGGCACTGGCAACCCACTCCAGTACTCTTGCTTGGAAAATCCCATGGATGGAGGAGCCTGGTAGGCTGCAGTCCATGGGGTTGCGAAGAGTCGGACACGACTGAATGACATCACTTTCACGCACTGGGGAAGGAAATGGCAACCCACTCCAGTGTTCTTGCCTGGAGAATCCCAGGGATGGAGGAGCCTGGTGGGCTGCCATCTTTGGGGTCGCACAGAGTTGGACACGACTGATGTGACTCAGCAGCAGCAGCAGCCATGTAAAAGTATGGGATTGGGAGAGGATGGGAAATGAGCCAACCTTAGAAAAGGAGGAATAAAGTAGACAGTGCAGGTCTTGATTATACTGATTTTACACAAATCACTTTCTAGCAAAAACACTATTTTTGAGCTACATAGAAACTGCATATTCATTGCCCTCCTTCACTGGGCATATTGTTTATATTGATGAATCACATGTTTATTTTTCCTTCATTTCCTTATATGAACAAGGCAATTTGTTCTTGGTTTTCCTTTTTTTCTTTTTATTTTATCTTATTTATTTCCTTAGAAAACCAGTCTTTAGCTTCTAAGAAGATATAAAGGCAAGCTTTATCTTGTTTAGAAATACTCATAAATTTGTATAAATCAAATTAGGTTTTCAAGAAACATCTCCAAAAAGTGAGGGATTCCTTAATTACGTGAGAAGTGCTCATAGAATCTATAGGTTATTGAACCTAATTTTTTTTTAATTTGTGATTCCTGAATATGAGGTTCACATACAATCATTTTAATTGTTAACTGTGTAGAAAACAACAACAACAAAAAAAAACTTGTATAATTCATTTCATCCTGAACCTTCTTTCCCTTTCTCTCTGAGGAGCCCACAGGCCTCTGTGTCTACATCACAGCAGCCTTAGACAGAAGAGTATGCAGTGATTTCAGTGTTAAGGTACCCATGAAAGTTACCACTTTATATCTTATGGATTTAAGATAAACTAGGAACTCAGGTTAATACTGATACCTTTTTAAAACATTTTTATTTTGATGGAATACTATATAAAATCAGTTGTTTCTATTAAACTATTGACTATAATGGGTGGGGGTGGGGGAGTAGAAGACCCAGTAACAGTTGACCTTATGTGACAGAAAGGGCTTTGTTCAAGTTTCTGGACCTGTGTAGCCTTGGAGAGAAGCCTTTTCACCTTTCTTCAATATTTCAGTTAGACTGGAGGGCATCCCAAGACCTTATCTAGCAAAACTATTCAAATAGCTTTCCATAATTCTATTGCAGAAAATTAGCCGAAGAGTTTTATTCTTATTAATATGCATTTTCAGGTGAGTTATTTAAACAAGACCATTGACATGAAAAGCAAAGCAGAAATCTGTTACTGCAGGAAGTTGCAATGGTTTGTGGTAACGTTATTAAATATCTTGATCAAGTTTTAAACATGATAGGAACACTCAAAATTCTTAAAAGATATTTTCAAATACACCCTTTGAAAAAAATTTTAAAGACAGTGTTTCTAAGTAGAGGCAAATATATAAACTTCAAGGTCACCCATCCAGTCTTCATTCAAACTTTTTCCACATTTATTATATGTCATGTGCTGTTCTAACATCATAGACATAGTAGTGCCTAAGGGAGAAAATCCCTGCCCTCAGAGAGCTTACATTCTGCAGAGAGATACATAACAAGGAGGTGATCAGATCGATTTCAGGCTGCTTACATGCCAGGAAGGAAATAACAGATGACAGGAAGGACTTTAAGTCGGGAGGGCACCTCCTTTATACACCATGGCTGGAAGAGGATTCTGAGCAAATGACTTCTGCGTCTGGGGCTTGGCAGAGAAATAGGCAAGCACATAGAGAAAGGAGGAGGGGGAAGAACATCACAGGCAAAGGAAACAGCATAAGCAAAGACCCCCCAAAGTGTGGTATTTAGGAACAGAAAGGAAGCCAGTGGAGCCAGGAAACAGAACCTGAGGTGTATAGTCTAAAAAGAAGTTGGACAAGAAGTGAGTATTAGGCACTCAGTCATGTCAGACTCTTTGTGACCCCACGGACTGTAACCCGTTAGGCTCCTCTGTCCTTAGAATTCTCCAGGCAAGAATACTGGGGTGGGTAGCCATTCCCTTCTCCAGGTGATCTTCCTGACCCAGGGATCGAATCCGGGTCTCCTGAACTGCAGGCAGATTCTTTACCATCTGAGCTACCAGGGAAGCCCTCCCTGGAGGGGCCAAACCGTGTTCAAGCTCTAGAAAACAGTTACATTTAAACCAAGAGATCTGTGTTCTGCTTATTCTGCTTAGCTCAAGTCAGAGGTGGACTCTAAAAGGTGATCACAAATATAATCTTTGGATCAAAGAGACTTAAGTTCAAACCCTGGTTTTGGTACTTACTAGCTCTGTCCCCTCAGGCAAGTCATTTAATCTCTCTAAACCTTACTTTTTTTCATAGAGAGAAATAATTGAAGAGGTATAGTAAGGATTAAATAAAAAAGTTTAAGCATATAAGACAAGATAAGCAGTGGAACAGAGCCATTTCCATAGGATCAAACCTCTTCTCAAAAGACAAACCACTTTACAAGGTGAAGGTTATATGCATTTTCTCTTCTCTTACTCAGCCTCAAGGTTTTTAAGTCAATGCTCCTTCAATTATAGTTGGATTTTAGAATAGGTAGTTAGAGATTAACAGTAATAATATAGATTTTCAACCATTAATTATGTATATCTGGATTATGATTTAAACTATAAATGCTATTTCAAATAACAGAGTACTTCCATTTAAGGTAGTTTTACCCAATTGTCCATAAAAATAGCCATATTATAATGACATCTTAAACCACAAACAATGGAAAACTAAGACTATAAATTCTTCATCCTTCTTTTTGGCTTAATTTTTCTCCATGGCATGCTTACTTCTAATATCCAGTTTATGTTACTTGCATATTTATTGGGTATTGCCTATACTTCACCCCTATGTATACATACACACAGATACACACACACACGCAAATAGACACTAACTTAAATGAATTGAGGGGAGAAAAGATGATGCTTCCATGTGCTTTCTGTTAAATAAAATGTTTTCCCCTGCCCAAGAGAATTTAGGCAGCACCTCATACATTTATCAATTCTGGCTCCTGAATTGGAGAGATCTGTTAACTAATAATAAATCCCTATCATTCTGTAAGTATAAGATAGAATTATCCTCCTGGGAATCATTTACGTTTGAAGACTAATTCCCAGGAAACAATGGAGGATGATCACAGTGGGGCTGGCAGTGGTGCACACTGGCATTACAGTCACTGCAAGTACAATGCCGTGGCAACCATGCCTATGGTGCCAGCCTGAGTATAAAGCACACACTGCATGTTCTCAGCACAGGCTCCAGTATTCCAGAGTATCAAAGCCACAGGCAAGAAGAAAGGGATGACAAAAGTCTTCCTCAGTATAACAACAGCTCTCCAATGTGCCTGAGAGACTGGACACTGGGAGACCTTGGAGAAAAATTTCTGAAGCAACTTAGCACACGTGCATGCAAGCTAGAAGAAAAACATATACCATATCCCCATTGTCCTTGGTGTCAGTGTTCATCGTAACATTATCCATGAAAAATGCCAGTTTCATCAGGCTTGCTTTGCCTAGAAGGTACTTCTCATGTCACTCAGCATAAAAACTATATTCAAATACAGTTATTAACATGATGAACATTGTATTCTACTCATTTTCCTTATGACAAACCCACATTAGATGTTATAGTAGAAGTGGCAATAAAAATACTTATACAGTCCTGTGAAGGACAAACAATCTAGATAAATAAAGGATAAAGATGAAAATGAATAGAGGCATGATGGATATTAGGTCAGAAAATGTAGGTGTGTCTATTAATTATAGCTTTTGAGTATTTGGCAAGATTTGTAAGGTAAACAATGATCAAAGGGATAATTAAAGAGACATTTCAGCATAAAATAGAGAAAAAGAAAAACACTTGATTTTACACATCAAAAACTTTCCTCACATTCCAGGTAGAGTTTACAGAAAATCATCCACACTTCCACCCACAAAAGGGCTGAAAAAAAAACTGTGTGTATGTTTGGAGTGGGGGCTGGAAGACTACATGCACCCAAACAGACAAATGGGTCTCCTACCAAGGATTTTTAAAAGGCTAACTGCATAGCTTCTGGCAAGTCCAGATGTCCATTGAAACCTTTGAGTCTTAATCCATAAACAATCCCAACAAAGTAGATTCTTTGTAACAAAGCAACAGAAAGACATTCCCAGGTTTATTTGAATTCAGAAAGTAAAGCACCTCCCGTAATTAAAAATACATGTGCAAGGCAGGGGTTGGGGTGGATGGGGCAGGGAGAGATGTTCCAAGGTGGAGGCTCAGGAAGACCAAGAACTCACCTTGCCCCGGGACACACCAACTCTACAGCTATATATGGGACAATATTCTTCAAAAAAGAACTGAAAACTAGCTGAACTGCTCCTCCAGAACACATGATCAAAGGACCACATTGAGATTGGTAGAAAATGCAGAGATGCAAGCTCACCAAAAATTTCCATCCCTAATGCAGAGTCCCACAGCAGGGAGGAATCTCATAAACACAGAGCTTCTCCCCAGGATGACGGGTTTGTTCCCCACATCAGCCAGCCCAGCCCTGGAACCTACAACAAAGATACAAGCCTCAAAAATGTCTGGCTTAGAAACCAGCAGAGCTTATGTTCAAGGAATCCAAAAGCCTGTGTGAACTAAAAATGCCATCTGCCACATAAGTAAACAAAGTACGTTGCTGACCTCAAGCCATCACATTATAGCTGCCCTGATGGTGAGCCCTGAGAGAACTCAGGATGGAGGCAGGATCTGTCCCACATATAGCAGCCAGCTGCTTACTTACCACCTCTGATGGTACTTCCTGAGAAGACCAGGATAAGAAGCACAGGACACTGACCTGAGGCGCATATCAAAGGAATGATTTCAATGAGCCCAGACTTTGCATCTTCACATATATAGAAAAGTCCCAAGTTCCTTAACTTGAAATATCTGGTTTTCCTTAATTAACAGTACTCTTTTGAGGTTCTGACTTCCTGGCCTTTGTTGCAAAAATTCCTATATATCCTGGCTCCCTCCCTTGCCTCTTGGAAGCAGTCTTTCAGAGTTATCTGAGATGCTGTGTCTCAGCCTTAAGTCCTCAGTGTTGTCCACTAAAACATAACTCCCAACTTTTAGGATGTGCATTTTTTTTAGTCAACAGTTGAGGTGACTTGAGATTCTCCTTCTAAAAGGCTTGCGTGAGGTCTCATTTGCCCTAGAAACAAGTGAAAGTGTTAGTCGCTCAGTTGTATCCAACTCCATAGAATGTAGCCTGCCAGGCTTCTCTGTCAATGGAATTCTCCAGGCAAGAATACTGGAGTGGGTGGCCATTCCTTTGTCTAGGATATCTTCCTGACCCTGGGATCAAACCCAGGTCTCCTACACTGAAGGCAGATTCTTTACCATGAGTCACCACGGAAGCCTCATTGGCCCTAACCCACTGCAAAAGCAGCAGTTTGAAAAGTGCCTGGAATGTGAAGTAGATTCACATGCTAATCTTCAAGCATCTGCTGGGGGAGGTCAGGACAGTGGGAGCTCCTCCTGGAGACTGGAGTGCTGGCAGATGCCATTTTGCACTCTCCTCCCTTGTTAGCACAGGCAGGTATGCAGATGGGGACTCTCCCACTGCCTTGATAAGGCAGGCAGGGATGAGTGGGTATGGCATCCCCTCACTCCCTGGCTGGTACCAGCTAGTGTGAAATTATGACACTCTCCCACTCCCTTGCTAAAGTTGGTAGGGGCACACAGACAAGGATTTTCCCTGATGTCATTCTGAAGCCAAGGAGCATGTCCCACCCCCATGCATTCCAGATGCCTTTCTAGAGCCAGCAAGCTCAAGCAACCCAGACAGACAATGCCCCCCTGATCATCTGGTCCTGGTGGGCAAGGGGATTTGCATTCTTGGGCCCCATGGAATTATAACAATTGGAAAAATAGTTCTTGACAGGATGCCACATCCAGGGCACTGTACAGATAGTGGACTGAAACACACCTCCAGTCTTCTTATGAAAAGGACAATTTACTTGTCCTGAAGATTAAGCTTGAGGGACAGGCTTCAGGTCTGCACACATCTAGAGAGTACAGAGGCATTCTTGGGAAATGTAAGACACCATTCTTGCATACTCCCTTGACCTCCCTGAGTTCACTGATACTTCCCAGAAAGGAGCTTATACACTTGTCTAGAGGTCTGACTTATGGAAATGCTACCCAAGGGTCACCTCCAGATTTCCTGGTCTGAAGGCCAGAGGGCTTATGAATATGGTCCACAGGACTATGTATTTGCATACTTCAAAAACTGTTCCCCAAGTATCTGACTTTCAAATAGCCTAAAGCTAAGTACAAAGTGAGATCCTTCCCCTTGGAATACTGAAAAGTCTTGACACACCTTCAACAACAGGAACCTGTCAAGAATAAATCATGCTGTAAGACAATCACAAAGGTTCAAAAGACAACCAACCACCAGGGCAAGGTTGAGTTATAAAGTTCCTCACATACACAAAGCCAGTACTTCAAGACACAGAGCAGTCACCAGCTCACCTAATACATAGGAACAGAGCATCAAGCAGAATGACAAAACAGAAATATGTGCCAAAAGAAAGAACAAGACAAACCTTCAGAAAGAGCCCTTAATGAAATGGGGATAAGTAATCTACCTGATAAAGACTTAAAAGTAACAGTCATAAAACTGCTCACTGAACACAGATGAATATATGAACACAGTGAGAACTTCAGCAAAGAGATAAAAAATATAACAAAGTATGCACAGCTGAGAACACAATAACTGAACTAAAAAATGCACTAAAAGAATTCACTAGTAGACTAGATAAAGTGGTAGAAAGAATCAGTGATCTAAAAGACAAAACTAGGAAACATCTAAACTAAGCAGCAAAAACAACAATAATAATATAAGTAAAATTAAAGCAAAGAGATCTTAGGGGATCTGTGAGAAAACAAGAGGACTAACATTCACGTTGTGATGGTCTCAGGAGAAGAAATAAAGAAAGGGGCAGAACTTATTTGAAGAAATAATGGCTGAAGATTTCCCTAACCTGGGAAAGGAAACAGACATCCAGGTCTCAGAAGCCCAGAGAACTCCAAATAAGATGACATTCAGAGAGAAACTCATAAGAAAACATTGGCCTTAGTGACAACTTATATCAGATCTACTTAATAGACATCTACAGAATATTCTGGGGCTTCCCAGGTGGCACTAGTGGTAAAGAACCTTACTGCCAGTGTAAGAGACATAAAAGATTCAGGTTCAATCCTTGGGTTGGGAAGATCCCCTGGAGCAGGGCACAGCAACCCATTTCAGTATTCCTGCCTGGAGGATCCCATGGACAGAGGAACCTGGTGGTCTACAGCCCATAGGGTCACAAACAGACACAACTGGAGCAACTTAGCATGCACAAAATATTCCATCCAAAAGCTGCAGGACATATTCTTTTCAAGTGCACATGGAACATTCTCTAGGACAACCATAAAACAAATTTTAATTTTAAGGAGACTGAAATCATATCAAGCATTTCTTCCAACCACAGTGGCATGAAACTTGAAATCAATTACTAGAAGAAAACTGTAAAAATCACAAATTTGTGAATATTTAACAACAGACTACTGAACAACCACTCGGTCAATGAAAAATATCAATAGAGAAATAAAAACATACTTTGAGACAAATGAAATACAACATACAAAAACCTATGGAGCAAAAGTGGTTCTAAAAGGGAAGCTCTAAGAAATATCAGCCTACTTCAAGAAACAAGAACAATTTCAAAAAAACAATTTAACTTTACATCTAAAGAAGCAAGAAACAAAGATGAAACAAAGTACAAAGTCAGCAAAAGAAAGTAAGTAGTAACAATCAGATAGAAATAAAATAGAGACTAAAAGGACAATAGAAAAGATCAGTAAAACTAAGAGCTGATTCTCTGAAAAGATAAATAAAATTGATGAACCCTTAGCCAGACTAACCAAGAAAAAATGAGGCCTGAAATAAATAAAATTAGAAATTGAAGAGGAGATGTTATAACTGATACTACAGAAATACAAAGGATCTTAAGTAAGTAAGTGAAAGTCACTCAGTTGTGTCCGACTCTTTGTGACCCCATGGACTATACAGTCCCATGGAATTCTCCAGGTCAGAATACTGGAGTGGGTAGCCTTTCCCTTCTCCAGGGGATCTTCCCAACCCAGGGATCAAACCAGGTCTCCCGCATTGCAGGCAGATTCTTTACGAGCTGAGCCACAAAGGAAGACCAAGAATACTGGAGTGGGTAGTCTATCTCTTCTCCAGGGGATCCTCCTGATCCAGGAATCAAACTGGGGTCTCCTGCATTGCAGATGGATTCTTTACCAACTGAGCTATCAGGGAAGCAAGGATCTTAAAAGACTACCCTAAACAATTACTTGCCAACTCACTGGGCTACACAGTAGTTATGAATACATTCTTAGAATCTCAGATTCTTTAGAGACTGAATTAGGAAGAAACAGAAAATCTGAACAGACCAAAACACATAAAGAGATTGTGGGAGGCTTTTGATTACTGATCAAACAGAAGGTTGGGACCAGATGGCTTTTCTAGTCAATTTTATTAAACATTTAAAGAAGAGTTAATACCTATCTTTCTAAAACTCTTTCAAAGGTTGAACAGGAGGAAATTCTTTGAAACTCATTTGATGAGGCTAGCATTTTTGTGATACCAAAAACCAGACAAACACAAAAACCAAAAACATCACAAAAAATGAAAATTACAGGCCAATAACCCTGATGAACACAGATGCAAGAATCCTCAACAAAATATTAGAAAATCAAATTCAACAATATGTTAAAAGAATCATATACTATGATCAAGTGGGATTTACTCAAGGGATGTAAGGATGGTTCAACATCAACATCTGCAAAGTAATACAATATACTACATTAACCAAATGAAGAACACAAGTCATTTGATCATCTCAATAAATGTATAAAAACACATCTGGCAAAATTCAATATCCATTTATACTAAACTTTCAACAATGTGGGCACAGAGGGAATGTACTTCACCACAATAAAGGTCATATATGAGAAGCACACAGCTAACATACTCAACAGTGAAAAGCTAGAAATGTTTCCTCTAAGATGAAGAATAAGACAAGAACGTCCACTCTCCCCACTTTTATTCAGCATAATATTGGAAATCCTTGCCAAAGACATCATGCAAGAAAAATAAAAGGCATCCAAGTTGGAAAGAAAATAGTAAAACTGTCACTATACACAGATTAAATTATTTTATATGTAGAAAGCCCTAAACCTTTCTGCCATCCAAGTACTAACCAGGCCTGACCCTGCTTAGCTTCCGAGATCAGACGAGATCAGGCATGTTCAGGGTGGTATGGCCATAGACTAAACTATTCTCCAAAAGACTGTTAGAACTAATAACCAAATTCAGTGAAATGGCAAGGCATAAAATCAATATACAGAAATTGGTTGCATGTCTATATACTAGGAGAAATTAAGAAAACAGTCCCATTAACAATTGCATCAAAAAGAATAAAATACCTAAAATTAATTTTTTCCAAAAAGTTGAAAAACCTGTACTCAGAAAACTCTAAGACATTGATAAAAGAAATTGAAGACACAAAGAAATGAAAAGATATTTCATGCTCATGGACTGGAATAGTTAATATTGTTAAAATGTCCATTTTACTCAAAGCAATCTATAGATTCAATGCAATACCCATCAAACTCCAACATTATTTCACAGAAACAGAACAAATGATTCTAATAGCTGCATGGAAACACAAGACTGTGAATAGCCAAAGCAATCTTGAGAAAGACGAACAAAGCATCATGCGCCTCAATTTCAAACTATATTTTAAAGCTAGAGTAATCAAAACAATGTGGTGTTGACATGAAAACAGAAACTCAGACCAATGGAACAGAGCAAAGAATCCAAAATAAATCCATATTTATTATATGGTCAGTTAATTAGTGACAAAGGAGTCAAGAATACGCAATTTAAAAAGGATTGTCTCTTCAATAAATGGTGTTGGCAAAACTGGACAGTCACATGCAAAAGAATGAAACTAGACCACTATCTTACACCATATCCCCAAATTAACTCTAAATAGATTAAAGACTTGAATGTAAGACCTGAATTCATGAAATTCTTAAAAGGTAAAATAGATGGCAAACCCCTTGACATGAGTGTTCTGTGATGAATTTTTAAATCTGATTCCAAAAACAAAGACCAAAAATGCAAAAATAACAAAGTGGGACTACATTAAACAAACAAACAAAAATTTCTGCATAGCAAAGTTGTTGTTCGGTTACCCCATCATGCCTGACTCTTTGCAGTCTCATAGACTGCCGCATGCCAGGCCTCCCTGTTCCTTACCATCTCCTGAAGTTTACCCAAGTTCAGGTTCATTGCATCAGTGATGCCATCCTGCCATCTTGTCCTCTGATGCAAAGTTAACCATCAACAAAAGGTAGAGACAACCTTCTGAATAGAGAGAATATATTTGCAAATCATATACCTGATAATGGGTTAATATTTAAAATATAAAACTCATACTAACTCAATGGCAAAAAATCCAATCTGATTTTTAATGAGCAGACATTTTTCTAAAGATGCAAATGAATAGTCAACAGATACATGAAAAGATGTTCAATATCACTAACCATCAGGGAAATGTGAACCAAAACTACAATGAAAAATGCCTCATACCTGTTAGAATAGCTATTATGAGAAACGACATATCTTGACAAGGATGTGGAGAAATGGGCACTCCCATGCACTGTAGGTGGGAATGTAAATTGGTGCAGTCAATTTGGAAAACAGCATGGAGCTTCCCCCCAAAATTAAAAATGGAACTACCATATGATCTAGTAATTTCACTTCTTTGGTGTATGCATGCTAAATCTATTCAGTCATGTCTGATTCTGTGCAACTCTATGAACTGTAGCCCACCAGGCTCCTCTATCCATGGGGTTCTCCAGACAAGAATACTGGAGTAGGCTGCCATGCCCTCCTCCAGGGAAATCTCCCTGACCCATACATAAAACTGTATAATGTTAGGTGAAAGCACTATTATGTAAAACTGCATAATCTTATGAATATATATATATACACACACATACGTACATATATGAATATATATATATACACACACACACACACATATTTGCATTCATTCCCTGGTGGCTCAATGGTAAAGAATCCAGCTGCAATGCAGGAGATGTGGGTTTAATCCCTGGGTTTGAAAGATCCCATGGAAATGGAAATGGTAATCCACTCCAGTATTCTTGTCTGGGAAATCCCAGGGACTGAGTAGCCTGGGGGCTGGTCCATGGAGTCGCAAAAGAGTAGGACATGACTTAGTGACTAAACACACACACACAGACATATACAAACATCAAAGAGGTGAGTAAAAAGCATATACCAGATAGATATATGTGTATATACACCTGTATGTGCACGCGTGTATATACACATACATTCTACACTGAACAGTGAGTAAAAAACATGGAATTCACAACATAAAAGGAAGATTCAAAATAATTCAAACAGAATTTAATGTCTAAAAGTTCAAATAGATTTATAAAATTAACATCCTAGAAAGAAGATGTAGGATGTAAATTATGCATCTTTGTGGTAGACAGAGGGAGGAGGAAGAGAAAGGAGGAAGCAGGAGGATGCAAAGATCTCTCCGTACACAGAGATAGGGCTTCCCTACCTCTGTGGTGGCACTAGTGGCAAAGAATCCGCCTTCCAGTGCAGGAGATGTAAGAGATGTATGTTTGATCCTTGGGTCGGGAAAATTCCATGGAAGAGGAAATGGCACCCCACTCCAGTATTCGTGCCAGGAGAATCTCATGGACAGACAAGCCTGGTGGGCTACAATCCATGGGGTCACAAACACTCAGACACAACTGAGCATCTGAGGACATAGATATAAAGTTATTGTTCTATTTGACTTGAAAATCAGAAAAGCTTAAGTACAAGGCTGTGCTTTGCCTATTTATTTAACAGTTGGGAAAAGCAGCTTAGTAATACGTCATGAAAATTAAAACATTCATGTTCATTTGATCCAGAAATTTCATGTCTAGGAATCACCCTGAGTAAAAAGTCAAAACAAATGATGTTCAAAGTATCATTTATAGAAATATAAAAAATTTGATGTATTAGGTTCCAAAAATAAAGGCTTACCACACTTTATCCATTTGATGAATTATACAGTTTCTTAACTTTGTAAAGAACACATAATAAAATGGATAACAGTATAATATTAGGTGAAAGAAGTATGATATAAAACTGTATAAAACTGATATAGCACAGCTTTGATATAAAACTGATGTAGCACAGTTTTGAAAATATATAAAAGGTCAAAAGAGAATAAAGCAAATAATACATGGTAATATTATGGACTAAATTAATTTCTTCACTATATAAATATTAAAAGTGATGAATATTATTTAGAAAAATACAGGCCAAGAAAATAATGTCCAAAAGTTTAATTATAATTAAATTTTAGAAAGCTGCATCTAAAATACCACAATAAAACAAAATTGTTTATATTATCCTAGAGCAACACTAGTATTTGAAACAATGAAGCCTTTCTTCACTTGTTCTTGTCAATGTTCTGCTAAAAGCATTTCACCCAAGTGAAGACAGGTGAGGAACACCAAGTTACACCATGACATAGTTGTATGATATGTTTTAAAATTTTTACAAAGGTATGGCATCTGTTCCTTGTACAAAGGAATCTAACTTATGCAAATTAGAATCATTTTGGAGCTATATTTCAGGGAATTTGCCTTTTATTTCTTTAATGAACATGCTTCAGGATAGTGAGTATGAAACATTTAAAGTAATTAGGTTTATAGATATATGGAACATTGCATATCTATGTAGTATAAGCCCACTTAATGTGAACATGGTATTGTCTGATCTGTGTCAGTTCTGAGCAAAGCCCATTATAAATGAATTCCAATGATGAGAGGATCTTGTTTTTCATTCACTTCAAGTGGAGTTTAAAATCAAATACTGTTTCAAAGCTTACAGAGATCCAAAAATCCCTTAAAATAATTGTTATGTTATAATCACCATAATTTATGTCAGAGCTTGTGAAATCCTGTCAGCAGTTTTATACTACTTATGTAGGATTCCCAATCCACCTACAGGCAAAGCTGTATGAACTAGGCCAGCTGTTCAAATCAACTGATCTAGCATTAGTTACAGGATTTTTCACACCTAGGAAATGACTGACTACTATAACAAGTGATGCTGCCTTCAAAAGTTATTTTGTCACATTAACAGAAAGGTACATCTATTCAGTAAATATAAAAAACTAAAACATGCTCACTTTGGAAATGACATAGCCAGGTAATAGACAAGAAAGGTGCCTCTTACTTGATTAGCATCTGTGCCAACATAAGTTCTTCCAATAAAATATTTTTAAATGTTAAACAACACAAACAAATCAATTCAGGGATACTAGCTGTGACAAATTCATCTCATTGCAATTATCTCTCCACTAGCCACCTCTAATTTTTCTTTTCCAATCATTCTTTAAACGGCACTTCTACTGCAAATTCTTCAGTGGAACTGCTCCACTAGAGCCACTGATGGCCTCCACAGGTGGAATCTCAGAGTATTGCCTTGATCCTCATTGTATGAACAGTTCCTATAGCAAGACATGTGAAATCATACTTTCTCCCTCTTTGGTATTCTATGAAAGTGTTTCCTACATGCTATCACTCTGAGATCTTTGTTTTTTTCCTTCCTTCTTCTTCTTCTTCCAGCCCCTTACATATTAAAAGGGAGGTTCTATCATAGGCCCCTTTTCTACTGGGAAATCCTATAGACTACTAGGTCTTCAAATATCACCCAAAATCCAGAAACTTCCAAATATTTACCTATATGCTAGATCACCCTTTTGGGTTTCTCAGGTGGCTCAGAGTTAAAAGAATCCACCTGCCAATACAGGAGACATGGGTTCAATCCCTGGGTCAGGAAGATTCCCTGGAGGAGTAAATGGCAACCCACTCCAGTATCCTTGCCTGGAAATTCCATGGACAGAGGAGCCTGGTGGGCTGCAGTCTGTGGGGTCACAAAGAGTTGAATATGACATAGCAACTGAGCATGCAGATCACTCTTTTGAAGTCCAATCTTGTGCACCTGGCTATTTACCAAACAGGTCCCTTTGAATGTGCCACAGATCTTCAAAGCACCTATTCCTTCATTTTTGTACCCTCCAATACTTAGCCGAGCACTTGGAACATCACAGATGTGTGATAAATAAATAAATAAGTAAATTAGTTAATCAGCTAGATGTAGTCAGTCTAATAAAAGAGTATCTGAAATTATAAGTGTATTAGTTTGACCTTACAGGGCTATTTTTTAACTGAAAAAGTTTACAGTGGTCATAGAGACATTAGGCCAGGCTTCCAAAATTACTGTATGCTCACTTTTACTCTATTAGTACAAGTCAGTCAGAAATGGAATCTGAAAAATAACCTATGGACAGTTTTCCAAAATCATTGTGTTCCGCTGATCCCCTAATCCTTCCTCCTGAGGAAGATTTAGCTACACTGCTTATCTATGCTATGTAAGTCATACAGGCTGTCAAAGATTTCAGCACAATACAAAAAGTCATAGCCAAAGTGTGTTGTCAAATAGAAGGATAATGGATAGCAAAATGAATAGTAAACCCCACAGGGTGAAAACATCTCTTAATCTCTGTCACATATGAGAATTTCATTAATATAAATTAATAGTGACAGAGTATAGACAAATAGTATATATGGTCCTCAAAAAGTTTCATTGCCTGCTATTTGGTACCAAGGCAATACAATTAATGCAAATCAAACTATAAGTACAGTTTAACGGGACACTGTGGTACAATATGTATCCATTTTTTGGAGACCACTAAATTGTCTCCCATTGTATATTTATTTTAAAGGTAACTGACAAAAAACAACGCAACTATATTCAATATCCTGAGATAAACCATAAAGGAAATGAATATGAAAAAGAACATATATATATACACACATATATATATATATACATGGATGCACATGCATATATATCTGAATCACTTTGCTATACAGAGAAATATTAATTTATATATTATAAATAAACTATACTTCAATAAAAAAATAAACATAGCTTCCACTCCTCCCCGATTTCAGCTGAACACTTAGCTCCTGAGCTGGAGTTTCTATTTCCCAGCATGTTAGGTGTGAACATGTGACTGAGTTCATATCAATAACATGGAGCAAAAATGGTACTTGTAGTATCCAAGGAAACTTCAACCTAAAGGCAAGTTGCTTGGGACTTCCCTGGCAGCCTAGTGATTAAGATTTAGTGTTCCCAGTATAGGTGGCACAGGTCCAATCCCCAATCAGGTATCAGGGAACCAAGATCCCACATGCCACACGGCATGGCCTTTAAAAAACTCCTGACAAACTACTTTCAAATTCTGTTTTAAAAAAGTGACAGGTTGCTTGCCCATTACACATTCTTCCCCTGGGAGGGAACAGTAACAACCTTGGACTCAAAAACAGAAGGGCAAAACTGATTGATTTTAAAGCAGCTGTCTGCTCACCTTGTGAAAAAGAAGTAAGTTTCTATCTTAGATGAAACACATTTTGGGATCTCTTTGTCACACAACTTGGCCTATACCATAAGTAAAAGAATAAATACTCTGTTCAAAAGACAATTCTTTCAAAATTAACATGGCAAACAGACAAAATGAAATATGGTACTAAACAGCCAACTTAACATCTCCATATTTCTTGATTGATTGATGCACTTTGTCGTCATTTTCCAAAGCACTTTGGCATCCATTCTCTTTTAATCCTCACAATACCTTTAAGTCATGGTCACCATTTCAATTTAGAAGACTATGGCTCAGATTATGGTTAGATGATTTGTTTGGGGTCAAACAATGACAGACTTAAGACAATCACTCAGTCTAGCACATTTCTCATTGCCCCAGGCCAAACTGAAGTGGGCGAATGTCCTTCCCTGCGGGCTAACTGCCCTCAAAGTAGAATGCGTGCTGAAAGATGAAAACTGGAGGGACAATGACGCCCCCAGTCCCTCACTTAGGGGGATCTGGAGATATGCTGTCATAAACAAAGTCAGGAATAAACCTCCAAATTTATACTAATGGTACATGCTGTGTAAGTTTACTTTGGTTTTGCTTTGATAAGGCCAAGGGCAGAAATTAAATTAGTAGTCTCATATTTAGCACTCTAAGAAATGGAATGAATTCAAAAACATTTTAATTTTTATCTCATTTGACAAAAGATGCTATTACTGATACCTAGATATTCTCTGAGGAAAAGACATGAGTTATACTTGGTTTTAAGTGAAAAAGAGAAGTGTTACTGTATTTCTAAGTTGCTTATATTATTTTCATACTTATTGTTTTATAGCAATTTGGGAGATAAGTATATATTGGTCAAATAAGGAACTCATTTAAATGGAAAAATAATTTACTTTTAATTTTTCTTTTAATTTTTTCCTGAAGTGGAAATGAAAAATAATTCAATCAATCCTAAAACTGGGCAAGTCAGTAACATATCATTTGTCAGCAAGGCAGTAGATGATATTGATATGTTTATATATATACATATATAGAGCTCAACAAAAAATCGGTCACCTTAAAAATATAAATGACATAGTTAACAGAGTCCTCATTTCAACCTTGATGCCTGCTTTGATGGAGAGATGCTGACAGAGCCTGACATAAGTAGAAAGCCTCAATGAGGTCACCAGCTACTGTAAGTAGAGGAGTTTGGCCACAGAAAGTTCAAGGACTATTCCAAATTCCAGTATCACATCAAAACACAGCAGGAATTGACTGATGGATCCATTACATTAATATACTGAACTTTTTACATTTCCTTCCACTTAAATCTCAGATCACAGAATACTATGGCACTGATTACAGTGTGTTATAGCTCCCTGAGCCTACTACTATCAACACTATTCAAAATCTGGCTAGTTATATTCTAATTTTATCTCCTATTATTCCCCCAAAGCTGTCCTGGGACTCTGGTGTTTCCAGGCTCCTCACTTTTCCTGAAAAAATAATAAACAAGATATAAGCTCTGTGCGATTCCAGCGCCTAGCACAGGACTGCAGAAAGGTAGATGCCAAGATAAGTTTCACCAGTGTCATCCACAATTAGGCTTTTTAAGAGACCGGTATAGTAGCAGTAGTGTTAGTCATTCAGGCATGTCTGGCTGTTTGTGATCCCAAGGACTGTAGCCAACCAGGCTCCTCTGTCTATTGGAGTGGGTTGCCATTCCCTTATCCAGGGGATCTTGAATAAACTATCCTCCTCTGGACAGGTGAGTATAAGATGCCTATTGCATGTGGGAGAGGAGATACTGACAAGGACACAGATAACATTTCAAGCCACAAGACAGAAGTGAGGTCACCTGAGAAAAGAACAACACTGAAGATGAAAAGATCCCATAGGCAAAGGTTGGGAGAAGGAAAATAAGCCAGTAAGTGAAGGAGAAGTAAGAGACAGAGAGAGAGAGGGATGAATTTCCCAAAGTGTTTCAAAAAGAGAAGGTCAAATACAATCAAGGATCAAAATAAGACAGGCCCCAAAGTTGACCTTGGCCTTTGCCAGTATGGAGCCCTCAGTGGCCTGACGGAAGCAGTTTTCATAGATCGGGCTCTCCAGAGTCCTTGCTGGGGAGATTCAAGGAAAGTTTGATGCCAGCTTGGAGAAAAAGTGTGAACAAAGCTTTCTAGAAAATATCATGTGTCTTAAAGGTCAATGCAATGCACCTGAAAGAAAAATGGCAGATTCTAGGTCCCAGACCAAAGATTCTGGTTCTGTAAATTTGGGAGTCAGGGGAGCCCCAGAGATCTAATTTTAAAGGAATAGAGAAGAAAATATTGTCAGTTTTCTGGAGGCACTTTTGGAGCATGGTCGGCTACATGGAGGTTTCAGTCATTTTTGTGAGTCTATTGCATCAAACCAACCAACCAATCACAAACAAGCAATCAACTAATTGACCCTTTTGCTGACCCACTCACAATACTTGTTCTACCTCCATGAGTCAGGTTGTTGGGGTCAACTGACATTCCCATATTTTTAAAGAACACTGGGAACACAAAGATGTTTGAGAAAAGCAGTATATCATTCTATCCATGTTGGAGCCAGGAACTCTTCTAGGAAAGCTTGGGCTGCCTATCCTAGGAAGATGACCTTGCCACACAAAAAAGATGTAAAAATATTTTAAAATTTTTTTTTTGTTTTCATATTCATCCTTGGTAAGAGACATTCTCTAAGAAATGGGCTACTTCCTACTGGGTGATAAGATGATCCATTTATGTATTAGCACACAAACCTTGTTTGGATTTTATTTTCTGAGCCTGAAAGCATTTGTGGATTCAAGGATTTGAGTACATTGCCTGTTAAACTGCATTTCTATACATCAATCATGCTGGAGAAAAACATTCCTCCTGGAGTGAGAGGTTTCAAAGACTTCCTCTCTATTGCTTCTGGGTCCGGGTGGGTGGTGTACAGAATCAGGTCTCATTGATGTCTATATTTGTATCATAAAAATAAAAAAATGAAGGTAATGGACCCACGCTGGAGTTTTTCTCACTCTCCTGTGGCTTGAGGCTATTGTTGTAAATATTTAAACATTCAGACTTGTTTGGGTGAAAAGAAACACTAGCTCTCTCTTGTATTTCCTAAGACAAGAAAAGGCAGAACATCTGAGTGGCCACCATTGATCATGTTCTTCCTCTTACCCTTCAATCTGACGTCCATACTATATCAAATGGTGCATAATGGGAGACCACAGGTGTCCCCCTAACACACATCTTGGGAAATAAAGGATGGTGGCGCTGAAGAGATATGCCATCTCTCAACAACCTTCTCTGATATAATATTCTGCAGGGCATACCTGTGTGTGCATGCACACACATATAGTATAAATCTGTATTATCAATGCAAAATAGGAAAGAGGGCTAAAAAGTTATGAAAAATTCTGGAAGTCAAAAATTTTAATGTAATTGACAAAAGCTATAAGGCCACAGTCCAAAATAAGAAAAATCATGAATAGTTTCTGGCTGCATCAGAAAAACTCCAAGCTCGGATGGAACAGAAAGAGTAGAAAGGGTCTCCTACATAACAGTCTGTTTGATTTATTCAAATGAACTATTCTGTGGCCATCTCCCTTCTTGCACACACCAAAGGGAAGCAAGGAAGTTTGATCTCAGAATTGAAAAGAACTGTCCTTACAGAGACTAGACTGGTGGTTGCCAGGAGGGAGAGCGGTAGGAGAGGGATGGGTTGGGAGTTTGGGGTTAGTGGACACAAACTATCATATATAGGATGGATAAACAATAAGGTCCTGCTATATAGCACAGGGAACTATATTCAATATCCTGTAACAAGCCATAATGGAAAAGAACATGAAAAAGAATGCAAAAGAATGAAACTAGAACACTTTCTAACACCATACACAAAAATAAACTCAAAATGGATTAAAGATCTAAATGTAAGACCAGAAACTATCAAACTCCTAGAGGAGAACATAGGCAAAACACTCTCCGACATAAATCACAACAGGATCCTCTATGATCCACCTCCCAGAATATTGGAAATAAAAGCAAAAATAAACAAATGGGACCTAATGAAACTTAAAAGCTTTTGCACAACAAAGGAAACTATAAGTAAGGTGAAAAGACAGCCCTCAGATTGGGAGAAAATAATAGCAAATGAAGCAACAAAGGATTAATCTCAAAAATATACAAGCAACTCCTGCAGCTCAATTCCAGAAAAATAAATGACCCAATCAAAAAATGGGCCAAAGAACTCAACAGACATTTCTCCAAAGAAGACATACAGATGGCCAACAAACACATGAAAAGATGCTCAACATCATTCATTATCAGAGAAATGCGAATCAAAACCACAATGAGGTACCATTACACGCCAGTCAGGATGGCTGCTATCCAAAAGTCTACAAGCAATAAATGCTGGAGAGGGTGTGGAGAAAAGGGAACCCTCTTACACTGTTGGTGGGAATGCGAACTAGTACAGCCACTATGGAGAACAGTGTGGAGATTTCTTAAAAAACTGGAAATAGAACTGCCATACGACCCAGCAATACCACTTCTGGGCATACACACTGAGGAAACCAGATCTGAAACAGACACGTGCACCCCAATGTTCATCGCAGCACTGTTTATAATAGCCAGGACATGGAAGCAACCCAGATGCCCATCAGCAGATGAATGGATAAGGAAGCTGTGGTACATATACACCATGGAATATTACTCAGCCATTAAAAAGAATTCATTTGAATCAGTTCTAATGAGATGGATGAAACTGGAGCCCATTATACAGAGTGAAGTAAGCCAGAAAGATAAAGACCATTACAGTATACTAACACATATATATGGAATTTAGAAAGATGGTAATGATAACCCTATATGCAAAACAGAAAAAGAGACACAGATGTACAGAACAGACTTGTGGACTCTGTGGGAGAAGGCGAGGGTGGGATGTTTTGAAAGAACAGCATGTATATTATCTACAGTGAAACAGATCACCAGCCCAGGTGGGATGAATGAGATAAGTGCTCGGGCCTGGTGCACTGGGAAGACCCAGAGGAATTGGGTGGAGAGGGAGGTGGGAGGGGGGATCGGGATGGGGAATACATGTAAATCCATGGCTGATTCATGTCAATGTATGACAAAACCCACTGAAATGTTGTGAAGTAATTAGCCTCCAACTAATAAAAATAAATGGAAAAAAAAAAAAGAGTGTATGGTGGCACTAGTGGTAAAGAATCCGCCTGCTAATGAAGGAGACAAAAGAGACGCAGGTTTGATCCCTGGGTCAGGAAGATCCCCTGGAGGAGGGCAGGGCAAGCCACTCCAGTACTCTTGCCTAGAGAATCTCACGGACAGAAGGGCCTGGAGGGCTGCAGTCCCTAGGGTCACACTGAGTTAGACACAACTGGAGCGATTTAGCAGGCACATTGGCACATGTGTATAACTGAGCCACTTTGTTGTACAGCAGTAATTAACACAGCATTGGAAGTCAATTCTATTAAGCAAAGAAAGAAAAAAGAATTGTCCTCTACTGAGGGTTAATTTCATCCTTGGACAGACAGGGTCAGCGTGTTAGGGTGGCATTTGAAGATTGGATTCTGTGTGTGTGGGGGGGGGGTGCTAAGAAAGAAATAAAAAGGAGCTGGTATCCACTGGCGCCTCTGCAAGAGATACTAGTAGAACCCTGCTAGTCAGAGCTGTCAGCCTGGAAGACCTCAATAAATCATGGAGAGCTCTGGGTTGCTTCTTTAGCTGTGGCTATCTAGTGGTAGAGACCCTTGAACTTGTCCAACATGCTCCAGAAAGAGGCCGACTCTACAGAAAGAAACTTAGCTCCTTGAAGGCCAGTTCAATGGTATTTCAATATGGTTCCCTAAGCCAGGATCATTACTGATATAATAGGCATGAAGGCAAAGCAGGACATGTCTGGCTGCCACTCTTCATTTTCAGATCTTTAAATATGACCAGGAAAATGTCAAGTGGGAACTAAAAGGTAGGAGGTTGAAAGTGAGGACTCCCTTCTGCCAATGGATCCCTGCCTCCTGAAGACAGACAGACTGTATCCAGGGGCTGTCTACATTTTCATGAGGCAGCCCCTCTTTCTAGTTTGCAGCTCTGCTAAAGCAGAAAAACAGCACAGTGGGGGAATTCCCTGGTGGTCCAGTGGTTAAGAATTCATCTTGCAATGCAGGGGAATGGGTTCCATCCCTGGATCCAATGGAACCCACTGGATCAAGGAACTAAGATCCCACATGCTACAGAGCAACTAAGCAGGTAAGTTGCAACTACTGAAGCTTATGTGCTCTGGAGTCTGCATGATGCAACTGCTGAGTCCACATGATGCAGCTAGAGAGTCCATGTGCTGCGATGAAAGATCCCGAGTGCTGTAAGACCCACACAGCCAAATAAATAAAAACAAATATTTGTTTTAAAGAGAAAGGGCACAGTGGGAGAACATGCCCTCCTCTGAAATGACAGAACAATTTTCTTCTTCAACTTTGCCTCCAGAGACCCTGAGCTTCCAGCCTAGAGGATTCTTTAATACCAAGATAAACAGTTTCCAGCAGAACCAGGCCCATGGCATGACTGCCAATCACTAGGAAGATTTTAGCGTAGTGTTGGAAGAGGCAGAGAAAGGACTTATGAAGTAGAAGATAAAAATAAAAATAAGTAAAACCCAATAACAATTCAGTAGCGAACTTTTCCATTTTTCTCAAAGTGAAGTGAAAGTCATTCAGTCGTGACCGACTTTTTGCGACCCCATGGACTATACAGTCATGGAATTCTCCAGGCCAGAATACTGGAGTGGGTAGCCTTTCCCTTCTCCAGGGGATCCTACTAACCCAGGGATGGAACCCAGGTCTCCTGCATTGCAGGCAGTTTCTGTACCAGCTGAGCCACCAGAGAAGCCCTCTCTCAAAAAGACTGGATTAAATACCATTGTTTCCATTCTCAATGCTATAGTGTGATATATGGGAAGGAATTTGAGTTTATTCTCCAAAGTGCCCAAATGTCTTATAGTATAACATGGTTACCACTCTGGTTAAAAAGTACTCTTATCAGAGGTAATCAGAGGGCTGATACAGCCTGAAGGAAATGGCACTGACTCTTGTTGGAAAGGTAATTAGAAAACCCTTTTGTCCTGACAATGGAAACTCTCTCTGATTCAGGAGAAAAGAAGTTTCTTTCTCTTGAAGGGCAAGGCAAATTAAGTAGGTGTTAGAACGTGGTTACAGGAGTCTTGAATGCTTTCATTGGTAAATCTAAAGAGAAATGCTGTAGCACACAGCACCTCTTAATTTAGGGAGAGACCTTGTACCCAGGGTCACCATTTCTTGGCACCCATGCATCACTGGAAGAGGAGCAGGACCAGAACATAGCATCTCATAACTTCACATCGCCTGAGCCCTGCTCACATTCACTCTCCTCTCAGTTCTGCCAGGTCTGACCGGAACGGTCCTTTAGCTTTAGCTGAATACCTATTATGGGGCTTCCCAGGTGGCAATAGTGGTAAAGAACATGCCTACTCATGCAGGAGACATAAGAGACACAGGTTCGATCCCCTGGAGGAGCGCATGGCAACCCATTCCAGTATTCTTACCTGGAGAATCCCATGGACAGAGAAGCCTGGTGGGCTACAATCCATGGGGCCACAAAGAGCCAGACACAACTAAAGCAACTTAGCACACAGCACAAATACCTGTTATACTTCACAAAAGTACATTCTTCTAAAACTTAGGATCTAATTCAGCTTGTATCCCTGTGTGGTCTCCTAACCAGCAGTAGCTTCACCTGAAAACTTGGTAGAAATGCAGATTCTCGGGTCTTTCCTGAAACCAACTGAAGCAGAACCTTTATGGGCAGGGCCCACCAATCTGTTTTTACCAAGACCTCCCAGGTGTTTCTGATCTCACTTTACTTTGAGAACCATGCTCAATAAATGGTTAATAAGTTAATCATCCCATCCTTATTACATTCATTACCCACATGTGTCCCACCCCTAGAATTTTCAAAATTAACTAATCTCGAAAGTCCATAATTAGTTTCTTGAGTTGCTTTCAGCATTGAGTAAAGATTCCAAGTTTTTTCCTTTTTTTAAAATCTCATTTTGAGGGTAGGGGACTAGAGAATCAGTAAGGGACTTGCTTCATCACATCTGGTGAAAACTCCATTTATTTCAAATAGTGCAAAATAGCTACACTGCTGCGAAGCCAGCTTTCATACTAATGATGAAGGTACCATTTAAAAAATCAGCATGGGGTCAGTAACCATGATAAGTAGAATGGTAGGAGGTACACCTGTGCTGTTACTCCATTTTTTTTTAAAAGTATTTCCTCTGAAAGCCTTAAGTAGCTAAGACCATTCGGTGAATGGACTGGGCAACATTTGAGATTTGAAGAGTCATGAGCTCTTTGTACCATGACAATCACCCAAGACAAGAACTCCATTAAAAAAAATACATATCTGGGGTTGAGACATAAACAGGTCACTTATCAGTGGATAGAAATTTAGCTATCCTAATCCTTATTTTTGATGAAAATAAGCCACATTTAGACAAGGCAGATGTAAGTCAATTTAGAAAGGCAATTTACTATGATGAGGTTGTTAACGAGTCAAAAAGAATATCAAGAAATTTATGCAAATATTTTTGGGAATTTGTTCTGAGTATGCAAATGCCACATAATTAGTTATCCTGCTTTTCATGCAAAATTAAATTTGCTATAATAACGAATCACAGTCAAGAATAAGACTAGTTAACATGAGAGGGACCCTCATTTTTATGACTGAAAGGCTGTAAATTGAGAGTAAACTGCAGGTGAATTTCACTGCCATCTCCAGTATTGTTATTCACTCAGATCAAACAAAACCAACTGGAGTAAGAGGTGGGAGGATTCTGACTGTGGCACCACTTGTCTGGATACAAGAATCAAAAGCAGTGGAAGCAATGTGTCTTTTAGCCTTTCATTATTTTGGAAGGACTCAGCACTATCATTTAATAATATCAGAAAAACAAAACCAAACTTCTATTTTGGAATCTCTCTAAAATCTAAGAACTGCTCCATTCCTTCCCGCCCTTGGCTGACAGGCTGGAGAGAATTTAGCCTTTGAGCATATTGATTCTCCCTTCCTCATTCTGTAAACACTCCCACTAACCACTGGGCTCTGGACCTCCTTTGGTTGGACAGGTTCTGTGTCTTATGACCTTGCTGGAAAATCTGGAAATTAGGCTCTACGTGCCTCCTGGCCTGGCACTAGTGGTAAAGAGCTCACCTGTCAATGTAGGAGACATAAGAGATGTGGGTTCAATCCCTGAGTTGGGAAAATCCCCTGGAAAAGGACATGGCAACTCACTCCAGTATACTTGCCTGGAGAATCCCATGGACAGAGGAGCCTGGTGGACCACAGTCCAGAGGGCTGCAGAGAGTCGGATATGATTGAAGTGACTTAACACATGTGCACACACACACACACACACGCCTTCTGGCCACTTGAGTTATAGGTCGTTTGCACAGGTCACTTGAGTTATAGTCCCATTTGCACAGGACTGAGGCTTCTCAGGGTATGAGACTTTCAGGGCTAACGCCAGGGAAGTCTTGGACAAACTGGGTCAAGGTGGTCACTCTACTGTAATCACAACTTTCTCTCTTAACTCTCAGCCTTTTTGCCCACTCTGTAACCAAGCGGGACCCCCAGGGGTCTTCCCAGGACACACTTTCTTCCAGGTCCTCCACCTGCCTCTTATTCATAGAAAAACTTTAGCCTCCTAGGCCTTCTCTGAGTTCCAAAGTGTAAATTTAACCAGAGAAGTGAGAAAATGCTGAAAGAAAGGAAAACAGTCAACCAAGACAAAATATAATAGTTTAGCCATTAAACAAATCAAGGACCTTTAGTTCCTCTTCAAGGGCTGTAGATAATATTCTGAGCCATATCTCCCGAGCTGTTTTGTGGATACTGGAACCCCCACCAGGTGGAAGGATTTAACTGTGTGCTGCCCACAAGCATGTAGCCCCCAGACCTGCTGGAACCAGAAGGTTGATGATCCTGACTCCTGGTTACCTCATAGTCAACCAATCAGAAGAACGTCCATGAGCTGATCACATGCACTGCAGCCCTTTCCCTCACCCTGTCTTTAAAAACTTTTCTCTGAAAGCCTTTCAGAGTTCAGGACTTTTGAGCACCATTCACCTGGACGCCTTGCTTTGGCATCCTACAGTAATAAACAATGCACTTTTCTTTACCACAACCTGTTGTGAGTAGACTGGCATTACTGTGAGTGGGCAAATGAACCCAAGTTTGACTTGGTAACAGTTTCTTATTACTGGGCTTCAGTTTTTCTAAAAAATGCTTTAAGTTCCTTTCTGGAAATGGATTCATCCCTAAACTTTAGTGCAACTGACCTGACTTAACTCTAGGGGGTGCTTTTGCTCATCCACCATCTTCTAAAGAGTTGGACAGTGACGAGTCCAATCACTTCCCAGGCCTCGCATTATCCCACGTGGACTGCTCTGGAATCAAAGGCTTGCTCTCTTACAGGGAGCTCGCTCTCAGAGGCCACATGCCCTCAACACCACCCCCAGGTCAAAGCCCCCAAGATAGATCAGTCTGCATCACAGCCATGCCTCCACCCTAGACACTGTGTGTGACATCTACTACTACCCAGGACATTTCAGTGGGGCCAGCCCTTCAACCAGTCTGGACTCAGTTATATTCTTGGTTTCTAGCTGGTCCACACTGACTTATTATTGATATCCCAGTTTTACTTCTTAAAATATACGTTTCTGTCCCCTATTAGAAGTGAATACTGTACTTCTCGAGCATTCATGTTGTCTTTCCTCGAAGGATCACAGAACACTGGGCATAATCCTGTTGCTCTGTTTAATATAGTGCTTTACTGTGTTAGTATCGGGTACACTTCACTTTATTGTGCTTTGCAGAGACATATTTTATAAAGTGAAGGTTTATGGCAACCACGCCTCGAGCAAGTCTACTGGCACCATTTTTCCAATAGCATTTCCTCACTTCATGTCCTTGTGTTACATTTTGGTAATTCCTGCACTATGTCAAACTATTTCATTGTTACCATTTTATGTGTTATGGTGATCTGCAATCATGATCTCTGATGTTACATCAGGACCCACTGAAGGTTCAAATCATAGCATTTTTTTAGTATTTTCTTACTTTATTTTACTTTATTTCATAATGTATTTTTTTAATTACAGGGTGCATATTTTTTCTAGAATAATGCTACTGTACACAAAATAGGCTATCGTATAGTGCAGACATAACTTTTATATGCACATTGAAACCAAAAAATTCTTATGACCTGCTCTACTGCAATATCTGCTTTATTGCAGTGATCTGGAACTGAGCCCACGACATCTCCAAGGTTGGCTTGTATAATGAGAGAAACAGATTTTAGTAGCATGTTTTTGGCTAAAAGTAGAAGCCAAAGCTGTACTAAATTTAGAAAGAAACTTCAGAATTTGAAAGCTGCAGCCATTAGTTAGATTTGATAAAAGATGGACACGGTAGAGATAATTTGTAAAAACAAAAGGGGGAAGTGAATGATAAAAGGACTTTGCCTGGCCGATGGATGACACATGGAGACATCCAGCTTCCTATTGGGACTGGCTGTTAAAAGCACTTGACTTTTTTGGTTTCAAGAGCTTGCTATCTACCTCCTTGATACACTCCAAGCTTGAAATGAAATAGTCCCTATCCACATACAATGGGTTTGACTCTTATATCCTCTATTCCATTTCACCTAAAAAAAAAAAAAAGGACAATACCCAGATTAAGCCCAACTCCAGAGCAATAGTTATTTAATTCACTCCAATTTAAGCTAAAAGCCTTCTCAACTTTAACTATGCCTTGTCTTAGCTTGCTTTTAAACTTAATTAGCTAAATCTTAAATTGTGCCTGTGCATTTACTTTACACAAAAGTATGTTTCTGCAAGAATTCTATGTGGACCTAATTTTCATACATTGAATCATTTTATAAAGTGAGTATCATCCCTCAATTCACCATGTTTGTAAAGTGTATTTTATATATACTAGAGTTGCTTAGCAGAAAATCAGTAGTTAAACATAAATATTAAAATACCAGTAGTTAAATCAGCAAATATTTTAGTACTCACTATGCAAATTCTGTTCTGTTACAGACAAGACCATTCACCTCTGAGAATGTAACATTGCATAGCATAGATGTAGGAAAGTTACACACACTTAATCATATGGACATATTTTACATCAAAAGGGTACCATTCTAACTATGATTGAGATCCAGCAGCATGTAAGATCAAGGCTTGTGGGAGCTTGTGGGAAAATAATTTATGTATAAAAATAACATTTTACATAATGCCTTATGTTTAATACAGTGTCATACAATTTGTCACTGTCCATTCAAAATATCCTTCTAAAAAATTGCATATCAGAATCTGCCCTGGATCAGATGAAGGATACTCACAAGCCATATAGACTTTGATACTTCTGCTTCTCTGAAGCCTTAGTTATAAGGGGGTGGGGCCACATCAGTAGTTGGCAAACTTCACAAGGCACCAGAATCAACTGGGGACCTTGTTAAAACAAAGATGCCAGGAGCAAGACCTGAGAATCTGTATTTCTAATAACTTCCCAGGTGATGCTGATGCTGCTGGGCTCAGAATACACTTGGAGAACCACTGAACTATATCTCAGCAGTTTTGAGTATGAAAAAACTTAATTAATGGCCTTATATCTGGACCAGCTGAGAGTTATGTCTTCATATATCCACCATCATCCATCCACTCACTCAGAAACCTCTGTTGAATGCTTACTACCAGTATGTTTCCCAATTGCCCCCAGTTTGGGTAAAAGTAGGGAAGATGATTTAGTAAATGAGATAATAAAACACAGGGACTTCTCTGGTGGTCCAGTGGTTAAGACCTGCCTCCCAGTGCAGGAAACAAGGATTCCATCACTGGCTGGGGAACTAAGGTCCTGCCTCAGACAGTAAAGAATCTGCCTGCAATGCAGGAAACCTGGGTTTGATCCCTGGGTCGGGAAGATCCCTGGAGGAGGAAATGACAACCCACTCCAGTGTTCTTGCCTGGAGAATTCCATGGACAGAGGAGCCTGGTGGGATACAGACCAAGGGTTCCCAGAGAACTGGACATGACTGACTAACACTTCCCTGGCGGTCCCATGGTTAAGGGGTCCTGGATCCCTTCCAAAGTAGGGAATGAGTGTTCTATGCCTGGCCAGGGAACAAAGATTCCACAAGCTGCGGGGCAAGGGCAACTAAGCCTCCACACCACAGTGGAGGATCCTACACTGTAACTGCAAGCATCTCTCTCCTATTTCAGCATTTTTGGGTTTTCCTCCCTGTCCTTTGCTGGAGAAGCTTAGGAAAACAAAGACCACGTGGAGACCAGGCTGAGAAAGGGAGAGCTGGGGTTAAAGAGAAGGGAGAAGGATTACATGCAAAGTGTGTAATTGACTCCTAACACAATGCATACCTGATGGAGACCAAAATCCCTTGTCTGCACAGTGTGAATCAGCTCTCATTAGTGCCAACTGTGCCACTAATGAGGGTATGCGTTTCCTGAAACTCACCTTACTTCCTGGCATATACTTTGGGGAGTGCAGGGCTGGCAGCAAAATAAATGAGCAGCATTAGCACAATTGTCTGAGAAATCTGACAGAGAGGTAAATTCAATATAATTACTGTCCCAGCCTGAAGCACATGTCTATGGGACTAAGTTTCTATAGACACATGTTTAGAAATAATCATAAAAACAGTAACAACAACAAACATGCCCAATACTTTTCTCTAAGACAGAAAATTTCAGTCAACCTCAGCTCCTCACTGTGATGATGGTTGGTCCTATGCAGGACCTGGCATCAACAATTTGAAATGATGCCCAAAGAAACTCCCAGAGATTTTTCTGGAAGTGGCACTAAATCACCCTCACTGTGTGAGAGAGATCCTGAGCTCCAGGCAGAAGTCTTCATTTACAGATTTGGCTTCTAAAAATACGTGACTTTGCCTATATCCTTTGACCTTCCCCCCCCCCAGCCCCCCGCCCGAATTAGGTTTCCAAGGCCTAAGTAAAGTTTGAAGGCTAGACGGCATTAAGTTTAACTTGTCCATCCCTCTTCCCAGACAGTATTAGAGGTAAAGAACCTGCCTGAGACTGCAGGAGACATAGGAGACACAAATTTGATCCGAGTCGGGAAGATTCCCTAGAGGAGGACATGGCAACCCACTCCTATTCTTGCCTGGATAATCCAATGGACAGAGGAACCTGGAGGGTCACATACAGTTGGATAAGACTGAAGTGACTTAGCAATCCTGCACACTTAACCCTGTACAAAGCAGAAGTGGGTGAGGAATCAACCCTGCCTTCTGGGTCAACAGATTAATCCACCTCCAGGGATGGTTCAAGGGAACAAGAGACTCTCTATTTTGAGAGTATAGAGGCCTGAATGGCAGTTCAGTTTCTCTGAGCTTATTTGTGACAGCAAAACTGACTCACCGAGAAAATCTTTGAAAAACATTTGCTTGGAATGACACTAAAAAATGTTTTAAAGAATTTTGTCAGAAGTAGGAAGTCTGTTTCAGAGACGGCTGGGTCAGACCAAACTGCCCGAAAAACTGGAAACTTTGAGCTGCTTGGTTGCTTCTTGGTTGCAAGGCCTGGAGATGTGCTTCTGAAACCAAGGCACAGAGAGAAAGTCCCAGAACTTCTTTGAAGAGTTCATTTGGATGAATTGGGAGATTGTGACTGACATATTACATTACTGATAATGTATATAAATGGAGAAGGAAATGGCAACCCACTCCAGTATTCTTGCCTGGAAAATCCCATGCACAGAGGAGCCTGACAGGCTACAGTCCATTGGGTGGCAAGAGTTAAACACGCCTCAGAGACTAGACCACCACCAGCATCAGTATGTGTAAAACAGACGATTAATGAGAATCCACTGTGTGGCATAGAGGACTCTGCTCAGCGATCTGTGGTGACTTGAATGGGAAGGAAAGAAGGGATATACGTAAACGTACTGCCTTTCCTGGTGGCTGTAAAGAAACAGCCTGTCCATGCAGGAGATGTCAAGAGATGTGGGGTTCAACCCCCAGGTCAGGAAGACCCCCTGGAGCAGGAAATGGAAACCCACTCCAGTATTCTTGTCTGGGAAATCCCATGGATAGAGGAGCCTGGCCGGCTACAATCCATGGGATCACAAAGAGTCAGACACGACTTAGCGACTCAACAACGACAATGTGTACATATGGGTGACTAATTTTTTCTGTAGAGCATAAACTAACACAACACTGTAAAGCAACTATACTCCAATAAGAATTTGTTACAAAGAAAGAAGAAAACACCTGGCACATAGAAGATCCTAAAAACAAGAAAAAGTTTCACTTAGGCTTCACAAAGGAGGACTCCTTTTAGCCAAATAGAAGAAATCTGTTATAGAGGCACACCTAAGCATCAGTTATAATCAAGTAAGAAAATAATAAATGTTTTAAAACACCTCCTATAGGCCAAGTACTTTTTTTAATTTTTTTATTTTTTTTAAGAAGTTGAATATTTTATTATTAATTGTTTATTCTCCTGCAAGGCTGTTGCTTCACTGTATAAAAATAGCACCAGCAAACACAGTATATTGCAAAGTTAAGACAGTAATATTCTTCACTGGACACTATACGACTAACAAACTTTTCTCCACTGGCAGTTATTTCTAGTGGGAAGATCATTTTGACCCAAATCCAAGGAGAGCTGTAAGCAAGCTACAATGTCATATAAGGTATAAGATAACCATGTTATCCTTGAATTACATAATTTTTGTAATTAGTTTCACCAGAGATAATTTCAGGAATTCTGAATATTATAACTGGAGCCTAGCCTAAAAATCACAGGATGCTGTGGAAAAGATACACAGTGTTTATCTGAAGGCATTAGAAAGTTAAGGGGTATTTTCTTCAGGAAACATTGTTACAAGTAGTTTCTTTTGCTAAAAGTTGCTTTTTAAATATCTATCCACCACTAATTTAAGACAACTATGCTAGATTAAGTTGTTTCAAAGTAGTTTATTTAGGGGTTCCATTTTCATTCCTCAATAGATTTTATGTATTTTTCATATGCTTCTTCACTCATTAGTTCATCTAGTTCTGAAGGGTTACTGAATGTCATCTTGATCAGCCAACCATCTTCATAAAAAGACTTGTTGACAAGTCCTGGATTTTCTGCTAGAGCTTTATTAATTTCAGTTACTTCTCCTGATAGAAGGGGAATAGTGTTCACCAGCAGCTTTCACACTTTCCAAAGCACCAAACTCCTCTTGTTTGTTCAACTTTGTCCCAACTTCAGGCAGACTACAGTAAACAACATCTCCCAAAGCTTCCTGTGCAAAACTGCTGATTCCCACTGTTCCAACACCGTTTTCTGTTGTTACCCATTCGTGTTTTTCTGTGAATTTCCACACCGACAGCAGAGCAGGGCCGGTGCGCAGTGCCCGGACGGCCCCCGCCCGCAGTCCCCAGGGCCGCGGCGAGCAGGGCGCGCTGGGTGCCCAGACGGCGCGCAGGCTGCCGACCGCGGCCCGCACGCTCCGCACCGCTTGCAGCGCCATGTGCGCACGGGTGCAGAGGGTCTCCACGCGGCACCTAGAGCACCCCAGCCGGCGGGGGCCGGCCAAGTACTTTTTAAATCATTTATTTATTTATTCACTCAACAAACTTTGCTGATATCTGCTATATGTAGTGCTAGGAGCTGTTGGGTACAATGGTGATAAAAAATAAAGTCCCCTGCATCCATGCCATATATAATCTTTACAACTATCTGGGAGGGAGGAAGCAAGAGAGGAACGAGGCAGTGGTATCTCACTTTATAAAAGAAGCCCTATAGCTCTACCACATTAAGCCCCTTTCCCAACTATTCCCAGCGAGTGAGGGAGCATCAGGGGAATTATAGCCGGGAGTTTGTGTCTCCAAAGGGTGTGCTTTGACCTTCGGGAAGGGTTCAAATACTGTATGAAAACTAGATCACTGCATCTTGCAAAGGTCACATTTATACAACCCTCTGTCCACACAAGCCTGACAACAGGGGACACTTCTAGGAGCTACTCCTTTTAGCACAGGGCCTTTGGGGCTGATGTTTCCTGAGGGATTTGCAGGCACTGTAACTCATTTTTGTGACTTCAGTCCAGCTGTCCCCGAGTGCTCACATCCCTAGTTTCTACAGCACCACTCCCTATGGGGCATTGCATTTCTCAGTTATTGGTGGGTGCACAGGGCAGACATTTGTGACTTTGGAGAGCATGAAGCCCCCTTCTTCAGGGGAGTCACTCCTCCTCTACCCTGTGGCCCTCCATCCCTGCTCCCAGGGTGGAGCCTGTGACCTGAATGAAAGGCAAACAGCAATCACATTCCCCAGAGATGCTGACTGGTTCACAGATAGGCACTGGACCCAACCAGAGCCAATGAAGTTTTGCTGGAACTAAAGCATGAATGGCATCTCCTTTTCCCTTCCAGTCTCGATACTACCAGTTCTGCACTGGTTGGAGCCATCACCATCCCCTGGGCCCAATACACGTGAGCTTTTGGCTACCTTTTCCCTCTTCAATATGACTGAAATGTTCAATTTTACCCAATTTCCTCAATAAAAAGCTGCTGATGGTGTGTATGCTGGAATCAGTTAAAGGGGAAACCACCCAAAGGATGTCATTAAGGTCTACTAACAATGCTGCCTTCTAGTAGTTACAAGGAAAAGATTAACCGTATAAGCATGCAGAGTTGGACACGACTGAAGCAACTTAGCATGCATGCATGCATTGGAGAAGGAAATGGCAACCCACGCCAGTATTCTTGCCTGGAGAATCCCATGGACAGAAGAGCCTGGTGGGCTGCCATCTATGGGGTCTCACAGCATTCGGCACAACTGAAGTGACTTAGCAGCAGCAGCAGCATAAACATGCAGGCTCTTCTTTCACTCATTCTGGAGGATGGACCACTTAAGGGACAATATGCTCAGCATTTCCGGCAGACAAGCAGCTGTTACTTAGGGTACAACTGATGAAAGTACAGGCAAAGTTGCCAGGAGACTTGTGAACTGGGACACTGGGGGAGGGGTCCTGAAATAGCACACAACAGTTCCACCTTCCCTTGGAAACATTTTCCATCTCTTTATCTGAAAAAACTTTACAGAAACCTGGAATTCTGAGCACTCTGTTCATTAACGTAGAAAATCTTCTTATTCTGCACTCCCATCTCCAGGGACCTCTCCCCCATCTCTGATGACCTTAAGAGCGATATCATCACCCACAGAGTGGGACTTAGTGATGACTCATTCTTCTTCCCACTTCCTACTTAAAAGTTTCTAGAATCCTTTCTGCTTAAAATGAAGTACACTAACCTGAAGCCTCAGCATCTCTTTGGTGCTGGTTAGGCATGCAGATGGAGAAGGCAATGGCACCCCACTCCAGTACTCTTGCCTGGAAAATCCCATGGACAGAGGAGCCTGGTAGGCTGCAGTCCATGGGGTTGTGAAGGGTCAGACATGACTGAGCAACTTCACTTTCACTTTTCACTTTTATGCATTGGAGAAGGAAATGGCAACCCACTCCAGTGTTCCTGCCTGGAGAATCCCAGGGATGGGGTCACACAGAGTCAGACACGACTGAAGTGACTTAGCAGCAGCAGCAGCAGGCATGCAGAATCCTGGGCTCCACCTCAGACCGGGGGGCTGTGAATCCAATTGTAACAAGCTCTCAAGCTGCTGCTGCTGCTGCTGGCCTGTGGACCACCTTCTGAGCAGCAAGGGTTTAGACCTCAGTGTTTTCTAATCCTACTTGATCATAAAATTCACACAGGAAGCTTCCTAAAATTACAACTTCTGGGCATAACCTCAAACCTTCAGATTCAGAATCTCCAGAAAAGAAACTTGGATATTTACCAGGCAACCCAGGTGATTTTCGCAAGGACAGACAAAATGGGAATTGAATTTCGAGTTCCAGGCTGTGCCCTCAGCTCTTAGCTCTTGTCCTGCCTAAATTTGGGGGTCAGCAGCTAGAAGCACACTAGTGCTCCCCATTGAGCTATTTCTTTTTCCTTTTTTTTTTTCCTGAAGGCTTGCTACCAAATGCTGCATCCTTAGCATCTGAAATTGGTTTTTACATTTTCTCTGTATCATTAAGTGAGAAAAGACCTCTGAAGCATTTATATCCCAATCCTAGGCGAGAGATGTTAATAGTTACAACCCAGTGGCACTGTTTAATGTTCTTAGTGTTTCAAAAACAAAATGTAGATTCTTGACTCTCATTGTTCTGCAGGTCGTAGACATGGTATACTGATTGGTCTGAGTAACTAATTTATTTGGAGGACTCAGAAAATGCAAGAACAGTTGTTATCATGGAAAAAAAAATGGATAGAAATGATAACCCTCTCTCTAGGATCGAGGACAACAGTATTTGTTATGGTTTTCTAGATCTTTTTAAAACTGGTAAATATATTTAATACAATTGCCTCAAATTCTTAGGGCCTTTGAAAAGTCCTTAAATATTTTCCCCTCTATAGCTTCAGATTTTTAATAAGAGACTAGGGATATGCACACCTAAAGGGTTCCTGCGAGGATGCCAGACCCAAAGGTGAACATGCAGACCTGTACTTCTCACTAGGGGGCGACTTTGTACCCCAGGAGACATTTCTGGTCTCAAACCTGGGAAAGGAGGGGTGGCAGCTGGTGAGCAGAATCCAGGGAAACTTCTAAGCAATCTCATTGTTCAGAGAAGCTCCTACAATCAAGAATTAGCCAGCCCAAAGTGTCAACAGTGGTGAAGTTGAGAAATTCTGATGTACACCAAACCAGAGACTGTCCACATCCTCAGAGCTCCCTTAATGACAATTAACCTGCTCTCTACCTGCCCCCATTTGGTGCAAGGGTAACTACTTGGTAGAACCAAGATTTGAACCAATGTCTCTTACCTCTAAAGCTGTGTCCTTCCCATTCCAACATGCTGCCTCCCCTTTCTGGGCAGACTACCTTAATCTTCCCTTGTTGATCTATAGGAGGTCCTGCAAACTGCAAATTCTGTAGTGACTTAGTGACTTAGTGAAGTCGCTCAGTCGTGTCTGACGCTTTGCAACCCCATGGACTGTAGCCTTCCACGCTCCTTCGTCCATGGAATTTTACAGGCAAGAGTACTGAAGTGGGTTGCCATTTTCTTCCAAATTCACTGAACATTCACTCTCATTATATAAGTTTCAGGTAGGAAATATAGAGTTGTGGGAGAATGGAGGTAACACAATATAGTAGCTTGGACGCAGATGAAGATTTTTCTCTATCTGGTTTTAAACTGAGCTCTTATGTGAATCAAAATATTTAAAACAATCTATTTAAAGAGAAAAAAATACTGAGACTCAATAACAGAGGCAGAATGACAGGTGGGTTGAAAGTAATTAATACTTTCTGACTTCTTCTGCCACCCCATACAGCTCCTGGAGTCTCGATGGCCTTGACATTCTTTGACAGCCAATGTTTTAAATATTTAAGAGCATTAAATGATGAACACATAATAGAAACATAGGAAAAAGTCAGACACTATGAACTCCATTATGATGTGTTGGCAATAAGGATTGAAAGCAACCAGCCCATCCAGTAAGGTCTACATATATATCTACAAATGGAAAAATATATACAAGTTTTATTTGAAGAATAGACTAGATGCATGCCTCATGTTTAATTTAAAATGAACTTGCATTTTCAAACTCACATAAGCACTACTGAAATATCACTAAAAGCTGGGAAATTTTCCTGAAAGTAAAAACTTACAGCAATCAAAATATTAGAATTTTATTCTTCTCAGGTGTTCATAATCATAGGACAAATGATTAAGCACATCCCTTTATGTGGAAATGCCCTGTAGTGACTATGAACATTGTATTATAAAGAAAAGTAAGACAATAAAAAGGAATTAGTTTTAAGGAAGCATTTAGAGTTTCACTGTTTCCTTTACCCACATATAGTGGCCTACATATATATTAAATTTTCTTCTATTTATTTCTTTTTTAATTGAAGTATATTTGATGGAAGTATACATTTTGTTAATTTCTGCTATAGAGCAAAGTGACCTAGTTGTACATATATATATACATTCTTTTTAAAAAATTATTCTTTCTCATTATGGTTTATCATAGGATATAGAATATAGTCCTCTCTGCTCTGCAGTAGGACCTTATTGTTTATCCATTCTATATATAAAAGCTTACATCCGCTAACTCCAACCTCCCTCTCCATCCTTCTTCCAACAGCCTCCCCCCACCCCCACTATAGTAACCACTAGTCTATCATCTATGTCCATGATTCTGTTTCTGTTTCATAGATAGGTGCATCTGTGTGCTATTTTAAATTCCATATATCAGTGGCATCATATGATGTTTATCTTTCTCTGTCTGACCTCAACTGATATGATAATCTCCAGTTGCATCCATGCAATGGCATTATTTCCAATCCAATGCAAATAGAATTATTTTATTCCTTTTTATGGCTGAGTAGTATGCCATTATATACATGTACCACATGTTTTAATTTTCTCTTTTAAACTTTCTGAAGGTGGAATCAAGCTTCCTGCCAAGTTGTTGAAGCAACAGGAGAAGGAAAACATTTGAACCATCAGGATTGGTTCCACCTCCCTGTCTTGCCTCATTAGCTATTCCCACTGTGCAGTCTGCAGGCCATGAGGGAATACACAGCAGCAAGGGGAGCCAAGTGGCCACTGGGCAAGGGAGAGGAGGCTGGAGACAGCATATACAAAGAAGAGGGTGTACAGACATGACTTCCCATAAACTTCCCAGTGCTCCAGTTGCCTTAGCAAAAGGGGAAAATAACAGAGAAGTAAACAGACGAGCTTGAGGTAGAATTTACCTACCAAAAACACCATCCTTTAATAAGGAAGAGTCAAGCTTTAAAAATGAGGAAAAGAACAAATCTGACAAAAGACAGAGGTGGCAGATGAATAAGGCATTTGGAGAGCAATGGGAGGAGAAGACAGGTTTAACAATTGGCATAACATCAATTCACCTGAACTGTCAAAATTTGGGTTCGATAATAGGAAAGATATTTGTACCATGACACATTAAATGGTTACTATATTAATTTATTCACCAGAGCTAATGCTGGAATAGACTATGTGCATTTTTGTAACTCTTAAATGCTCTGGAATTTTGGAAACACTAAAAAAGACACAGGGAGCTGGGTAGAATCCTTTTATGGGCTGAATTGTGCACCCCCAAGTTCATATCTTGATGTCCTAACTCCCAGTACCTCAGAATGTGATTGTATTTGAAGATAGGGCCCTTAAAAGGTTATTAATATTAAATAAGGTTATTAAGTAAGTGTTAGTCGCTCAGTCGTGCCCAACTCTTTGTGATGCCATGGACTGCGGCCCACAAGGCTCCTCTGTCCATGAGATTTTCCAGGCAAGGATACTAGAGTGGGTTGCCATTTCCTTCTCCAGGGGATCTTCCCAACCCAGGGTTATTAGCACAGGTCTAACCCAATATGACTGGTGTCCTTGTAAAAAGAGGCCAGAGCACACACACAGGGAAGACCACGTGGAGACATCAGGGAAAGACCACTGTCTGCAAGTCAAGGAGAATGGCCTCAGAATGAAACCTACATTGCCCACACATTGACCTTGGACTTTGAGCCTCCAGGACTGTAAGAAAATAAATTTCTGTTGTTGAAGCCACTCAGCCTGTGGTACTTGGTCCTTTGTAATGGCTTCCCAGGTGGCGCTAGTGGTAAAGAATATGTCTGCCAATGCAGGCGACGCAATAGACGTGGGTTCAATCCCTGGGTTGGGGAGATCCCCTGGAGAAGGAAGTGGCAACCCACTCAAGTATTCTTGTCTGAGAAATCCCATGGACATAGAGGAGCCTGGCAGGTTAGTCCATGGGGTCACAAAGAGCTGGACATGACTGAGCACACACACATTCATAATGGTGGCCCTAGACTAATCCAATCCCCCACACATCATTCTCTAAATGTGCAGGAAAGGCGTGATCATCCACGACTCTGCTCGTGGGTGCTCTGTCCAGTTTCATGCATCACTTGTGGAGTCTCAAAATATGGATTCTGCTCTTGTGATGCATGGGTCTGAAATAAATCTGAGGAATCTGAGTTGTCTTCAGTTAATCCTGAGCACCTAACCTTTAACCTGAAAGGGCAGTGCCTAAGATGTTATGAAAAATACAGAGAGTATAAAATGCATTATTCTCCAGCCTTGGAAGGGAATATGAGCAAGAAAACAGCTATATTTTTTTTCTTACTAAATACATCAATCCATATTTTTTAAAGGACATGTTTTATGTCATAGCAAAAAGAAAAAATAAATTGAAAGTCTCTTACTTACAACTTTATTTTGATGTATTGCTCTATATAACATGTAGTATTAGTGGAAGTTAAATTTTATACTCTATACTATACACAGGTATTATTTAAGCCATGCAAACACACAGATACACACATACAGCCCAGTTGGGCATGTACTATTATTATATTCATTTTACAAATCAAGAGACCTGGGTAAATATGTTTGCATAAGTGTGTGTCTATGTATGTGTATGTGGCTACAGTTTCAAGTAAAATATAGAAAATATCTTAAGGACAGTGTCCTCAAAACTGACACCCAAATTTTTACAAATATTCTTGTGTTGTACATATTGACTTCTATTATCAGCTCTTGGTCTGAATATAAATATTTACTCTCTTTCTCCTTTTCTTGCTGGCAGGGTACAGTCATTTAAGACATCTTTGTGGAGAGGATAAATGATGAATCACAAACAATTGAGGGATTTCTCAAAAGTTTTACACTAATGATTAAATTGCACCTGATTAAAATCATCTGATGACTTAGAAACTTGAAGACAACAAAACATAATGAAATCTGTCAATTAGCATTTTCATTTTCTCTCCTGGAAGCACTTAATAGTATCTGCAAAATGCAGTTTTCAACCCTGACTCTTGGACATTCTCTGTCTCCTCCTGCGTTTCTCTCCTGCTGCTCCTGTTATGCCTGTGAGCAGCCATGTGCTTTACTCCACGGTGGCAAACGCATTGCTGGTCATTGAAAGAAAAGCAATTATTGTGTCCTCGTTAAATCTTGGGGACAGCTTGGGCACTGCTTTCCCACTGAAGCGCATAAACAGCCAACCCAGGTTTTAAGTGGCTTAGCCTTCGCAATGGCATCTGGGCGGCAGGTTGATGTCACCTGCTGTGCCCATTAAGGATATGGAAAGCTGCCGGCAGAGACTGCCCTTCCAGTAACTACTACAATCATCCCTCCAGGGAACACACTGCATTCCCACACACAAAGCGATGCACAATGACTGGGAAGATAACATATTGACTTTCCTTTCCTGCTCACTTAGTTTGAGGACAGCAGCCCTGGAGAGGAGGTAGGGCTGTTCCCAGCTGGTGGGAGTGGATGCTGTCAGGAATGACATCTCTTCCTTTTACAGGCAGCTATGTTTAAAAACTCATGTATGTGTCACACATGTGGACCCCTGTCTAACTCCTCTATATCTGAATAGTCCTGAAGAAGGTTCTGGGTGATAAGAAGACATGTGTCTTCAGGGAAACTTCAGAGTGTTACCTTGGAACTTTGCACCTAACGGGGCATCTGAGTTTCTAAGCTCGAGGGTCAAGTGCCCCAGCAAAACACACTCAATATACAATTTTCACCTGAGTTATTTCCTAACACACCTTTGCCTCTCTGTGCTAGAGAAATTGCCTTGTAAATACTACCAGGAACCAAGTGAAGCATTTCAGTCTAAATAAATGCACCAAATCTATATTAACCAGAATCCAATGGAACTGATGTACCCAACTAACCAGAATCAGTTTTAAGATTTCATTTTTAGAAGAAAGAATAAGATGTTCAATAAGCATATTCTCATTTCAGCTAAAGAAACAAAATTCATTGTTTTTTTCTGGAGTCGGTCATCTTGGTGGTTCAGCCTCTATCTAGCTTCTTATATAAAGAATGGGTTTTTATAGAGTTGCCATATGATCCAGCAGATCCTTTCCTGGGTGGACACTCAGACAAAGCTATAATTTGAAAATGTACATGCACCCCTATGTTCACAGCAGCCCTATTCACAATAGCCAAGCCATGGAAACAGTCTAAACATCTATCAACAGATATGTGGATGAATAAGATGTGGCATATACAGAGAATGGGATATTACTCATCCATTAAAAAGAACGAAAAGTGCCATTTACAGCAACATAGATAGATAGACCTTGTGGCTTCCCTGCAAGCTCAGCTGGTAAAGAATCTGCCTGCAATGCAAGAAATCCTGGTTCGATCCCTGGGTTGGGAAGATCTCCTAGAGAAGGGAATGGCTACCCACTCCAGTATTCTTGCCTGGAGAATTCCACGGACAGAGGAGCCTGGCAGGCTATAGTCCATGGGCTGCAAAGAGTCCGACACGACTGAAGAGCTTTCACAGTTTCACTGTGGATAGACCTAGACGTTGTCATACTAAACAAAGTAAGTCAGAAGGAGAAAGACCTGATCCTGCATGATGTCACTTATATGTCAAACCTAAAATATGACACAAGTGAACATATCTACAAAACAGACTCACAGACATAGAGAACAGACTTGTTATTGCCCCGGGGGAAGAGAGGTGGAGAAGAGATGGATTGGAAGTTTGGGATTAGCAAATGTAAATCATTAGGATGGATGAACAGCAGTGTCTTGCTGTAGACCACATGGAACTATGTTCAGAAAAGAATGTGAAAAAGAATACATATATATATATAACTGTACATTTGCTGTACAGTAGAAATTAAACATTGTAAGTCAACTATACCTCAATAAAATATTTTTTAAAAGAATAAATTTTTACAAGACCCTTGGGCAATGATCATACAAAGATATTATGATTGATGTGTTTATGCTTAAAAATTGAACATGTTAGAAAATATTTCCACTGTACATCACTTAAAATGTTTTAGGGATTATGAGGTTAATGATTAAAGTAAACATAAATTTATATTCATGCATATACTCTTGGCCTCTAGAATTTCAGAGTGAAAAGTGAAGTGCTTCTTTTCCTCTGTTAATTGTTTTTTTCCTTCTGAGGGAAGGCTGTAATCTTTCTCTCACTTCACAGATGGGGCCCGAGGTAGAAGGTTCCATGACCTGCTCAGAATTAGACAGCATGTCAATACCCAATTCAGGGTTAGACCCCTCGGTTGTGGGCTGAGCATTTCATGAGGGAATCCATCACTACAGAGGTGGACCACTTGACAACACTTCTCTAAATGGTTCTCCTTTGAGAGAAAATTCTGGTAAGAAGAAAACAAAATAAACAAAAAATGGAGTTTCTCAATACCATTCACCATTGCAACAAAAAGAATAAAATACTTAGGAGTATATCTACCTAAAGAAACAAAAGACCTATACATAGAAAACTATAAAACACTGATGAAAGAAATCAAAGAGGACACAAACAGATGAAGAAATATACCGTGTTCATGGATTGGAAGAATCAATATTGTCAAAATGGCTATACTACCCAAAGCAATCTATAGATTCAATGCAATCCCTATCAAACTACCAACGGTATTTTTCACAGAACTAGAACAAATAATTTCACAATTTGTATGGAAATACAAAAAACCTCAAATAGCCAAAGCAATCCTGAGAAAGAAGAATGGAACTGGAGGAATCAATCTGCCTGACTTCAGACTATACTACAAAGCCACAGTCATCAAGACAGTATGGTACTGGCACAAAGACAGAAATATAGATCAATGGAACAGAATAGAAAGCCCAGAGATAAATCCACGAACCTATGGTCACCTTATCTTCGACAAAGGAGGCAAGGATATACAATGGAAAAAAGACAACCTCTTTAACAAGTGGTGCTGGGAAAACTGGTCAACCACCTGTAAAAGAATGAAACTAGAACACTTTCTAACACCATACACAAAAATAAACTCAAAATGGATTAAAGATCTAAATGTAAGACCAGAAACTATAAAACTCCTAGAGGAGAACATAGGCAAAACACTCTCCGACATAAATCACAGCAGGATCCTCTATGACCCACATCCAAGAATTTTAGAAATAAAAGCAAAAATAAACAAATGAGACCTAATGAAACTTAAAAGCTTTTGCACAACAAAGGAACTATAAGCAAGGTGGAAAGACAGCCCTCAGATTGGGAGAAAATAATAGCAAACGAAGCAACAGACAAAGGATTAATCTCAAAAATATACAAGCAACTCCTGCAGCTCAATTCCAGAAAAATAAAAGACCCAATCAAAAAATAGGCCAAAGAACTAAACAGACATTTCTCCAAGGAAGACATACAGATGGCTAACAAACACATGAAAAGATGCTCAACATCACTCATTATCAGAGAAATGCAAATCAAAACCACAATGAGGTACCATTATACACCAGTCAGGATGGCTGCTATCCAAAAGTCTACAAGCAATAAATGCTGGAGAGGGTGTGGAGAAAAGGGAACCCTCTTACACTGTTGGTGGGAATGCAAATTAGTACAGTCACTATGGAAAACAGTGCGAGTACAGTCACTATGGAAAACAGTGTGGAGATTTCTTAAAAAGCTGGAAATAGAACTGCCATATGACCCAGCAATCCCACTTCTGGGCATACACACCAAGGAAACCAGATCTGAAAGAGACACATGCACCCCAATGTTCATCGCAGCACTGTTTATAATAGCCAGGACATGGAAGAAACCTAGATGCCCATCAGCAAACGAATGGATGAGGAAGCTGTGGTACATATACACCATGGAATATTACTCAGCCATTAAAAAGAATTCATTTGAATCAGTTCTAATGAGATGGATGAAACTGGAGCCCATTATACAGAGTGGAGTAAGCCAGAAAGATAAAGACCATTACAGTATACTAACACATATATATGGAATTTAGAAAGATGGTAACGATAACCCTATATGCAAAACAGAAAAAGAGACTCAGATGTATAGAACAGACTTGTGGACTCTGGGAGAAGGCGAGGGTGGGATGTTTCAAGAGAACAGCATCGAAACATGTATATTATCTAGGGTGAAACAGATCACCAGCCCAGGTTGGGTGCATGAGACAAGTGCTCGGGCCTGGTGCACTGGGAAGACCCAGAGGGATCGGGTGGAGAGGGAGGTGGGAGGGGGGACCAGGATGGGGAATACATGTAAATCCATGGCTAATTCATTTCAATGTATGACAAAAACTACTGCAATGATGTAATTAGCCTCCAACTAATAAAAATAAATGGAAAAAAAAATGGAATTTCTATTGCATTGACTACAATGTTCATTTGGGTTTTTTCTGAACAGGTAAAATTGGGTAGCAGCCCAATATTACCATCAAGGGGACTCCTTGCCAACTGTCTGCAGAATAATTAATTATGAGCCTAAAATTTGCCATTGGATCTCTGAATTTTCCCTTAATAGTCACTAGCAGAATGAACACAAAGCCTCTACATTTCAATCTTCCCAGAGCTAGTTCAGAAAGTAAAAATTCTATTACTCTAGAAGTTCCAAAAGTTTTATATGTGATAGGTGGTTAATTCATTTCAGAATTGCTTGAGACAAAAAAGCAAGGGGTGATAATATATAGATACAAATATTTATCTTTTCTGTTTCAGATAAAAACCTGGCTTCTGGAGTTTGTAGAGTTTATTAATGAGCATATGGTACCTTGGAAGAGCACAAGCGCTGGAGTCTCTTGGCCTGAGTTTGAAGCGACCTTTGCCCTTAAGGCATTACCATGAATGTCAATGTTCTCTCCTTCCTCCTATAACTAGTCATAGCCATGACCCTGTGGAACTCAACAAATAAGAGTGTGGAAGTGAAGTCACACAAAAATACCCATGGTCATTCATGTCCACAACAGTTCTCTATCTTAGCCACATACCATTGAATTAGCGGTAGAGTCAGAAATGGTGGCAATGCACTATTTTCCTTTGAGATCTTCCATAAACTGTCTCAAACAGTTCTAAGAGTCAATCAGGCTACATTGCTCAACACCATGAGACAAGAATGCCCAGAGAGATAAACCTTCTCAAATCTGCTTTGCCTCAGACATTGGGGAAAACAGTAGGGAGGCATTTCAAAAAAACTAAAACTAGAATTACCATTGGACCCAGAAATTCCATTTGAAAAGATCCATGTGCCCAATGTTCACAGGAGGATTATTTATAATTGCCAAGACATGGAATCAATCTAAGTGTCCATCAACAGATGAAAGGATAAAGGTATGATATATCCACACATACACACACACACACACACACATGAAATACTACTTGGCAATAAAAAAGAATGAAATTTTGCCATTTGCAGCAACATAGATGGAGTTGGAGAGCATTATGCTAAGTGAAACAATTAAGAAAGAAAGATAAATACTGTATGATATCACTTAAACGTATGGAATCTCAAAAATACAACAAACTAGTGAATATAACAAGAAGGAAGCATACTCATAGAGAACAAACTAGTGGTTACCAGTGGAGAGAGGGAAAAGAGAAGGGACAATGCAGTGGGGGAGGGAAGTTACAAACTATTCAGTATAAGATAGGCTCAAGGTCATATTATACAACACAGGGAAAATAGTCAATATTTTGCAGTAACTGTAAATGGAAAGTAAACTTTAAAACTGTATAAAAATTTTAAAAGTTTAAAAAATCTTCTTTGCCTCAATTTTTATACTATTTGTTGCTCATCATACATAGTGAGGTACTAAACTGGGTGCCTTGAGGAACTGAATATGACATAAGCACAAGATGAAACTTGTAGCCCCGCAGGCAGACAGGTATGCACATATATGAACCAAGCACCACACAGTGTGAGCAGTCTTATAGAAGGGATTCAAAGGAGATGCCGGGGAGGAAAGTGACCAATCCCTTGAGAGTTAGTTTATGTTAGTGGTTATGAGCATGGATGCTAGAATTATCTTGCTTCAGTTCAAAGTCTGGTTCTACAACTCACTGGTTCTTTGACCTTCGTTAAGTCCTCAGCACTGTGTGCATCAAGTTCCTTATATGCAAAATGGGTATAATACCAATGATGATTCTTAGTTTATATGGATTTCAAGAAAGTCACACAAATTAATACTTGTCAAGCTGGTATTGTGTAAGGGTTAGCCATTCCCCTTGAGGACTGAATTGACACAGCAGTGCTCTTGGTGGTGGTGGTGAGAATTATTTTTCATGAAGGGCATGCTATGTGACAGATGCCAGACACTTTATGTTCATCATTTATTTCATTGAATCTTTCCAGGAAGTAGCTCTTATTACCTCCATTTTAAAGTGATTGCTCACAAGTCTTGAACAACTTGTTTGAGGTCACAAGGTAATGAATGGCTGGGTGGAGATTCAATCCCACAACTGTTTAGTTCCCAAGTCCATGCTTCTTCTGTCACTCTACACTGTCTTTTATGATTTCTCCACATTATTGTACATAAAAATAAAATTCCTTCAATTGTAGGAAGGAAATTCTCCATGTACAAAGCCACAGAGAACTGACTTTGTTATCAAGTTGTTCCCCATTCATACTGTTCCATTCAAGAGGGTTGTTGTGTATGTTAAAGGCAAAATAGCTGTGCATGCTAATTCAAGCATGGAGCACCAGATGCCTTGCCAGAAAGTAATTAGCAAAACTCTTGAATTAGGGTGCCCCTCACACTGGTAAGTGCAGGAAACAGCTTCCTGATATTAGATTTTTCATATTGGTAGGAAAGAACAGGTTCTTTCAGCCCTGGCTGAAAGGGGTCTCTGCTGTTAATCAAAGATGTAGAGAAAAACCCAAACACATGTTCGTTACCTTGTAGTTGCTCACTGCCTTCTATAATAATGGCAAGCACGTGCTGGGTGCTAATTATGTGACATGCATCATGCTAAGTGTTTCCCAAAAAGTCTGTTCCTTAAGTTTCATGCGGCTGAATGGTATAAGTATTGGTGTCATCCTCATTTTACAAGTGCCCAAACCAAGGGACTGGGTGGTAGAGTAATTGACCCAACTTATAGTATCTGTGGAATATCTCAATGGAGTTAGGATTCAAATGTAGGCAATATGTTTTCTGAGCTATATTCGCCGTGTTATTGTTTCTTCCTGTCTTACTCTTAAAGCTAAAAAAAAAAAATTTACTTCAAACAGATTAACTTTCCCAACAGAAATATGACCCAAATCCGCTTGCAATACAGGAGATCTGGGTTCAGTCCCTGGGTTGGGGAGATCCCCTGGAGGAGGCCATAGCAACCACTCCAGTCTTCTTGCCTGGAGAATCCCCTTGGACAGAGGAGCCTGGCGGGCTACAGTCCCCGAGATCAGAGTCGGACTCATGTGAGCCACTAAGCGCTGCGGCTGTGGCTGCGAAGTCGCTTCAGTCGTGTCCGACTCTGTGCCACCCCACAGACGGCAGCTCACCAGGCTCCCCCATCCCTGGGATTCTCCAGGCAAAAATACTGGAGTGGGTTGCCGTTTCCTTCTCCCATGCGTGAAAGTGAAAACAGAAAAACTAAGCACTGCACCAGTTCCTAAATTGCTCGCAGTTCTTCCTATTCACCACTAGTTGGTGCTCTATCTGGGACCGTTACGCCTCTTCCTTCTTTAGTTGGAAGAACACACACTCTGAATATTATAATTATTATAATTCATGTACAGAGAGAACTGGAAATCAGTTTGGCACTTGGGAGCTGGGTGTGTCACTGAAAAAAAAAGCAATTACACAAAGCCCCTTAATCCTATATATATTTTACCTGTATTATAAATCTCCTTTATTTTAAATCTGTCACTTGCTTTATAAAAATGCATAGAACAAGGAGCCATAAAAAACTTAAATAAAAATTTTAGCCTAATGATATATTGATTGTGCATACATATCTTCATTTTTGCATATTCTGTGTTGTAGTAAAAAGATCCCTTAAAAGCTGAGTTTAAATAATTTTTCACTTTTCCCATTATTATTTTAATCAGTTGCCAATTATAAAAATTATTACTATCTTTACAAATTACTTTGCTAAGTGAAGTAATTAGAACTGATATTTTATTTTCCATTTCTATTCCAAAAAAATTTATTTTAGAAGCTAATCAGAGTAGGAAAGTTGATATAAATTTCTTAAAGCAAAATGAATGGTTGGTCAGGCTTCAGGTTAGATTCCTTACGTAGTATTTGGTGTTTGTCAAGGCATTTTTCTCTTGAGACAACATTGCTGATTATTATACCTGTTAGCACTCAAGGAGGTAGAAATTCCTCCATTTTATAGTCTTAGGTATCTGATATTCCCAAAAATGAAGAGGCACAGGCCTTCAACCAACACAGAGGGTTGGAAAGTCAGTATCTTGTTTTTACTAATCCAGTCATTATTTCTTAGAGTTTGAAGAGAAAGTAGGGAAGAGACAGGTCCCACTTACTGAATGTCTTGGGTGTACCTGGCATTAAGCTCAATAAAACAGGACTTCCCTCATGGCCCAACGGTTAAGAATCCACCTGCCAATAGAGGGGACATGGATTCAATCCCTGGTCTGGAAAGATTCCATGTGCTCCAGAGCAATTAAGCCCATGTGCTATGACTACTGAAGCCCACAAGCTCTAGAGTTCGTGAGCTGCAACTACTGAAGCCTGCGTGCGTAGAGCCTATCCTCCACGAGAGAAACACCACAATGAAAAGCCTGTGTTCCACAACAGAGCATAGCCTCTGTTCACCACAACCAGAGAAAGCCTGCACACAGCAATGAAGACCCAGAGCAGTCAAAAGTAAATAAATAAATAAGTCGAAGAATACTTTAAAAAACTCAGGAAAACATATATATATTTTTCCATTCCTTATAGTTATCTGGCTAGGTAGCTACTGTTCAGATAAGGACATAGGCTCAGAGAAGGAAAGTAATTTGTGCTCTATCAATCAGATAGTTAGTCAGTAGCTGAGTTGAGACTCAAGCTCAGATCTGTTGGTTCAGAAGTCCACATTTTCTTCTTTCCATTAACCCCCTAAATGCAAAAAGTTTACATAAGACATTTTAAAACAAGGATTGAGCTCCATGATAATTGTGCCCTTTGGCACAATCATCTTAGCAATGTTTCAAACCAAAATGAATGCCCTCCCCTGGTTTTTACACCATAGTGAGTTGTAGAGGAAAATGTAAAAAAAAAAAAAAAAAAAAAAAAAAAACCACACAGAATGAAAGATGTATTTGAAGAAAAGACACATATAATAGTTCCATATATATTAATGGAGCTAGTGAATTGAAGTGAAAGACAGAACCACTCAGTGGGACAGGGTGAGATCAGCTAATGATAAGCTGGGAGATTTGAATAAATTCCCCATCACTCTGGCCTTGAAATACCTCATTTGTGGAATGAAGGGTTATGCTTTTCAGGTTAACAACTTCTCTTTTGCTTCAGGAAGAGCTGATAAAATTGATTCCACCTCTAAAAGTGACAGGCAGTGGGGCTCCATCAGGCAGAGCACAGCCCCCCTAGGTCTCTCAGCACACGGAGCAGAGGAGGCATGCATTAAACAGCATCACCTGATTTGTCCCCGTGACACCAAGAGTCTGTTAGAGAAACATGAGTGGCATTGTTATAATAAATATCAAACAACTAAAACTGTCAGAGCCTTTAGAGGTTCTTGTCATAAGCCAACAAACTTCTGTGACTGTACTTGAAGTCAGGCCTCCTTTTAACTGTGCTCTCTGATCCCCTCCCCTACACCCAATCTTCTTTATTTCCTTATTGTAAGGGATGCATCTTATGTCAACATGATGGACAGTTTTTCTTTTCGACACGGCATATTCAGTCCAAGGGCTTTCCTGGTAGTTCAGACGGTCAAGAATCTGCCTGAAAAGTGGGAGACCTGGGTTCGATCCCTGGGTTCAGAAGATCCTGTGGAAAAGGGAACGGCTATCCACTCCAGTATTCTTCCCTGAAGAATTCCATGAACAGAGGAGCCTGACAGGCCTCAGTCCTTGGGGTCACAAAGAGTCGGACACAACTGAGCGATTTTCACATATTTGGTTCATATTCAGTATACCTGGGCTTTAAGCCTGGCTGTGCCATTGTTTAGCTGCGTTCTGTGAAGTTCATCTAAACTACTCTGGCCTTAGGAGGCTTCATCAACCTGAGATTTTTCATCTCCTTGATGTTTCACATTCAAGGCAGCTTGGTTTAAGATACAGGTTTATGGAAGGGATAGTTGGTAAACTGGAGATCTGCATTAATACTCTGCTCAGGGTCTCTGTTACAGGAATGGATTCAAAGCAGACTGACGGAGAAAGAATTTTCCTCATTGTTTGGAGCTGAAATGTGTCCCACCAAAATTCACACCAACTCCCAGTACCTAGAGACCACTGGGCTCTCAAAGAGGTGACTGAGTGAAAATGAAATCTTTTGAGTGGCCCCTAATCCAATGTGATTGGTGTCCTTATCAGAAGAAGAGATTTGGACACAGAGAGAGAGACATCAGACACATGTACACACAGGAAGAAAACGGCAAGAGCTCAGGCCCAGAAGGCAGCCACGTGCAAACCAAAGAGAGAAACCTCAGAAGAAGACAAATATGCCAACACCTCGACTTCAGCCCCGAGACTGTGAGAAAAACTATTTCTCTTGTTTAAGCCATTCAGTCTGTGGAACTTCATAATGGCAGCCTGGACAAACTAATAAACTCATTTTTCTTTTTTCTACTTTTTTGGCCATGCCACAGGGCATGTGGGATCTTAGTCCCCCCATCAGGGATTGAACCTGTGCCCCCTGCAGGGGGAGTGCACTGTCTTAACGACTAGACCACCAGGGAAGTCCATACTATGCTCATCATGCCACTAATCAACATCCTTGGGTAGGTTGAACCATTTTCAGGAAGAATTTCATGCTAGAGCAAAGAATGTACATCCTTAGAAAATCTTACCCCCAAAGTTAGTAACATATATTCCAGACTATAAACAAACACTGATATGTGTTACACTCATATGTTTAAACACATTCTATTCCATCCAGCTGAAATGTTTGAACCAAATTTTCAAGATGTCTAGATTTTAATATTAGCAAGGTATAGTAAAAATTCTTGGAACCTATAAAGGGCATGATGGAAGGAAAACAGAATGACATAGGTTTATTGAATCTTTTGTTGGTTTCAATCAAATTTCTAAATTGAACAATTTGGTTGAAAAACAAAATGCAGCAGTTTCTCCTCACAGCCACTTGGTGTGAATGATGTGAAACAGTGCAGAAGTCTGCATCTTCTCTGCGGATGCCAATGCATGTTCAAAGACAAGACATGCCAGTTCTTACTAATGAGAATGAAATTCTGCCTGGAAAAGAATGCATACACGTGGAATGTCATTGTATTCCAGCTCAGTAATAACAGAGTAAGCTACATAAGGAGGCCTTGACTCAAATGCTAGCAACCTGGATAATGCACCCCAGTCTCATATGCAGCTCTCATCTTGAGACATTAAATCCTATTACAATATCACTGATTAATTCTTTTCAGTCTTCAGCAAAGGTAATACAAATGAGTACTATTTGATACGTGAGGAAACAGAGACAATAACTGATTTGCTAAACCACAAGATTTATTTAGTGTTTAGTGCTGCCATCAAGACAAGAACCCATGAATTCCTACATTACTTTAGTGTATTCCTTCTTTGCAAGCAAAGGTGCTCTGACACATAAGCTTCTTTAACATACAAGGACACTTTTCCCTTTCTGTCTGTTCCTGCTATCATTATATGCATGGGAAAAAACTGAAGTCACTAATATAATATAAATTCTGAAGAACTGAACTACCCATCTACTTTGTTTCTTTCTCCCCCCCTCAAGTCTCTTTAGCAACACAGAGAAACTGTTAGTTGGGTATATTTTTAAAAATAACTCTGCCACAAGAGAGAATCTCCTAGAAATAATGAGAACTTTGTGGAACTTTTCCTCTTTTGATCTTAAAAAAGAACACAAGGTTAAGTCGTTGAAAAAAAGAATTCTATGAAACAGGTCCCCTGGGCTGTGAATTCATGCCCTGGAGCTATTTTTAATAAGGCATATAAACAGTGAGTTGCTTTGGTCTTTGAAGGCCTCCACTTTAGAATAAGGAGGAACTAAGAATTCCTTAACTTATGACATTTAAGAATGTTTATGTGTGTGAAGGGGAACTAACTGGACAAGTGGGCTGGACTGTTAGGACCACAGCTGGAGTAACCATATTTTAACCAAACATCATAGCATGCTCAAAGGCAGCCATTCATTTCTTTTTACCAAGACAGATAGACTTCCACGCAATAATGTGGGGGGGGGTGGGGCGGGGGGAGGGGATAATTAAAAAAATCTAGAGCCAGAGCAGAAAACATACTCTTGTCTTGACAACGTGATTCTTCAGTTTGTAATTAGCAATTGATAAAGTGTTACACATAGCAAATCTGGGGACGAAAAGCTTGTCATTTAAAATACTAATCTCATTTTCTTTCACCGATACTTGTTTTTCTGTACCATCCCAAAAGTAGGCCATACAATTTGAAGGAAAAAAAAATGAAGACTGTCAGTGTATACCAGCTATGATTCTGGGAATCTCTTTAATTTTAAATGTTTGGTTTTAACAACAAATCCAATTTCTACTGCTGAACATTTTTCTAGTTATTTTAGCTTCCTGGTTGGTGTTCGAAAGCCGATTTCTACCCCCTAACACACATACTCCCTGGTCAACAAATTATTATATTTTTAAATTACATCAGCTGACAGACACAGAAACACACATACACACACACAAAATCTGGCTTTTCATGAAAAGAACAAGTGTTTGAAAATACACCAAATCACAGTAATACCAACTTACAACTGTGTGAAGCTGACAAGCAATTTTTCAAATAGTTTGGTGGTAAGTGCCTTTTTTAAAAAACTGAGGATAATATATTCTAGTTGTCACTTTGGGAATGAAAAACAATTCAAAGACCTCATGTGACCCTCAAAAGTCTTTCCCTCTAGTCAAACTAAGTTTTACCAAAAAACTCATGGGATTTTAGACATTGGGAGTCCTAGCCCACTTCTTTACTTCCTCTTCTCTCTATATTCTACAAGTATTTATTAAGATTTTATTTTGCATCAAGTTGGTTTCTATGTAATCTAATTCTTTGACTTACGAAAGTGACTTTGGATATTCCTTGACAAAATGTGGGAAAAGAAGAGCTTTACAATCCATCTGACAAGCCAAGAAAGAGGGAGTAACTGATCCATAACAATAGACCTTAATAAACATCACTTGAGTGATGTAAAATGGTAAAGGGTCTAAGAATTCAGAGATGGTGTGCTGGAGTAGACAGATTGCTTTTCAGAAGAATAGGATAAATCTGGATCTTAAAAGTACATTTGGAGAAGGAGAAGGCATTCTAACACCTACATTTTCCACTGCTTATGCCTCGGTGCATTCCTATTTGCTTCATGACTCAGTTAACTCACCTCCTCAGGGGCATCACTGTTCCTAGACTTCCCAAGGAACATCGTCAAAGTAGTTTTATTTAGACATGTTCATGTCTCATACTTCATCCAAACCACTCTAAATATTCACAGTCCCCCCGCCCCAACTCTTCTCAACTCCATTAATTGCTATCCACTTCTAGATGAAATTACGAAGATCACTGGCTCAAATCTATTTCTGGTTATCTCTTATAACCATGTTCATTTATTCCATAAAAGAGGCATTTATTAGAGTCTATATGTACTGGTAAAAATGTCAAACTATAACAACACAATAAATAATGACCAACTAGGTCAAATCCAACACTGACCTCTGACTTGTCACTCTGGAAGTGAGAGTTGTTCTCAATATTTTTCTCTGTATGCACAGACCTGAAAGCTATGACTCACTCTCCTCACTAATTCCCTTAGGCATTACTTCTAAGAGGGGTGGAGGAATGGGCACTCTTACTTAGAGGAAAATAGCACATGCTGTCATGAGATGAGAAATATGTAACTCAAGAAAAGACCCTCAGGTGATCTTGATATTCTTATCCTCCCCATCACTGGGTTCCCATCACCGAAAATTATCCCTCTCTTGGATAGGGATTTCTTCTTAATGTCAAATGCAATGAGTACCATGCTAACTTCCCTTAATAACCTATTCTCAACCTCTCATCTGAGACTTTACCTAAATAATTTAAAAGTTATCTATATTTCAGAATATATGTACTTAAATGCCATTTAAAAATTACCAACAGCTAAGTAGAACAGCACCTGCACACATAACTACACTAGATTATCTCTTCATCTATGTATTTCTCTACCCGCAAAGTGAAGTCTTTAGGCCTTACAGCACAGCAGGAGGTGAGAGGCAGGTGAAACCCAAAACCATATCCTTTATCCATGAAAAAATTGTCTTCCACAAAACTGATCCCCTGCCAAAAAGTTGGGGATCATTGCTTTGAGGTCAAGCATTATTTTGTTTTTGCATTTCCAGCACCTGGGACAGGGCCTGGAATTTAGCATGATTTAGGATTATATTCAGTTGCTAATTTTGCTGCTCAAATGTAGCCACACTGGCAGCTTCATAAGATTCAATCTAGTAACTGGAAGCAATGATTGGTGAATGAAAGAACAGAGGAGTCTAAGCTTATTTTTTAAAAGGACTTCCAGGAGAGGAAATGGAGAAGAGAAGAAAACATTACTGAGATTTTGATGCAGTAGGTCTAGGGTGGGACCCAGGAACCTATAGTATAACTAGTATCACAGATGATGTTATGCAGAAGATGCTTGACCACACTGTGACAAATGCCATCCTTGATGACCCAAAGGGAGGAGAATATGTTTTGGTCAATGAGGAGGAGATAAGAGACAAGCCTGCCTCCCAACTACTCCTTTCCATAGGAATCCTTCTCATCCTTCCCAGAACTGGTTGTGCGAGCCAGACTCAGGAGGCCCTGGATACTCTGGATGTCTGTCCTCATTCAGCTTTATGATCATATGCTTTTTGCAAAGATACTGTGTCCTTTGAGAAGTCCCTAGCAGTTTAAGGACTATTGCTCAACAATGTTCCCCACTCTCCTGTCGAGTCTGCACTGTGCATGCTGGGGAGGATCCTTTCACTCCTGCATCTGCCAGTGTACCTCTTTTAGGAAAAGGGTTCTCTAATGTGCTCAGACCCCAAAACACCCAGAGGTCACTGTGTTCTTGGTTGAGGTAACTTCAGAGCCTGAAAACATAGGGGACATTTGGACAGATGTCACCATTTTGTGATTAATCAGTGTCTGCTTTTGACAAGCTAGGAGAAGGTCACCGGAGCAGTTTCCATAGGCTGGTGCACCATCTCTTTACATCAGAACAGTGAGAGATGGGTGAGAAGATCATCTCCAAAATAAGATGGGAGGAAGTGACCCTGGAACATGGGCTGCAGGCTCTCCAGATCTAAACTCTCTTGATTCCTTCTTCCTGGGTATAAAGGTAAAGGTTCATTCAGTGAAAATTAGAGACACAAATCCTCCAAGGTGAGGCATCACAGATGCAGATGTGGTGACTGATGGACATGCTGTGTTAATGACTGTCCTCCTTACCCTTGGCACAGAGCACTGAATTGAACTAAGTGCTGTTCATAGGGGACAATGCATTCAACTTGTTATGTCACTAAACATGCTGGGTGATGTCCTATCCACATGCTATTCATTATGTACATTTTCTGGGTTTCCAGAATTTATGGTGACCCTGAAGAATACCCCAACTAAAACTGACATGTTTAATTTAGACAGATAACATAAAAGAGAAAAATCTTATTAGTAGGAAATGACAAATCCAATATACTTGCAAAAGAAAATCACATGTTAAAAAAAAAAAGAAGAAGAACCTGTGCTACCTGCGCTCAGAGAAGTATTACAAAGATCAACAGTTTGAGGAAAATATAGGGGAGCAAAAATTAAAAATTCCACCCTTTGAAAAATTTAATTCTGAAAATTGGGATGAGGCCACCAAAATATGGTTTTCACTCATCCTTCCATCTGATGAAGATTAATTAAGTGCCAACTGTGTCCAGGGACTCTCACAACAGTTAAATGCGACCATATGCAAAAGTCACTAAGTTATATGATCAGGCCACCAAGATGGAAATCTCTTGCTCTCTGTACATCCCCTGCTTGACCCATCCTTGCTTTACCTACCCCGTACTCATATGACCGACCTTCCTACATAACCACAGACCCTATTCAGTATGTGCCTACATACTTGCCCAGGCCCCAGCTAGTGATTGTTCTGATAGTTTATCAACAGGACTTGCTCCTCTGCTGGTTTCCCTAGTAACTAATGAGCCAACCTGAGGTCAAGTTGCCCTATAACTGGTAACACTCCCGTCCCCCCAAGCCACCCCCAGTGGGGCTGCCCTGTCCTGCCTGCCTTCGGCCTCACACAGTGGGGTGGGCAAGTATAGGGCTTGCAGGCCTTGGGGGTGCAGTCCAACATAAGTCCCTCTGCTTGTGGAACTTAAATTCTACTGAAGGAGTCAGACCAAATGCACAAAGTCTATGATCTGAATTCAGGTAGTCAGAAGCAGCAGTATGAACATTTCACAAAAAGCTTCAGGGAGGGAGCACCTGATGTAGCTCCTCTGTCCATGGAATTTCCCAGGCAACAATACTAGAGTGGCTTGCCATTTCCTTTTCAGGTGATCTTCCAGACCCAGGGATCAAACACACATCTCTTGTGTCTCCTGCATTGCAGGCAGATTCTTTACCCACTGGGCCATCAGGGAAGCTAGTAACTTCTTGGACAGTATAAATACTCCCGCTCTGGATAACCTCAAGCTACCAAGGGGATGCCACATTCAGTGTGAGAACATGGGTATACAGTCAGCTCTGCAGAGCAGTGCAACTCATGCCTGGACATGATGTGAAGGAGCAAAGTGGTTAAGGAGCCAGGTACTGCATGGTGGATCTTTCAGGAAGGTGATCAAAATTCTTTAGCCAATGACATTTGAGCAGAGATGCGAATGAAGAGAAAATAAGCCATGAAGTAGGAAGTTGGGGATGGGTCAGGGAGAAAAAGTCAGTACAGGGACCTAAGGCAGGAAATTTCTTTTCTATCAGTGGAACAGAAAGGCCAGTGTGAGAGGAGAGGTAGGCAAGGGCTAGATCACATGGACTTTGTCGGCACTGGAAGGAATCTGAATCATGTATGCATAAGGCGGGGAGTCAATAAAGAATTCTGAGGAGGTCAGAGCTGTGACCTGATTTATTGGGTTGGCCAAAAAGTTAGCTTGTTCTAAAAATCCAAATGAACGTTTTGGCTAACCCAATACATTTTTAAAGAAGCAGCCAGGCTGCTGAAGAAACAGTAGGACACAGCCCTGTCGGGAATGTGCTCTCTTCCAAGGAGAAAACATGATGACCGACCAGGAGGGCACTGAGCTCATTTCCACAAGAGATGAAAGTGATCTGGAGTGGCAGAGGCAGGGTGATGAGACATGTTCAAGTTTGTAATATAATTGACAAGGAGACCTACCAGAAGTCCCTCATGGACTGGATGGGAGAGGGTAAGTGATGAGTCAAAGGTCATCTCAAGAATTTCTCAGTTAAGCTTAGCTCTTAGATGAATAAGTGAATTAGCTACTAGGTGGCACCATAGCTTAGAAGGAGAATACTGAGGCAAGAGCAGGTGTAGAGGGGAAAATCAGGAGTTCAGTTTGGGTCATTTTAGGTGAGAGTTATGACATGTAAGTGGAGATATTAGGTAGGTAGCAGGATATATAAAAGTCTACAGCTCCGGGCAGGTCAGGAACGAAGATACAAATTTGGAAGTCATCCAACTATGATGATGATCTTATGATGATGTGCTTATGCCACTGGAGCATCATTTGAAAACCACTGTCTTAGAGCTTAACGACAGATGCAGTCTTTAAGGAAACTCTGGCAGGGAGACAACATTTTGCAGGGAGATGCAGGCTCTCCAGGTGGCCACAGTGATAAGAACCCACCTGCCAATGCAGGAGATGCAAGAGATGTGGGTTTGATCCCTGGGTCAGGAAGATCCTCTGGAGGAGGGCATTTCAACCCACTCCAGTATTCTTGCCTGAAGAATCCCACGGACAGAAGAGCCTGGTGGGCTATAGTCCTCGGGGTCGCAAAGAGTTGGACACAACTGAAGAGACTTAGCACACACACATGTATGAAGCACAGACTAATAATCTGTCCCCTGTTAATCTCTCCATGTTTCTGAAGCTATAGCTACTTCCAAAATAATCCTGTTATAAAGTCTACCTTAATACTTATCAATGAACTAAAAGATTTATCCATAACTTAACTAGAAAACTGAATGTTTTCATATTCAGAGGGGGAGCAAAGGTTCTCAACCCAGTACAGATTCTAATCACCAAGGAGCTTTGAAAATACTAACACCCAAATCGCACCCCCAAGCAACCACACCCTGAAGCCATTCTGATTTGTTTGGTGATGGTATGGATTTATTTTGAAAGGAATTAAATTAGGGGGGAAAAAAGACAGAAAAGGCAGTGATAGAATCAGAGACCTGAAGGCCTTGATAAAGCGGAGGGTCCTTGCCAAGTCATCTGAGAAGGGAGGGGTTGGGGTCTGGGAGTGGGATGCTTGCATTGTGACTTTGAAAGTGGTTCAGGATGTGACAGAGGCGCGGAGATGGAGTAATACAAACCATGGCCCGGGATCAAGGAAGTGAAGTAGGTGAAGTCAGCCAGGGTGCTGGAAAATCCTGGGGAAGGTTGTTTACAATGTGAGGTTGATTTTTTTTTTTTTTTAAGTTCCACGTATAAGTGGAATCACGCACTGTTTGTCTTTCCGTGTCTGGTTTATTTCACTTAGCGTATTGTCTTCCCAGTTCATCCCTGTTGTTGCAAATGGCAGGATTTCCCTAAAATTTGCTAAGATGATAAATCTTAAGTGTTCTCACCAAAATAAATACATACATACAATTTTGCTTTGCCAGTTATACCTCAATAAAGCTGAAAAAAAAATGTCCATGTTTCAAGTGACTTTTAGAATACAATCATTTAATAAGCAAGAGGCTAGGGCCTCCCAGGTGGCGCTAACAGTAAAGAACCCACCTGCCAATGCAGGAGACATAAGAGATGTGGGTTTGATCCCTGAATTGGGAAGATCCCCTGGAGATGGGCATGGCAACCCACTTCAGCATACTTGCCTGGGGAATCCCATGGACAGAGAAGCCTGGTAGGCTACAGTCCATAGAGGCACAGGGAGTCAGACACAACTGAAGAGACCTAGCTCGCAAGCAAGTGGTTATTCTTACATAAAGTTTTATTTGGACAATATTATTTCACATTCCAATATTTAAACTTCTATCCATTTATTTTACCCATCTATCTAGTATAACAAAACACAAAACCTGCATCTTATTTTTTAGGTGGAAATACTTCTCAGAAACTATGAAGACGATGTTACAGTGATGCCATGCCAGTATCATCACCTCCCTACACCCCCAAATGCCCATCATTGGCACTGAGGTACCACTAACCTGCACGCAAATATCATACTGCAATTTGTATGCTCTTGATCATGAGAAATACAGTTTCTAACCCCGATAAAACAAAGGAGTCTCCTTTTCTCCCCGATTCCTGCCACCCACGCTATTGAAAATAACCCCGCTAAAGAAAGGAGTCTCCTTTTCTCCCTGATTCCTGCCGCCCACGCTATTGAAAATAACCCTGCTAAAGAAAGGAGTCTCCTTTTCTCCCCGATTCCTGCCGCCCATGCTATTGAAAACAATTTCCTGCTGATGGTTAATGAAGGAGGTTCGATATCCAATAAAGGCGATTTATCAAGACTGTAAGCTTCAGCCTAATTGGGAAGGAATTACAAGAAATAAGAAGACATAACAAAGAGGAACTGAAGTTTAGAAAACCCCCAAAGCCATGCAAGCAAATATGGAAAAGTAAGTAAATACTAACATATTTCTTTTTAGAAGTCTTCTGGTATTGGAGTAATAAAAAAATTCTCTCCCAAAAATAACTCTCAAGCACTTTTTTTCCCCAAAAGCAGTTTATTTCGAGCACACATCCTTCTTGACCTCTGTTTAATTTGAAAATGTCCTGTCAACTCTTTCCTTTTTACTGCCCTCTCTCTGTCCACAAAAAGAAAGGGGAGTATATTTTAATTATTTGTTTGTGGTAAGTTCAAACATTATAATTCCTATTCCGTGGCCTCCAGTTTAGGGAAATGTCATGTTGTTTCCCTAGAAAGAAGAGATAATGATAGCATGAATGAATGAATTTGCTTTTCCCTGCCACTTCAGGGACTGCCTGAGGAGAGTTTGCCATTAACAGGAGGGAAGTTGTGTGTTAGAAGGGGGCCCCAATTCTCTTCCAGGGACCCTCCTTGGTGGGACATCTCAGAGAGCGTAACTGCGGTGTCCAGAGGAGACTGTTGGCTCCGCATCTTAACTGTCTCTTTTCAACAGCACCACGCTGCTTTGTCCTCAACTCCTGCCTAGCCTATAGGACTAGCCTCATCTCTGAATTTGGTGTTTCCAACTGGCCCATCTCTTATCTGGTCTCTGAAACCAGAGTTAGTCTAATGTTTACTTCTTCACTTTAATTTTTTTCTTTTGCCCTTTATAGACTGAATTCTTTTTAAAAAACTTTTATTGCTATATAGTTGATTTACAAGTGCAGTGTTAGTTTCAGGAGTGCAGCAAAGTGGATCAGTTATACATGTACATATATCCACTCTTTTTTAGATTCTTTTCCCACGTAGGCCATTATACAGTATTGAGTAGAATTCCCTCTGCTATAGAGTAGGTATAACTTTAGGTTCAAAAGAAGTTACAAAATTAAAACACAGAGTTTCCTGTACCCTTTACTTAGCTTTCCCAATATAACAAGTTTACATAACCATAAACATAACATCTAGGAAATCTATGCTGGTACAATGCTATTCACGAAATTCAGAGTGATCCTTTACAATGCAAATCTGACTATGCCAACCTTTTCCATTTTGCTAAACCTGTTAATTACTTCCCATCAACTCTCACAACAGGACTAAAACCCTTAAGCTGGCTCATAAATAGTGTGTCTATCAGTCTAGTTTGGCCAGGACAGACCTTCTTCTCACACAGAGTTGCCAATGAACTACCCCATTTAACATTTGAGTACTCTCAAAAGAGCGGCAGTTTGGATGACAAGTTACTTGGTCACCCACAATGAGCTTTCCATGCCTGACCCTGCCTAGGGACCTCTAACTTTCGTTTTCTATCACTCCACTCCTTGCTATTGAGGCCCTGTGGCACAGACTTTCTTTTTTTTTTTTTTTTAAACAATGAAATATATGTATGTATTTTACATGTACACACTTAATAATGGACTGTTACTAGCAATAAGAAAAAAGCAAAGCAGCAAGGATAAATTTTAAAAACTAGTGTTGGTTGTTAGTAACCTCAAAATGATACTAATATATGATACAATTATGTATAACTTTAAAACATATAAAGCAACTTTGTTACATTTGCTAATTTTTTTTTTACTCTTGATTTTATTTTATCATTATTTTTAGCTGTTGACTCATGGCCAATCTTGTTTTATTTATTTTCCTCCCATTACATTTTCTTCTCCCCAGTAATACACCAAAGCAAATCCCAGACATGACTGAATCTGTAATATTTCAGTATGGATCTTTTAAAAACTTTATCACAGTATCACCATTATTCCTAAAACAACAATAATTACTTAATATTATCAAATATGCAGTTAGTGTTCAAATTTTCAATACCATCATAAGTGTCATAATTTTTTCCACATTTTATTGACCCAGGAATATTTTTCTGTAAGGTCCTGGGTGATGAGTGGGTTTGGAAGCCACTCTTGGGCATCTTTGTTTTTTGTTTTTTTTTTTTCTTGGGCATCTGTTGAGCTGCAGTTAGGCATTGTTTTTCCCCTTGAGACTACATTACAAAGGAAAAGAAAGGTATTCAACCCAAATCAAATGGCTGCTCTACCTAGAAAATAGTCACCGCTTTATTGTCCCCTGTTGTTCTTTTAGAAAAGAGAATTTTTAACTTAGAAACCTATCTGTGATTTTTTTTTTTAAAGTTAATGTATTTATTTTAATTGGAGGCTAATTACTTTACAATATTGTAGTGGGTTTTGCCATACATTGACGTGAATCAGCCTTGGGTGTACATGTGTTCCCCATCTTGAACCCCCCTCCCACTTCCCTCCCCATCCCATCCCTCTGGGTCATCCCAGTGCACCAGCCCTGAGCACCCTGTCTTATGCATCAAACCTGGACTGGCAATCTGTTTCACATATGATAATATACATGTTTCAATGCTATTCTCTCAAATCATCCCACCCTTGCCTTCTCCCACAGAGTCCAAAAGTCTGTTCTTTACATCTGTGTCTCTTTTGCTATCTCACATAGAGGGCCATCGTTACCATCTTTCTAAGTCCCAACACCACTATATTGGTGTTTTTCTTTCTGACTTATGTCACTCTGTATAATAGGCTCCAGTTTCATCCACCTCATTAGAAATGATTCAAATGCATTCTTTTTAATAGCTGAGTAATATTCCATTCTGAATATGTACCACAGCTTTCTTATCCATTTGTCTGCCTATGGACATCAAGGTTGCTTCCACGTCCTGGCTATTGTAAACAGTGCTGTGATGAATATTGGGGTACACGTGTCTCTTTCAATTCTGGTTTCCTTGTTGTGTACCCAGCAATGGGATTGCTGGGTCGTATGGCAGTTTTATTTCCAGTTTTTTAAGGAATCTCCACACTGTTCTCCATAGTGGCTGTACTAGTTTGCATTCCCACCAACAGCATAAGAGGGTTCCCTTTTCTCCACATCCTCTCCAGCATTTATTGTGTGTAGACTTTTTGATAGCAGCCATTCTGACCAGTTTGAGATGGTACCTCATTGTTTTGATTTGCATTTCTCTGATAATGAGTAATGTTGAGCATCTTTTCACATGTTTGGTAGCCATTGGCATAGACTTTCTTTAAGATCCTGGGATGGGATGCAGGATGTGCAATGTTTCTTCTTGCCTCAGGACCCTTGCACATGTCCTTTCTGTCTGGAATGACTCCCCCTTCCCACTCCTCTTTGTTTAGTTAGCTCCTACTTGCCTTGGTTTAGCTAAATCATCACTCCTTCCCCAGATTGTCATATTCCTCCACTAAATGTCCTCACCACTCCCTGGACCTCTCCGCTGAATCACTTATCACAGTTGTCATTTCATCTTTGTTTCTATAAGTAAAGAATAACCTGTAAGAAGGCAAGGGGCATATTCGTGTTTACACAACAGCAATCCCCAGAACCAGCATCAAACTTGCTACACATGGGACAATTATTTCAAAGCTATGGATTGAACAGAAACAAGCTCAGCTGACAGCTCCAGGGGCAACAAAAGCAAGTGCTTGATGGCTTTAGGAATAAAAATAAAAGTGAAAGTCACTTGCATTTCTTTTGTAGGTTGCTGCCTGTGTGGCTCATTTAACCACTTAAAACACAGCTTTAGTGAGTGAAAGTCCCAAGTTTAAAACTTGGTACCCATTAACTGAGGAACCTTATGCTAGTAATTTAACTTCTTTGAGTCTTATTTTTTTTACTTCTATAAGTAGTAGTAATAGTTATAATATTGCTAATAGTAAACTCATATACATATAATAACAATTATAATCATTATAATGATATAACTACAGCTAGTTATTATAACTATATAATTAATTATATCAGATAATTATATCATTATAATAATTATAAAATTATTAACTAAGTCTATAATAATTATTTATTATAATAATGATCAAAAAAATCATCTACCCTATAAAATTCATGTGAGGGTATCATTGGGTGAATGTTAACTCTTAATATCAATACTTATTTGGCTAAAGCTGTTTCAAATACATCCCATGTCTAAGATGATTGTCTTGCTTCATGAAAGACACACAGTAGGACTTACTGCTCTACTGCCTGACACAGCCTCCTCCACCTGCTCCCCTCAACCTCTCCACATCAGACAGGCAATGCTATCCTGGCCATGACCCAGGCCAGACCTGGCATCTTCTTGGACTCTTCCCTTTCTCTCCCTACATCACATCCATCATGAAAGTTTGTCTGCTTTCTCTTCAAAATATGTTCAGCATCCTGCCACTCCCCACCATATCGACTACTATATTCTGATCCACCCATATTATTACATCAGGCTCCAAATGGGTTTCCTGCTTCTACCCCTGCCTTTCTGAACAGCCAGAATGTTGTTGTTAAAATGTAAGTCATATCAGGTCACTCTCCTGCTCAAACTCCTCCAAGGCTTCCCATAATCCACAGGGTAACACACGACGCACTTCTGGAGTGGAGATAGCACCCCACAACCTGCCCTTTTTCTTGGATTCTGTCTGACACATCTCCCCTTCCTTTCCTCTCCTTTCCTCCAAGGAGAGCCTTCCCTACTCCACAAGGTCAGCACACTGTTTATCTTCTCCCTGCTTTTGCTTTCATATCTCTCAGCACTCATCACCTTCTACACATTTTCTTTATCATCTATCTTCTATATTAGAAAGGAAGCGCCTGGAGGGCAGGGATGTATGTTTGTTCTGTCCCTGCTGTCTCCCTAGCACTGAACACTAGGGAGTATCTGATGTGTATCTGATACACAGCAGGTGCTCAATAAACACATCTCAACTCAATACATGGATGGCAGAGAGGGAGGGATGGGTGGATGGACAGATGGATGGATGGATGGATGAGGCATGACCATTCCCAAGGCAAGAGCTGTCCCAAACACAATTTGATATAGGTTACAAGGCACAGACGAGCAACAAGCCTGTTTCAAGTGAGAGCGAGGCAGAGACCCAGAAGCAGGAAAGGTTAGGGTGTACCCAAGTGCGTGCTGATGACTGGCTTCCTGACTGTGGCCACATCAGTATGGCAGGGACACTGGTAGCACCCTGGTGGTGGCGATGCCAGCCTCATGACTCTGGGACTGCTGAGTGGCTGTGTGTAAGAGGACAAGGATGGTTGCTCTCTGCATATGCAAAGAAGGGCATCCGTTCCCCTTCAGAGGATGATCTGATCAGATGGACCTGCCAGGGACTGACAGGAACTGCCAAAATTCAGTGACATGCCTGAGGCAGAAGACTCTGGCCAGAAATCCCACTGGCTTGGGGGCCAAAATGAGGCCGTTTTTAGACTAGCCAAATTCACTTCCCATTGTCAACTGAAATTGAATTTCCAGAACATATGCTGAGAAACTGGCTCAAAATGAGCTGTCCAGATGTTGGCCAAAGAAAAGCCAAAAAGAAACATTTATAGTCGGCTGCCTGTCTTGTGACTCCACAGCTTTTTGCCAAACAAACAAGTTTATCTTGTTAGAAACTGAAGACCATACCAAGGCTCTGAGTAGACTAGCATTGAAAGAAACTTTGGGCCTTATTCAAACAAACTTGGACTGAGCAGAGGACACTGAATTCTCAATTAGAATGCAGTTATTTACAAACTTAAAGGAAGTGAACTTTGATAAGGAAGAAAAGAAAAAGAGCATTAGTATTTAGGCCTCATAAAATCAGTCTGAAAATCTAAGACCTAAATTCTGTCCTGTTGTTACCAATAGGCATGAAGCATTTGCAGAGGAAACAAGCTGGATTTTTACCCAACAGCCTCAAGAGAGAAGACATTCCTACAATTTTCATGGCTTGAAGGCATCTTACAGACCATCCAGTCCAGATTTCCCATGTTTATCCCTTCCCTGGGCTTCTCAGGACAGTTTTCTCTGAAAGCCAGCAGACAAGGTAGCCTCAAGGCATTGGCTGTGACTGTTCTCACATCTCATCAATGACTCAGTTCTTCCTTCTCCTCTGTAAGACTGATTCCAGGCCTCTTCATCACTTGTTCAGACTCCCTTCTCCACCTCAGCGTCCTCACTTCTCTGCTTCTTGCCCACACAGTTCCTTGATGTTATCACCACACACCATCTTGGGTTAAGGGACAAGGTCTCTAGCAATCTTGGCCTGGGGGATGCTCAGCAGTGGTCAAATGCATCAACTAATATATTAAAAAAATGTTCTATAGAAGAGAATTGAATTGTCTTCCATCTTATTAATGATAGAAGCCAAGTTAATAACTCAAGCCGTCTGATTCCTAATAAAATAATACCTCTACCAAAATGAGGAGGATGGGGTAAAATATGTTAGCTTCTATTTTTTCTAGTTTGTTTGCAAGACCATGTATAATTTGTAACATATTGAGACATGGTAGCTATTTAAAAAACATCCAAAAATCTCAGATAAAAATGCTCAGTAGAAAGAGCAACAATGTCAGGGGGAAGGATAAATCAGGAGCTTGGGATTAGCCTATGCACATTACTATATATAATATAGATAACCAACAAGGACCTAGAGTATAGCACAGGGAACTATGTTCAATATCTTGTAATAACCTATACTGGAAAAAACCTATATATGTATCTATATAGTATATATAAAAAGATTTTATATATATATATATATATATACATATATATATATATACAGACACACACGTGCATGTATATATCTCTCAACTTGTTGTACACCTGAAACTATCATTGTAAATCAACTATAATTTCCTTAAAAAATTAAGGGGAAACAGTTAATCAGAAAAAAAAATGCAAAAATAAAAAAATAGTGCCAAGGTATTGATACAGAAGGCATGTGATAAGATATCCTGAAGAGGCCACTTCAAAAGACCCGAGTCATTAACTAGATATATTCTAACGAGTTTCCATATAATGCCATCATCTTAGCTGAAAAACAAAGTTACTCTGGATGGTTAGCATGGTATAGAATAAAATACTTACACTTCTTAACATTTGTACTTAACATAATTGTTTGAGACCATCACAGAGAATCCAAAATAAAAATTTAATAGCTCATTGACCTTTATGTTTATAACCCCTAAAATGGTAGATAAGTGAAAATAGACATTTTATTCAAATGAAACCACAATATTTTTCTTGCTTAAATTTTTCTCTAGCTCAGTTTTGTAATAGCCTGGTACTTTACATGAGTGATTATGAGCTGATCTTAAACTGGAGCCATTGCTCTAAAGAAAATGTTTATGGCCTGCTTGGGATAATTGTATTCTCCTATTAAATATCACTCCTTCAGGGCTAGTTATTGTTCAGTATAAATGTGCCACTTTATATGCAAATAAAACATACTGAGGTTTGAATAAAAAGTTCTGCATATATCTACTGACAATTCATCTTACTGTGATTCATATTAACAGACAGAACCTCTCCGGAAATGAGATGCTAATATCACACACAAGAGTTAATTCTTTCCTTGATTTTTTGTCTTCAAAATGTTCAGGTAGAGTTGGAAATATTTACTTTCCTCATAGCCACAGCACATTTGGAACTGGAGCCTCAGTGTTACTTTGAGTCAAAAGAATTTGCAATATTGTGATTATGAAAGTATTTCTTTTTTATGACCTTGCCTAGCCTTCAGCCTCTTTCTCACCAGGAAAAATCAACTTCCCAGATACTCTACTGCAAAAGATACCTCAGAGTTCAGCTTTCCCAAGAAGGCTTCTTAATTTCAACCTAGTAAACCCAGGTCTCCTGCATTGCAGGCAGATTCTTTTTTTTTTTTTAATTTAATTTAATTTATTTATTTATTTATTTATTTATTTATTTTTCCATTTATTTTTATTAGTTGGAGGCTAATTACTTTACATCATTACAGTAGTTTTTGTCATACATTGAAATGAATTAGCCATGGATTTACATGTATTCCCCATCCCGGTCCCCCCTCCCACCTCCCTCTCCACCCGATCCCTCTGGGTCTTCCCAGTGCACCAGGCCCGAGCAATTGTCTCATGCACCCAACCTGGGCTGGTGATCTGTTTCACCCTAGATAATATACATGTTTCAATGCTGTTCTCTTGAAACATCCCACCCTCGCCTTCTCCCAGAGTCCACAAGTCTGTTCTATACATCTGAGTCTCTTTTTCTGTTTTGCATATTTCTTAAAAAGCTGGAAATAGAACTGCCATATGACCCAGCAATCCCACTTCTGGGCATACACACCAAGGAAACCAGATCTGAAAGAGACATGTGCACCCCAATGTTCATCGCAGCACTGTTTATAATAGCCAGGACATGGAAGCAACCCAGATGCCCATCAGCAGATGAATGGATGAGGAAGCTGTGGTACATATACACCATGGAATATTACTCAGCCATTAAAAAGAATTCATTTGAATCAGTTCTAATGAGATGGATGAAACTGGAGCCCATTATACAGAGTGAAGTAAGCCAGAAAGATAAAGACCATTACAGTATACTAACACATATATATGGACTTTAGAAAGATGGTAACGATAACCCTATATGCAGGCAGATTCTTTACTGTCTGGTCCACCAGGGATTCAACCAGCAAAGCAGAGAGAGTCTACAAACACGGTACCTGGAGTATAAGCACTTCAAGTCACATAGTTGCATTTTCTTTGTTTAAAATCTAGGTTCTTTGAATTAGATATTTGTGCAAAAGCATCATATTAAAACCCATGATTCTGCTTTTCACATTTGAAGAAGCAATGTCCTACAGCACAAATCTCAACTCACACCTGTGCCTTGTATTTTTATTAATCACCTCTCATGGTCCTGTGGGACCATAATTTAAAAATATTATGCATACTTACCACTATCTATGCTGAGCTAGCAATGCAAGATAAATACTCTTTAAGGGAACAAAGTAAAGCATTAATTTTTTTTAAGAAATATTTTGGCTGCACCATGTGGCATGCAGGATCTTAGTTCCCAGGCCAGGGATTGAACCCACACCCCTTGCAGTGGAAGTTTGGTGTCTTAACCACTGGACCTCCAGGGAAGTCCCCAAAGTAAAGCATTTAATGACCATTTTCACCACTCTCCCTGCAGTGTCCAAAAGAAGAGAGGAGAGTCCAATGGCATCAGTATTGGAGACTGAAATCTGATTTTCTGGCCAATAAATCTAACTCCTGAGAGTTAAAGGGTCACACAATTGAATAGAGACTAAAGGACAGGATGTAAGTAAGATAAACTCAGGGCTGCATCTTCCCAATCAAGATATTATTGCACATTTGGGAATTTATTTACTTATGATAAAATATGGAGAAATCTTACACCCCACAAATCAGACAGCCATTCATTCATCCAGGAGTTGTAACTAAATATACACCTTAAGAAATACCTACAATTTTGCTGTTGAAGTCTGACTATGATATTTTTAATTAGGAGTTAGGGATAATAGGAGAAATCATACAGCTGGTATTTGCATTATATGAAAAAGATGGGAAGGCCTTTAAGCTATTTTCCCTGGGAAGTCAGGGAATCATGTTCAATGTCAATATTCCTTCTCCAACAATTCAAAACCAGCTGATGGAGAGCTGGAAAATATTAAGGAACTGACATTCTTGACAAATTTGAAAACCAAGACTTGGATAAATGGTATTGGGAGATAGAACTGCATTAATTGTTTAAAGGCAAATGCATTTATTTGATTAACATTGGTCATCCTTGCTAGACTGTAGTTTCCATGAGGGCAAGGCTCGTTTCCATTTTGAAAATGATTGCTTCATTCCATAGTCCTTGTCACCTGTGAGGGGTTCAAAAATATTTGATGGACAGATTGATGGACAGATTGATAAGTGAATGAGTGCATTCTTTCCCAACCCTAGATAATGTTCTATTTCTAGTCCATTTTTCAAAACTGTAGTCGCCCGACACTTATTCCTATCAGTTGGGTGATACACACACACATACTCACACACACAAACACACACACACAGACTAATGTGAAAATAGACTTTTTCTTATAGCCTTTAAAATAGAATAAATCCTTATGTTTCCATAATCATTTAGATGTTCTGATTAAAAGCAAAGAAATTGACTAAATCTGTCCTAAAAATGAGACTGGTTTCCACAATACAAAATTAAACCAATTAACATTTTAATTATAAGAGGGCATCACTAAGATCACCTTGAAAATAATGATTTTAAGTAAAGATTCTCATGGTTAGAGGGGCATAAATAAGCTTGCATGGGACCTGTACTTAGCCCCTGATACTTGGGATAAAAGAGACAAGTCACTGGAAAGGTTTGTGTTTCAAAAATGATCTTTTCATCAATCTCTTTGGCTCTAATCTTACCCTGCTAATTCCACTCTCCAAAATGAAGTCAAGGTACCTATCTAAAATGTAAATCCTGTCATAGTGCTATCTTACCTTAAGCACTTCAGTATTTCAGTAGTCTCCATCTTCTTTTTAAATATCTAATTAAAGTCATTTTAATATTTAAAAGACAGGGAATTCCCTAGTGGTCTAGTAGTCAGGACTCTGTGCTTTCATTTTGTCAAGTGTCAGGGTTCAATCCCTGGTTGGAGAACTAAGATCCTGCAAAGCTGGCAGGGTGGCCAAAAAAAAAGAAAAGAAAAAAATATTTGGAGTCTACTAAATTTAAAAATGAGAATGGTGCTAGGAGCTCTAAAAGATACCCCCCAAATTTTTTAATGATTTCTTTTATGTATTTGCTAATATTTTATGTATTTATTTTTATTGATGTATAGTTATTTATAATATCATATTAGTTTCAGGTATACAAATAGTGATTCAATACTTTTATAGATGATACTCCATTTAAGGTTATTATAAAATATTGACTATATTCCCTGTGCTGTAGCATATGCCCTTGTAGCTAATTTATTTTTATACCTAGTAGTTTGTACCTCTTAATCCCCTATTTTCCATCTTGCCTCTCTCCCCTTCCCCTTTCCACTGCTAACTACTGTTTTTCAGATCTGTGACTGTTTCTGTTTTATTATATTCATTTGTTTTATTTTTTGGATTCCATGTGTAAGTTATATCATACAGTATTTATCTTTCTCTGACTTATTTCACTAAGCATGATATTCTTTAGGTCTATCCATGTAGTTGCAAATGTATTCATTCCTTTTAATGGCTGAGTAGTATTCCAAAGACAGGCTAGATGAGTCATAAGCAAGAATCAAGATTCCTGGGAGAAATATCTACAACCTCAGATATACAGATGATACCACCCTAATGGCAGAAAGTGAAAAGGAACTATACAGCCTTTTGATGAGAATAAAAGAGGAAAGTGAAAAAGCTGGCTTGAAAAAAAAAGAAAAGGCTGGCTTGAAACTCAACATTCAAAAAACTAAAATCATGGCATCCAGTCACATCACTTCATTGCAAATAGATGGGGGAAAGTGGAAGCAGTGATGGATTTTCTTTTCTTGGACTCCAAAATCACCACAGACAGTGACTGCAGCCATAAAATTAAAAGACACTTGCCCCTTGGAAGGAAAGGAGCAAGGTTTGCTTCCTAGGTTGGTCTATGACAAACCTAGACAGTATATTAAAAAACAGAGACATAACTTTGTCAATAAAGGTCCATATAGTCAAGGCTATGGCTTTTCGTAGTCATTCATGGATGTGAGAGTTGAATAATAAAGAAGGCTGACTGCCAATGAACAGATACTTTGGAACTGTGGTACTAGAGAAGATACTTGAGAGTCCCTTGGACAGCAAGGAGATCAAACCAGTCAATCCTAAAGGAAATCAATCCTGAATATTCATTGGAAAGACTGATGCTGAAGCTGATGCTCCAATGCTTTGGCAACCTAATGCGATAGCTGACTCATTGGAAAAGACCCTGATGCTGGGAAAGATTGAAGGCAAAAGGAGACAGCAGCAGAGGAAGAGATGGTTAGATACCATCACTGACTCAACACACATGATTTTGAGCAAACTCTGGAGATATTAGAGGACAAAGGCGCCTGGTGTGCTGCAGTCCATGGGGTTGAAAAGAGTCAGACATGACTTAGCCATTGAACAACAGCAACAGTACTCCACTGTGGACTTCCTGGTCACTCAGTGGTAAATAGGTAAAGAATCTGCCTGCCAATGCAGGAGATGCAGGCTTGATCCCTGGGCTGAGAAATTTTCTCTGGAGAAGGAAACAGCAACCAGTATTCTTGCCCGGGAAATCCCATGAACAGAGGAGCCTGGCAGGCTACCATTCATGAGGTCAAAAAGAGTCAGATGCAACTTAGCGACTAAACAACAAGTATTCCATTGTGTGTGTGTGTCTGTGTGTGTGTGTGCGCGCGCGCACGCGTATAAAAATATTACCGCATCTTCTTTAACCATTCATGCGTTGATGGACATTTAGGTTGCTTCCATGGCCTGGCTATAGTAAATACTGCTGCTATGAATGTTGGGGTGAATGTATTTTTTCATTACAGTGTTTTTGTTTTTTTTTCTGGATACATATGCAGAAATATGTATCATATTTCTGGATCATATGATAGTTCTATTTTTCTTTTAATTTTGTGTTTTTAGTTTTATGAGCAGCTTCCATACTGTTTCCATAGTGGTTACACCAGTTTACATTCCCACTGACAGTGTAGGAGGGTTCCCTTTTCTCCACATCTTTGCCAACATACACTATTTGTGATCTTTTTGCTAACAGCCACTCTAATAGGCTATCCATCCTAAAGGAAATCATCCCTGAATATTCACTGGAAGGATTGATGCTGAAGCTGAAACTCCAATACTTTGGTCACTTGCTTCAAAGAACTGACTCATTTGAAAAGACCCTGATGCTGGGAAAGATTGAAGGTGGGAGGAGAAGGGGACAACAGAGGATGAGATGGTTGGATAGCATCACCAGTTGGAAGGCATCACTCAATGGACATGAGTCTGAGTAAACTTGGCAAGTTGGTGATGGACAGGGAGGCCTGGCATGCTGCAGTCCACAGGGTCGCAAGGAGTTGGACATGACTGAGCGACTGAACTGAACCGATTCTAATAGGTGTGAGGTGATATCCTAGTCTGGTTTTGACTTGCATTTTTCTGATGATTAACAAGGATGAATATCTTTTCATCACCTGTTCAGCAGCCCCTATCTTTTTAAGAGCAATGTTTTTTTTTTGGCGGCAGCGGGTAGGGGGGGTGGCTGGGTTAAGTCCTGACTTGAACTATGCTCCTCCTACATATTCAATCACAATTTCCTTTAATCCTTACCTTAGTTCTGAAAATTCTAAAGAAATAGTTACTACCACCTTTCTGAACACACTGCATTCATTTACACACCACACCACTGTGCCTTTGTGTCCTTTCCTTTGTCTAAAATGCTGTCCTCACTTTTCTTCACCTTGTTGATACTATCTCCATTCAAGCTTTATGGAGTATCTTCCTAGAGATATTTGGTTATATGTCCTTCTGTTATAGTCCCATATATGCCTGAGTATATGTCAATATTTGCTATGTTACATTGAAATTAACCAGTTACATGTCTGTATCCAACTCTGCACTCTAGGTATTCTCATTTCACAAACTACACCAGTAATCTTAATATTTCCAGCACTCACTCTGAAATCAGAATCACAGTACCAATGGAATTAATATGTATTGAACCAAATTGACTATGGAACATTATCTTGTTCTCTTACCATCAATACTGCCTAATTTCTCAACGTTCTGTTGTGATCTGGGAGTTTCCAGAAATGATCATTCTTTTTTTTCTTACATGAATCAGGGAATAAGCTACTAATGTCCTTCATAATGATAGGGCAACAACACTCTTCATAAATGTGTGGTAACAAAAGTCATATTGCTGACACTGATATATTAGTAAGCAACTTTACACTGGAGACTCAGGTGGGAAAAATACCCAAGCATGAGTTTGCTTAATGTGCTAACACTTGCAAAATATAATCACTTAAGCTGAAAGCAACGTTTCTATTATACCATCTCAGTTCTGTTTCACAGTAACTAAATTTGATATTATTTGCATATTGGGAGTGCTTCTATAGATTTTTTTCTTTTTTTCTAAGAACTCAAACAAGTTTCATAAATTCAAAAAATAGTTATAAAAGCATTTCTCTACTTCAATCTAATATTTCAATGTACTACCTAGAGAGATTTTTCTTATGGTTGTTATAAACTCAGAAGAATTTATAATAGAAATGCTGACACTCCTTGAATAATGGTGGTTCTAGCAGCCTTCTCAGTATTATCAGTAGACCGTGCAATGCAGTGACTTAATCAGTACTCCCCAAAGCACAAAATAGGCAATCGTTTTTGTCCTTTGTGCATTTTTCACATCTTAGAATGGTCCCCCTTCAATCCTATGTGCTACCTACACCCACATCTCTCTCACCCTATATCACTATTCTTTATAATTTCTTCTGGGCTTGTTTTGTTACTACACTGAAGTCTTATGCATAATTATGTGAAGTCGCTATGGAGATTTTATGTGATTTGTCATGAGGAAAATCTATTGTGTTTGAGATCATTCTCCATACTAATGACTCAGGAATCTATTTCCCACCTCCTCCCTTATTTTCTCTGGGATTATAACCAACTGCATATATTTGAACATCTATAAGCAAAAGTCATGATATAAATAATGCAACCAGAAAAGTTACTGAATTCACCATGAAGATGAAGGACATCACTGAAACCAGTCAGGCTCTCAGGATATAGAAAGAACTTCTAATACGTTACTTTTTGGAACCAGTTGAATTATTCCCTGAATCCTTTAGAAAGTGACCCCAAAGAAGTTCTTCCACAATTATACCTCTTAAAATCCCATAACTAACTATATTATATGTATTTTGGCTATGGCATAACTTAAGAGAGGGAGGTGGGAGCGGGGACTGGGATGGGGAATACATGTAAATCCATGGCTAATTCATTTCAATGTATGACAAAAACTACTGTAATGATGTAAAGTAATTAGCCTCCAACTAATAAAAATAAATGGAAAAAAAAAAAGAAATGCAATTTTGGAGAATGTGCTTTACAATAGTGAGATGTTAAGGGAAACTATAACAACCTCATTACAATCACTGATTTGTTCTTCTTCTATGGTACAGACCATTTGAAGTTGGGAGCTATGGTGAAAGTGATCATCTGACAATAGTCAAAGGCAGTTTAAACTGAAGACTGTGTGCTGAAACTTCACACCACTCAACAAGAATATGATCTTATATCTTTCTTGTCTGACTGTACCACTGCCATTCTAGAATGTGAAATACCATGCTAATTATCACTAGACAGCTCACATGGACCACTGTTTTGATTACCAGATTTGTAGAATTGATTTCAGAATCATGATTGATCTTTGGAGAGAAACATTTCTAAGTCAGGTGTCGCTGGGAGAGAATTTCGATGAATCCAGCCATTTGCCATCAGGAGAGTGGCATCCAGTGAATAGTTATAGAAGTTTAAGTCAAGTCTCAACAAAATTTCAAAGGTAGACCAATTCTAGAAACAATTCCTAAGCAATACTTTGCCTGGAAACATAGCCGAGTTACTAATTCCCCAAACAACCAATTCTGAAAAGTGTATGGTTTTCACACAGGATGATTTGATACCAGAGGTTCCCAGACAGAAATCCAACAGGAGCAAAGATAAGAAGTAAAGGGAAGAGAGGGGAGGTGAATCAAGCTGGAGGGACTGAGTGAGATGCTCTAAACAGAGGCCAATATCTGTGTATTTCTCTTAAAGGCAGAGCTAATGTCATATTGTATAAGTCAGGACTGATGAGTAGCCCATAAAAGATGGAGGTAAAGAACAGGAAAGAGTGAGAGGAAGAGGAGGGAGTAGACATCAAGAAAATGCCCATTTCCAGACTGGACTGTGATAAAGGAATGTTTCAAATGAGAAGCCCACACACCACTACTAGACAGTAGCCCTCACTTGCCCCAACTAGAGAAAGACCATGTGCAGCAGTGAAGACCAAGCACAGCCAAAACTTTAAAAAAATAAAGTCATCAACAGACTTGGCAAGGGAAAGTCTGCATCTCAGGGATCCTCTAGGACTTCTAAGTAGACTGAAAAAGGATTCCAGTTCATTTGAATATCGGTAAGTCTAGATAGCAAGAGAGCCCTTTCATTATCCTGATGGTAATGCAATGAAATGCCTCCTTCCCAGAGTCTGAGGATCATCAATATAGGACAAGTCAGTCAGTGTCTGACAAGTATCAGAGCAGGTGGGATCTTGCAGATTTTTCTCCATGTCCCAACTGGTTAAAAGGGAAAAGCGTTTCCAGAAACAATAGACAATCATTTGACAGACCATTTGCAAAGCTGGAAAGAAACTGGAATCAATAAATGGTTTGAGGGTCTTCTCACAGAAGGAAGAAAAATACCAGTTCATAGGAAGAATTCATAACTATCTTAAGTAAAAAATGTGTGAGATAGCAATGGTCAGAGATAGCAGTGGGCAATCTGAAAAGAGAAACAAGGACCTTCTCTCTGGTGACTGGAGAGCTCTTCCTGAAGTCTTTAGAGGCAGCCATGGACTCATCTCAACTTGCTATCTAGGGATTTGGGTCTTTTCTTGGAGCAATGCATCTGAGATGCCAGGGAGAGCCTCACCCACTACACAACAACATACCCTGCTATTCATTCAGATAGAGCAGTGGTAAAAGCAGAGAAAATTGTAGTAAGATCTTCAGTGCCTTTGAAATTCTCCAGAGAATACTAAATAATTTGAGAGCTTAAGTAGAGATATCCAGTTCAAAAATGGCCAGAAGAGGAAGGAAGAGAAATGGGAGAGTAAACAGCTGAATGTTTAGGAAAAACCAAATGTATTTGATTGTCTCAGTCAATATTCCTTGAACAGAGTTGCAAATATAGATTAAACAGCTTCAGGGATTTCCTCTGTATCCAAAGTCATATTTAATAGATCCACAAAACCTCAATAAATACCTTTAAACTTTTAATCTTGTTTCAGTGACATAAAAAATGAGTAGTGAATATATTCTGAATGCACTAATAAACAACTTCTGAAATAATACTGTCATGTGGTCTAGTGTCTTCTTTCTACTTTTGTTCATGTTGCGCTTGACAAAAGCCAATCAAAAGGGAATAGAGGTACACAATGAATAATGGCATATCCCCGCCACAAGTAAAGGCAAAATTAACACACACACATATTAAACTAACAAATATTGTATCGTTTGAAGGGTGAAAATTGGGAAGCCAATTAGGCTAACATTCATCACGAGACTATAAATGGCAGCCAAACTCAAAAGAACCTACTGCTAGTGGGAGAGATCATAGAAGACCATATTCAAGTTGCAGGTTTGCGAAATATTTCAGCAAAACAGCACTATCTGTCATATTAAATCCAATGTCATATATTTCGATTTTATTGCTTTTATAGTTTTCACTTATAAATTTATTTTTGTTCTGTAATTAAATGAGAAGAAGAAGATTAGGATGTGTGGAAGGAAGGACAAATAACTAGGAAAGAGAAAATTAAATCTGTAAAAAAAACACTGTCAAAAAGTTCAGGGTAAGCCATGGCTTACAAAACCTGACGAGATCTACAAAAACATTAGCTTAAGACTGTGTTTAGAGTCAGATGAGAACAAGGATGGGTCTGACTTAACTGTTTGATGCCGATGGTATAATGCTAACAGAAGGTAAGGAAAAGGCAGAATCATTCAATTCCTACTTTGTTTCAACATTTGCTATCAAAGCAAATAATCTCCATGTTGCAAAGAAGAGGAACACATGAAGCCCAAGATAAGTGAAGAAATCCCTCTGGAGATCAGCAAGCTATTCTGAATAAATCCAAATCCCACCAATCAACTACACCCTGGGTAACGGAAGGACTTCAGATGGAACTGCGGAAGCATTGTTGCTAATCTCTGGGAAATCATGGTGCATCAGAGAGGGGCCTATGTTAGCAGGAGGAAAATGTGTGTTTTTTTTTTTTAAGGACATTTCCAAATTTTCTTTTAATTTTCAATATCAAAAGCAAAAGCTGCATTTAAAAGTTATAAATCAGTTTTCAGTTAGCTTCTCTCACCTCTCCCCTCTCCCCATCCCTCCTCAAAAAAGGGAAAAGAAAGTATTTCTAGAATGCATTGTTTTAAAAGAGGGTATAGGAGAATGAGAGTCACATCAGTAGTCACAGGGCCTTCCTAAGAACAATCCATGTTCATAAGTCTTGAATAAAAGTAACAAGACTGAGAGGTAAAGTGAATCTGGACTTCTACTGAGTGTTTAATAAAATACACCAAGATGTAGGATATGGAAACAGGGCCTAGAAGCTCATTTTAGTTAAGTATTGCAGAGGTGTACTGTAGTGTTCTCTGCCTAACAACTGTGCTGAAATGATGCAACGGAGGGTAGTAACATGCCTGGGCTTGGAGTCAGGAATTTCACGTTGAGTCTCTGCTCCACCACTGACTCGCTCAGGGCCCACACATCTGACCCACTGCTCATCGTTGTGAATCAGGTTCCACTGGAACACAGCACATGCATTTGCTCACCTGTCGTCTGCGACTGCTTTCGGGCTCCAGTGGCAGAGCTGAACAGCTGTGCGGAGACCACATGGCCCAGGAAGCTGAAACATCTACTGCTGAGCCCTCTACAGAAAACGTTTCTCAACCCCCCGGCGCATCACATCAGCTAAGATGCATCACAGCCTCTCTGACACTCACTGTCATCACCCACATTTTAGAAACTGACAACTACAGCAAAAGCTTCCCAAGGTGTCTAATGAAATAATGTGTGAGAAAGCTCTGCGTAGATTTTAAAGTGCTCCACACACGTACGGCGTAGCTTATCACGGTCACTGTGCCGTCTTTTCACGTTAAAAACAAGCCAAACTCCAGTACACAGGAGACCCTCAGAAGTACCGGATGGATGGATGGATAGATGATAGCAGTAACCATACCTTACTCAGCAGCAACTGTGTGCCAGAGACACAGAATGTTTTAGATATAATAGCTTGTTTTATCCTTATAGCAAAAATGGTACATAGTTTACATTTCACTGCTGAATAAAGGAAAAGAGATAATAATATCAGGAGCAATAACTAATATTTATAAAGCAGTTATTACATCCTAACCACCATGCTACATATTTATTAAATGTTATTTCATTTAACTCTTTCAACCTCTTCACAAGATGTTAGTATCATCACCATTCTAACCCTCATTACAGTATTTATGAATGAGAAAATTGAGGCTCAGAGAAACTAAATAACTTCCCAAAGTCAAGTTTCAGGTAAGTGACAGAGCTGAAATTCAAAACCTTGTCTTCCTGACTCTGATCTTCTCACCATCATATGCTGGGGCAACTTATACACATGAATAAGCCTAATTTTATTCAGGATAAATGTAAAGTCTTATTAGAAAGATGAAAATTTGTTTGAAGGAACCTATGAAAAGTTCCTATGAAAAACATATTTTTTGAAAGTGTTTTTATTTTTAGCAAATTTTAGACTGAAAAATTACAAAAACAATACAGAATTCCCATTCTATTCCTCACTCAGTTTTTCCCAATGTTAACCTATCATTAAATACAACACAGGGACTTCCCTAGTGGTCCAGTAGTTAAGACTCCACACTTCTGATGCAGGAGTCATCGGTTCAATCCCTGGTCTGGGAACTGAGATCCAACATGCTGTGTGGCACAGCTAAATTAAAAATAAGTCAGTAAATACAGCACAGTGGCAGTCAGGAAAGTAACACTGGCACAATACTCAACTAAAGATCTTGCTAAAACGTCACCAGTCTTTTCACTAATGTCCTTTTTCTGTGCCAGGATCCTATCTGGGATCCCACTTTGCATCTGGTTGCTATCGCTCTTTAGTCCCCTCCAATCAGTAACACTTTCTCAGTCTTTGCCTGTCTTTCACTTTCTTGACACTGGAAAAATATTGATTCGCTTTTTGTTGAATGTCTCTCAATTTGGGTTTGTCTGATTTTTTCCTCTCCTGCTAGACTGAGGCTGTTTGGACAAGAATAGCACAGAAATGCAGTATTCCCCATGACTTACACCATGGTATTTAAAATGTCAACGTGACTTTTTATTTAATGGACTACAAGCTCAGTAAGCTGATGTGTAGCTTAGTCATTACCACACTTATGCGTGTATGCATACACACAAAATCTCAGGACAGTTCCAATTCAGAAATTGTTGAGAACCACAACCAGTATGAGTATCAGTTCTACCTTTTTTCAACAATATAGACTAGATTATTGGAATAAGCACTGGGCTATGAGCATCCCAAGTTTACTTCCTATTTCTCACCATTTGCATGCTAGCTGGTGAAGCATGCTGAATGACAAAAACGAACTCTTAACATGTGTGTCTCTGAATTCCAAAGACCAGACCAGTTTGGGTCATGCTGCAAATATTCATTCATTGCCTGTGTCAGACCAGCCCGTTTTCCTGCCTCACCTATGAGCCAGGCTTATTGGATGGTGGGGGAGTTTTCCAGAATCTCATCATGATACTTGACCAAATAGAAAAAAAAATACACACCTTGATTCTATATTTATATTAGAAGACAGAAGTCCCATGAAGGCAAGGGGACTATATTTTCTCACATCTTGTTCAGCCACCTAGGTTAACTTCAAAGCTGCATCTGATAATGGAAAGAGCTTGCTATGGAGACACGAAAGGCACATCACTGCTTACACAAGCACAACTGTGAACCTATTAGGAGAGTCCTCATTTATTTATTGACTTGATTCCTAAAATTTCTTGGATTTCAACACATTTTGTCTCATTTTTCTTGTTAGATTCATCTCCTCTGAAAACATCAATCTGAAATGTGTTCATTCTACAATTCAGTCACTGTGAGAAGGAAGAAAAAAAAAACCTTTAGTAATTAAAGTAGCAGAGGTATGCCCTGCTGACACTAAAACACTACTGTAAGATGTTAGTTGTCAAGATTTCTCCAGAAAATGCCTTATTCAACAATGTGCTGTTATTATTTCAGTTAGAGACACTTTCTTGATATGTTTAAAAGCACAGAGAAAAAAGAGATTTGTTCACCTTAAAAGTAAAAAACCTGCAGAAGTGGGAAAAATTGTTTAGTGTATGATTTTTTTGGAATTTTAGTATTTGGAGTTTTTTATAATAATTTTAAGGAATAATGACCATTCTGAGATCTTTCATTATAAATTTCTTATCAATAGTAAAGAGAAAAGACAATAAAGTCACACATTTATTAGAGATTTTTAAAACAATATGGATGATTTGAATGTAAATAAATATTTTAATTAAATAGTAACAACTAAATAAATATTTGCTTTGATGTAACTCTTTTTCAGTGCTTATTAAATTTGTATGACACTAAAAATTAGAATAGTCCAAAAATAAAATGAAAAGAGTGAGGAAGCATTGTTAAACACTGACTATTGATGTAATAAATCTTTCTAAATCAGGACTTGCAGGGACACTTAGGGTATACAGGATATAAATTGTTTTGCTCTTTCTGGAATACAATCTTGACACTATATACAAAAGATTTAAAGTGCATATGAAACAGTTTTACTCTCAGAATTTATCATAAGGATATTGTAGTAGAAACATGCACTAGTGGATGTGCACTTATGTTCCCCATGACCTTACTCATCATATAAAAATGTTGAAAATGAGTAACTCAAATAGGGATCGGTTAATAAATCTAAAGGCAAATGGTCTTCAACTCCCATATGTACGTTCTACCTCTAAATAACACGAGCTTCAATGGAATCTCCTTCTTAAGGAGTCTTCTTAAATGCTAAATGTGAACTCCTGTTTATCAGAATAAAACAAAAGAAATATCCACAACAAAACCTTCCCAGCCATGGAGCGCTGGCATAATCTGCCCAGTCTGTGTCTGAGGTCTTGAGGTCACTGTGGCTGCAGTCCTGCCCCCCCCCTTTTTTTTCCCCAAGTGAGTTGGGCCAAAACTTCTAAAAAAATAAAGAAAACTTTTGACTCCTAGGGCTTTCTGGATGTTGGGACTGTGGCCAAAGGACTGTGCATCTATGTGGTGGAAGTGAAGTTGGAGCTTTTGAGAAGCCAGAAGTGGAGACTTCAGCCCAATTCACTGAACTGAGGCCAGCAAGAAGCAAACAAAAGTTCAATGATGAAGTTCAGTGAAAAGTCTGTACAAAAGTCAGAAATATCTCATCAAAGATAGTCAACTGGAGATTATAGATCCCTTTCAGCAGTCAGTATATATGTCTATTCCTACTTCATTCTCTAAAATACATTGTCAAGAAGAGACTACATATGCTTTAATATCCATATGATGGCACAGTGATTGTGTGATGTGAAAGTAATTTCTATCTTATAGTGTTAAGTGAGAAAAGCTGCCAAGAAATATCTTTCTATTATTAAATAGGTAGACAGAAGGATAGATAGGTAGATAGATTGATCTCTTACCTATGTGTGCACATGGATAAGAAATGTGAAGTGATAAATCCCAAAATGTTTAATACAGCATCTATCTCAAGGTAGTACACTTTCAATTGACTTTTTAATTTCTTTTTTAAGCGTTTCTGTATTATTTGAATATTTTATAATGAGAAAGCATTACCTTTTGTGGGGAAAAAGAGCTCTCTTTCCTTGGTGGAAAATGCAATCATTGACAAATTATATATAATTTAGCCCCTCAGTGTTCAAACAACTCACCAAAGTCACAGTGTTAATTTGTAGCAAAATTATATTTGAATTCAAATCCTTTGACTTCTAGTTCTGATCTTCTCTGTGATTTTTCATGCCACATGTGACAATGAAGCATGAGGTATGGTCCCTATCTTGAGAGCTGATGACTGAGGGGAGGAGATAAGAAATATAAGTAGGAAGCATTGATCAAATATTATAAGATGCTATTTACTTAGATAACTGCTGCAAATACTTTAAGAAATGTGCTGTGTGTGTTGGAGGATGAGGAGTACATATAAATCTCAAATAAGAGAGAATAAAGTATAACATTACATCACACACATCACAAATCCCCATGAATATGGAGAAGTATAAGATAAGACAGAAGTACCAGAGAAGGCTTCATGGGTCCAAGATGAATATGCTTTGAAAAGGCTACATCAGGGAGGATATTTCCACAAAGACATAACCAGACAGCATAACTGATAACGGATGGTAGAAATATGACTGCACATGACGGGGAAGGAAGGGAATATGACTGGAAAGGTAGAGTGGAGACAGAATGAGGAAGGTTTTGAAAGCCAAGGCAAGAGTGGTTTAGATTTGATGTGGAAAGAAATGGAGGCCATGGACAGATTTTGTCAAGAAAAGCATGTGGCAAAAGTCATTTAATTGACGTGAATCTTTCAGTAGTGTATAGTATGGGTTGGCAAGCAGAGGCTTGAGTCCAAGATGCCAGGTACAGGGCTAGGGAAGTTGAGAGTAGGCTGTGTAAATCAACAAGAGATCAGATTTGTGGGTGTGGGGGTGAAGGGGGAAGTTGAGTCACAAAGATGTCAAGGTTCTAAATGAATGTCTCTGAAAAGTGATCCCTTGACAGTGACAGATGGTTAAGATGAGGCTCACTATCTTAGAAGGAAAAGCAAAGAGAAAAGAAGCATTCATGTTCCTGTTTTTTTAAAATTATACTGTAACTATTTGGCTTTGTAGATTTGTGCACTAAGGCCATGACACTAGATTCAAACTTCTGATTTGCAATATAGTTTTGTTTTGTTTTGAATCTTAAGCTGTGTTATTTTTATTTCACGCAGCTATCACAAATGCAGGGCTAGGATAAAAATACAGAGGACCGATAAGGAAATACCAAGAGAAAACAACAATTAATAAAAAAAAAAGAAAAATCCTGAAAATATGACCTCTAGATCAATAGTACTTTCTTTGCATGTTGGAATAGGATTTTATATGGCTTAAAGAGCAGCTGAATGTTCCTTTTGAATTATCTGTAAATGAGAAAGAAGAGATTATGAATGCAAAGGATGGACTAAAATACAAGTCATCCTGTTTTCCTTATGTCTGCTTAGGTCTCCTATATTTTGTTTAAAGTGTTTCTTAAGAAATGATTTACTATCATCATCCAGGCTGTCCAATCAGGGACATCTCAATTGGGTCAGAGTGGCCGGCTGAGCTGAGACCCCACTGCCTCTGAACCTTTAAATAGATACTGCTTCGAATTTCATCTCTAAGATCAGGTGACATCCAAATCCACTTAACGTTTCACTGGTAGGGGGTTTGATGTCATCAGAGACCTTGATGAAATTACAATCCTATTAGTCACCACAGGGGAAGACAGGAGACCTTAGGTGGCTAATGTTCCATTCATAACAAGAAAGAGACATTTAACATTTGTAAAGGGCATTGATTTCTGATAGTTCCCTGCAGAACGAGGCTCAAGTGAAGAAATATGACCAGAAAAGGCTTGGGCAAGAAATGATAGAAAAGGCAAGATTGCATTTACCCAAACAACTTAACTCTGTGTACTTTCTACAACTCTGCTTGACTGAAAAGAATTGAGTATTCAAGTGATGTGGGTGGGAGGAAGGGCAGGGCAGAATAGGAAGGACATGCCTAGCTATGCAGAGATTCTGTTACTGAGAAACCTGGGAAAGCATACCAAGACCTTGATTGATGCCAAAGAGGTGCCTCTAAATATGAAGGGTAAACGGAGGTTACAGGGAAAGGACTTTTAATCTGGGTGATAAATTGCCAGAATCCATTATGCTTAACGAGTCTCATCAAAGCAAAGCTAGGCTAAAAAAAAAAAAAAAAAAAGATCCCCTTCAAAGCCTACCGTAAACAAATTAGAAGAATAATAAAAATACTATTAATGTGTATGTAATTTTAAAAAGTTAATGAAATCAGTTAGAAAAGTTTACCTAACGTATTTTTACCATTTATAAGAAAATGCCTCATCATCAAAATGGATTCATTCTTTGTTGTTTTTTTTTTTTTAAACTCAAGTATGTCCTATGTAAGACTTAAAGGATTACACTTCTTTTGGCTAACACTTCTCCAGGGAGACCCCTGTTTAGAAGTTATGGGACATGACAAAGAGAGTGTTGCCAACCCCAGTATGCTTAAGATGCTTATTGACCTGAAAGTAACAAATGGGATTCATTCAAGTGAATTTGCCAAGTCTCATAATATGCCTCCTAACCAAATGGAGAGCACAGGAAGGCATGCTTCTCAGTCATTAGACTAGGGAAACATAAATCTTTTGCTTCCCAATATAATCATAGATAGGAAACAAGCAGCAGGGTATGAAAACATCTAAATGTGGTTCCAAATAGAAGTGGTTGTCTCTCATCAGCTAAGACCCCTGGTCTTAAACAAGAGAAAACTTGCTGGTTTTGCATTAACGATTATTTGTACAACATACCATCAGTCATGAATTAGAAATTAGGTTCTCACTCCTTGCCATGAGGATTCTTTTAAGCCATTATTTTAAAAAGAATCTCAATACTCATGTGCATAATCAAAGCACTTGGGGACATGGGAAAAAAAGGTAGCCCTGTTTTGCAGTTAAATCTCCAGGTGAAGAGGCACAATCGGACATCTGTGCTTAGTTAGATTTCCAAGAAAAGGAATGTCACGTGCTCCTTAATGCAACATAAAATAACATAACTCATGGTTTTCATAGAGCATCAAGAGACACGGAGCTTGCCTGCAATGATGTCCACTATGAAGTTAGGAAAAACCCTGTTTATAATACTACAAGACAATATGCAGAGTGTCTGACACCCAGTAAGCACCCAATAAATGTTTCTTCAAATCTGAATGGAAGAGTGAGTTCTTTTATATACAATATGCTACATAAAATTTTTACATCCTCTATTTTACTATAAAAATAATATATGTTCTCATGTACATCTGCTTCAACCTCTGAATCAATAAAGACCCAGAGCCAATCTCACCTTCTCAGACATCTGTCTTTCCTGGGCTGCTGATGTGCTGGTTTCTCCTGGTTCTGCCTCCAGAACTCTGAATATTTCTTTATTGGCCTTCCTTCTCCTGTCACTTATTGCTGTCCCATTCCTGTTCATTTCCTTTTAAATTTTCTTACAAATTTATTGAGTTTCAGGGCTTCAACAAATGCTGCTATGCAACCCTGTCCTTCAACACTTACGAGCTTAGCAATATGCTAGATTTTGTAATGGATGAAAAGTGGAATTAATCAAAGTCTCTATCTTCTGTGTTTATAATACTTTAGTAAGTGAACGACACATCCAAGGTTAAATAATGATTTTAAGGACAGGTGAGTTGGCAAACCCAGAAGAATCATAATTCAAGAAGAGAGTTGTATCATCGTTGGCAAAGAAGATGAGATTTGAGTTGGCCCTTGAGGGTCGAGTGGGATTTACATAAGGGCAGTTGAGGAGGGTGGGGATATTAGAAGGGTCAACTATTACGAGCAAAGATGGTGGGGATGGAAAACTGTGTGGCTAGCTTGGGTCAGGGAGGATACTGCTCTGTCTGCCATGAGGGTTTCATTATAGGAATACTGGGAGAGGATGGGCCAGGAAGACTGACCCACACTGCTAAGTCACTCCAGTCATGGCCGACTCTGTGCGACCCCATAGATGGCAGCCCACCAGGCTCCCCTATCCCTGGGATTCTCCAGGCAAGAACACTGGAGTGGGTTGCCATTGCCTTCTCCAATGCATGAAAGTGAAAAGGGAAAGTGAAGTCGCTCAGTCGTCTCCGACTCTTAACGACCCCATGGACTGCAGCCTACCAGGCTCCTCCGTCCATGGGATTTTCCAGGCAAGAGTACTGGAGTGGGATGCCATTGCCTTCCCCTTGACCTACTCTGGAGACCTTCAAATGCCTGATTAAGGAATGGGATTTTATCCCATAGGAAGGAAGGAACTATGTGAGATTTTAAGTGTGGAAAAGACAATCAAAATGATCTGTTTCCTATTTCCTACTGACTACAGGATACTTTCTCAATATCTCATCACTGTTTGCTTGTTCCAGAACTCATATTTCTTTTTCCCATGTCCACTGGCCCAGCCATTTATGTCAGTGACAACAAACATTCCTCTCTGGTTCAAAGGCTGATACTCTTGGAAGTATTTTTGATGTTTGTCACTGGCTTCAACATTAGTTGAAGACTGACCAAAATCACCTTGGGGGGCTTTAAATAAGTACAAATTCCTAAACCCTGTCCTAGACCAAGTAAATCCAGACAACTTGGGGACCCAGACTACTACCTATTATATGATGAATAAAACTGTTGCTTAATTGCTATTATGCTTTCTTCCAAACATCTCTCAACTTTCTCATTTCCCTTTAAACCTACAACAATCTCTATAACTCAGGATTTCCTCCCCTTTGACTTACTACCATAGGAACATTCTGGGTTACACCTTTCCTTTTAATACCCATGTCTTCTTTGTAGAATTCAACCTGGGCTCAGGGAAACCAACATAATTGTAGTTGTGTGGTGCTCAAATATTTAGGTGGTGGAAATTCTGATGACATAAACCCTTCCCCAGTATGCTGGGAAGGCAGCTCACTCAAAGAAATTTTGTGTGAGCTCAAACCAGGGTCTGATGACTCAGCCAGTCTACATGGATACAGGCCATGCTACAAGTCCTTGGCAGTAATCCCTGCCCCTTAGATAAGCCACTGTCTAAGCAACTCCTCAACAAAGATAGCTCCTGAGACAGCCTTCTCTGTGGCTGTTTTCCACAGCTGAGTTCCAGGAATGTGACAAGTTGGCAACATGAGGAACAGCCATGATATGATTTCAGAAGTTTCCTCTTCACCCACCCCAACTCACCACCCCTCACCACTGGGCATCTAAGATGTCTCTACCATGATTGGTTTCAGCTCAAAGCTCCAACATTAGACATTCTTTTAGCTAACTTGAAATTTTCTCTCTTTATATACATTACATTCCCCAAAAACTCTTTATATATATATTATAAATATGCTATAAAAGGGAAGTTTCTAGCATCAGATTCTCTTGGGTACCAGTCCTAATTCTTCTGCTGACTTTATGGGATTCTGGTTATGTTTTGTAACCTTTCCAAGTCTCAATTTCTTCCTCTATAAAGTGGGAATGACAAAAATACTACCCAGAATGTAAGACTATTGATATAATGTACATAATGCGCCTATTATAAAGTACATATTTAATGTATATGTCAAAATACCTGACACATGGTAAATATTAATGTTAGATATTATTAGTATTCTGTTATGCTTTTCTGCTTAAGATTTAGTGGAAAGGCACTTATCCAGTCCTTACTCAGGATGTTGAATGAAAAGGGAGAAAAGCAGTACAGATGCAGAACACCAAAGATAGCATAAATTATGGGATGCTGCGAAAAGCCTCCAAGTCTTGAGGGAAACCCATGTGCAGCAACTACTGTAAACGTGAGTCATCCTTAAAGCTGATCTTAAAACTGTTGTGTGGGCTGCACACATTTTGTCTTTGATACACAAGAGAACCCAGCTTTCAGCCTTTGTATGAGGTCAATATTGATGTCACTCAATTATTACAGTGTTCCATAGAAAATGACAATAAATTATACGAAGTACCATGTGCAAGGCTGTGCTGAGCTTCAGTTGTGTCTGACTGAAGTGAAGTCACTTCAGTTGTGTCTGACTCTTTGCAACCCTATGGATTATAGCCTGCTAGGCTCCTCTGCCCATGGGATTCCCCAGGCAAGAAAACTGGAGTGGATTGCCATGTCCTCCTCCAGGGGATCTTCCTGACCCAGGGATCAAAACCTTGTCTTATCTCATGTCTCCTGCATTGGCAGGTGGGTTCTTTACTACTATGTCACTTGGGAAGCCCATGAAGTACTATACAGTATGTATATTAAAATAAATCTTAATCCAGAAAAAAAGGGGGTGGGGAGGAAATACTGTTAAGGGTCAAGTGATGTAAAGATGGCAAAGGGGAGAAGGGAATGGATATCTGACCCAGCTAATGTCATAATTTGGAGCTGGACCGGATTTGCCTTGGGCATGACTTGTGTGAGCCAGATTTGCTTTCTAAGATTTTTATCTGAGAAACATGTGTGCAGACAGGCTGAGAGAACACATACTTCAAAGTGAGGACCACTTGAGATTCTCCCAGACTCTTTTGAACTTCACATTAAATTTCTTCACTTTCTCAGAAGAAAAACTTTTTTTAATTTAAAAAAAGTTATTTCAAGAGTCACAAAATTTAGATATGCATTTGACAATACCATTAAAATATTCTTACTGTTAAAGAATTAAATCATATGGAAAACTAAAGATAGATACACATATCATAGACAACTTCCCTTGAGAGCACCAGCATGAGAGAGGTCCATAACATTTACATTCAAAAGCTGTATGGAAAACCACTCTTTTTGCATTGTAGAAAAGTAAGCAAACTAAAAATCATACTCTATTTATCAACTAGCATTCCCTTTTCAAACATAACAAATAGTCAACTTCTAGAAAATAAAAGAGATAAATAGTGAAATGTAATAGTTAAAACTAATTAAGCAAACTTGTTTCTAGGGACTTCCCTGGTGGTTCATTGGTTGAGACTCCATGCTTCCAATGCAGGGGCACAGATTCTATCCCTGGCTGAGGCACAGCCAAAAAATAAAATAAAATGCAAAATTAAAAAAAAAAATGTAGTACTGCCTAATGCTAATCACTGAGGTTAAAAAAAAAAAAACTTGTTTCCAAAAAACAAACTCAAACTTAGTAACAAATTTTCTTGTATCTCAGTGGAATGAAGTAAGTTTCTCTCTCCTTCCTCTTCATTTATACCATCAACTCAGTTTATTCCTCCACATGCTTTATATAGAGATCTCAGGCATTAGCAAACAGGATGGCCATCATTAGAAGTATAATGAAAGAGATTCTGGGAAATGCTCTGATCCTGGACCTGCCAGATTATGTGTGTAAACAAATTTCTACAACTAATTCGACCTTAGTTTCCTAGGTCGAGGAAAGTAAGGATTCAGGTGGGATCCCTGAGGCAGGGTCGGTGCCCAGTACTTCTTTGGGGTCATCATCCCTAGGAAGAATTATGGATGTCACAGAGGTGACTCACCCACATGCACCTGAAAGCCTGGCCTCTCCCTTTTCACAAGGTCTGCATTATGCAAGAGGCTGACAGCTTCCTGACAACCATCCCCCAGCTTACCTCACCGGTCACAAGTCCAGAGCAGGTGGTTTAGTCTTTATTCTCAGCAAGTACAGCACCAGCTCCCCAACAGTGCTGGCTGGGTTGGCGCCTTTCTTTGGAAACCTTGGTCCTCTCATTCCCATGCTTCTCCGTCATCTAAGAGACATGATCCTGACCACAGATTTGGAATTAACCAAATCTGTCATTTGGGCTGATCTGAAGTTTTGCTGCTTCTCTGGCTGTACCCTGTGAGTGATCAGGGAGATGCCCTGGTTTTCATCACTGTTCACTCCCTTTTCCAAGAAAGGGGGATTTTCCTTCCTAGACTTCACCCTTTATAATGACTCTTCCTTTCTTTTGTGTCATCCTCCTCCCTTTAGTAAATCTTTCCACCCAACAGTACCGAGGACTGCCTTGGGGCTTAGCATAACCCATGCCCAGGCTGATGAATTACCATGGGTATTCCAGCCAACTGTGAATGTTGCTGCTAGGAGGGACCCACGGAGTTTTGCCTTTGAATCTCTGAGCACTTCCAGAGGCAGCTCCCTCCCTAGACCTGGGGGAGGAGAAGTCGGGCTTAGATCCACCTACGCTGCCACATTTGCTCCAGGAAGAAATTTCCTTCTCAACAATACACTTCTCTTCTAGATTTGCACTTTCATCTAGAGTCAGTCCTATAATTCTGTCACCAACTTGTTATTCTTAGGCCCCTTCTAACTGGATACAGTCTTCTCCTTAGTTTTTCTACTTTCTCAAATCTTCCTTAACGGAGCACACTCCCTTTGCCTTCCAGTGTTTGAGAATGGCTTGCTTTCTTTTCTTCTTTCACATTTCTTCTCCTAAACACCCCAGTCATCTACATCCCAGTTCCAACCAACATCAGGTCACACAGATGGTAAATCAATCGTGAAATAAACATGAAATCTACTTTTCTCTATGCTGTTGGTCTTTAGGGAAAGAAGCATCTCCAATGTACATTACAATAAGAGCCACACAACTGGAGAAGTAATCAATCTCAGGAAAACACTCATTACACCTTCTTCCTAAGGCCAAATTAATTTTGCCTGCTCAGAAATACCCAGATGGCTTCTGAAATTCCATTAAAGATGGACATCCCCACCCCAAAGCCAAAGGGCACTCCAACAACTGGATTTCAAACTCCCTAAGTGGGACAACTCCAAATTTATACAGTTCCCTCTATTCCTGTGCCTTTGTTACAGTTGGAGGGAGGGAGTGAGCGTGGAGGTTGTTGTATCACTATAGCTCTGTGGGCAGTGGAGTGAAATAGTGCTTATCTGGCAATGAAATGAATCGCTAAGAGGAAACCTTTCCAAGTGGAAAACCCCCCTGTTCCAACTTCTATTAATGAGACTGAAGTGTAGATACTCATTTGGAAACACACTGCTTCCATAATCTTATGCTCTCTTTGGCATTTTAGAGTTTACCAATTGTAACTTATTATGTTTCCAAAGTGTGATTACATTGCTATCATTTTAGAGTGTGGGTAAAGTTTTAAGAAGATAAAAGTAGGCCTGCACTGAGAAATGGGCCAGATGAAGTAAATCTGGCATGCAGTTAAATATCTGGGGGGAAAAAAAAGGATAGCAATCTGAAAGCCAGTATTTTTAAGAGTAGGCTCATCAATGATGTCAATGACTACAGGAACTCTAAAAAGGGAAATGGGTCTAATGTCTGAAAGGCCAGCTCAAGCAGGAAAGAAAGGGCTTCAGAAGGTAGCCACTGAGGCCAGTCAGGGAAGCTGGCTCTCCAGCACCAAGGCCTGGCTAGGCCTGGCTACGTGTTCAGAGAAGTATGGTGACTTCCACCAACAAGGGCTGGGCACAGGTACATGGAAGTGAGGGAAGCCCTGGAGGTTCAGCAGCAAAGAATCTGCCAGGGGGAATTTGCAGTGTGGCTCAGGGAACTCAAACCAGGGCTCTGTGACACCCTAGAGGGGTGGGGTGGGGGTTGGGAGGGAGGTTCTGGTGGGGGGGACATAGGCACACCTATGGTGGACTCATGTTGCTATATGGCAGAAACCAACACCATATTGTAAAGCAATTATCCTTCAATTAAAAAAAAAAAAAAAGAATCCACCTGGAATGCTGCAGACTGCCTGCAATGCCAGAAGTGTAGTTTCAATCCCTGGGTTGGGAAGATTCCCTGGATGAGGAAATGGCAATCCACTCTAGTATTCTTGCCTGAGAAATCCCATGGACATAGCAGCCCTGTGGGCTATAGTCCATGGGGTCACAAGAGTAGTTCACAATTTAGTGACTGAACCACAACCGAAATGAGTAGAAGGTGTCAGAGTACTGCTGTCTGCACAAGTCTGGCACATAGTCTCAATAAACACTCAATATCCACCTGATGAATGAATGAATGCACAAAATTAAAAAGAGGAAGGCCCTCAGATAAGCACGGTGGTGTGATCACCATCCTGGATGTGAAGTCAAGGGGGCCTTACGAAGCATCACTACAAACAAGGCAAGAGCAGGTGATGGAATTCCAGCTGAGCTATTTCAAATCCTGAAAGATGATGCTGTGAAAGTGCTGCACTCAATGTGCCAGCAAATTTGGAAAACCCAGCAGCGGCCACGGGACTGGAAAAGGTCAGTTTTCATTCCAATCCCAAAGAAAGGTAATGTCAAAGAATGCTCAAACTACCGCACAATTGCACTCATCTCACACACTAGCAAAGTAGTGTTCAAAATTCTCCAAGCCAGGCTTCAGCAATATGTTAACTATGAACTTCCAGATGGTCAAGCTGGTTTTAGAAAAGGCAGAGGAACCAGAGATCAAATTGCCAGCATCTGCTGGATCATCAGAAAAGCAAGAGAGTTCCAGAAAAATATCTATTTCTGCTTTATTGACTATGCCAAAGCCTTTGACTGTGTGGATCACAAGAAACTGTGGAAAATTCTGAAAGAGATGGGACTACCAGACCACCTGACCTGCCTCCTGTGAAACCTGTATGCAGGTCAGGAGGCAACAGTTAGAACTGGACATGGAACAACAGACTGGTTCCTAATAGGAAAAGGAGTACATCAAGGCTTGCTTATTTAACTTATCCATAGAGTACATCATGAGAAACTGTGTGCTGGAAAACACACAAGCTGGAATCAAGACTGCCAGAAGAAATATCAATAACCTCAGATATGCAGATGACACCACCCTTACGGCAGAAAGTGAAGAAGAACTAAAAAGCCTCTTAATGAAAGTGAAAGAGGAGAGTGAAAAAGTTGGCTTAAAACTCAACATTCAGAAAACTAAAATCATGGCATCTGGTCCCATCACTTCATGGCAAATAGATGGGGAAACAGTGGAAACAGTGGTTGACTTTATTTTTCTGGGCTCCAAAATCACTGCAGATGGTGATTGCAGCCATGAAGTTAAAAGACGCTTCCTCCTTGGAAGGAAAGTGATGACCAACTTAGACAGCATATTAAAAAGCAGAGACATTACTTTGTCAACAAAGGTCCATCTAGTCAAGGCTATGATTTTTCCAGCAGTCATGTATGGGTGTGAGAGTTGGACTATAAAGAAAGCTGAGCACTGAATAATTGATGCTTTTGAACTGTGGTGTTGGGGAAGACTCTTGAGAGTCCCTTGGACTGCAAGGAGATCCAACCAGTCCATCCTAAAGGAGATCAGTCCTGGGTGTTCATTGGAAGGACTGATGCTGAAGCTGAAACTCCAATACTTTGGCCACCTGATGCGAAGAGCTGACTCATTTGAAAAGACCTGATGCTGGGAAAGATTGAGGGCAAGAGGAGTAGGGGACGACAGAGGATGAGATGGTTGGATGACATCACTGACTCAATGGACATGGGTTTGGGTGAACTCTGGGAGCTGGTGATGGACAGGGAGGCCTGGTATGCTGCGGTCCACAGGGTCGCAAAGAGTCAGGCATGACTGAGCAACTGAACTGTAGGCAACAGAAATAATAAATTATCTCCAATACATGATAGCTTAGATCTCAAATTCATTATACTCAAACCTAATAAAAATAAATGATTTATTAGGTAGGACAAAAAGTTTGTTTGGGTTTTTCTGTAACATCCCATGGAAGACCCTGAAAGAACTTCTTGACCAACTCAATATAAAAGCAATGGTGTTAGACACTGGGAAAAATTTTAATAAATGGTGACTGATACCTGAATTTCAGTATGTTCACACGTGACTAAGACCATGTGAGATGTGGCATCATTGGTCACCCAGTCACACAGACCAGGGGTTTGGGAGTCATTCTCAAGCCCCCTTCTCCATATGCCAGAGTCCATGCCACCAAGTTCTCTTAAATTCTAAATAAACGTGAAATATTTCCCTTGGTCCCCATCCTCATGGCCACTATGACTAAATTTCTGTCTTTATCAAGCCTCACTGAGAACACTGCAGAGACTTCCTAACCAAGCTACTTGCCTCATCCCCCCAACCTTCACAACAAACTTCAGCTACAGTGATCTTCCTAAAACATAGATTTCATCACCAGACTCTCCTGCTTCAAGTACGCTGGTGGCTTCCCTCTGTCTACAGAATCAAGCCAGGCATCTAGGCCTGACAAAGCTTTCCAATCTCTTCTATTGTCATTTCCAACAAATAGAAACGGTAGAAGAGCATCACTGTAAGAGCTGGTCTATAGCAGCACTAAGTATTTCTGGGGATTCCCAAATGAAATGAAGTCAATATTGGTGCTGACATGTCCCCTTCCTGTAGGAAACTTGGATTCTTTTTTTTTTTTTTGACAACCACACACAATACACAGCTCTGTAGAGAGTCCTGAAATCAATTCTGGTACTGTGTTCATCTAGCAGTGTGGGCAGAAATGCCTGAGATATCAGACATAACGCTTGGAAGTTCCCTGAATAAATGGTATCAAGGAAATTAACAAAGAATCCTGAGTGGGGAGGCAGGTAACATAGGAGTGGGGGAGTAGGAGGTATTATACAAATTATTAGGGTAAGATAGGCCACAAAGATGTACTGTCCACATGGGAAAAGTAGCCAATGTTTTATAATAACTTTAAATGGAAAGTAACCTTTAGAAATTGCATAAAAATTTAAAAAATCATCCTATGGGTGAGTGTCTTGTCCTGTTTTTATGAGACATCAAAATTTGTTCCTATATTCTGTATTTCTCATTCACCTAAAGCCATCCATTGGAAACATATCAATCTCTATTATCCCTTATTTTAGCTGAACATTGCCAAAATCATACATAACCAGAAGAGAAAGCCTGTTACAAAACCCAACATGACTATAATTTCCAAAGCCAAATATAAGTTATTTGAGATTTGCCAAAGTTTCAAATTATTAAGTGTATTGATGCATTCTGAAAAACATACAAGCTTCAATAAGCACAGTAAAAATATTATAACACCACTATAAAATTCTTGGTGAATGCTGCAGCAAAGATTTTGCCACCCACCTACACTATTGAAAATTCACTAAGCAAGCAGGGGAAAATACATTATTCCCCACACTACCCCTTGCCTGGATCAAAAGTGGGAGGAAAAGGAAGAGAAAAAACACTCAACAAAAGCATTTTGTGTAAAGAGCCTTGAGAAAGAGTGAAGGGAAGTGTACAAAATGGCTTTAAGTAGCACTTTCAATTCTTACCTGGTGAGACATCCAGTGCTCCCCTGAGTTACCTGGAAATGATTCACAGGCCACCTAGTGTGTGCAAAGCAGTGTGAGGTTGAAAGCAAGGGCAGCAGGCTTAATGTTCTAAAGAGCATGTGACGTGTGAGAGCAAATGATCTGCAGAAAGACAGAAGACACAACACTGGGAAGGTGGAGGTGAGAGCCAGGTGAGACCTGTGACAGAGCCAGCCTGGTGCAAGCCCCAAAGTGGCCTTGATGTCTGGAATCAAGCAAAAGTCCTGAACTGGGCAGCTAGCAGGTGCCTGGACCTACGTTAACAAGCGCCATTGACATCAATGATCACATGAGGACAAGCTTGGACAAAAGCAGGGTTTCCCCAGGTGTGTTATGTGTTATGTGCTATGTTATATGTAGAGTGATTATAGCAGCTCACAGAAAAACATACTTACATCTTCATAGCCATGAGTTTGACTGTATATTAAAAGAAAATTAAAAAATAAGCTAATGATGTATAGTTGTTTTATAATAAAACTAACCTTGTGATTAATTACTATTCTTTCTTAGGGTCACATAAGTTAAAAAAGAGTCGACACAAAGAAAAATTATAAGTAAATGATAGCACAGGTCTTCCGAGGGTATGGAAAATTGTGAAGCTTATACCAAATGACTAAAGTTTGAAAAAAATCTGAACTTAACCAATGAGATAATATAAGGCACATCAGTGGGTTGAAAAAAAATATCTAGTACTGACATTAAAATGATATTCTTGGAGAGATTATTTTCCCCCTACTTGTTAGATAAATTACAGACACAAAATAATCTGAGTTCTTATGTAAACTCTCAAATTTTCACAGAATAACCAGTGAGGTGGGTCTAAATCCAACTTCTTAGTTTTTATCTGCAATGTTTTTTTTTGCATCCAGTTATGCCCCCCCCCCTTTTTTTTTCCCATCTCATTGACAGTAATCAGACAAGAAGGGCTGACTTCTCTGCAAAGCCTGCCATCACAGGCACAGGGGATGAGGCTGCTGAGCAGCAGGTGAAGGACAGGTATAATTAACCTGTCAGAGCAGACCTTCCGTCCCAAGCCTCCTCCTCTCAGCATAGCGAGCAGCCCATAGCCAGGAAAGGGTATCAGAGGGAAAGCAGCATGTGCTGCCTAGGAAATTAACTGAAACAAACAAGACCTCCCTCCATCCCATCTCACCCAGATTCAGAGCATCTTAATTGCAGAGAGGCTAAGCTCATTAAGTGCTGCTCAACTGTTGGCAGAAGATTATCAAGTATTAAACTTAAAACCTATATACAGTCTTTACGCTTGCTGATAAAAGTGTGTAAGGGTCTTTTTCCAGAAGCCCAATCTGGGATGATTGTGAAGTGGTGATTTGCTAAGAAGCTTATCCTAACCAATGTGGATATGAGCAATTTGCTTCTAATTTATTTCAATCAACGAGCTTCCTAAGAAATCCTAATAATAAAGTAACTTATGCCACCGAAGAACAAATCCTGGCACTTTCAATATCCAGATAACATAACCATGCTATTAAGAGCTGACTTGTCAGCAACAATAGTCTTTATATAATGATCTAACTCTATATAATACGCCAATGGTGCCTAATGAAAAACAAGGGTTATATATAGCATGTTAACTTGGTAGCAAGAATTCATATTCCACCTTTGCATTGGTCAAAAAACATTATTACACACTCCATTGCCCTAAGCCATAAATTAATAAAGCTCATCACTTTCCCTGTAAATCCCAATGTGCATAACTCTCTCAAAATAATATCTTCTCAGTCTTGCCCTTGCATATCCTTCGATACATTCATGGAGAGAATTATTTTCTGGACTACCCTACTCTGCATCTGACCTCCAGATGTATTTCACCAAACTGGGTTCTGGTCAAAGCTGGGGAACAAATCTCAATGCTAGTGATGATCTCATCCTTTCATGTCAAATGAAGGGAGGAAAGGTACCAGGATTTTCTCGTTCTCATTAAAGTGAGTGAAAGTTGTTCAGTAGTGTCCAACTTTTTGCGATTGCATGGACCCCATACAGTCCATGGGATTCCCCAGGCCAGAATACTGGAGTGGGTAGCCTATCCCTTCTTCAGAGGATCTTCCTGACCCAGGAATCAAACCAGGGTCTCCTGCTTTGCAGGCGGGTTCTTTACCAGCTGAGCTACGAGGGAAGCCCATTCTCATTAAAAACCTCCCAAATACCAAGTCCCATTGTTCTAAAATTAAACTGCAGCAAAACACCCCAGGGTTTTATCTTTCCTTGACTTGTCAATTTGATGTGAGCAGGAGCTATCCCCTTCTCACTTATTCACGTTTGTATCCCCACTGTCTGGCACAGGTATATTCTTAACACCTGGCACATAGTAGGGAGCTCAAGAAATGCTTATGGAATCAATGAATAAGCATTATTAATATTACATCCCAGATCTGAGAGGGTGATTTACTGTGATGTCAGAATACTTAAAAGTGCAATAAAATGCATCAGTTATATATTTATTAATATCGGGGATCTCAGGTAAGGTATTTTGTGAGATACAAAAGAATAAAAATTAGGGTCTATAATCAGATGATGGGGACCAGCCTAACACAAGGAAAATAGTGGGAAACAAATAAGGCTGTGCACTTATTTGGAAAGATGTTTAAAATTTTGCATCTTAAGTGTCAATAAACTAAGTGCAGAAATATGAGAGAGAGAAAATCTACTTTTGGCCCCTTTGAAACTCATCCTGTAGGACTGAAAGAAAAAAGATATTAACTTGTTTTTCCCTCTAAATTATTTATGTGAATACAGACAAGATTTACATAAGCACAGGAAAAAGCCTAAAAGTTCACAACAAACTCTACAAACATTGTAATGCTGTTATTAAATTGGAGAGGTAGGGTTTGGGAGAGGCTATGTCTTCACTTTCTATTTTATGCCTTTCTGCACTGTCTGAATTTCATATGGTGGGCAAGGATCATTTTTTGTAGTTAAGTGAAACAATTAAAAAAATAAAATAACAATTATGTAACCAATTTTATGGTATATATTGAGTATTTTAGGTGCTCAATCAAACTTTGTCCAGAATATAATTAAAGATCTCAATCGACTGGCAAGTTTTCCTTTGTTTTATTTTTAGTAAGAAGCACATCATATAAAAACAAATTCATATCAAGAATTTAGAAAGCAGTATTGTTAGTCAAAATTAAGTGTTTTTAGGGGATGGTCTCACTACCAACCATTCAGCTCTTCTAAGTAATCTACCTGTATCTTTGTTGGTACACAATTAGCACTGTTGAGACATTTGCTCCTCCATATACAGTCCCAGACAAGCAGGTTGACAGAATCAAAGGCTTCACCCAGACCTACTGAATCAGAATCTCTGGGATTAGACTCTAGGAATCTGGATTTTAACTGATATATATGCACATGAAAATTGAAAGGTACTAGTTTGGAAGGCTAACCCTGAGATCCTGCATGATTTCAACCTACAAAGAAAGATGGATTTATTTCAATAGATTTTCCTTTTGGAAATGGAACAGTAGATCATTTTCTACTTTCTGTAGGAAATGCAAAACTGTCCTAACTAGTAAACAAAGTGAACCAGACAAATAGTCACACTGCCCCCCACCCCACCTCCAGCATTATCCCATCAGATAGTTGGAAATGGCATTAGAATTCAACACAACAAAATAAAAAGGATAGTGGAAAATTTCAGCTCCAGAACAAGTTTGGCAAAGTATAATCCTGCAATTACTTTTTTTAACCACCAGATAGTGCTCATGTATCGGCAGGGCAAATATGAGATCCAGATTTCAGAACTGAGATGGCAAGTGAAAGTGAAAATATTAGTTGCTCAGTCATATCCAACTTTTTGTGACCTCCATGGACTATAGCCCACCAGGCTCCTCTGTCCCAAGAATTCTCCAGGCAAGAATACTGTTGTGGGTTGCCATGCCCTGCTCCAGGGGATCTTCCTGACCCAGGGATGGCAAGACATAACATTCAAGATGCAAACACTTTTCATCCCATATGAAAGACAGACATCTCCCATCAATTAGGGCTCTTTCTCCTCCCAGCCAAGGTGCTGCATCAGAATCCTTCTTAATAGAGAACCAGAGGTAAACCATGGCCCATGATCAAAATTAGCATTACAAAAATGTTTCTTTATCCCTATTTAAAAGCTGCTAGAAATGATAAGGAACAAGATTAAGTGATGATAAATGAAAGATGGGTAATTTGAGGCTCCACTGAGCAAACCAAACATGAGAGATTCTGAAATGGCCAAATATTACTCCTTACATCTAGAAACATATTTATCTCTATTCCCCAAAAGACTCGATTAGTACAGATTGAGATTAGAAATTAGAATAAATGAGATTTTAGAGCCAGATGGACTCATTGATTATCTAGCTCAACTGCTTCTCTCTCTCTCAGGAGGGAATATTGATCTAGGGAAATCACAGTGGACAAGTCACATTGCTAGTCATAGCTGAGCCCAACTGGGGATTGACTGTATCTAACCAGGATTTCTCCTGCTATGTCAGATGACTCCTAAAACCATGACAGCCACTGGAAGGATAAACTGGGCATAGATATGCATATGGATTTAGAGACGGAGAACCATATCATCCCCTAGTAGTTGTAGGGGTAATGTAATGGTGGCCCATGCTTCATGGGAAGGCTGTGTAGCCAGCCATCAGGTAAAGATAAACAACAAAATGGAAAATTCCTCCAGGGGGTGATGCACAGGTACTCCTAGAGTGTTGTATGTGAGGGTATCAAGAAGGAATTGCAAAGGTCAGGTCTGAGGCTGTACTTGCTGAACATCTGTTCTTAGGTCTCTCCCAGAATACTCAAGATATTGAAAATTAACTCATGCTTTGTTCTGTACACCCATGCCAAAGCAATAGCAAACCTGTTCTTCCTCTTTAGACTTTGCAGGACTACAGACTAGAGGCCATCCCTCCTCCTTCCTCAGTCCCAACTCCAGGACTTCCCTGGTGGCCCAGTGGTGAAGACTCCATGATTCTAAGGCAGGGGAAGAAACTAAGATGTTTCATGATACATGCATCAGTTGCTTAGCTGTGTCCACCTCTTTGCAACCCCGTGGACTGTAGCCCGCCAGGCTCCTCTGTCCATGGAATTCTCCAGGTGAGAGTACTGGAGTGGGTTACCATTCCCTTCTCCAGTGGATTCTTTCGAGCCAGGGATCAAACCCAAGTCTCTTGCATTGAAGGAAGAGTCTTTACCATCTGAACCATGAGTGAAGCCCACATATCACATGGTGCAGCCAAAAAAGAAAAAAAAAAAACAAACCCCAAATCTGATCAGCAGTACCAAAAATTACATCCCTAGAGAGCTTGGAATTCCCCACATCTCTATACTTTCCCCATTACGATGACAGTCATACACACTGTCCTTTCTTGCCTAGACTTATACAGTAACTTATTAACTCATTTATAAGTGTCCCTCTCCCCCATGTATCCACCACAGTGGCCAGAGTAATTTTTTTCAAATATCTATGTCACTCACCTCCACTTAAAGCCATTCAAAAACTTCTCATAGGTTGAGTACAACCCTCAATTTCTTACATGTTCTGACCCCATCCATCGCTCCTACCTCAGCCCTTAATTCTCCCCCATCTCAGCTTTAAACCCACTTCCTCCAAGAAGCCTTTTCAGATTCACCAGTGTAGTCACTGCTCAGTAATACGCTCTTATGTATAAGTACGTGTTTCCTTAGGAGGACTTCCATGAGTATATAATGCTACATTCATTAGGACATTCTTTGATTTATGCCTGTCACCTACCCTGTACTCACTAGTCTGCAAACTCCATGAGAACAAGACTGTGTCCTTGACAGCTCACCATTTTATCCTCAGTGCCTACCCCAATGCTGACACGTAGTAGACACCCACTAAACAGGGAAGGAAGAGAAGGGGGGAGGGAGAGAAGGAGGGAAGAAGGACAGAGAGAAAAAGAGAAAGAATGAAGGAAGGGAGGAATGGAGACAGAGGGAGGGAAGAAATGAAGGAAGAAGGGAAGGAGAAAGAAGGAAGGAAAGAGGTTAGTTGAAATTTATGTCACTGCTTATGAAGCAGCTAGTAATAATTTGCAGCGTCCAGGTACATATGAGAGTGATGCTTTCTAGGATTTCTGAGGGGAAGTAGCTCCTTAGCTGTACCAGTGGCTCATAAATCTCACCAGTGTATTTCTGCAAAATGGCCTATTCCTGGAAACCATGTGTATCCAAAAAACCCAAGTCAAACCACACCTCTAGGTTCAGACGTGACACCATGATGTCTTATTTCTTATCATCTCTGACTGACTTCCCCATCCAGGTGTCAGCCTCATAAGTTGGGGCAGAGATGCCACGAAATACATGAGCACCCAGGTATGTCTCAGGTATGGGACAAGGACTAACCTGAGCACTGTCAGCATCAAAGCCTACCAGAGGACAGCTCCTAACAAGCTTGAATTTATCAGAGATTCAGCATGGAAGGCAACAGCAAACATAAGGTCCTCCTGCCCTGTATCACAGTATGGAAGAAGTCTCTAACATGCAAAGCCAATAATTATACTAACAAGCCCACATGTTTCTGAGATCTGCCACAGCCAACTGGATCACAGGGTTTACAACAATTGGAAATGTATGGCCCTGTGATTGTTCATATACAGTCCTGGTTGCAGGGTCTCTCTTCCCCAGTCCACTCACACTCCTGCCCTATTCTTCCTCTCTCTCTCACTTTCTCTCTCTTTCTCTGTTCTTATTTGTCAGAGAACTCCAATGTTGAGCAACAAATTACGTTCTTTTCATGCAAAATGACTTTTCATCTTTACAATGAAGATCTAGTGGCTTGTTCTTTCAACAACAGAATCTTGAAACTGAAATTAATCTTCAGAAGCTTTGGCTTCCAGGCCACCTAAGTGATAGCTTGATTAGACCAGTTTCCCTGTTTGGAGAATACTTGAAGCATCTTGAGGGCTTCCCAGGTGGTTCAGTGGTAAATGTAGGAGATGCAGGGAATGCGGGTTCAATCTCTGGGTCAGAAAGATCTCCTGGAGAAGCACATGGCAACCCACTCCAGTATTCTTGCCTGGGAAATCCTACAAACAGAGGAGTTTACCAGGCTACAGTCCATAGGGTCACAGAGAGAGACACAGCTGAGCACACATGCATACCTGAGGCATCTCGATCAAACCCTCAGCACCAAAGATGCCTTCCACTTTATCCCCTTACACCCACAACTGAGAATGGGAAGTAACACGCCCATGATGACAGCTGTCTATCAGTAAAACTGGGCAATTCCTGGCAACCAGGCCCACTGGTATCAATACCTGAGTACACATACTGTTACTTCACAGGACATGCCCGTGCTTTGAACCCTTCAGACCCCAGGATGGACAGGACTGCTTCCAGTGGCATCTATTTTATAAGCGGAGACTATTTTAGCCCCTGGGAATGTTCTGGGTATCAGTCAGTGATGATTAACTTCTTGATTTTCCAGTTTAATGTACCTGTGAGGTGCCTACCAGACAGAATGCAGAGCAACAAACACATACTTGATTTTTTTCTTGCTTCATTTCCCATTCCCCAGCCAGGGTGTTACCTTCACTTTACCCTGCCAGTTCATTCTTGTTTCCTCTAGAGCAGTAGTTCTTCCCCTTGGCTTCACACTGGGATCACATGGAGACGTAAAAATCTACACACAGGAGCCTGTGCCTCTGTTCCAGCCCTACCCCAGGGCAAGGGGAGAAGGAAATGGCAACCCACTCCAGTGTTCTTGCCTGGAGAATCCCAGGGACAGAGGAGCCTGGTGGGCTGCCATCCATGGGGTCGCACAGAGTTGGACACGACTGGAGCGACTTAGCAGCAGCTGGGAGTAAGACTTCCTCATTGATCGTTTCTAAAGGATCTTCCGTGATTCATTATATACCCAGGGATGAGTGAAAGTGAAGTCGCTCAGTCGTGTCCCACTCTTTGCGACCCCATGGACTGTAGCCTACCAGCCTCCTCCGTCCATGGGATTCTCCAGGCAAGAATACTGGAGTGGGTTGCCATTTCCTTCTCCAAGAGGTCTTCCCAACCCAGGGATCGAACCCGGGTCTCCCGCATTGCAGGCAGATGCTTTACCATCTGATCCACCAGGGAAGCACTCAGGGATGAGAATCACTACCAGAAACTTCTTTACCTAATTGTACCTTTTAACTTTCATTTATTCATTCAGAATGTATTTATGAATAATCTAGTCATTTTATATTTATTAAATTTTTACATGCACCTGTGTTGGGCCCTGAGCTTGCCTAACTATACAGATACATCCTTCTTTTGTATTGACATTCTGAGTATTCCCATCCTCAGCCTCCCTGTTCTTCTCAACTGAACTCTCTTCTCCCTCCAAAAAACTCTCAGCCTCCATTCAATTATCATTTACTTTCTGAGAGTCTCCAAGTTGAAATATTCAATCCAGATATCCACCTGGATGTTCAGACTGGTGTACGTAACTACATCATGGACATCTGCTTTGGTGGATCCCATGGACAAGTCAAATTCAATGTGTCAAAAAAAAAATGCTCTAGCTTCCCACTACTTCTTCTGCATCCTCTTCGTTGGCAGACCCATCATCTGTCTGGTCACTGAAGTTCAAACCTGAGAGTCTTGTTTCTCCTGCTTCTCCCGGGCACTCCCTCCCCTCATCTTCTAAATCTATTGTTGTCTCCAGGAAATTGTGTTCATTTGCATGGCCAGTCCCCACTGCCCTGATTCAGGCCTTCATCCTTTCTCACAAAGGCTGCTGATGGGTGTCCCTTAATTTATTTTGCTAATTACAGTCCCATCTTCAGCAGAATCACCAGGATAAACCATCTAAAGAGAAATGTGATTCATGTCACTGCTCTTCCTTTACTCAAAAGTAAAATGTAAGGTCTTTAACCAGGCACGCAATGCCCTCCAAAATCTGACACTATCTAACTCTCCAGCCTCAACTAGAAGGTATTACCCATCCATGATAAATCTACAACATAAAATGGTTTGCAGCTTCCCTTGGCCACTGAGGGTCTTTCTCACTTGTACCACCATGGCATTGCTCAGTCACCTCTGTCTGAAAAACTCACTCCCATCATACACACACTTCATGATCAATTGATTTGTCATTATACTGAATGCATAATCTCAAGCATGATACCAGTTTAAAAACAACAATGTGATTAGCGGTCTTCGTTTCTATCTTCCCCATTGGTGAACTCCCTAAAGACAGTAACTATGACTGTAAAGTTACTGTTCTTTTCTTTCTTTACATTTTCAAAACCTAGCATAATGACTGATGCATCTCAAGTACTCAGGAGCGACTTATAATGCTGCATGCTGCCTCCCCTTTGTTGTTGTTGCTGGTATCCAGTGGCCCAGTCGTGCCCAACTCCTTGCGACCCCATGGACTGCAGCACACCAGGCTTCCCTGTCCTTCACCAGCTCCCAGAGTTTGCTCAAACTCATGTCCACTGAGTCACTGATGGCATCCAGCCATTTCATCCTCTGTCACCCTCTTCTGCTTCTGCCCTCTATCTTTCCTAGCATACATTCCCTGAAGAAGCTTAAAATCTAACACATTTTTTAAAGGTTTTATGTTCACCTATCAAAGTCCAGAAATAGCTTTTTTTCCTCTCAAACTCTTCACATGTACCCCAAAGGTCCATTATGCTCAGTACACAAAAAAGTGAAAGCGCTCAGTTGTGTCTGACTCTGCGACCCCGTGGACCAGTCTCCAGGCCAGAATACTGGAGTGGTAGCCTTTCCCTTCCCCAGGGGATCTTCCCAACTTAGGGACTGAACCTAGGTCTCCTGCATTGTGGGCAGGTTCTTTACCAGCAGGGCCATAAGGGAAGCCCAAGAATACTGGAGCGGGTAGCCTATCTTTTCCAGATCTTCCCAACACAGGAATCGAACCGGGGTCTCCTGCATTGCAGGTGGATTCTTTACCAGCTGAGCTATCAGGGAAGCCCAACATGAATAAGACAATTTAATTCAACACTGGGAGAATTTAGCTTACTATACCTTTTGAAGGATATAGAGAGGTCATGTATATTATTAATACTAGTGAAAAATAACACTCTTAGCAAACAGAGCCTAAAACTGACCTTGTAACTTTCCATAATTTGATTGTTTTTCAGAAAAAGTTCTCAGCAGAAAACAGACTCAAATTATCTCATTACAGAATCCAAATTACAGAGTCAGACAAATAAGGAGGCTGGTCTGCTGAGGCTGGTGTGCTGCAGTCCATGGATTGCAAAGAGTTAGACAGCAGTGAGTTACTGAACAATAGCAACAACTGCTGAATCAAGAGCTACTGACTGGACTGCCTGTCCCACATTCAAATCAACCAGCTCTTTTTGGAAACTAGACTTTCAGATGTTACACCAAAGATGTGCATGAGTGGAACAGAGCTTTCCAAAGGAGGAATTATACAGGATGCTTATTTTATTAGAGATTTGAGTGGAAACCACTGAGCCATTGAGTAATAAACTCAGTTTGACCTTGTCAAAATCCAACATCCAGCAGTGTTTTGAAAACTTGTTGGTTCCGCCTCTTTGTTCCAAGTTGTTTGAACTTTAGTTGAGCACATGAAAGCTTTCAGTTATCAAAAATGTGCTTATATATGCACATTATTTCACGTTCATCTGCACCTGCCTAGCAGTCATCACCAAAGGCCCTAGAAATATTCAGAGAACCACTGAACTGTGAGCAATAGTTAATAAAAAATTCTTGCAGTTTTAATTACAAACAAAAATCAAGCATGTTTCAACTCTATAAAATGGATCTGGAATATCCAGGGAATGGCTGCTGTTTATAACCACACATAAATTATATTCATCTCTCATGCTGAGTTAGTGCACCATTACAGAATGATATAAAGCCAGCAGGTTTTCATATTTATAAAAATATTAGTTCTAACACTTGTTTCTGGAATTCCAAGTAACCCAGCCTCCAAAACAAATAGAAAGTGATAAAAAACAAGTTCCTTCACCCTTCCCATCATGGGGCTCTTTCCTAAGTCACCTTCCTATCTATGAAGGGAAAACAAACCAGTGCTAAGAAACTTGGTGCTGTAAATAATTGGAGGGAAACTGCTGTGCTTTGTCAGGGTCATTAGTGGTAGAGCAAAATTAAGAAGCAAATCAGAGTTTCTCCTTATTTCTGAATTCTCACTGCCAAAAACATGATGCAAGATGATGTAAGAGATTCTTATTAGGGATCTTGGTCGCCACTTACTTATTTCTTCATTTGGCACCTATCTGGAACCTGGTCTCCTTACTGAGCACTCAGCGCACAAAGACTGTTTAGGAAGATACTGTCTTTTCAAAGATATTTTCTGTATAATGGGCAATTTAAATAAGAAGTCACAGAGTTTGGTAAAAGTGAGGGATGAGACATGTCTTTTTCTGTCACTCTTGCAATAAATAGTCTGGCTTGGCTTTTGGATGTCAGATACTGTATTAAGTACCAGAGAACCAAATCAAGCCAGTTGTCTGTCACAGATGTTCAGACAGTAAACGTGAGTATATTCAGTTGCTCAGTTGTGCCCAACTCTTTATAGCCCCATGGAATATAACCCAGCAGACTCCTTTGTCCACGGAATTTTTCCAGGCAAGAATATTGGGGCCAATCGCCATTTCCTACTCTAGGGGATCTTCCTGACCCAGGGATCAAACCCACATCTCCTCCATCTCCTGCACTGGAAGGTGGATTCTCTAGACCATTAACACTACCTGGGAAGCCCCAGACAGTAAATACACAATCACAGAACAGTGACCTAGGTCTTGGGTAGGTTAAATGCATGGAAACATCTAGCAAGGGCTCCAAACTCAGACACAGGTTTCCAGGAAAAGTCTCTAAGGAGACTGGCCATTCAAGGCAAGAGCTAAAACTGATGAAAGAGCTGGATGTAGAGGAATTAGGCTAAGCGAGCTGCAGGCCATGGGACTGGCAAACCAGCAAGAACACAGACATGCTGTGTTGATTTAAAGACTAGAGTCAGGATGACTACAATGTTCATTCCAGGAAGGTTTTATGCAGCAAGAGGAACCAGAGGTAATAGGTCCTCTAGTACGGGCTTTGGAAATGATTATCCTGACCTTGCAAATGAATCCAAAGAATAAGTAGTGATGCTTCCTAACAGAAATTCCAGGTGTCATTTTGGAGGAGGACCCTTGAAAAACATTAGAGAATTAGATCATATGAGGGGAGATGCGATTCAATTAATCAAAGAAGTCACCAGGAAGGCATGAAGAGGAAGCAGACCAAAGAAACTATGACTCTGTGGCCTCAGAGGTAGACCCAAGGAGATGGGAACAAAGCTTTAAACCATGTGAAAATACCTAACCCAGGCTCTGGGCAGAAAATTAAAAGGATAGAAAAATTCAGTGGACAGAAAAATTAAAAGGCAAATTTAGTTACCTGGTTTTGAAATAACCAAGGGGAATATTCCCTCTGAATTAAGGAATGAGATAAATAAAATATTTAGCTCTACATCTGCCAATAGAAAATGTTCCCTACCAGTCAGGTACTATTGCTGATATTACTGTTATCACCTATGAGAAACCAGTTCATAATATAGGTGATACATTGATCTAGATAGGAAAAGCATATCTTAAGAAGCAAATAATTCATATTAAAGTTTTCAAAGGAAAACAACAGAATGGAAAGACTAGGGATCACTTCAAGAAAATCAGCAAGGGAACATTTCACGCAAAGATGGACACGATTAAGGACAGAAATGGTATGGATCTAACAGAAGCAGAAGATACTAAGAAGATATGGGAAGAACACATAGAAAAACTATCCAAAAAAGATTTTAATGATCCACAATGAACCACGTGGTGTGATCACTCACCTATAGCCAGACTCGATTTCCTAGAGTGTGAAATCAAGTGGGCCTTAGGAAGTATCACTATGAACAAAGCTAGTGGAGGTGATAGAATTCCAGCTGAGCTATTTCAAATTCTAAAAGATGATGCTGTGAAAGTCCTGCACTCAATATGTCAGCAAATTTGGAAAACTCAGAAGTGGCCACAGGACTGGAAAAGTTCAGTTTTCATTCTAATCCCAAAGAAAGGCAATGCCAAAGAATGTTCAAACTACTGCACAATTGCACTCATTTCATACAGTAGCAAAGTAATGCTCTAAATTCTCCAAGCGAGGCTTCAACAGTGCATGAACTGAGAAATCCAGACGTTCAAGCTGTATTTTGAAAAGGCAAAGGAACCAGAGATCAAATTTCCAACACCTGTTGGATCATAGAAAAAGCAAGAGAATTCCAGAAAGACATCTACTTCTGCTTCATTGACTATGCTAAAGCCTTTGACTGTGTGGATCACAACAAACTGTGGAAAATTCTTAAAGAGATGGGAATACCAGACCACCTGACCTGCCTCCTGAGAAATCTGTATGCACGTCAAGAAGCAACAGTTAGAACCGGACATAGAACAACAGACTGGTTCCAAATTGGGAAAGCAGTACATCAAGGCTGTATATTGTCACCTTAATTATGTAACTAATACTCAGAGTACATCATGCGAAATGCTGGGCTGGATGAAGCACAAGCTAGAATCAAGATTGCCAGGAGAAATATCAATAATCTCAGATATGCAGATGACACCACCCTTATGGCAGAAAACAAAGAGGAACTAAAAATTCTCTTGATGAAAGTGAAAGAAAAGTTAAAAAGCTGGCTTAAAACTCAACATTCTCAAAACTAAGATCATAGCATCCAGTCCCATCACTTCACGGCAAATAGATGGGGAAACAATGGAAACAGTGACAAACTTTATTTTCTTGGGCTCCCAAATCACTGTCTATGGTGACTGCAGCCATGAAATTAAAAGATGCTTACTCCTTGGAAGAAAAACTATGACAAATCTAGACAGCCTATTAAAAAAGCAGAGACATTACTTTGCCAACAGAGGTCTGTCTCGTCAAAGCTATGGTTTTTCCAGTAGTCATGTATGGATATGACAGTTGGACGGTAAAGAAAGCTCAGCACTGATAAATTGTTGCTTTTGAACTGTGGAGTTGGAGAAAACTCTTGAGAGTCCCCTGGGCTGCAAGGAGATCAAACCAGTCAATCCTAAAGGAAACCAGTCCTGAACATTCATTGGAAGGACTGATGCTGAAGCTCCAATACTTTGGCCACCTGATGCAAAGAACTGACTCATTGGAAAAGACCCTGATACTGGGAAAGACTAAAAGCAGGAGAAGGGGATGATAGAGGATGAGATGGTTGGATGGCATCACCGACTCAATGGAAACAAATCTGAGCAAGCTCCAGGAGTTAGTGATGGACAGGGAAGCCTGGCGTGCTGCAGCTCATGGGGTTGCAAAGAGTTGGACACGACTGAAGGACTGAACTGAACTGAACTGAAATAGAACCCATAAAGAAGGCTGACTGCTAAAAAATTGATGCTTTTGAATTGTAGTGCTGGAGAAAACCCTGAAAGTCCCTTGGGTAGTAAAGCGATCAAACCAGTCGATCCTAAAAATTAACCCTGAATATTCACTGGAAAGACTGATGCTGAAGCTGAAGTCCCAACACTTTGGCCACCTTATACAAACAGCTGACTCATTGGGAAAGAGCCTGATGCTGGGAAACGCAGAAGACAAATGGAGAAGGGGCAGCAGAGGATGACATAGTTACGACAGCATCATCAACTCAATGGGCAGGGATTTGAGCAAACGCCAGGAGAGAGTGGAGGACAGAGGAACCTGATGTGCTGCAGTCCACGGGGTCACTAAGAATCAGACCTGATTTAGGGACTGGACAACAATAAAAAGGGAACCCCAGGAGCCAAGGGTGGGGTGTGTGAGGAGCATCCCTGCCTCATCTTTCAGTTTCTGTTCCCACGGAGCTGTCCACCTAGGAGAGATGGATGAGCTGGAAGGATTAGGTAATGAACTCTACATACCGCAGACTTCTGCTCACAGACATACGCTTCAACACTAAAGAAGAAGACTCTTTTGTTGATATTTAATGGCTGGGCTGAAGATTTCCTTGAAAACAATATATACAAGGTTTGTTTGGGTCAGACCAAGCATAGCTTTCATGTCGAATAAATGGTATTGGTATCAAGTGATCTCGTGGTTTACAAGCAGGAGAGAGCTGCCCTTCTAATAATTATTTGTTGTGTGTAGAAATGGAAAATTATCCTATTTTCATCCAAAAACCCATTTTCCTCAGGACACAAACTGTCATATATATAACAAGGATAAACCTTCCCCCTATCCAGCACCATTTTTATTTTTTTTTTTTTTCAGCACCATTTTTATAAATCTCTTTATCTACCCTCATCTCTCCCATACTCCTTTTTTTCAACTCTCCTATCCATTGCCCAAGAGAATATCATGGAAGAGTCATTGAATCACCAAGATATATAAAATCCAAGGAATATGGCCAGTAGTGTTGGCAAGCTGAGGGACGTTATAAAAATTCTGCTTGGAATTTAATCAAAGTATATAAAGGTCAATGAACTTCGTCTACCACAACAAGAGGTAGAAACAACATTGGGAAGCATGAGGCAAAACCCTTAATAAATGAACAATGTGGTTGCAAGGGCTTTTGAAATTAGCAGGAATTCCTATTTATACACCTCAGCTCTTGCAGTCAAGATGACCCCAGCTGATTCTCACCAAAAAAGAATCACTAATCCCACTCTGGTCCTTTCCTCTCTCAAAACTCATAGCAACTGGTTCCTCCAAGCTTTTTGCATCATAGGAAGGCAACCAAAATGAGATTCAGGATCTCTGCTTAACTCAGATGGTATATGAGTTTAGGCAAACAGTGTATTAGCTTGCTAGGACATCAGTGGCAGACTACCATAGACAGGTGGCTGAAACAACAGACATTTACTTTCTCCCATTTCTGGAAGCTACAAGTCTGAGATCAAAGGTGCTGGCAGGGTTGGGTCCTTCTGGGGGAGCATCTGTTCTAGGCCCTGCTCCTAGCTTCTGGTGGTTTGCTGACATCACCCAATTTCTGCCTTGATCTTCACATGGTATTCTCCTTGTGTGTGTCTGTGCAAATTTCTCCTTTCCCTAAAGACATGACTTATATTGGACCAGGGCCCATCCTGATGACCTCATTTTAAGTTGATTACCTGTGTACAGATCCTGTCTCCACACAAGGTCGCATTCTAAAGTACTGGGAGTTAGGACTTAAATTAATAATAGAAATAAACAGAAATTCTTCTAAATAATATAAATTGTTGGGTGATACATTTCAATCCATGACACATGTTAATATCTTGACCATTATTATTATTCAATGGAGTCTGTGGAGCAGCGATTACAATGGGAAAGGCGCAAGCTTGTAGCTTGATGGACTTAAGACTGGAATTCACCTCTGAGGGTCCCTACTATATGACATACAGATAACATCTCTATCATGCAAGGATGGTGTGAAGCCAAGGCAGGGAGAGCAGCTGCTATGAAGAAGTATTTGTACATTGTGTGTGTGCTCAGTCACTCAGTTGTGTCCGACTCTTTGCAACCTCATGGACTGTAGCCTGCCAGGCTCCTCTGTCCATAGGATTTTCTGGGCAGGCATACTGGAGTAGGTTGCCACAGTGAGACACCTGGCAATGCTAATTGTACATTACAGGTCACCAATAACTAGTTACAACCAGGTAAATTAACCCACATCAAGTCAGTTCATCATTTTCATAAAACAAAAATAACACAGCAAAATCAACCTTTTTCCTCTGTTCCAAAAGAGGAAACATCTTAAAAATAATTCAAAAAAATCACTCAAATATCTTTGTTTACCCCTAAGACTCTAAATATTCTGTCCTCATAATAAAGATAGGTTTTTATTTATGGCTGTTTACTCAAGTCTATAGAAAGAAATCTAAAAGGATCCTTCTTGTCTTTTCATATTTGAGTCCATCTAATCTGTGAAGAAAGCTGAGTGAAGAAAAAATGATGCTTTTGAACTGTGGTGTTGGAGAAGACTCTTGAGAGATCCAACCATTCCATCCTAAAGGAGATCAGTTCTGGGTATTCACTGGAAGGACTGATGCTAAAGCTGAAACTCCAATACTTTGGCCACCTCATGCAAAGAGTTGACTCATTGGAAAAGACCCTGATGCTGGGAGGGATTGGGGGCAGGAGGAGAAGGGGACGACAGAGGATGGGATGGCTGGATGGCATCACCGACTCGATGGAAATGAGTTTGAGTAAACTCCAGGAGTTGGTGATGGACAGGGAGGCCTGGCATGCTGCAATTCATGGGGTCACAAAGAGTCGGACATGACTGAGCGACTGAACTGGACTGAAGTGAATCACTTGATTGCAATCTCTTGGAATGGAAGAACAGTGCATTCAATGATATCTGAAAATATTTTCAAAGATAGCCTTTTTGTTAACTACCTTCTCTATGTAATTCAATGGGAAAATTGTGCAACTGTGAAAGTTACCTTTGTTTCCCAGGCTGTTCTTTCTCACTAACCTTGATATTCACTGTCTATTGGGAGTATTTGTGTTGCCTCTTCTATCCTTCTTCTTAAAATTTACTTGCAGCAAAAAAACATAGATGCATTTTGGGGGACTAAGTGGTAAATTATTCTGAAGTTGAGTAGTTTGGAGCAGTTTGTAGACAAGAGTGTAAACTGTTATAAATATTGTGACAATTCTTGAGCAAATGTTTACGAGGCCTCGCTCTAGTATAAATCTGAATGTTATAACACTTTTCTAATCTGTATGAGAAGGGATGCAGTTTCTAATTTGCATGAAGAGGATGCAAAGGCCACCCTTGTTCCTGCTGCCAGTGATTACACATCACTCTCTCAGGAGAGTCTCAGGCAAGGAGAGCTAAACCAAAGGAAGAAAGTCTGTGCCATTTCTAGCATCATGTGAAAAGTTAATCTGGGGAAAATCTTCTGATGAGTCCTATGTCAGGGACAGCCTCGCCCTCAGCATCAGCTCAGAGAGAACAATTTTACTTAGGAAGGGCTTGTGGGTGAGTGGCGATTCTGCCAGCACTGGAGAAATGAAGATACTGAAGTATGAATTTCTTCCTGGCAAATGTTCTGCCCTCTGGTTGCTATGTGAGAGCAGAGACTTGGCCACCCTGTCGTCTTCACTCATCACAGTTGACTCTTCTGGACAAGAAACAAACTCAACAATAAAAAACTGTCAAGATAAGAAGCAATTGAAACAAGGTAATATTTGGTAGAAATTGGACACCCTGATATGTGATTAAGATCTTGACTTAGTGCATTTTAATACATCCAAAGGAAAGTTTTATTGAATTATCCTAATTATCTCCGTACAAAATAGCAATCTGATCAATAAGGTCAGTCAATAGAATCACTCTGAACCATATTTTTCCAATATAATGAACATATGGAGTAAAAGAAAACGTGCCCATTTTAAATAAATACATTTTCTAACTGGAGAGTAGGAAAAATAGCAGCGATAAATCGTCAGGGGGACAAAAGTGTGCATACATCAGTAGCAATGTATTTGGAGAGAGATGTACGGGGTAACTGGTAGCAAAGCCCGGGTGGATGGGGATACAGGGAAAGGAGAGAGGGCTGGGGCCCACTGGGTGGATGTGATTGGATAAGTTTTGATCACCTGACTCAAAGTTAGCCAATCAAAAGCATCAGGAAGCAGGGAGCCAGAAACAGTGGGTAAAAGTTTCTAACATGGAGTTGGTCTGAGAACTGGCATCACATATAATGGTGTCAAAAGTCACATAAACCAAGATTGCCTAGAGGGGCCACTTTTCGAAATGTAAGGGGAAAAAAATAAATAAATAAATAAATTTGAGAAAAGAGGAGCCAAGTGGAGATAACAGAAAACCAGAGAAGTTTATCAAAAGAGATGGCTTCCTGGGTCCTAAGTTCAATTCCTGTTGAGTGTGCTTCCTTTTAGAGCGAGCCCTGGAATCGTGCGACAAAAAGCCCTCATTCTTTATCTGAGCTAGCCTCAGTGAGCTTCTGCTCCTACAGTCACAGTTTTTTAACAAAAGCTGCACGAGTGCCCAGTAAAAGAGGAGAAAGAAGGAATAAAGTCAGGGAGGTCTCTGCAGCCAAATAAGGCTCACAGATAAGGAGCTGACCCTAAGATTGAAAGACTAGCTATCTTTACAGAGCTGGTTAGAGAGGGGCAGCAGTAGCCCAGAGAGAAGAGTTTTCATAAGATTCTATCCATATTGATAGGCAAGAATTGAGATTTGGAAAAGCTCACTTCAGGATTTTTTCCCAGCATTTTATATGAGGTTTTATTCCCCTCCTCCTAAAATTTCCACTGAAGATAAATCCCTTTCAATAAGAACACTTTTTGCAGATTATTAAGAAAGACAGTGTGGAAACTTCAATAATATTTAGAAATCTATGTAGGAGGACTAACTTGATTCATTCCTCACATTTGCAAGTAACTGGTGTGGACCCTATTTCTGACCACACAGCACAGTATAGATAGGCTTTTGTGTATCAAAATTAATGGGAAAAAAAGGGGTTCAGGGGTCTCAGTAGTTCTCCCAATTTAAATATGCTTAAGTAACTGTGAAAACCAGCCAGTTTACACATAATGGCGTGCCAAGTTAAAACAGAAAAGTTCCATTGATACTGACCACATTTTTGGCCCCTATTAAATTGCGACATAAATATATAAAGCAGGTCTGTAATACTAGATGTCTGCACAAACATGTTTTTGGCAAACAAAAGTTTTTCCATTTTTAATCTAAATCTTCCTTACACAGTATTCTTAAATATTTTTAAATTAATTTGGATTCTTAAGTATCTTATCTGCTCTCTACCCCCTATCTTCACACACACTTTTGTGGAGGACAGAGGGTAGAGGGCAGATCTATCCTTTTCTCTTATATATTTACACATAAAATAGTTTTATATTAATGAAGATTGTCATTTTCAGTCTCTCAAAACCCAGTTTCTACTTGTCAGAGGAGAAATATCAGAAGTGTAATGTTATTAGTCAACATTATAGTAGGTTGAATTGTGGTCTACCCAAAAGATATGCCCATACCCTAAACCATGGAATGTGATCTTATTGGAAAAAGATCTCTGAAGATAGGTAAGCTGACCCCATGGACTGAACAGTCCACGGAATTCTCCAGGTCAGAATACTGGAGTGGATAGTCATTCTCTTCTCCAGGGGGTCTTCCCAATCCAGGGATGGAACACAGGTTTCCTGCATTGCAGGAAGATTCTTTACCAGATGAACCACTAGGAAAGCCCAAGAATACTGGAGTGGGTAGCCTATCCTTCTCCAGTGGATCTTCATGACCTAGGAATTGAGCCGGGGTCTCTGGCATTGCAGGCAGATTCTTTACCAACTGAGCTACCAGGGAAGCCTGAGGATTTCCAGCTCAGATCATTCTGTATTATCTGGTGAGCGCTACATCCAAGGGAAAATTTCTTTAGAAGAGACTCTAAGAGGGACTTCCTTGGTGATCCAGTGGTTAAGAGTCTGCCTGCCAATTCAGGGGACATGGGTTCAGTCCCCGGTCTGGGAAGATTCCACATGCCCTGGGGCAGCTGAGCCCATACACCACAACTACTGAAGCCCATGTCTTTGAGCCCAGGCTTCACAACAAGTGGTGGTTTAGTCGCTAAGCCATGTCTGACTCTTGCGACCCCATGGACTGTGACCCTCCAGGTTCCTCTGTCCATGGGATTCTCCAGGCAAGAATACTAGAGTGGGTTGCCATTGCCTTCTCCAACAAGAGAGGGACACAAGGGAAGCCTGTGCACTGAAACTAGAAAATAGCCCCCACTTGCTGCAACTAGAGAAAGCCCTCAAGCTGCAACGAAGACCCCAGCACAGCCATCAATAAACAAATTAATTAATTACTTTTAAAGAGACACTAAGAGGATAGAGAAGGAAGAAAAGAAAAACATGATCATGTGAAGATGCAAGCAGAGATTGGAGTAATGAAGCCACAAGCCAGGCAGGGACTGGAGCCACAGGAAGCTGGAAGAAACTAAGAAAGGCTCTCCTTTCAGAGAGTTTAGAGGGAGCACAGCCCAATCTGATTTGTGATGCCTGGCTTCCAGAACTGTGAGAGAACATTTTCTGTTGTTTTAAACCACCATGTGGATAGTAATTTGTCATCATGATTAAATGATACCCATTTATTTTTATTTGCTTTTCATTAAAGTCATGACATACATAAAATGCTGATTTTTTTTTACCACTGTTATCTCTAAAATGATTAAAAATAAGTATCTTATGGACTTCCCTGGTGGCTCAGATAGTAAAGAATCTGCCAGTAATACAGGAGAGCCGGGTTTGATCCCTAGGTCAGGAAGATCCCCTGGAGCAGGGAATGGCTGGCTACCCACTCCAGTATTCTTAACTGGAGAATCACATGGACAGCGGAGCCTGGCAGGCTATGTACAGTCTATGAGGTCACAAGAGTTGGACACAACTGAATGACTAAGTACTCACATATGCAAGTATATTATAATAAAGCACTAGTAATAAAACTAGAAGCTAAGGTAAAGTTTATCTCTAAATGCTCTTCATTTTAAAAAAGTCACAAAACACTTTTAAATGGCAATAGTGTTTAAACATTTATATGATTTATGATTTAATGTTGCTAGTTACTACAACAATTGAATAAAATCTATAACCCATGAGGAAAAATCACAGCTATACTGCAAGATATATTCTGCAAGGTAAGCACCAAAGGAAGCTAGTAAAAAGCACAACACATAATGATATCCATGCTTTTGTGCCAGAATTAAGGAGTAGTTCAATTCCAGAAGATCTTGGTGTATCTCAGGCATTGTGCTAGGCACATAAAGATCATATCCCTTTGTCAAGATGCATTTACCCTACTATTGGGATAGATATGTAAATAAATTGGCTAATTTCTATTAAGTTCGGAATACAATGTCTGGTTTTAGGAGATCCCTTAGCTTCAGTGCATTACCTGGTAATTCTGAGTCATGTTGTTTTACTAAACTCCTTAGCATGGCAAGGAAGGCCTGGCTGTTACCCTACCTCTCCAAGTTTCTCTCTCACTGTACTGTTTTCTTGGACCAACTGCACTACTCTAATCTACTTGTGGTTTCCAAACCTGCCTTCCCTGACTTCTCAAAGATCAGCTCAAGGAACGAGATTGGGAAACCCTCTACGTCCTTTCAGGGACACCATGGTGTCAGTTATCATCGTAGCCTATACAGCTTTATCAGGGATGCTGTAAAGTTTTGGGGCGTCCCTGGTGACTAGACGGTAAACAATCTGCCTGCAATGCTGGAGGCCTGGGTTCAACCCCTGCATTGGGAAGAACCCCTGGAGAAGGGAACAGCTACTCTCTCCAGTATTCTGGCCTGGAGAATGGACAGAGGAGCCTGGTGTCTTTCAAATTAATAACCTATACACACCGTATTTATGATTCAATTCAGAAAGTTATTTTTGATGGATAAATAGGGGGAAAGGCAAACCCATAGGAGACCTCCAACGCTAAAGAATAGCTCAACTTGCAATTTTGTCTGACTGGCACTTCTGATGACGTGCAACATAGATCCATCTAGAAAGTCCTCATTAGAATGAGGCTCCCAGTGGCTGGTCATCTGGATGTGAGGAGAGATGAGAAAGAAGCTTAGATAGGAAGTGGGGGATTTGGTTCAGGATGCTAGATTTGATGGAGAAAACATTTCTCTTTAGGTCATAGAGATATGGCAGCTGCAAAATAAGAGAAGAGTTTGAGGTCACCCATGGGCTTCTAGGTGGCACAGTGGTAAAGAATCCACCTGCTACGCAGGAGATGCAAGAGACACAAGTTTGATCCCTAGGTCAGGAAGATCCCCTGGAGAAAGGAATGGTTATCCACTCCAGTATTCTTGCCTGGAGAATTCAATGGACAGAGGAGCCTGGTGGGCTACAGTCCATTAGGTCGCAAAGAGTCAGACATGACTAAGCATGCATGCACAGAGGTCACCAGCAATAAAAATTTAATAGCAACGTAAAATGTAAGACATAGCAATATATCTTTATTTACTGTTTACATTTCCCAGTGACTTCTAAGGAACAGAGAGATTGTTTCAGTTGTGGAAATAACTGACCAGGGTTAAGTTTTACATCCCTGTGGAGAAAGATTTCCAGACCCAAAATGGCATAGCACAGATCTCTGAATAGCTTTGAAAAGAATAAGTTATACCACAGAAACGAGATAGCACTGTGATTCGCTGATTATGCTTCAAACAGCTAAGAAAGTCCTAGGTCATGACTAATAAAGTAGGACCACAAATGTTCATTTCATTAGGATGGAGGTATTTATTTTATAAAGGAAATGACTAATGGATAATTAAAATGCCATGCATCACTGATTATTTAGTGACAATTACTATTTCCACAGTGTTAAAAAAAATACAGAAATTGATTTAATTAAATTTACTTTAGCCAGCACCTTATAAGAGTTAAGTAAATGGCCTGTGGTGGATATGTACGACCACATGGTGTTGTCATTTCTTCTATGTATTACTCAAAGTATTTAGTCTAGCCAACAATGTTTTATTGAGTTTTTAAAAATCTGAATGTCTAGCATTTAACACAAGACTCTTGGTTCAAAATGACTGCATTTCACATTCATGTGAAATATATTTGATTTTCAGGAAAGCCCATCTATTGATGTAATTTTAATAACTTGAGGCTGACATTAGCTTTAACAGTAGATGATGCAAGCTACTTTTGTCACTGTGGCCCTTCCTGTCATCTCCTTTGCAAAATGCTGTCCTATAGAACATGCTCCTCTGGGCACATTCTTTATAATGCTCCAAGTGCTCGTCCATCTCACCACCACCAGCCCCAACTTCCTTTTTTAAGTAAAATGGAACAAAGAGGTTTCACATCATTTCAGTCCATCCTCATCCAGCCTTTCAGAGGGTGCAGGAAATGAAAGCACTTAACCAGTGCATTCACTCTTAGGGCTCCCACAGCTGGCTAGGAGCCAGGACAGGAGGGATATATGGAGAGGCGAGCTTTTCCCAATCAGTTCTGAGCCTGTTGACTGCCCTGTGAAGGCCCACTTCTCAGCTCCAGGGTCCCCAGACTTGCTCTTCATACCCACACAGCCTACAGACTGGTTTTTCCCAGAGGCTCAGGTACCACATCTATTGTGCCTCAGCTTTCCTCTCTGTCTCCCAAGTATTCTGAATTGAATGAATTAGGAGCCTACTTTCCAGTTCTGTCAACACACTTCATTGAAAGTGTAACCAACCAAGGCCCCTATAGGGCCTTTCCCAGGACATATCCCTCCTGTGTCCTCCACCTTACTCTGTCTGTAGAAAACACTAGCCTCTGAGGCCTTCCCTGAGCTTCAAAGGATAAGTTCAATCAGAGAAGTGACAAAATGCAAAAAGAAAGCAAAGCAGTCAAGCAGGACAAAATAATAATAGTATAGCTGTGAAGCAAAGTCAAGGACCTTTAGTTCCTCCTCTAGGACTATGGATAATATCCTGGGCCATGTCCTTTGAGCTGTTTGCATATACTAAAACCCCTACCAGGGGGAAGAAGTTAACCTTATGCTGCCCACAAGCCTGGAGACCCCAAACTGGTTGCAACCAGAAGTTTGATGGTGCTGACTCCCAATTACCTCACTGCCAACCAACCAGAAGACTTTCTATGAGTTGATCACACACCCTACAAATCCCCTCCCTCACCTTGTCTTTATAAACTTTTCCCTGGAAGCCTTCAGGGAGTTCAGGCCTTTTGAACACTACACTAACTGGACTCCTTGCTTGGCACTCTGCATCATCACAACCCAGCTGTGTCAGTAGATTGGCTTTACTGCACATGGGCAACTGGGCCCAAAGTTGGTTCAGTAACAAAACTACACTGTGACCATGACTGAAAAGGCAATGGTCATTTGGCTTCCCTATCCTACTGAACTGTTGAAATACAGCCCCAAATTGAGCAACATAAAGCACAATAAGATGCAAAGCAACATTATGAAGCAAAACTTCGCTATAGCTCTCACTTTAAAAGCTGGAACATGTACTCTTCTGTTTGTATTATATCAGGAGACATTCGTCACTTGTTCTTTCTTGCAAATGACTGTCTTTTATTAAATGCTGGAGTACCTTCCTCGTTCCAGCTAACATTTTTTACTCCTAGACTACAGGCCTTTCAATTTGTTTCTCTTCTGTCAATTCTCCATCAGCATTTAAATGATCAGTTACATTTTGTGAATGAGATCACTTGGGGGATCATCTCCAGTCCCCAGTTTCCCACTTCAGTTAGGTCAGATTCAAATGCTCTACATGAACTCTAAAGTCAGATACAACCTGACACCTCCTACATTCCTAACCTCACCTCCTTCCAATAGTTTCGTTTGTTTCTCTCCAAGGTCGCAAAAATTCAGACATGACTTAGCAACTGAACAACACCAACCACTGATCTCCACATTTCTAAGTCAGCCCAAGCTCACCCCTACCTCTGGGCCTTTGCACTTGCTGTTCTCTTTACCTGGGTTGTGCCTCCCCCAGATCTTGGGAGGCATGGCTCCTTAGTATATTAGTATCTTTATTGTCTTCCTTACACTATATGTCTTAACTGACCTCCCTATACAAATAACCAGTTCCCACTGGGTCCCACCTGATCTCATCCCTTGGTTAATTTTCTTTCTAGGAACCACCTCTATCAGATGTTTTTATATTGTTGCTGTCTCTCCTTTTAGACAGCAACAGTATTAGAAGTGTAACCTCCAAAATTTATAGCTTGTCTCCTTTCTTTACCACTGTATACCCAGTTATACACTAGAATTTAATATACTAAGTACTCAATAGATATTTGTCAAATTGATGAATTAATTAGTGACAACTGTTTTCATAAGATGTGCTTTCTTGGCAAAACAGAATACATAGGCCACCTTTGACATTATCCAAACTTTACAGGTCTAAAAAGTCCCCAACTTTAAGATCCACTACTTTTAAAAAGCACCCTCTATGAAGTTCCAGCCTATAATCTTTTCCTATTATGTTGGGATTTTATTTAATCATACATGTCATCAATAAGTCAACAGCAGCCTCTCAAATTAGAAACAGTACTAAACTGTTGAGAGAAGAGGGGATTTGGGGCAGTTTCACCTGAGTACTGATATAGATTTGTTATTCTCTTATCTCTCAAATGAATGAAGACAATTTCCTTTCACTTAACTAAGCTGATTTGTTAACTAAGCTAAGAGATAGAAGCATTTTGATGAACTTTGGGTAGTGATTTTGGAGAAAGGCAAAATGTGAGAAAAGATATGCAGAAGGAAAGGGCTGCTTTGGAGAACTAGATTCAGCATGAAGGCAAGGGATTCCTGGAGGTGAGAAGGGATACAAAACATAACAAGGAGGAAAGAAAGGGAGGTGTGAGGCCTTCAGAATCAAACCTCTTTCACTCGAGGTTGGGCCTGCCTCATGCTTTCTTGGTTTGACTCCAATTTGCTTAGAAAAAGAAAGAAAGGAAAGAAGGAAGGAAGAAAAATTCTTTTACATTTTTTTGGCTCTTAGTCCCCAGACCAGGGATTGAACCCATAACCCCTGTAGTGGAAGGATAGCATCTTAGCCACTGGACCACCAGGGAAGTCCCAAGAAAACTCTTAATAAACATGGAAGGAAGGAAGAGAGAGAAGGAGAAAGGCAGGGGAGACAGAAACTGAAAACCAGTTAGAAAAAAAGAGTTTAATGAGAAAATGAGTTTAATAATTAATTAATCAAGTTGGGAATCTCTTTGTGGCAGGAATGCAGATACAGCTTTCTGCTGAGTAAACTCACAGACAAGAGAAGTTGCACTCAAGAAACATGATTCAGGCCACCATGGAGTTCCTTAGTCTCCCAACAAAAAACAAAGTCCATATCAAGTTCCACCTGGCTCTGCCCTCCAGGGGATTTTTATGATGGCAAATCCAAGCTCTTCTCTCTCCTACTGGGGGTTGAGGGTAGGGAGGGAAGCAGCCTTTAGCAACGTTTTTAACATGAATCCAACAATTCTGACAGCACTTTTGAGCCTTCCTATGTCTCAGATCCAACAGGAAGAGCACAGAGAGCAAGCTCTCCCTTAAATGGGAAATAGGGTTTCTCTGTGCCCCAAGCTCATACTTGACTCTCTAGGCATATCTGTTTTGCCAAAGAACTGAACTCATACAACAGCATCTGAAAAGTACAGGAGCCAGAGTCCTGAGATAAGGACTGTTTATCTGCCAAGTATGAAAGATGAAATAAGGGCTCCAAGAATTTTGCCTTAACTTGCAAGGAGAGTCTATTGTTCAGGGGCTGATCAGTGTTGATTTTCAAGTTTTCTTAGAAACACAAGTGTTTGCTCTCAGGATAACTATGTTGTTTTATTTTAGGGCTTGTCAGTACACCATGAAAACAGAGAAACCAAACTAATCCTAGTCTCTCCTATTGACTTCTTTTAAAACCTTGAGTGGTTTCCAGTCCAAACCAGATTTGCCCAGGCTTCCATTTAAGAATAATCCATTTACCACAGCAGTCAAAACAATTGAGCAAGTCTGAGAGGAAAGCTAACATGCAATGGGACTGGGGACCTTGGACTGGTTGGGGGGTGGGGGGAAGTGAAGATGCTGGGAGACGGCAAATCATGTTTGCTGTTCCTTTTCACAGGGAGAGGTGACTGGGCCATCCACTTAACAAGCTGAGTCTGGGGTTTTTTAGAAGAAGACAGGGATGCAAACAAGTGTCCCTCAAGTTCCCAAGTGGACTCCTTTGGAATCTGCATCATGCTGTGACCATCTCAAGCAAAGATAACAAATACATGCCATCCCTGAGCATATAAAACACAGAAATATCACAACTAAAATGCAACAATTTCTTAATCTTCAATTCTTCTAAGAGTGAAGAGAGGAACATTTAGTGTTGGACTATAAATAAGAACAAGTTTATGGTATACATCGTTTTAAAAAGAGCCAGTTGACCAAAAATGGGGTCACATGATAAATGCATGTCAGCAAACCAAGGCTTAATATCTAACTTAATTACACTTTTCAGGCTCTCCCAGGATAGAATCTTAAACCAGTCAATCTGGAATTACCTGACCAGTACCAGTAAGGTATCTATCTGCCTGATAGACCCCTGCTGTCTCCTAATGGAATGTGACAAACAATCTACTCTTTGCTAATAACTTCCTGGTCCTCCCCCTTCTGCCTATAAAGCCTTCCATTTTGTATAGTTCCTCAGATCTCCTTTCTATCTGCTAGATGGAATACTGCCCAATTTACGAATCTTTGAAGAAAGCTAATAGGCTATAAATTTACTCATTTGAATTGTGTTTTACATTAATATAATATATACAAATGAGCTTCATCTACAGTTGGTGTTTGGGGAGGGAAGAAATAATAGAGGAATAGAGAGGATCAAGATTAACCAGCAATAGGATAGGAGGAAAGAGTCTCACAATCCTTGGGTGCCCTGATGGGAGGGGAGCGGACAGAGACCAAAGGAAAGCGAAGGCAGATCACAGCTGACTTCTCAGGATCGTAGACTTCACAAGCTAGTGTGCAGGCTCTACTTTGTAAATGAGAAATCTGAGGTGCTCAGTCCCTCAGCTTTGTCCAGCTCTTTGTGACCCCATGGACTGTAACCCACCAGGTTCCTCTGTCCGTGGAATTTTCCAGACAAGAAGACTGAAGTGGGTTGCCACTTCCTACTCCATGGGATCTTCCTGACTCAGGTACCGAACCCATGTCTCTTTCATCTGCTGCATTAGCAGGCAGATTCTTTCCCATGGAGCCACCTGGGAAGCCCTAGAAATCTGAGAGCAGTGTGCTCCTGAAAACTCGAGCAGTTTGCTAGAGCGGCACATCCCAATGGGGACCTGGGACCAGGGTCTGGCCTCTTGTCATATGTTCCTTTCCTCCTGCTGCTGAGTTGGGGAAGAAGATCTGACTGCAGTTCCCCACAGAGGAGACCCTAGAACCCTTGGTCTCCTAATGGCGTGGAGCACAGCTGGTGCTGAAATGGGACGCTAGGCCTACGATCACTACTCTGACGACGCTGTTTGCGCTGGCACGCATTTTGTGTTCTCTTCGTGTGTAGTGTGTTATCAGGCTGCACCTTGTGGGCCTGCAAGCTCTGTGCCTGCCCAGCCACCAAACTGAAGAAAATAACCCAGAGGCAACAAAAGAGATATCTGTGGTTAAATGGATGGAGGACCTTACATGTCTGAAGTGAGGTCCTGGAGTGACACCCCACTGTGTACAGCAGAAAGACAGACAGGAGATGGCGGCAGGCTTCACTGTAGTGGCAGGCAGTAGGAGGGGGGTGGTATTACCAGTTATAGGAGGAATTTTCCCCTTTAATAAACTATCATAGTGGAGTTGTTCTGATCTAAAGATGAGAACAAACGCTAGTTGGGGCCGGAGGGAAGTACATGGGCATTTACTGATTAGACTCTATGATGAAGAGGGAAGGTCAGTCATATCAGCAGGACCTTGTCAAACAGCAAGAGAACAGTCATCTTGGGTGGCCTGATCACACATCTGTATTTTTTTAATTCTGCCAGAATGCTGTTCCATAGTAAACCTATAGGCTCTGTGAGACAGACAAAATCTCTCCTCTCTGAGACTTAAAGCTCCTCAAGGCCAAGGTCTATGCCTTTCATATTTCTGGCTCATTCCCATCCTACAAGTGTATGGCAATTAACACTAACGTGGTAATGTTTAAGGAACTGACTGGAGAGGACTGCCTGCTGGGTGACTAAGGGGACGTTGAAAGCTTTACCATTTAACTTGGAGGGTGACAGATTGTGCCATCTGTTCATAATTCTCCTTTTTCTAACATTCCTGTTCAGGGAGAACTAAAAAACACCTCCTATCACCACTGATTTTGAGATTTGCCATGGAACCAGCTTTGACCAGTGAGGCATGGGCAGAAGTCACCCTGTGCCAGTTTTAGGCAGAGCCTCTCTGCCTTCCCCTCTTGTGTTCCTGCCTCCCCTGTGAGGAAAACACGCTCCTGAATGGGAAGTGGGGCTGCTCCTTGCGTCTGGGCTCTGGGATAAGATAGGAGGGGCAGACCCAACTCATCTGGCTGCCCAAGCACAGACAAGCCAGGCAAGGACCAGCAGCTCCATAGCTAACCCAAAGAGCCATGAATGAGAAATGGATGTTGGTTAGTGTAGCCTATGTGTTTTTCCCTGGATTGTTACCACACACGATTTAATATGTGGAATCTCTCCGAAAAGCAAATCCGCCATAGAGCTGAAGTGCTGGGAACCGTTCTCAGCCAATTAGATCACACAAAACACTGAGGTTCTTTCTGGTAGATAATGACATCTCTCGAACAAGCCTGACCTCGCTGCTAAGTTATAACGGAAGCAAATCTCAGATCAGAGGTTCCTCCACAAATGTAAACATTGATAAATAAACATGGCTGAGTCAGCAGCCATAAAAGTGGTCCTTAGAACCTGTTGTGCAAGTTCAAGAAAGTGCCAGAGCTCTGTCCTTTGATGTTCATCTCACCCCGTCATGAAATGTTTTCCAGAAGCTGACACCAACCATACCAGAGGCAGCATGTCTTAATAGGCAGCGAGCAACTATTACTCTTTGTAACGAGGCCTGGGCCAAAGGACTTCTAGAAGTCAAGACCCAGCTGTCAGGCTTTCATCCCTGTTTCATGCCTCAAAGGTGAATCTATCTATTCTCTATCTATGTATCTAAAACTGTGTGAAAAAAACTGTTAGTCTCTCAATTGTGTCTGACTCTTTGTGACCCCATGGACCGTAGCCCATCAGACTGCTCTGTCCATGGAATTCTCCATGCAAAAACACTGGAGTGCGCATCCATTCCTTTCTCCAGGGGATCTTCCTGAGCCAAGGATCGAACCCGAGTCTCCTGCACTGCAAGCAGATTCTCTACTGTCTGAGCCACCAGTGAACCCCATATATCTAAAACTAACTAGTATATTATCAAATATGTAATACCTGAACTTCATTAATAAGACCATTCCTAACATTTATCAAGCTAATTAGCAATTTCTAATTTCACAAATAAAAGCAATGTCTGACATTCACAAAACCTCAGGTGGCTGGCTGAAATGCTTGTAGAAGCTGGCCCTGGAGTGTGATTGTCCAGCCCTGGAATGGGGATTTGCAATCAGAAATCTGTAACCTAATTTGAAAATTAAACTAGTTAGCACGTACATAAAATCACACTAGTCCAAAGTATTTTGAAGTAAATTGCAGACACCACGACACGGAAATTATTGCCTCTGATTCACCCTCCAGAAATACCCAGCCTGCCACACCTAGGGTGAGAGTCTTTCCTGACTGTGACAGGTTTACTGTGGAAACAACAGCTTGGGGTCTCACACCTCAGCCAGGACTTCAGCAAAAAAAGAAAAAATGGAAATAAAAAGAAGCAACATTAGGAGGCTGTTCTGATTATTTAAACAGAAATTGCAAGGGTTCGTGGCCCTAAATCCAGCAGAGGAAATGCCAGGCAGGAAGTCAGACAGCAAAGGCTCGGGGTGAGAGTGGAGGACGCTGCCAGTGCACTCACACTGGATCCAGGTGGATGCTCCCTGTAACCCCTGTTGGCCAGCCAGTGGAGATCCAGAGCACCGCGTCACACCTGTGATGCCCTGACGCGCCGCCACAGACACAGCGCCTATGTCACACAACCACCGGTGCTCAGGCTCATCTCCTGCTCCACCGCTCCTAGAAGTCACTCACTCTTTGACACTGACTGAGTGCCCTTCCAGCCAGCCACTGCGCTAGACGCCAGAGACTCCATTTCAGACAAGTCACAAACCCTGCCACAGAGAAGCTTTCAAGCTTGGGAAGGAGTTCGTAACCTGGGGCCTGTGGCTAGGATTCATGGATGGGTTTCAGTGGTCTGTAAATGCTCCAGAAAGCAAGGCTATGTATGTATATGTGTGTGTATGTGTGTGTGTGTGTACTGTTCTGTGCTGAATCTATATTGTTCATCAGATTTCTGAAAGAGCTTTTGACTCAGAAAGGATGAAAAATGTGTGTTCAATGGGGAAACCTGTATATGACTTATTGTATGACTTGTATGATTATATAATAAGTGCATTTACTCAGACTTTGCTATAGAAGATCAAACTGTAGACCATATAAAAAACAGACTTATCAAAATAACCCAAAAAACCCTTAAGCATAACAACTTGAATGAGGTAAGAGCTCATTTAAGAAATGTCCTTATAACTGAACTAATGACTAATAAAAATGGTACTTGACACATTGCAATGAGGGAAACTTCATCTTCTCCATTACATAAGCCAATCACAGATGCAATAAAGGAAGGGCTCAAGGTTCTCTGAGACGTGACTATGTGTACAGGGTAATAGTAATAATTCCCAAGCCTTATTTCAATCTCCATTTGTCTTTTCACGTCAAGGATGAAGTAGAATGGGGAAAATTTACAGCCAAGACTTGACTCTCTACTACTGGCCTAGAATATACATCAAAGTTAAGATAATCAACGTACAGGTTACAGGGACATTTCCCTCCCAAACAGTTCAAGCCTATTCAGCAAAGAGTTCATCTGATGCCAATGAAATTCATGGTCCAAGAAGTTACATGTTATCCATTGTGTGGTTTTCATAATTTCTGCTATATCCCCAGAGATCCCAGTTTGAGAAGCACAGATTTAACATCTCTGAGGTTCAGTTTCCTCCATAAATTAAATAGGAATAATCCAACCTAAATCAAAAGGTTTGTGGGAAGATTATGTCATTTGTTGGCCAAGTCATATAATCATTCTGCCTAGTACCTAGCATGTATGCAATAAAGGCTAAGATGTAGCCCCATCCCAGTCTTCCATTTAGGTGTGTGTGAAGTTGTGGTCCTCAGTTATGATGTGCAGCAGCAGTATCAAAAGGAACTTATTAGACATGCACATTTTCAAGCCCACCGCAGACAAAGAGAATCCAGAAACTCTAGGAGTAGAGCCCAGTGAGAGTATGTTACCAAGCACTCCGCACAATTCTGACAGATGTTTCACTGAAGAACTGCTGGTGCAGAGAAGTGAACTGCAATCACAGCTTAGCATTAAAATTACTTTGGATGCTTTTAAACACAACTGATACTCAAATCTACCTTAGATTAAATCAGAACCCCAGGCATTGATAGTTATTTGAAGGACCCCCAGTGATTTAAATTATTTATTCTGAAGCCCAGGGAAGTCCATTTTTCTCCCTTTCTTCAGGCTGTGATGGATACTTGAAGATCCATCAACGTGCAGTCGTCCCCTCTGGACGCAGACCTGCACACCACTTAGTAGCTGTGTGATATTGGGGAAGTTTCCTACACTTCTTTTAGTCTCAGCATCTTCACTTACAAAACAGAGACAGTAACAATCCCTGCCACATGTTTATATTTTCAGATGTGAAAACTGAATTCTAATGTCTTTTTCACTTGTAGCGTCACCCACAGTAATAGCAGAAGACCAGGACCAGTCTTTGCTGGGTGCTCTCTGCTGGGGAGTCATGTGTCTGGGTGAGGGGAAGAGAAAGGGTGATGGATAAGGCATTGGTAAACCTTAGAGTATTTTTGGCTTAAGTGCCAAAAAGCAGAGCTGCTCGGTATTCACTGGAGAATGTAACATCTAGAAAGGGGACTGTGGGTCTCACAGGACTCAGTGGGAGATGTGTGGGCAAGACAAGGAGCAGCATCAGGAAGGGGTGACTAGTGAGTGTGCTCAAGGATGGAGACACTGTTTCCACAGGGGCCAGTAGAGGGGCAGGCAGCGTTGGCTAGGACACCTGGAGATTTTGATTTCCAAATCAACATAGAAGGGCTTGGAGAGTGAGGCGTTCATCCAAAACAGAATGGGATGAATATCTGTGTGCACTCTGGTCAGGCTGGAAAAGATGAAGGGGGGACCCAGGGACAATGTAGCTCATTTCTCCTTCTATAACCATTTTCTCTTGCTTGGTAAGGAAGACACAAGTTCATTAGCTCAAAAGGATGGGAGCCCAGAAATGAAGTAGCTAACTCCAGGAAAATTCAACTTTGGGTTTACTGAATCCACTATCTCTATCCTCATCTCCTTCCTCTGCTTCTTCTCCATGAGAGATACAGCTTCTGAATCACTAACTCTGCTGGGTGAGGATGGTTCACTGTCATCTGAGAAGAAGCTTCAAACTAAGCTTCAGGGCTTCTGCCTCCAACTACTGTTTACGCACAACATTGGGAAGAAAGCAGCTGGCTCTAGACCTCAACCCATCACGGGTCATCATGGTCACCGTGTGCTGGTCACTAGGCTCTGCCCCCTCTTTCCTCTCTGGCACATTCCTTCCAATTCTGAACCCCTTATTCTGAACCCCTTATTCTTGGTTGGTACTCAGAAATCTCAGGTATCCAATTAAAGTGTTTTTTATTCCAAGAATGCCTGCTATTACCTCTGTCACGATAACCTGGAATGACAACACTGTGGCATAGGAACCATTCCACACTGAGGCTGGACAAGGCACTGAGGTCTATATCAGTCAACAAACATTCAAGGGAGACTTTTCCCTTATAGCAGAAGGAAATATAGAAGCATATTACCACCCTCAATACTCTAAGACTTTATTGGCATTTTCTTTTTGATATCATGGGGGTCTTAAAGCCATTTACAGTAGAAAATTGATTTTTTATGACAGATGGTATCAAAGCAAAACAACTCCATAACTGTAATCTCCAAATTACAGCTCACTTCTTTTAAATAAATATTTGAGATTTCAAAATTCCAGTACAAACAAATAAATACTTTGGATATCCACCACCTTCAAGTGTTTGCCTTCAGTGGGGAGGGAGAGAGAAGGAGAAATTAGGAAAGAATGTGAAGAAAGCAAGTCTGAGATGCCTGTGAGCCCAGATAGCATGTCCAAGGCCAGAGCCTGCAGGGACAGGCTCACCTGAAGGACGCATGCAGAGCTGACCAAGCTTCAGTGGAAAGCAAGGCCAGAATATGGAGCTGCACAGTGGGGAGAGAAGGGGTGGGTGTCAGAGCATGACCACTGCTGGACTCTCACTAATAGACAAGATGAGAATGGGATCAGACCAGAAGAATGGAAAGGCATTCAGAAAGGAAAAAATAGGAGGGGTCCATCTTCTAGCCAGGTTCTAAACAGGCTTCTCTGTCTTCAGCAATGAGGACCCAGAGCCATGGGCTGGTTCTCTGATTCTAGCAAGATCATAACAGACACTTGTTGCAAGTAGAAATAGTAAAGCAGACTAACTCTCCCCCACAGCTATCATTTGGTGGGTATGTACCAAGTTGGAAAAGAATGAGCCAATAAGGTCAGTGTATTATATTAATGTTAATTTCCTGATTGTAATGTTCTGTAGTATGCAAGAATTAACACCAGGGGAAATAAGGAGAAGGGTGTATGGGATTTCTCTGTATTATTTCTTGCAACTGCTTAAAAATTTATAATTATTCAAAACAAAAAATATTTTAAACTTTAACTCAAGAAAATGAGTTAACCTTTATAAATCAGAAGATTTCATATAAACATTTTATTTTCCAGCTGTTCTTGAAAATCTGGAAGATTTGGCAATAGCAGCCTTATACCTTGTTCCCACAGTAGCATGGTATCCCATCATAACAACTGGAGGAAGGGGAATAGCATCTGATTCTTAAAGATGGGCCTTAAAATCTTCACTTTACCACATTCACTACCCAGCCTGCCACACTTATGTATGTTATTTGTCTGGTCCCCACAGACACTAGCTTCCTCCCACCCTTCTATAAAGAATTATGGAGATGAAAGCCAGGTTGCCCAAGAAGTCATCTGAGTTTGCACAGTCTGTCTCAGATTTAACACTGCATCATAAATAAGAATACAAAGACACCTCACTATCTCTGTCCCCCTGGGGTTGTGAACATAAAAGGTACCATTTTAGTATTCTTCTACAATCACTGACCACTTAGGATGGGTCCCAAGAAAAATCAGTGACATACTAAATGCCACGCTATTACAGCTCTGTCACAACTCGGGAGTCATATACAATACAGGGGGTTCCTAAAGTCACAAAGGCTCTGAAATTATTAATGAAATAAGAGTCAGGTAAGGCCTAATTACTCAAAGTTGAAAATATATAGACACATGATTTAACTGGAGCTCCCATATACATACACACTGGGATTCAAAGACAGCGTGTCATTCCAAACGAAGTCTGCCTTTTAGTTTTCTGAGATTAAATATTTTCCACATTAAAAACCCGTTCCCTTTGGTTTCCACATGGTAAATTGTTCAAGCGGAATCGTTTACCCCAAAGGCAATGCGATGTTCCCATCATCACTGAGCAGCAAAGGGCAAAACACCGACGGGGTGAAGACAGGAAGGACGAGTTAAGGCCACTCATTCCTTGCTGCGCCGAAAAGGTATGAAATTGACTCACACATTTAACTCCATGTCTGTGTTTATTGAGTTATCTTGTATGATCCTTGGCCTGCTCAATGTATGGTCCATCTCCTCTATTAGCATCTCTTCACTATATGTGTCACACTTAGACATAGTTTTTCCTGGTTATGCCATTCTAATAGTAATGCTTTCTCATAATTTTAGCCAATAAAACCAGATTTGCCCCAAAAGAAGTCTATTAGAGTTGGAATATTATAGCACATAAACCATATAATAAGGAGAAAGTATGATGTTTTTACATATTTTTTTCACATATAAGCTAGCTTATCAAGAGAGTTAAATTGCATTTAAAACATATATACACTACTATATATAAAATAATCATCAAGGACCTACTATATAGCACAGGGAACTCTACTCAATATTATATAATAACCTATATGAGAAAAGAATCTGAATAAGAATGAATATATGTATATGTAAAACGGATCACTTTGCTATACACCTGAAAGTAACACAACATTGGAAATCAACTATACTTCAATATAAAATTTTTAAAAATTAAATAAATAGATTGCATTTAAAATTCAGGGGCAGATGGAGGTCCTGGCTAATGGTCCCTCATATGGCCTGTTAGGTCAAGGATTCACTGATAGGATTCTCTCATCCTCCCTGGTGCTGAACTTTGACCCACAATATGTTCCCTTTCCGCTTAGCTGTTTTCCAAATTGGTAAATACACAGATCAAGCTGCTTTTGTCCATTATATCCTCAGATTTATTCAGTTTGGCTACACAGGTTAATTCAACCCTCTAGTCCCCACAGGTGCTGCCTCAGTTCACACTGGTAGAAGGGAGTTATTAATGTTACCATTTGCACTGTGTCACTGCCAAAGAGAGTGCCTATCTGGAATTCCTTGCAAAATGCTTGGAGCCTGTGATCTGGCTGTCCCCAGCAGCTACAGATCAGACCACAGCTCATGCATTTGGGTAACTAGATTATAAGCATGAGATGCTGGTTCTGCTGAACTGAAAGTAATGTTGATGACATCTAAACCAAGAAATTTTATTTGTAACGTTAAATTGGTGGTGCACTGCATGTGGCATCAGCTGAACCCTGCTATAAGGCATCTGGTGAGGCCATGAGGCCCCTCCACGTGTGCGCTGCGTGTGTGTGACTGCCAGCTGGCGGTGCAGCTGCTGGCCCAGCTCACTTATGGAGCCAGCTGACCATCCATCGTGCAGACAATGCATCAAAAGGTCAAAGGGGCTTTGGCTCTTACTTTGAACAAGTGTGTTCGGTCACCAGGGGTTCCATTGACCATTGGGCAACAAATCAGGCAAATAATTTGCAGCTTCCCTAATTAAGGTAAACTCCAACCCCCATCTAGAGCTTCACTTCCAAATGGTACTTGTATTTCTTACTCAAATACTTTTTTGCAACCATGGATCCCCTCTCTGTATACAAAGGCTCTCTCACTGAGACTTTTGAAAAAATGATTGACTCCTTTTTTGAAATCATGTACTTATTCTGAATAGATTTATAGTTATAGAGGTAAAGATAGCAATCAAATACGGTTTTGCTTCCCAGAGATGAGTTTATTGGAGCAAAAGTAAAACATCATTGTGAGTGGTGGATTGAAAGCAACTCGGTTTGATTTTGAGGAGTCAAATCAACAGTCTCATTCAATAAAATATTCCTGTTATCATTTAGTGCCAGGTCTCTCTGCTATTAAGCGATCTCAGGTTTCTGTTTGTCCCTGATAAACCTCAGGCCTCCCTGCCCTCTTCATGATGTGGCAGGTTATCATGATTAAACAGATATCTAGAGAACATCCTCCTCTGTACCCTTCGCCATGTGGGGCTCTGGGTCTCATGGGGAACAAGCAAGATGAGGTCCCTTCTTTCACAGACTGAAATGAACAGAAATTTCTCTAGTTATTCTTTCCTAGCAAACACATATGTTCTCTTTTCAAAATCCAAGATATGGGAAATTTCCCACATAGGCTCAATAAAAAAATCCCTTTAGAATTGCTTTTCAGAAATCACCTATCAGACTATAGAGGGAAAATAAAACATATATTCTGGAACAACTTTTTCACATTTGTGAAAAGCCTCAATTTCTGAGAATGGGGGATCTTTAGAAAAGAAAAGAAGCCATACTCTTTTTTTTTTTTTTTGATCCCCTTCACTTTTTTTTTTACACTCTTGTAGCATTTTATTGAAAAAAAAAAAAAAGAGTAGAAAATTTGAGTGTCCATCAATTTTTGTAACGTGTTGAATTACATATTTGTTTCAGTTAAGAAGCCATCTTCTTGATGACAAGGATCACAGCAAACAGAAAGCACAGGCTTCTTGAGAATGCCCAACTACATCTGAAAGATTGGGTGAGTTCTCTATCTCCTTATTACACATATGGAGTTGCAGGGAAAGGGGCTTAGGCCCAACTTGACAATGAAAGTGATTTCCTCTGGCATCATCTGAAAAAGTTAGTTTAGTATCATATTGGAGTAACTATATCCTAAAGGATTTTCACAGCCTGTTTTTCTATTTTTATCTCTCAGCAGGATTTCAACTCAGCCCAGGTTCATCATTCTAAGCTTTGTGTAAGAAATATCTCCTGGACCATCCTGGAGAAAACGCCAGTTCCTAAGCAACATGCAACTTCTCAAGCTTAAGAAAAGAGGCCTCCAAGGGCAGCATCTTTCTATTTTACAAATCTCCTCTCCCTGCCAAACATTTGGTTTTGCATGCACCGAAGGGAGCGGCCATGCTTAGTAAGAGAATGGGAAACCCACGTTTCAATAAAAGCATTGCCAGATACCCTGCCTTCAAAATGTTGCTTCAAATGAGAAACACTTTTCTTCTCGCACTTTTATGTGAATAATGGGAATATCTTTCTTTTTTGCCCCATTCTATTTCTTTAGAATAAAAAGAAAGCATTTTTTTTTGTTTGCTTCTATTAAAAACCACATTCTCTTCCATCTGACTCATCTGATTTTTTTCCAATTATTGGTCCTGACAGTTGGCACTTTGCTCCTATCAGCCCTGGAGGGTCTAGAGGGGTCAGCTCTCCCAGCATTTCATGATTGTGACAACCCCAAATGGTGATTTCCCATTAACCTCTGATTGCCTCTCTCCCCAAAGGCAGGTGCTTCTATCCCATAAGGTGAACCTGCAGACGTCACAGCATGCAATCAACCTTCGCCTCATTTTCCCTGGTTGATTTTATGAGTGTGGGAAGTCACGCTGTCCACAAGTCGGCCAACTGCCTGAATGATGGCAGGTGTCCTGCCTGTCAGAGAGCTCCCCTGATGTGGATGTGGGAAATATGCTAATATTCAGGGTGGTGATAGGAGCCCCAGGCTCTGTGACCTCTCATTTGGGAGGCCTCGGTGCACTTTTTATGAGATGGAGCTATTGTCCTGCTGGCCTCCAAAAGGAGATTCAGAGGAGAACCACAATGGGGATCAAGGGATGGCAGAGGAGGACCTCCAAGCAAAGGGTCCAGGGCCTGGGTAGTATTTTGCTGGAGGGAGGAAAAGCTAGAACTGGAGGGGGTTTTGAGGCCAGGATGGTAGTGGGGCTATTATGTTGTCGACATGGCCAGCTGTTCAACATTCTGTGTGAGGAGAGAATGAATGTAGACTGGGATGGGGAAATTCTTGTTTGCAATTTCCAATAGTAAGTAAGAGCTGTTAAATACTAACATTGGTGACAGGAATATATTTTGTGTTTTAAAATTCAGATTTTCTCAGTTGAGAGTTTTAAAAGCAAACTTGTCTGGATGCAGGGAGAAGACAGGGGTCCTTTGAGTCCCCTTCAGTTAGCCATGTGCAAAACAGAATTTGGGCCTTCACCACTGCCCCTTATGACTGACGTCTCTTTGAATGGGAAGGAAGTCCAAAAGGGAGAGGATATATGTATATGTATGGCTGATTCATTTTGCTATACAGTAGACACTATAAAGAAGGCTGAGCACTGAAGAATTGATTCTTTTGAACCATGGTGCTGGAGAAGACTCTTGAGAATCAACTGGACAGCAAGGAGATCAAACCAGTCAATCCTAAAAAAGTCAACACTGAATATTCATTGGAAGGACTGAGGCTGAAGTTGAAGCTCCAATACTTTGGTCACCTGATGTGAAGAGTCAACTCATTGGAAAAGACCCTGATACTGGGAAAGATTGAGGGTGGGAGTAGAAGTGGGTGACAGAGAGTGAGATGGCTAGATGGCATTGCTGACTCAATGGACATGTTTAAGCAAACTCTGGGAGATAGTGAAAGACAGGGAAGCTTGGGGTGCTGAAGTCTATGGGGTCACAGAGTCAGACATGACTTAGCAACTAAACAACAAACAACAACAAACATACTAACAACATTGTAAAGCAACTATATTTGAATTAAAAATTTTAAAAAATGATAGTATTTGATGTTGCCATGCAGGATTCCCTAAACCTTGCTTTAATAACTTATTTAGCTGAGATGGGACTTGTCTTTGTGGCCAAGTGACAGATCAAGACCTCAGATGATGGGCATCCTGATGTCAACTCTGGTGTTAATCAACTCTCAGACTTCAAACAAGCACTGAACCTCAATTTCCTTAACTGTCACATGGGGATGATTGCTGTGTTGTCCCTTGGAGGACTGCTTGGAGAGACATATTATAAAAGGAATGAAAAGCACAGTGAACCCAAGTATGTAGTAATTGGACTATTCAGACCTCGGAGCTACTCCCAAATAGTAAAATACCTGGCTTCCTTAGTATTGTTCTAATGAGCCTCTGTGTGAGAAAAAAGAAGGGTCAGCAGGACAGAGAACTCAAGATCAAAGCGATGCCGGTGTCCAGGCTGCTGTTTCCTTCTTGTCTTTCCCAGATCTGCAGCCCAACATTGGGCACAACCAGGAGGCCTAGCCCAGTGCAAAGCAAACACACAAGGTGTTGTAAACAGGGCTGTGGTCTCCACAATGTTTGGACATTTCGACTGGAAACACCACCACAAAATTCTCAAATATCAGAACTAGAGCACTCTACTGACCTTGGTACTTGTTATAGGTATGTTTTAAATAAATACAAAATTGACAAATAAATATGTGTTTTGTGTATGTGTGTTATTCGCTCAGTCATGTCTGACTCTTTGTGACCCTATGGAATGTAGCTCGCCAGGCTCCTCTGTCCATGGGATTTTCCAGGCAAGACTAGTGGAATGCTAAGTGTTTTAGCATAGTCATAAGGTGATGGAAATTTTTACCCCTAGAGCAAATTTAGGCTGAAGACATATTCAGTTACCAGGTAAGAAAATAAAACTTGTCCATCCAGAATTCTAGCTATGGAGAAAAGAGCCTTTGAAAATGAAGGGAAATTAAAGTACCTTTGCAGCCAAAAGGTGAGAGACTTTGTCCCAAGCAGATCTAAGTTTTTCCCAAGAAGCGGAATGCACCCTTGCCTGTTTAGGTTCGTCATGGGTTGGAACATCACTTCTGTTCATTATGCGGTCTGAGCTACTGCTATCAGAGTCAGAGCTCTGAACTGGGCAGTCTTCATGCAGCTCTCCAATGTTGGAGGCAAAAAGACCAACTAAGTATATTTCATCAAATATCCTCATATTCCGAACAGGAAATAGAAGGTTAGAGAAATAGAGACAAACTAAAAATAATACAATTAGGAGGAGGACAACACTGGAATTAGCCCCAAGCAGCCCCACAGGGAAAATGTTGTGGTCACTAAGTCATATGATTTGCTCCATTGGAAAGGCCACAAACGGATCTTCAGTGAGGTAAATAGGTTTCATAGTTATATTTTATTTGGCCCACAAAGTCAATTTTTTAAATTCAAAATTAATTGCCTTGAAAGTTTAGACGGCATTGTCAGGTGAGCTCATCTACCCATCTGAGCACAATCAGCCAGAGTTGCATGTTCTCGGTCCCCTGTAAATGTGACATGCACTCTGCAGTCTGCCAAACTCAGCCCACTCCCTAATGTCACCATGACATGAGGTCACAGGAGTTCAGAACCAATCATACTTGTACAGTTTCTTATCTTAACCATTCATTTCATTCATCCATCTTATTTTCATGGGCCATGGGAACATTTGATTTTGCAATTCCTTCTGTTCCATATGCTGTTTCTATTTTCCTAAATAGTAATCATGATAATTTTTGCCAAGAACTAACAAACATGAAACTTAATGTCTACCTGCATGGATGACACACTTTTTTAAAAAAAAAAAACTTCTTTCTTGATTGATTGGTTGGTTGGTTGATTTTTGGCTGGACTGGGTCATTGTTGCTGCCCTCAGATTTTCTCTAGTGGAGATGAGGGAGGGGATTCTCTTCATGGCGGTGCATGGGCCTCTTCTCACTACAGTGACTTTTAGTTGTGAAGCATGGGCTCTAGGCTCAGGGGCCTCAGAAGTTGCAGCACGCAGGCTCAGTAGTTGCAGCCCGAGGACTCTAGAACTCAATCTCAGCCACTGTGGCATATGGGCTTAGTTGTTCCAAGGCATGGGGAATCCTCCCGGATCAGGGATCGAACATATATCCCCTGTACTAGCAGGTGAATTTTCATCCACTCTGCCACCATGGAAGTTCACATGGCACAATCTTGATCCTACAGTGATTCAGAGAACACAAGGCAAGTGCATTCACACAAGCTAGTACAGGAGGCCTGTTTACTATATCCACTTGTGCTTAAGACCTTAAATATTGATAAAGTCCTACTTGTATCACAATATTCTGAAGGACAATGATGACCCTTTTGCCATTTTTCTCACTTTCCACCGGGTAAGATGTAGCCTCCCCTAGTCTTTTCTACTGTGTTCCCAGGTAACTTCTCAGGAAGATGGGACAGGTGGAGAATCTAGTTTTATATCTATATTAAAAAGATAAGCTAGACCCATACATCCACACAACAACCTGTATATGAATTTCATAGCAGTATTATTCATAATAACCCCACAGTAGAAACAATCTAAATTTGAATCAACTGATGAGTGGATAATTACAATATTTCACATCTATACAATAAAACATTATTATTTGCTAAATTAAAAAAAGTGAAGTACTGATAAATGCTACAATAGGAATGAACCTTGAAAATGGTATGGTGAGTGAAAGAGGCCATTCCAAAGTATAACGTCGTATAATTTCATTTACATGAAGTGTCTAGAATAGGTAAAATCTATAGAGACAGCAAGTAGATTAGTGTTGCCCATGACTGGCAACTCTGGGGGGAAGCGGGAATGACTACTCGTGGAGATGAGGTTTATTTTTGGAGGAGATAAAAATGTCCCCAAACTGATTGTGGTGATGGTTGCACAAGTCTGTGAATATACTAAAATGATTGAATAGGATGCTATAAATGGGTGGATACTATGGTATGTGAATTACAGCTCAGTAAAGCTCTTATTTAAAAAAAGTTAAAAACCAAATAAGCCTTTTGTAATTGGGAAAGGGGAACTAATATTTTGAAAGGATCTGCTATGGGCCAGGCAGACTCAGCCTCTGTGTGTGTGTGTGTATGTGTGTGTGTGTGTGTGTGTGAGTGTGTGTGATTTTATTCAAGCCTCACAGCAACGTGCCAATTGATTTCATTTTGACCATTTCATAGATGAGCAAATAAAGGCTCTCAGAGATTAGGCCTCCTTAACTAGTTACTCGTTAAGCTGATACGTGAACCCACATCAGTCATGCAGCATATCCTCCTCTCAAAGACATGAAACTAAATAGAAATGATTTCCCTTGGCTGCTTCTTACTGTTGCAAGTTGACTACTTAATTATGAAGAGGAGAGCAACTTTTCTTTTCTTAAAAGCTAACCTGCAATATGCCAGTCTTTCTAAAGCCAAATGGGGCCTTTCTCTCTCAAAGTAACGTGTCCTTTTCTAAATGCAGAGCTAGACCTGCCTAAACCACTTCTCCGTCTGCTGTCTGTTGACATGTTCTCACTTACCCAATATTCTCCTTGAACCTACCTCAGCTTTCTTCCTCATTAAATATTAGAGCTAAAAGCACTGCCTAAATATATAAAACAACATCTAGATAGCACTGAACTTGTTTACGACATTCTCATTCCATTGTATGTGTGTCTCTCATTGTCACCATTAAAGCACATTTACATGTGAATTCATGTGGACAAGCTCCTCAAGTAAGCATTCAGAGCACATGCACCTATACCCAACCCCACACACTTCAGGAGGTTATGGTAAAGCATAAACCACCTGGGAGAGGGCAGGAAGGTGTGGTGAGGGGAGGACACACTCAAATAGAACTCACACACCTTGCCTTAAATGAGGATCAGCCTGAGCTGTATATGAAGGGGCAGTCAGCAGAGACGCCAATCATCTCCAAGCCACAGGCTCAGAATCTGCACTGACTCACATCACAAGCCATTAGCGTTCCAACTGGGCTCCAGTCCTTACCTCAACTAAAGCAGAAGTCTTCACCAGGGAGTGACCTCACTGGGTCATCAGGATCACTGTAGCTTCTCAGTTGGGCCCCTCAGAGCCTCAGTTCCCTGATCTGACAGCCAGATCTTTCTTTCCTCTTTTCAACAGGACCAGTATGTTTCCTCCTGCTTGTCAATATTTAACTACCCTGTCACCTGCACTAAATCCCACTCCAGTGATAACTAGAGGGTGTGTCTGCTTGATTCAATTTGACTCAACTAACATATCTACTACTGTGGGCAGGAATCCCTTAGAAGAAATGGAGTAGCCATCATAGTCAACAAAAGAGTCTGAAATGCAGTACTTGGATGCAATCTCAAAAATGACAGAATGATCTCTGTTAGTTTCCAAGGCAAACCATTCAATATCACAGTAATTCAAGCCTATGCCCTGACCAGAAACAAGGAAGAAGCTGAAGTTCAACAGTTGAATGGTCTTCTATGAAGACCTACAAGACTTTTAGAACTAACCCCCCCAAAAGATGTCCTTTTCATTATAGGGGACTGGAGTGCAAAATTAGGAAGTCAAGAACCACGTGGAGTACCAGGCAAATTTGGCCTTGGAGGACAGAATGAAGCAGGGCAAAGGCTGATAGAGTTTTGCCAAGAGAACACACTGGCCATAGCAAATACCCTCTTCCAACAACACAAGGGAAGACTCTACACACGGACATCACCAGATGGTCAAGACTGAAATCAGATTGATTATATTCTTTGCAGCCAAAGATGGAGAAGCTCTATACAGTCAGCAAAAACAAGACCGGGAGCTGACTCTGGCTCAGATCATGAACTCTTTATTGTCAATTTCATATTTAAATTGAAGAAAGTGAGGAAAACCACTAGACCATTAAGATATGACCTAAATCAAATCCCTAATGATTATACAGTGGAAGTGAGAAAAAAATTTAAGGAATTAGATCTGATAGACAGAGTGCCTGATGAACTATGGAAGGAGGTTTGTGACATTGTACAGGAGACAGGGATCAAGAACATCTCCAAGATAAAGAAATGCAAAAAAGCAAAATGGCTGTCTGAGGAGGCCTTACAAATAGCTGTGAAAAGAAAAGAAGCGAAAAGCAAAGGAGAAAAGGAAAGATATACCCATTTGAATGCAGAGTTCCAAAGAACAGCAAGGAGAGATAAGAAAACCTTCCTCATGAAACATCCCACCCTCACCTTCTCCCAGAGTCCACAAGTCTGTTCTATACATCTGAGTCTCTTTTTCTGTTTTGCATATAGGATTATCGTTACCATCTTTCTAAATTCCATATATATGTGTTAGTATACTGTAATGGTCTTTATCTTTCTGGCTTACTTCACTCTGTATAATGGGCTCCAGTTTCATCCATCTCATTAGAACTGATTCAAAACATGTATATTATCTAGAGTGAAACAGATCACCAGCCCAGGTTGGGTGCATGAGACAAGTGCTCGGGCCTGGTGCACTGGGAAGACCCAGAGGGATCGGGTGGAGAGGGAGGTGGGAGGGGGGACCGGGATGGGGAATACATGTAAATCCATGGCTAATTCATTTCAATGTATGACAAAAACTACTGTAATGATGTAAAGTAATTAGCCTCCAACTAATAAAAATAAATGGAAAAAAAAGAAAAAAGAAAAAAAAAAGAAAACCTTCCTCAGTGATCAATGCAAAGAAATAGAGAAAATCAATAGAATGGGAAAAACTAGAGATTTCTTCAAGAAAATTAGAGATACCAAGGTAACATTTCATGCAAAGATGGGCTCAATAAAGACAGAAATAATACAGACCTAACAGAAGCAGAAGATATTAAGAAGAGGTGGCAAGAATACATAGAAGAACTGTACAAAAAAGATCTTCATGACCTAGATAATCACGATAGTGTGATAACTCACCTAGAGTCAGACATCCTGGAATGTGAAGTCTAGTGAGCCTTAGGAAGCATCACTACAAACAAAGTTAGTGGAGGTGATAGAATTCCAGTTGAGCTATTTCAAATCCTGAAAGATGATGCTGTGAAAGTGCTGCACTCAATATGCCAGAAAATTTGGAAAACTCAGCAGTGGCCACGGGATTGGAAAAGGTCAGTTTTCATTCCAGTCCCTAAGAAAGGCAATGACAAACAATGCTCAAACTACTGCACAGTTGCACTCATCTCACATGCTAGCAAAGTAACGCTCAAAATTCTCCAAGCCAGGCTTCAGCATTACATGAACCGTGAACTTCCAGATGTACAAGCTGGTTCAAGAGAATTCCAGAAAAACATATTTCTGCTTTATTCACTATGCCAAAGCCTTTGACTGTGTGGATCACAAGAAACTGTGGAAAATTCATCAAGAGATGGGAATACCAGAGCACCTGCCCTGCCTCTTGAGAAACTTGTATGCAGGTTAGGAAGCAATAGTTAGAACCAGACATGGAACAACAGACTGGTTCCAAATAGGAAAAGGAGTACTTCAAGACTGTATATTGTCACCCTGTTTATTTAACTTATATGCAGAGTACATCATGAGAAATGCTGCGCTGGAAGAATCAATATTGCCAGAATCAAGATTGCTGGGAGAAATATCAATAGCGTCAGATATGCAGATGGCACAACCCTTATGGCAGAAAGTGAAGAGGAACTAAAAAGCCTCTTGATGAAAGAGGAGAGTGAAAAAGTTGGCTTAAAGCTCAACATTCAGAAAACTAAGATCATGGCATCTTAGATCATGGTCCCATCACTTCATGGCAAATAATAATAATGTATCATTAACTGTGACCAACATAGCATACTTATGTAAGATGCTAATAACAGAGGAAACTAGATATAGAGTATATGGGACATTTCTTTGCCAACAAAGTTGCATCTAGTCCAGGCTATGGTTTTTCCAGTAGTCATGTATGGGTGTGAGAGTTGGACTATAAAGAAAGTTGAGGGCAGAAGAATTGATGCTTTTGAACTCTTGAGAGGCCCTTGGACTGCAAGGAGATCCAACCAGTCCACCCTTAAGGAGATCAGTCCTGGGTGTTCATTGGAAGGACTGATGTTGAAGCTGAAACTCCAATACTTTGGCCACCTGATGCAGAGAGCTGACTCACTTGAAAAGACCCTGATGCTGGGCAAGATTGAGGGCAGGAGGAGAAGGGGACGACAGAGAATGAGATGGTTAATGGTATCACTGACTCAATAGCATGGGTTTGGGTGGACTCCAGGAGTTGGTGATGGACAGGGAGGCCTGGTGTGCTGCAGTTCATGGGGTCGCAAGAGAGTCAGACATGACTGAGAAACTGAACTGTACTGAACTGAACTTTTATCCAGTGCATTCCATGCGTTCATTTCTTTCAGCACGCATTGAGCACCTACTGAATTTGCAGTGGAGATACAGAAATGAAAGACCTCATCCTCGGGCAGTCAAGACAGTGTGTTTGTGTTAGGATGCTGGACCATGCAGGGTAGGAGAGTCCCCCATGACAGGTGGCTGCCGAGAGATGACATGAATGGGATCAGAGAATTTTCCAAAGATGGGGACACTCAGAATTACACCCTTAATGGGCCAAGCTAGATCCAGAAAAACACAGGAGGATAAATGCATGGCCTGTATCCCCAAGGAGCTGAAACTCAACACAGGGAGCTCTATCAGTCTACAGCATAGCAGGATTACAAGCATTAAGTACCACAGGCAAAGTATTGAGAGAGGGCAGTCATTTCTCATTTTTTATTGATCAGTTGGATTATCAGCTATCTCTCTTTTTTCACTGAATTTTATTTGGGATATAACATGTGTATATTAACGTGTACAACATGTTAATTTGACACATTTATGTTATAGTGATTACCACTGTAGTGATGCTTAGCACTTCTATCATAATACATAGTTACCATTTATTATGGGGGGTTGTAAACATTAAAATCTAATCCTCTTAGCAAGTTTGATGATTATAGTACAATATTCTTTCCTATATCCATTTGAGTGTACATTAGATCTCTAGGACATATTTGTCTCTCATTGCATTTTTGTACTTTTATACAACATCTGTTCTCTCCAGCTATTTCTAAGACTGAATATTTGAACAAAGATGTCTCAACAGGGAAAACTGACTGAAGTCTATTGGTCCCTTAGTGTTACAAATATGGGTGACTCTTCAGATCTTTCAAATAGCAGATAAACCTAGAGAATAAAGGAGATTACCTGGGACCTATTTTCAAGATCAGTGAAAAAAGAGTTTGCATAACAGAGTACCCTTCCCTGATCAAAGGAATTAATCTGGGACAACATAGTTTGGCCACAGGTAAACAGGGATCTGATAAATACCCTTCTAAATCTCTTCATGACTATCCCAAAGCAAAAACACAAAAATTATGACACTTAATGAACAGATGATGACTCTTTTAAATAAGATAGACAGGGGCTTCCCTGGTGACTCAGTGGTGAAGAATCCACCTGCCAATGCAGGAGATAAGGGTTCCATCCCTGATCCAGCAAGATCCCACATGTTGCTAAGCAACTAAGCCCATGCTGCTGCTGCTGCTAAGTCACTTCAGTCGTGTCCAACTCAGTGTGACCCCACAGACGGCAGCCCACCAGGCTCCGCCGTCCCTGGGATTCTCCAGGCAAGAGCACTGGAGTGGGTTGCCATTTCCTTCTCCAATGCAAGAAAGTGAAAAGGGAAAGTGAAGTCGCTCAGTCGTGTCTGACTCTTCGTGACCCCATGGACTGCAGCCCACCAGCACATGCACCACAATTACTGAGCCTGTGCTCTAGAGCCCAGGAGTCACAACTACTGAGCCCATGTGTCACAGCTACTGAAGCCTGCGTGCCTGAGGGCCCACGCAACGAGAAGCCACTGCAATGAGAAGCCTGAGCACCGCAACTACAGAGTGGCCCCCACTCGCCACAGCTAGAGAAAGCCCACGCCGCAACAAAGACCCAGCTCAGCCCAAAATAAATAAATTTAAAATCATAATACATACAGAGCCACTGGGCAATATTAAACTGTGGCCTTTCATCCCATTGTGATCAGGAAGGCTCAAATGCTACTCACTTTAGGATTTTTTTCAAAGTTTGAGTTTACCACCCAGCACAGCCCTCACATATGCCCACATAATCTCTTTTCTACCAAAACTGACTTCAGTTTCATGCTGCACAGAACAAAGCTCCCCATTTATGTGTGAACATTCAAAGGACCTCACCATTGGGAGCCTAAGAGACTGCCACATAAAGTGTTGGGATATTTGAATTGCAAACCACAGCCTGAGGATCTCAACACATCTAATCTAATCTGGGACATGTTCCAAGCTCAAGAGCATCTCTGCATGGAAGCATCTCTCACAGTCAGTTTCTCAGGCCATTTCCCAGCTCCACACGTCCACTTCCCCAACTGTTTCTAAAGCGAACGTTTATAGTCTATTTCCATATTTTACTACAAGATATTTAAGGTCTTGACAAATACTAACTGACATTGCCACCATTCCAGTGAAAACTGGTGACCTGGAACTAATGCCGATGACTTGGTTGTGGCCAAAGACATTTTTTAATCCGTCAGTAATGTTTAGCAGAATCCTGCCCCAAATGCCTCTTTCACATCCTGGAAACATGGTTTAATTTCAGTCTTTAATAAATCCACAGTGCATGTTAAATAATCACAAAACTGAAGATTTATCACATTCAAGCTTGCTCTTTTTTGGGAAAAAAAAAAAAAAAAAAAACCAAGATGTTTTCAGAATCTCTTTTCTTAATAACACATAACACATTTGGCAAGGAGAATACTATACATTATTAATGGAACAATTGTTACTTCTAATTGCCCAATGCCTAGGGATTTCTGGATCCAATTAGAGTGGATTTGTGCCATTTATCTTGCAATCCCACTAGTAGGACATGGTACTATATGACCTTTGTTTGTTTTTAAAGGCAATTTTAGTAAACTATAGCAAGGTGAGGGACACTTTTCAAATAACACAATTAATATCAGAGGTGGTGAGATAACTAGCATCCCATGGAAAATAATAAGCAAATGCACTGACATATCCAGATGTCAATTATGAAGAATTTCTGTTTCCAAAAGACGTGCATGCATCCTCAGTTGTGTCCAAATCTTTGCAACTCTATAGACTGTGGCCCACCAGACTCCCCTGTCCATGTTATTTTCTAGACAAGAATAGTGAAGTGGGTTGCCATTTTCTACTCCAGGGGCTCTTCCCCACCCAGGGATAAAACCTGCCTCTCTTGCGTCTCCTGCATTGGTAGGCAGATTCTTTACCACTGCGCCTCCTGGGAAACCTTTCAAAATACAGAATATTTCAAATATACCCTGCTTATCTCTTATGTACTCAGCTTTACAAAATAGAAGAAAGAGGGTTTGGGGGTTTTTTGTTTGTTTGCTTATTTTTAATAAGTCATCTTAAAGAAAATTTCCAAGATAAAACAAATTGTCCAAAAGCCAATTAGTCTTCTTTTTCAGAAAGGAAGTGACATTGCATACTCATCATGAATATAGACAAAGAACTTGCAGCCTCAGTCAATATTATGATATTATGTGAACCTGAGAAAGGTACTTCATCCCTGAAATGAGGTAGCTAGGCCTGCTCACCTCTTATGAGGAGTAATTAAGGATAAGTGATGATTATTGAAAGCACACAGCACTCCTGTGTGGCAGGGAATTCTGGGCCTTTTAAAACAGTCACTTTGAGAGCATAAGACATGTTCAAGGTCACAGAGTCCTTCTCAGGTTGCTATTAACTGTTCCAGTTTGCCCAGGACTGGGGGCAGGACTCCCAACAAGCATGACGTTGAGTGCTAACACCAGCAAAGTCTGGGGCAGACTATGGGTTGGCCACTGAACTTCCTATTGCTCGGCTCATGTTAGAACTCTGTGCTGGGAACTGACTCTATAGTTGTCAGCTACAAATTGGCACTCACCTGTCAACTACAGATTGGCACTTGCCAAGAGCATCTGCCAGTGACTGAACAACAACAGCAAGGGCGTTTGTCATCTGCTTGTGCTGCAGCTGCTGACCTTCAACACCCCCTGAAGGGAATCCAGGGTGGAGAGTGAGGCACTCTGTGCTCCAGGGAAACTGGTGGAACAGGTCTTTAGATAGTTAGATATTTTTAGGGACTGATTTCATGATCCTAATCCTTGTATGGCCTCATATCTAGAAAAGCACTAAATCCCTTCATGGTGACATCAGCTTCTCCTGTCATGACTAACACAAGACCTTTTGCAAGTAAGCCCTTGATTGTAACTCCCCCTTCACCAAAATCTTATTATTGACCTACCCCCACTGCCTTTTTGGAGCAGTCTCTCAGAGTTATCCGAAGTGCTATCTTTTAGGCTGCAGACCTCATTTTGCCCCAAATAAAACTTAACTCGCAACTTTAACATTGTGCATCTTTTTAGTCAACATAGTATATGATCAATTATTTATATCTTTTTGAGCCAACAAATTTTGATTCTTCAGAATTCAGTTGGCTTTTTGAGATAAATATTTAAAGCCAGCCAACCGCCCCCACCCCCAACCCACCCCACAAAGGCTTTTCAAGGTGGGTTAAAAGTTTGATGTAAAAAATGAGAAGTGTTCATCAGTTATAGAGTTTTCTTTTTTGAGAGGTTCAGAAACAAAATTGAAAAAAAATTTTTTTTTTTAAAGTCCAGAAGGATTTTATAACCTTGCTGCTCAAAGTGCATCCACGGAATTAGCAATATTGGTATCATCAGAACTTGTTAGAAATGGACAAACCTATCCCACCCCAGACCTGCATCAGAATCTGCATTTCTGGAAGACTGTTGGGTGTCTGAAGCCATGATAGTTTGAAGAGCACTGTTTTAGAATTTGTTTAGCTCAGCTGGGAAAGAATCTGCCTGCAATGCAGGAAATCCAGGTTCAATTCCTGGGTCAGGAAGATCCCATGGAGAAAGAAATGGCAACCCACTCCAGTATTCTTGCCTGGAACCTCTCATGGACAGAGGAGCCTGGCAGTCCATGGGGTCGCAAGAGTCAGACACGACTTAGCAACTAAACCAACCAACCAACCAAAGAGGGAACAAACCTCCATAAAATCATTTGATAAGAGTTATAAAAATACAAACATTCCTGCAAGTCAAAGCTTTTTGATCAAGGAAATGAAAGACATTATTGTAATTTATGTTGTTGTGCCTTGTGAATTCTAGTTTCATAGTCGAGGAGGCTATAAAATGTAATTCAAGTCTAAATGAGAAAAAGCAAGTTTCTGACATATGTGGAGAAATCTATTTTGGAGTGGGAGACTTGAGGAGCCAATAAACACATATGTGTGGGTCAGTTTGATATTTGGACGTACTAGTCTGGGAATAAGCAAGTTCCAAAGGGGTACGTACATGATTTCCTTTTGTAAAACGATCTGGGGAGCTGTCAGCATAGGGACTGTACCAGATAATAAAGGGATAAAGGATTTTATAGAAGACAGCATTCCAGTTCTAGAGGGCAGCACAAACACCCTTTGGCAAAAGGAAAAAGGAAATCAGAGCAAAACCAAAAGGGTGATAAGCCAAAAGTAACTAAACATTTTCTAAATCTGTGTCTCTGCTTTGTAAGTAAGTTCATTTGTATCATTTCTTTTTAGATTCCACATATAAGGGATGTCATATGATATTTCTCCTTCTCTATCTGACTTATTTCACTCTGTATGATGCTCTCTAGGTCCATCCATGTTGCCGAGGGGGGGGGATAGTTAAGGAATTTGGGAAGGTCATGTACATACTGCTGCTATATTTAAAATGGATAACCAACAAAAACTTATTTCATAGCACATGGAACTCTGCTCAATGTTATGTCAGTCTGGATGGGAGGGGGTTTTGGGGGAGAATGGATACTTGCATATATATGGCTGAGTCCCTTCACTATACCCCAATACAAAATGTTTTTGGTGTTTAAAAAAATGCTTTTTTAAAAAGTAACTGGGTGGGATGTTTCAAGAGAACAGCATTGAAACATGTATATTATCTAGGGTGAAACAGATCACCAGCCCAGGTTGGATGCATGAGACAAGTGCTCGGACCTGGTGCACTGGGAAGACCCAGAGGGATCGGGTGGAGAGGGAGGTGGGAGGGGGGATCGGGATGGGGAACATATGTAAATCCATGGCTGATTCATGTCAATGTATGACAAAACCCACTACAATATTGTAAAGTAATTAGCCTCCAACTAAAAAAAAAAAAAAACTAAAAGTGAAATCTAAATGGATGACCATAACATGGTAGATTTAAATAATATAAAGGTTTAAAGGCTTTGCTTCCTAAAACAGAAGGTACATATTGTAACAGCAAATACAATGGGAGTCTGAATCCAAAATTCTAAATATTTCACATGGGAGAGCCAGGAGACTGAGTACAAAGTTTTATTTGTGTGTGTGCGCACGGACATTTATAAACAGGAAACATACAGCCTTCTTTTTGCCCATGGGGCATAAATTTACAGGAAGTGATTAGGCATATGGACACAAAGACGACACTAAGATTCCTTGAAGTGAATGAGCAAAGGACAAAAGAAGAAAATTTAAGTGGTTTTCAATGAAAAAAATAGTCTCCTAACTAAACCAAGTGTCAAAAAGGCAATAAAAATACAAAGTACAAGTTATTTAGATATAAGCACAACAATCAAGAATACTTCATTCTTATCAAAACTGGGATACAGCTGAATGCAAAGAAAATATATAGCTTTAAACAGTTTTATTTTTTAATTGAATATAATTAAATTAAAATCTCAAAATTCCTAAAGGAATTAAGGGACCTAATGAAATAAAATAAACTTTAAAAAGGATAGAAAAAACATGAAATAAATTGACTAATAATCAATTTATACATTAGCTGATTCAACAAACATTTATTGAATAGTACCTAGGAGTTACCATTGTTGTTGTTTGCTTTTTCCTACTTTTCTAGACTCAGTGAATACAGCAGTGAAGGAAAACCATTACCAAATAGAAGAACAAAGAATAATGGATGAATAATTGATGTAGATATTCCACCTTCAGTGAGAAGGAGCATAACTCCCTACTCTCTAAGTACAATATGGAAAGGAGGTGAGGGAATAGTAACTTTACTGTAGAGAAACCAGAAAAACATTTATCAGCCAGGTGATCAAGATAAACATCAACTGTGATATATTCTGTTCATAGTTTGTACCTTTGATATGATGTGATGACACTGGCACTTTTATCACCCTGGGCTTCCTCCTCAAGCCCCATAACCCCAGAGTAATCATGAAAGAAAAATCAGACATGTTTCAAGAGAAGAGCATCCTAAAAATTGCCTGACCAGTACTTTTCAAAACTGTCAAGGTTATAGAAAATAAGGAAACACTGAAATACTGTGGTAACTAAGAGGAGGCCTGAAGAGACAGGGAACCAACGTCAGTGTGGCATCCGTGATAGGATCCTGGAACAGGAGAAGAACAGTAAGTAAAACCAAGGGAATTCAAGGGATTCCCCAGCGGTCCAGTGGTTTAGACAGTGTTTTCACTGCTGGGGACACAGGTTCAATCCCTGGTTGAGAAACTAAGACCCTGCAAGCCATATGGAAGAGTCAAAAAAGAAAAAAAAAAAAAAAAAAACTAAGGAAATTCAAATAAAGAATGATGATAGTAAGTTAATAAAATAATAATGTATCATTAATTGTGACCAACACAGCATACTTATATAAGATGCTAATAACAGAGGAAACTAGATATAGAGTATAATGGGACATTACTTTGCCAACAAAGGCCCGTCTAGTCAAGGCTATGGTTTTTCCAGTGGTCATGTATGGATGTGAGAGTTGGACCATAAAGAAAGCTGAGTGCCAAAGGATTGGTGCTTTTGAACTGTGGTGTTGGAGAAGACTCTTGAGAGTCCCTTGGACTGCAAGGAGATCCAACCAGTCCATCCTAAAGGAGATCAGTCCTGGGTGTTCATTGGAAGAACTGATGTTGAAGCTGAATACTTTGGCCACCCGATGCAGACAGCTGACTCATTTGAAAAGACCCTGATGCTGGGAAAGATTGAGGCAGGAGGAGAAGGGGACAACAGAGGATGAGATGGTTGGATGGCATCACTGACTCAATGGACATGGGTTTGGGTGGACTCCGAGAGTTGGTGATGGACAGGGAGGCCTGGCGTGCTGTGGTTCATGGGGTCCCAAAGAATTGGACATGACTGAGTGACTGAACTGAACTGATATGGGAATTCTCTGCCCTAGCTGGTCATGCTTTTCTGTAAACTTAAAAATGTTCTAACAAAGTCATTTGAAATTTAAAAAACAAGTGGCTGAGTTTAGATAGCGATGTGCTGTCTGCTGGGCTTGGTTGCTCAGTCGTGTCTGACTCTTTGCAACCCCATAGACTGTAGCCCTGTCAGGCTTCCCTGTCCATGGGGATTCTCCAGGCAAGAATCCTGGAGTGGGTTTCCATTTCCTTCTCCAGGGGATCTTCCCAACCCAGAGATAAAACCCATGTCTCACTCATTGCAGGTGGATTCTTTACCATTTGAGCCACCAGGAAAGCAAAGTTACAAAGAATGTGAGATAGGATAATGTAACAGGATGTCCTGGGATGGGAGGATGGCTGGGAAGGGTGATCAGCAAAATTTCCTCTGCAGCATTTGAGCTGAGACTCTCATAATGAAGGACGGAGAGCTCAGGGAGAAATCTGAGGGGAGATGTTCCAGAGAGAGGGACAACATCAAAATAAAAAAGCAAAGGAGCAATTAAATTGAAAGCTGGTTATTCAGGAAGACAAAATAAGCAACGCTCTGGCATTCTGATTAAGGAAAAATGATAAAAGTATACAATGCAAAGACTAAGAAATAAGATATTGATGTATATTGAGAAATGAAAAGATTATGTGAAATTCACTGACATTGCATTGGGAACTGAATTTTTTAAAGTAAAATACAGATGACTAAAAGTAATAAGGCTGAAGAAAATAGAATAAAATAAAAGAAATTTAAAATATTGCTACAGATCTATTGTTTAAAAGTAAGCAAATACAGTCCATGGAATTTTCCAGGCAAGAATAGTAGTGTGGGTAGCCATTTCCTCCTCCAAGGGATTTTCCCAACTCAGGGATCAAACCCACGTCTCCTGCATTGCAGGCAGATTATTTACCATCTGAGCCACCAGGGAAGCCCTGTAAAATTTTAAGCAATAGACCATTCATATATAATTCAAATTATGTCAGAGAAAAGAAAACACATTTTATAATTAACTTTGTTAAGCCAGTATATCTTAATACTGAAGCCTGATAAACCTGGCATTGACAAATAAATTCCAATTTTATTTAAAAAGTTAAATGTATTAAACAGAATGTTAGTAAATGGTTTTCAGCCTTATAATAAACTATGACCAAGTATAGTTTTAGTTATATAAGGATGAATCAGCATTTCTATCCACTGAATTTATATTAACAAATCAAAACAAAAATATGTAATTATATCATTAGATGCTGAAATCACTTATGACACTTTTGCAAGAATCTTGACTTTAAATAAAAGAAACACCATTGGAAGCTTTGTAAGCATGAGAAACTGTTTATTAGAAACCAAAACAAACCATATTCATATTAAAGTCATAAATATCTCCCTCATTGCTATACTTTCCAACATCACTTTAGAGCAGCTAGCAGATGTAATAAGATGTGAAAATGAAATATATGTATAAATATTGGGAAATAGTATATAAAAACAATAATTATCCATTAAATTGTGCATATAGATATATAGAACATTCAAAAGTTCAGAGACTATATTAAGGCAACTGAGAAATAAGATAAATATAAACAAACAGTAATGCTATTTATACTACACAGTAACAAGAAAGAAAATAAAAATCTCAAAACTTTATTGTTTTTATTTTTGAGAGAGAGGAATATCTGGCTACATAAAATTTTGCTGCATCATGGAAATAGTTTTATTTTTTTAGGGGTCCATAAATTCAGGTATCCAGTTCTGCTGAGATGCCCAAGTACCAGTGAGACATAAACTAGTCCTGCATTTGACAGAGCCTCAGAATACTGAAATAATAATTCCCCAGAAGACAAACATCAACAGAATTCAGCTAGTGTACCGAGCTAATCAGCCCTACTGCCCATGTTTCCTATGTTTAAACTAGCTGTTTCTAGTTGTCTTCAGATGTATAATCTATTTCCAGCATAGAATTAATTACTGTGTGTTGATGAGACATGTTAACCACCTCCCACTCCCACCTCTGGCCTTCCAGCTTGAAGAGAAGAGAGAAAGCCATTTCCAAGGTACACAGCTTGGAAGGCCTGAAGACTGTCTCTTTGATGTGGCCTTTTGGTTTCACTGACTCATCCTCAGAGAAAACATGCTGAAGTTGTTGCAAAGATCATCTGAGATCTCTGCAGTGGTCAGCAATAATACATCTCTTTACAGTGCCTGCCTGCATCAACCCAGAAGCAGAGAACCAGGGTAACCTGCTCAAGTGAGTTGTGCTTTCCGTAGCAGAACAAGGTTTGTATTTTGTACATAAAGGAGAGGATTCTTTTTATTTTACTTCTTAGCAATTATACCTAAACCTCAAAAGTAAAGATTTCTTCCTATTACCAGTATCAAACAGGGAGATGGAGAGTGGAAGTGATGCGAATAAAGAAGAAAGTGAGAGGTGAGAAAACAGTTTCCTTTATCATGAAAGCAAGAACAAGGAGTAAGTTTTCCATGCAAATGAGAAGAAGAATCAAGTCTATTTATGTGAAAATAAAAATTAAGAAAGCACAACCCAAGAACCCAAGAGTATAACTTTTGAGTAAAATTGTCCCTATAAGAGAGGGTCCTATTGAGAAGAAATAAATATGTTTCCCTCTGAAACATACACATTTTGCCAAACACTTGAATCATCAGATAAATATCCAAGTCATGGAATCTATCACTACATCATTTCTTAACCTTAGCAAGTTAAGTTGAAAAATGACTTTTCTATAAGTGCCTAATGTTGGCCACAGCAAGAGCTCATTAAACTGTGAAGAGGGAGTATCACCGTTTACAATCGAACAGCGCAGCTAATGCTACTGCATTATCTATATCATGCAACCAGTTTAGCATCATTATAGTTTCATCAGATACAATAAAAATTGTTTATTAATTATTCATATTTTGTTTCTAGTATACAGGACCTAAAAATATATATATATTTATACAAAAGAAACACAAGTGTTGTTACCCTAAACATTTAGTTTTGACAACAGAAGACTCAGCTGAGCTTCAAAACATTGGATTTCAGACCTCATAACAGCACTGACCACTTCAGTGCTTTGAGAGTTCTACCCTGCCCTTCCCACAGGCTGCTCAGATGTTCTCACTGCCTGTTGTCACTACTAAGCCAGGGATAAACATACCATCAAGATTACCATCCTGTGCACAAAGTCAGTTCCAAATGCAATTCTGTCAGGTAGTATATTAAGGCCAATCTTTTAACAATCAAACTGGCCCTGCTACATACCTGCTTATGAAGGTGGTGTGTTAATTTCCCTAATATCTAACTCCCCTGACAGCTCAGTAGCAAATGGTAAATATTTTATTCATCAGGATAGTCTCAGAACCTGGAGCAGTACTTGGATCATGCATTCATGCATACTCAGTTGTGTCTGACTCTTTGTGACCCCATGGACTGTAGCCCACCTGGCTCCTCTGTCCATGGGATTCTCCAGGCAAGAACACTGGGGTGGGTTGCCATTTCTTCCTGCAGGGGGATCTTTCTGACCCAGGGATTGAACCTACATTTCCTATAGCTCCTGCATGAACAGGCAGAGTCTTTACCACTGAGCCACCTGGCAAGCCCTACCTGGCACACAGAAGACAATAAATACTTAGGTTGAATGGAGCCTATAAGAATCTTTGAGCTTTGTGCATCTGTAAAATGAGGATATTATAATTTCTTTAAATACTTCTGCATTGTTTCTTCTTTTACCACCATATTAAACATTGTTGGGATTAATACTTTACTCATGTGATTTTTCCATATTTTGAGTTCTCAAAAGGAGAATTAATGAGCCAAAGAATCAGAACATTTTTAAGATTCTTGCCAAACGACTTACATGAACAATGGCATAAGTAAACAAGGAAAAATAAATTTTACCACTTGTCATGAAGATTAGCTATTAAGGGTTTTTAAAAGAGTGGATAACTAGAGGGGAGAATGAAATGTTAATGATATTTTGTTGTAATTTGAATGGAATTAATTCTGTAAATTGAGCATTGTTTTCCGTTTAGTAATAGTTTCTTTTTTTTCTTTGGTCCATCAGCTGAAGAACTACTCCCCATTCTGCGTATGGGAGCCTTTCCCAGATATTTCATTAAACTTCGGCACCATAACTTTTTCGACAGTTTGGCTCCTTTGATATTCCTTCTCAAAAGTACAACAGGAGCCTTGAAAGCTGAAGTTTAGGTGATAATAGTTCTATTGCCAAGGATCTCTTTACTCAATGGACTTATATGATAGACCAGAGCCCCTAAGATTATTTACACTTGTGTTGATAAATACCTTTGGAGATTTTCATTCTGGCAGAATTAGTAAGTTATTTGGTAGAGTCAGGCCAGTTTTATGAGCCATAAATGATAGCTGCAGTAAGTCACAGTCAGGGACCAGCCCACACACAGAAACCGTATACCCACCAAACTTTCAGTGCTAATACAACTGACAAATGTCACCAAATCCTGTTATCTGTCTGGAGAGAAAAGTGTTCAGCAACACACTGATAGCCCAGAAGGTAGAGAATTGAATTAAGGCCAAGAAAAACCTTTGAGTGAATGGCAGATTCAAGATAATAGTGGAGTGATCAAATAAAACCTTCCCAGAAACCCAAGTCCTGATCAAATTGCTCTGTAAGTGCTCTGGGACTACTGGTCTATCTAACTTCTTTATGTTCATACAACTCAAGTATTTTTGGTTTTGGGGATAGACCCATTCAGGAATGTGTAGACAATCTAGGCAATTTGCAACAGGGCCCAAGGTGGAATCTGGTTTGTAAAGCTCAGAGGTTGGTATTATTGTATAAATGTTGATATGTGACTTCCAAAACAAGGCATTCTCATTGTTCTAGATATTCATTGCTTAAATGCTTGGAATGAAAGTAAGAGCCCAGGAATACTTATAAAAATATTTTAGATTTGAAAGGTCAAACATTCTTAATGATAACCCAAGGTGTGCACGGTGAGCTAAATGTTTACTTCTTCTTTCATTTCTATTTGGCTGAGGGATGCTTAATAAGAAGAGAAAGAGTATTTTTAAAATGTTCCTTTTCAAGAATTATTAATATATAAAAAGCTAAATGTCAACCACAGAAAAGTCAACAGCCACATTCTATGAAAAATTCATTTCAAGGGGAACTTTGTCTCCCACTGGAGACCATAGCTGAGTGGGAGAGAAAAGATAAAGTACAGTGGTTAAGAACAGAGACTGGAGATGGACAGACTTAGTCTAGTACCAGCTCAGCCTTTATTAGCTGTACAATTTGGAATGTGTTGCTAAATTCCTCAATTTCCTCATCTGCAAGATGGGGTTGATAATAACATTATCAACTTCACAGTGTTGTGATGATGAAGTGAGTTAAATATGTAAGAACACTCTGAACAGTGTCCAGCACATAACACCAAGTATTCTCCATATGAGATTATTAACATCTTGCAAATAGTATATAAGTGTACTCTTTAGAACCAACATCACCAGGGTACATAGTAGGTGATTCATAAATAACTGTTGAATAAAAGGATGACTATAAAGACTTTTCTACTAGGATTTCTTGAAAGGACAGCATTTCCTTGTGTCTTCAAAGTATGACAGCGCAACACAGGACTGAAAATACAGGTACCTTTCAGAAACGATTCCAGGGTGCAGGGTGCATGTACCTGAATGCAGCAACAGAATGAATAATGAGAGAGTGATGAACAGTATCAGATAAAAGACAAGTAAGAGTCTTAACGCAAATCCAAATGGCTGAATTAATGCAAGTACAATTTTCTTGGCATAGCCCAGGCCTGCCTTTCTACTCTTTACTGATAAAGCCATGACTATTACACCATCTGGAACGGGTCAAGATGAAGTGGAGATTCTGATCTCATCCTTAATTATTTCTTCATTCAAGTGGGGGTTGGAGAGTGGGTAGGAAAGTTTCAGGGAAGGATTTTTCAAATGACACAGATTCACTAGTAAAATGCTCAGGAGCTGATGTAGGCCTATTTAATCTCCAAGACATCTGAAACAACACAATGTCAGCAGTGACTTCTTATCCTGGAAAATCCCAGAGTCGTTTTTAACTTTTTTTTTTTTTTAATCCATGTACTTAGTAGTCACAGCACTCACCACTAAAATGCAATTCTTATTTTTGGAGTTAGAAAGAGCAATGTATTTCCTAGGAACCGCAAGATAATAGGATGGCTAGACACACAGCTCATATCATTCAAAATGGAGACAGACTGGCTTTACCAAGGTGGAACATAGCCAGCCTCTACAGTGTTTATTATGATCTGGGTGTGGCATCACCATTTTCATCTTATACACAATGGGGTAAAAGAGTGGGCAAGGAAGTGAGTAAGATAATGAATGCATGATTGAATGAACACATACAATGAAGTTAGAGAAGGTACTGACCTACAAAAGATTTTAGAAGAAAGAGTCAGGGCCTTTCCCAGTCATCAAATCTTGTCAAGAATGGATTTCATTTTGGATACCAGCTTGTGGTTAGTGGCTACCATATTGGATGGTGAAGGCTAGGTGAATCCCCTTGACATCTCTATTCTTCTCTGTCTCCTTCACACTGTTTTTCTTTTTTTAAATCTGCTACTTACCTATTGGGATGCTTCACTGGCTCCTGCTTTTGTGACTCTGTATACCTTCTACAACTGTTTTTGGGATAGCTGACATTCTACATTGCCAAAATCTAACCCTTTGTCTTCTCCAGTAAAACAGTTACTCTTCATTAATTTGTTACTTTGGTCACTGGCATGATCCTCCACCTAGTTTCCCAAGCAAGGAACCATTCTCTCTCCCTAACCCCATCCAATTGGTTATCAATTCTTCCTACACTGATATATCTCTTTCAAAAAACATTTCTTAAAATCTGTTCCCTACATTCCAACTACCACTGTACACTCTAAATTATCAATTCTTTCTTGTATTTTAACCAATATTCTTCTAACTCGGGGATTCTCACTTACGGCTGCATGCTAAAATCACGTACGGAATTGAAAACATGACCAGGGCTTGGATCCATTTCAAGAGATGTGGTTTTCTTCAGGATGGGGCAGGGCCTAGGCACTGCTGAATGAAGCACAAGCTGGAATCAAGAATGCCAGGAGAAATATCAATCACCTCAGATATGCAGATGACACCATCCTTATGGCAGAAATTGAAGAACTAAAGAGCCTCTTGATGAAAGTGAAAGAAGAGAGTGAAAAAGTTGGCTTAAAACTCAATATTCAGAAAACTAAGATCATGGCATCCAGTCCCATCACGTCATGACAAATGGATGGGGAAATAGTGGAAACAGTGGCTAACTTTATTTTTTTGGGCTCCATATCCAATAGTCATGTATGGATGTGAGAGCTGGACTGTAAAGAAAGCTGAGCACAGCAGAATTGATGCTTTTGAACTGTGGTGTTGGAGAAGACTCTTGAGAGTCACTTGGCCTGCAAGGAGATCCAACCAATCCATCCTAAAGGAGATCAGTCCTGGGTGTTCATTGAAAGGACTGATGTTGAAGCTGAAACTCCAATACTTTGGCCACCTGATTCGAAGAGCTGACTCATTTGAAAAGACCCTGATGCTGGGAAAGATTGAGGGCAGGAGAAGAGGCGGACGACAGAGAATGAGATGGTTGGATGGCATCACTGACTCAATGGACATGAGTTTGGGTGGACTCCAGGAGTTGCTGATGAACAGGAAGACCTGGTGTGCTGCAGTCCATGGGGTCGCAGAGTCGGACACGACTGAGTGACTGAGGTGAACTGAACTGAATGTGACTTTAGTGGAGTCAGACTTCAATATCACTCTTCTTGTTCTTATCTCTGGCTCTGGTTTTGTCCCCCTACAACCACACCCTGAAGAAGTACCAGGATGCTCCATCTATAATGTTCATCTACCCATTCTGCCTAAAACTCTTCAGTGATTGCCCATTGTCTAGAAAGTGAATCCCAAATTTCTTAACTATCTGTGGCCTCTCTACGGCCTCTCTACTTATGCCCTGACACTGCCTCACATCTTTTGTTCCACTTACTTCAGCCCTGGGCTCATTCTCTCTTCTTTATTCACCATGTTGATCCCTATTCTTCACCTGGTTAGCACCTGGTTTGGTTTAGTCACTAAGTCATGTCCGACTCTTGTGACCCTATGGACTATAGCCTGCCAGGCTCCTCTGTCCATGGATTCCCCAGGCAAGAATACTGGAGTGGGCTGCCATTTCCTTCTCCAGGGAATCTTCCTGACCCAGGAATCGAACCTGGGTCTCTTGCTTTGCAGGCAGATTCTTTCCCGACTGAGTGCCTATTCATCCTTAAATACAGCTTCAGCATCACTTTTCTGAGAAGTTTTTTTTCATCCTAACTTGCTGTGTACCACTGCTCTGTGCGTGGCACACCCTGTGCACACCTCTATCAGTGCATTTGTAAGACATCGTAAAACTGGTTACATACACATGCATCGTCCACTTCCCCATGAGCTGGTTTTCTCAGGATACTCACGCCCTGTGCCTTTGTCCCCTTTTAGTTAGTAATAGTGCCCCATTTTAGTCCCCAGGATGTCTTAACATGGATGGGAAATTGATAGTCATCCTACCTGTGAGATCACAGAGGCCAGTGACCCAGTTCTATTCTTTGTTCTAATCTCCATGCCTCATACAATTTCTAAAACTTGGTATATGTTTGTATGCTCAAAAAATGAAGGAAGGAAGAAAGGTATTATGTAACTGGCAAGCTATCTTATCCTCTTCAGAAGCAACCTTTAGGAAAACCTATGGAAAAATCTAAATCAAGTTTTATCTCAAAGGAATGTCTGCACTCCTATATTCATTATGGCATTATTCACATTTGCCAAGATACAGGGTTAACTTGTGTTCATCAATGGATGAATGGATAGCGAACATGTGAGATATGTGTACATACATATACACACACACATACAGACATATATACACACAGAAATGTTATTTGCTCTTACAAAAGAAGAAAATCCTGTCTTTTGTGACATGGATGATATTGGAGGACATTATACTAAGTTCATTAAGCCAGACACAGAAAGACAATTACTGAACGATCTCACTTGTACTTGGAATTTTAAAAAGTGAAACTCAAAGAACCAGAGAGCAGAATGGTGACTTCTAGGGCTAAAAGGTGAGGGAAATGGGAGATTTGGTCAGAGTGTATCACGTTTTAGTTTTTCAATATGATTCAGTTCTGGAGACCTAATACTATCTTGGTGACTACAGATAACAGCACTGCATTATAGACCTGAAACAGAGAAGGCAATGGCAACCCACTCCAGTACTCTTGCCTGGAAAATCCCATGGATGGAGGAGCCTGGTAGGCTGCAGGCCTGGAAAATCCCATGGACGGAGGAGCCTGGTAGGCTGCAGTCCATGAGGTCGCCAAGAGTCCGACATAACTGAGCAACTTCACTTTCACTTTTCACTTTCATGCATTGGAGAAGGAAATGGCAACCCACTCCAGTGTTCTTGCCTGGAGAATCCCAGGGATGGGGGAGCCTGATGGGCTGCCGTCTATGAGGTTGCACAGAGTCAGACACGACTGAAGTGACTTAGCAGCAACATAGACCTGAAATTTGCTAAGGAAGTAAATGTTCTTACCACATACACAAAAAAGATAACCAAGTGATGTGCCAGATGTGTTAATTAGCTCAATTTTGGTAATCTCTCACAATGCACACATATATCAAAACACCACGTTGTACACTGCAAACATACACAATTTTCATTTGTCAATCATACCTCAATACATCTGGGAAAAGAGAGAGAAGTGATTAAATTTACAGAAAATAACACAGAAACAGGGCTTCCCTGGTGGCTCAGTGGTGGAGAATCTGCCTGCAGTGCAGGAGACGTGGGTTCAATCCCTGGGTCAGGAAGATCCCCTGGAGAAGGAACTAGAAACCCACTCTGGTATTCTTGCTTGGGAAATCCCATGGACAAAGGAGCATGGTGGGCTATAGTCCATGCAGTTGCAAGGGTTGTATACAACTCAGAGACTAAACCACCACCACCAAACACAGAAACAAACTGTAATTGCTTCTCAAAACTATGACTATTGAGTGTAAACTGTAGTTTTCTCAGCCTGCCATCACTTTGCATACTTCTGGGTGTCCTCTGGACCATAGGGATGTGGATAAGTCATCAGGTGGGTGAGGACCAAAATCTAGATGATTCCTGGGAATGACTCCAGCCTGTGTCTGTTCTCAAAAGGGCAAGAATGCTTATTGTGGCCAAGGATGTGGGCTCTGGTGTCAGGCTACCTGCATCTGCATTGTGTTCTTCCACTGGGAGGACACATGACTTGGACAAGTTATGTAAACTCTCTAATTCAGCTTTATAATGAAGAATAATGTACCTACTCACACAATCACAGAGAATTAAATGAGGAAAACTATGCAGGGAGTTCATCATGGTGCCTGTCACAGAGAAAGCCCGAGAGAAACAGTGACCCTTATGCTTTTACCTATTTTATTTATTGGACTTAAAATAATATGTCACTTGAAGAAGAGATTTGCTTGCATTAAAAAGAAATACTTTGTGAAAACACGGTTCTAGAAATGTTTGACTATAGAGATTTCAACCTGACTCTCCCTTGGGATCTCTGTAACTTGAGTGGCTGATGGAGCCAGTGTTACTCCTTTCCTCCGCTATTCAGAGACACAAGCCCATGCCCTGCCTGCTCCCTAGAACATGTTAGTGGCAAAAAATAAAAAAAACAGCAACCCATGACTTCAATTTCAGAGCAAGCCACAGGTGCTGGTGGGTGCCAGCTTCTAGCAGCACAGCATAGAAAGAAATGACGCTCTTGCCAGTGTTGGGAATATGACTGCAATATACCTATTACAAATATTTACCTTTTTAGCTGGAATACCAGGGGACACTAGGGTTTCTGTTTGAATAGAGCTTTGAGGCAGAACTCATTGAAATGACACGGAAAGCTTTGCATAAATCAACTCTTTTATGATTATATTTGTAACACATCATGCCATCAGACTGCAAAATAAAGCTTGAGAGGACAAAATAGTCCCAGTTATTTATATATAAGTCTTGTTCCCAAAGCAGATTTGTGGACAACTTTGCATAAAATATAATAGGAGATATTTCATTCTTGGAAAAAAAGGACTATCAATAGGGTTGAAAAAGCAGTGGAATTTAGGGGTTACAGTCTAGGGATTATAGCTGATATCTTTGGAGTCAGACACACGTTTAAGAAAATAAAGCATTTTGAGTATCAAGAACCAAAAAAGATGCAATAAGCCTTAACTCTGATAGTAATAATAATAGTAATTCTTAAAAAAATTTATTTTATATTGGATTATACTTGATTTACAATGTTGCATTGGTAATTATTAATACTATTATTTTACAAAATTCCAGCAAAGATGATTAGGTTGTTTTTCATCTTATCCTGTTATTTTTTCCTGCTGCTGTTGTTTGTGATTTTTAGATCAATCCCAAAATATTCACATAGACTACAATCATTTCAATACTCTCCAAGGAGTTAGCGGATCACACCAAGCTATGGGAATGAGATTGAGGTATCTGTGTTTTTATGACCAGAAGGCAAGATAACTTGTCCTAAAACTGTTTGATCTTGTTACCATTTTTGCTGAATACTTTGAGTCACGCAAGGGTACAGAATGCCTTTTATTCAAAGCCTTTCAGAAGAGAGATTACATCGACAGAAATTCAGAGCAAGCTGCTGAAAAGCTGTATTAATCCAGATCCCGGGCTATTACACTAAATATTTGACAGGAATCCAAATTTTCCTGTAGCCTTCCCCTAAGAAGATAATCTTTCATAATTTTAACTGTGAAACGGGAGGACTTGATCTTTTGAAATGGAAAGGGTGAGCCTAATTGAATTTCCTTCTTTGGTTTCTTATTAAAGATGGGACCAGATTGAATCATATTCAATTAATGATTATATGTAGACATATTGATCTTCGCAGAAGTCGAAAATAAGATTAACAAAAATAGAAAAAGATGTAGGGGGCAACGGCGCCAATTCAACACTTAAAGGCCCAGGCGTATGTAAGAGCAAAGACCTATTTCAATGCCATATATTTATGTGATTTGGAACAGGCTGGGCCATTGTTTTTCATCAGCTCAAGAACTGAGTGGAAAATTGTGTGATACTGAGCATCACCTTTGAGGGAAAAATAAACGTATAAATGCCTCCAAGGATAATCAGGGCACACTATTCCGACCTGTCCCCTCTGCTGACTACCCACCAGATACACCACGATCCTGGGAGTTGCTGACCCAAGGGACACCCATCATGTTCACTTCTCAGCCCACCCACCTGTTTCCCAGCCACTGCAGCTCAGCTTTTAAAACTGTCATCTTCCACAAGGTTCTAGTAACCACAGAAGCAAATTTTATGGACTAATAATTGTGATATGAGATCTGACAAGTACATTCAAATATTTTAAAACTGCAACTATCAAAGAGTGCAGTCTCCATAAAACTCTCCCTCTGTAAACTTTTCTGGGATATTTTTTCTTCTATATCTTAAACACTGGCATTTTAACAGATAATAACAGACTTACATCTCTATTTGTATAGTGGACCCATGGCAGTGGTGTGAGTGCTTCTAGGGCACACTGACTGACTCTTCTGTTCTTAGGTGACCACAGTACAAAACATACAGGAGGAGCTTGATTAGTACTTCTCTAAATGCAGTTGGGTGTGTGTGTGTGTGTGTGTGTGTGTGTGAGTTTGAGGGGAGGAGGTGGTACTAGTTTGGGAGCCAGAATCTAGACAAAACATACAGGAGGAGCTTGATTAGTACTTCTCTAAATGCAGTTGGGGTGTGTGTGTGTGTGTGTGTGTGTGTGTGTGTGTGTGTGTGTGTGTGTGTTTGAGGGGAGGAGGTGGTACTAGTTTGGGAGCCAGAATCTGGAATTTTCATCCAATCCCTGACTTTTGACATCTGTGTGAGCCTGAATCAGTCTGGAATGGGCGTAATAACCCATAATGAGGCCCACATTGTGATGATGTTATATGACATTTGTGCAGTATCTGGTGGGCAGTGGAAGTTCAATTTATAGTCATTCCCTTATTGAACAGAAACCCCGACCTAAGAAAGATTTTGGGATAAGAGAAGGACTGCCTCATAAGGCAGTACTCATGAGCAAGGACATTGGAACCAGACTGCCTAAGTTCAAACCCCAACCCTAAACCTTCTGGCTGTGGAATCTGGGGCAAACTGCTTAACATTTGTACATCTTAGTGTCCTCACCTGTGAAATATGGATACTGCCAGTATCCGTGTCCCTAGAGAGTGACGGTGACATGAGTTAACACCTGTGCGTCCCTTACGAGGGCTGAAACAGACAAGTACGTGGCTTTAGTATTACCAAGGATGACACTACCTAAGACACACAAATGAACTTAGTTTACTATAAGGTCTCTGAAACTCTGACTCTATAGTTCTGCAAAGAAAACATATATACTCTTTCCTTTAAAGTCCCACAAATAAAATAACATAGCATACATACTGAGACAGTCCCCAATGTCTACACACACACATCAGAGTTTCATCTTTTTCCTTCCTCTGTCACAACTCACTTATCTGCTACATGCAGTATCTAAAGGTCCACCAATTTATGACCTGTCATAACCAGCTAGGAAGCTGGCTTGAAAAAGAGATCTGAACTCAAACCCAATATTCAACTTGAAGATTGTCAGAATATGTCTTCTCTAGCCATGGTCTTTTTGGTGAGCCAGAAGTGCCTTATCTAAAATAGATGCTTGAAGAGCAAAGGTCTGGACTCAGAGCCCAGAATTAAGATGAACTTTCACGGAAACACGGAACGAAGTTCATCAGTGTCTAAATATGAAGCCTCGTCCAGCAGATTGGCTGTGTCAGCACAAAGAGCATTACAGAACTGGCTGGAAGTCTTCAGAGGACGGGGAAACAAAACACCTTCCAAGAGTAGGTACAATTATTCACACAGCTGCACATCAGTGAACGTGCAAAATAACCTGGGGACTCCAAGACAGGTAACAGAGTGGGCTCAGCATCAAGAAGAACAATGAGCTAAGATAATAAACTAGTTCTGTGACTTATTCAGTATTTAAGTTCTTTGAAACAACACTCTGCTGTCGACCACCATCCCACACATCTTCCTTGCTACTGGCCTTGCTGCTTCCTCTTCTCTAGTCACCAGTCGTTTACAATGACTTTCACAGGACACTCCAGCTGCTTTAGATATTTCCCAAAACAGCTCAGGAAAAACTCATATCATTGCCGTGATTTTCATGCCGTGATTTTCATGTATATACTTATACCAGTCTTCTCTGTATCAATCTTGTTCTTTCAGTTCTTCTGTCATAGAAACTCTGCCAAGTACTGTTCTTTTTCTTATACCCAAATAGGATTCAAATGCATTTCAAATCAGGCAAACAATAAGAATTGGGCCCACATGGCTTTCAGATGGAACAGAATGTAACGACTAAAAAGACCAAATGAAGAAACAGACAATGTGATTTCACAGGAAAATCTTAAGTACAGAGGAAGGCTTATTACCAGAGAGTTACCTGCAGCCTTTCACGGGAGCATCAGGTAGATGTCTAATGAAACCTGAGTTCTTGGGAGAGGCGTCAGACATAAAGAAGGCTATTCTGGTGCTCGGAAAGGGCAGCTACTGTCTCACAACGAAGCTCTGTTCAGTGACAGAAAAGGAGTCAGGGACACACATCAAGACAGGAAGGAAGAGGAAGAGGAAATAGAATAGAGTTGCAGTGATTGAGCTGAATAAATGACTAGACAGTTATACAGATAGGAGGAGCTAAGGCGGTAATGACAAAGAGAACCATCCTCTGGAAAGACTTCCCTGCTCCACTGTGCCTACCAAAACCTTCCTCATGTCTGAGTCACTGCAGAGATTCACATCCCTGTAACGACTCCAAGGCACCTAGCAACTCCCCCCTGACATCTGATGGACTTACTCTTAGTACCAGTGCTTGTCAACTAGGGGGGATTTTTGCCCCCGCAGGGGACACTGCCAATGTCTAGAGACATTTCTGGTGGTCACAACTGGGAGGATGCTATCTCTAGTGGTAAACAACAGGGAGGCCACAAAACATCCTACCATGCTCAGGACAGCCACACAACAGAGGGTCAATCACGCAGTGGTTGAAAACGCTGCTCTGTATCACTGCTACCTGGCCCCAAATGCTCATGGCCTTGAACTTTAGCTCCATTTACTGGGTATATGCATTGAGTCTCTGTGTACCTTTAAGTATTTTTGGAACATGGACCACACGATACTTGATGCCATTGCCCAGTATGCTGGGCACAAGGCCTTGCAAGTGGTAGGCAGTGTGTGAATGGGAGAAGAGAAAAGACAAGATGTGTCTATTTTTCTGTTAGTCAAGGCTGAAGCCTTTTGGCAGCTTTAATGGCAAATCTCGCTGGGCACAGAAGGGCATGGCAAAAAGCATCATTTTCTATTTGATCAAGGGGTGAGAAGTGAGGGCTAGACTGCCGCATCATTTCCATTAGTTGATGAAAGAAAACAATGAAAGATGGGCATTCTAAATGATGCTTTTACATATGATTTAGAGAAATGTCCCAAAGCTGTCCAGGCCAGGTAAAAATTCATCTGCCGCCTCAGGATGCTGCTGAGTTCCTACTGGTCCTTCCCACGGCAATGACTGCAATGAACCTGGGTTTTTGAAGCTTTAGCGGAGCAGAAATAACACAGACAACCTCTCACTCCCTCTTTTCCTCTTCTTCACCCTCTTCCCTACTGCACTTTTGTTGTATCTTCTTTCCGTTCTGGTTGGCCAGGGAAAACCACAAATCACTGACCCAGGTTGATGTGGCCAGCCTCACCTTTGCCGTAAGTCCCTCCTAAGGTCCACACCATGCTGGCCCTTGAGTGTGGCTCTCTTATTCTACTGCTTTATGATTGGTACCTCAAAAGTTGTTGCCCGACTGGACTGAGGACTGGCTCCCTGGTGCTATGACAATGCATTACCCACCTTTAGTCCAGCCAGCTCCGACAGCAGCACTAGGTACATATAACATACCCTATATGTGTCTGTTGAGCCCGTGAAAGGGGATATTTGTGGCCTCTGAGATGAAGCCAGTTCCCAACCAGCATAGCATGGAAGCCTCAGGTGAGGCCATCTCAGATAGCTGCTCAGACGGCAGAGGCTGCAGGCTTGAAGACAATCCTGCCTGGGAAAAAGAGGTAGCCACTAAGTTCTTGTTCCAGAACATTCTTGTCAATAGCTGCATGTAAATTTCTGAATATTCATCTCTAATTTGAGGCTAGATGTTATTTTAAGTGATAATGAACTGCATTATTCCAGACAACATATTTGCCAAAATGTAGCTTTTCTTTCTGTACTTATCCTCTTAGGTGGCTAAAAAAATACAAAAATAGAATCTTAAACTAGTCACTCCAGAGTTTTCTCAAGCCAGTGTCACCAGAGATGCAGGCTTAAGGGATGTCACCATGTGAACCTCACAGACTCCTCCAGGGGAGGGAGAAGAGCTCTTCTCTTGTCCTGCTCTTTCTGTTCAGTGCTGGCCTTTGCTCTAACCTTGCCTCTTCTTCCTGGAATTTAACAGAAGCAAACAATCATGCTCCTCAGTGCTGGCCACTGATTGGTCTGCAAGATCCCATAACTCCACTCAGACTACATGGCAGGGCAAAGCACTGAGGTTCAGTCCATCCCTAGTAGGAACCTTCCCGTTTCCTCCTGATGTTCTTCCATGGACCCTCCTCTCTATAGCTCACTTTTGGACTCTACTTGCAGGAACTTTCTGAGAACTTTGAGCTGACTCCAGCCTCCCTGGCATGAATCACCCTACCACGCCCACTGTGCCACACAGCCTAGGGCATGTGCCCCAAGGCAGCTGCTCTATATTTAGCCAGGCCACAGTCATGCACAGTCCCACTTTCTTGTGACTCCCAAGCTTCAAGTAGGCTTCCATCAACTGCTGCCCCAGCTCATCCCTGAGTGTCCTGCTCCCTTTTCATACATGATCTTTCCTCTTCAGTGCTGTTTCTCTGCTGGAAAAAGGGAGTGGGGGAAATATGAGTAAAGGGACCAGTTGAGTACATTTTCATTCTCCTGGTGATCTTTCCTGTGTTTGAACTTAAGGGCTGACATTTGAAACTAGAAGTCAAGATTCCAGCAAACTTTTTCACTGATATGTTTCAGTGAAACATATTCATTTCACACCACTGCCAGGGCAACTGGCTGCTCCTTCCTAATTGCATGCAAGATGCTTAATCAATGTACAAGAAAAACCTGGCAGGTATAAAATTTTGAGACATTTCAACTCCTGGTGAGTGCTTTTAAATATGGCCCATTGTTGATTATTTTTTTAGTCTACTTCATTGTCCAAAATTCCCTTTCTCATGACTGACCTACACAAGGCCTTTAAATACAGCTGGTAGGTGTCCAGGCCTCCAACATTTTGCCCCATTTTCTAGATGAGAAAAGAGATCAGAAAGAATGAAGGACTGAACCCTCTTACATTGTTGGTGGGAATACAAACTAGTACGGTCACTATGGAGAACAGTGTGGAGATTCCTTAAAAAACTGGAAATAGAACTGCCATATGACCCAGCAATCCCACTCCTGGGCATACACACTGAGAAAAACAGAACTGAAAGAGACACATGTACCCCAATGTTCATCGCAGCACTGTTTATAATTGCCAGGACATGGAAGCAACCTAGATGCCCATCAGCAGACGAATGGATAAGAAAGCTATGGTACATATACACAATGAAATATTACTCAGCCATTAAAAAGAATACACTTGAATAATTTCTAATGAGATGGATGAAACTGGAGCCCATTATACAGAGTGAAGTAAGCCAGAAAGATAAACACCAATACAGTATACTAACACATATATATGGAATTTAGAAAGATGGTAATGATAACCCTATATTCAAGACAGAAAAAGAGACACAGAGGTATAGAACAGACTTTTGGACTCTACGGGAGAAGGCGAGGGTGGGATGATATGAGAGAATGGCACTGAAACATCTATGTTATCAAGTGTGAAACAGATCGCCAGTCCAGGCTGGATGCATGAGGCACATGCTCGGGGCTGGTGCACTGGGATGACCCAGAGGGATGGGATGGGGAGGAAGGTGGGAGGGGGGTTCAGGATGAGGAATACATGTAAATCCATGGCTGATTCATGTCAATGTATGGCAAAAACCACTACAATATTGTAAAGTAATTAGCCTCCAACTAATAAAAATAAAGGAAAAAAAAAAGAATGAAGGACTGATGTGCTCAAGTTTTTGGGAACACAGTCTAGAAAAGTGCCCACAGTGTCTTAGGGTGGTTTAAGTACAACAGAACAACTAACATAAGGTCATGAGGACCCCAGGAAGTTTTCAAACTATAAAGAACATTTTAAGACAAAAACTGGAAGGATTTATTTTTTTTAGAGCTATCCATCTTCTGGTATTGCTTAAAAAATACCTTCTTGATATAGTCTGCAAGAGAGACCCAGTGTACCTCTCTCTCTCCTGTCAAACAAGAGGATAATGAACCTTGTTCGCCTTACCCCAGAGGAGGGGGTTGAAAGGATAAAGTGAGATGACAGACGTAAGACATCAATCTCAAGTCAGGAGATGATTAGAAGTCTCCCTGTGTGTTACTTGTGAGCACTGCCGGGGCACCTCCCCAAACCCTGGTCTTTGGTTTCCCACTTATTGGCTCAAGCAGAACAAGAGTTCACTCCTCACTTGACTGCTAGCCTCTCTTAACACAAGACGTGACACCAGGCCAGGCAGTGGCCTCCTTGCTTCTTTGAATCCACCTATTCTCTAAATGTTCCCTCCTCAGCTAATGTTTTGCACCTTTACCCAATATGATTCTCCCATGGATTGTGCTCTCCATGCGAAGAACTGTTTGAATACTTTGCCTTTTAAGATCTCAAGGAGCGAGGAGAGATGTTAGTTGTTAATAAGAAGTGATTTCTTGGATCATTCTGTTTATCTCCTAAGAGGATGCTAAACATTGCTAGACATTCTCTTGTGACTGATTCATTCAGGAAATGAAATAATTTATTAAAAGGTGATTTTCCTTATATGAAAGGGCAAGTTACAAAAGTATTAGATAACGTGAACTTCTTCTCTCATGTTTCACCGCCTTGACACAGCCTCCATATCTAGGTAGATCTCAATTAATATGCATAAGTTGCTTCAGTTGCATCCAACTCTTTGTAACCCTATGGACTGTAGCTCGTCAGGCTCCTCTATCCATGGGATTCTCCAGGCAAGAATACTGGAGTGGGTTGCCATATTCTCCTACAGGGATCTTCCCAACCCAGGGATTGAATTCAAGTCTCTTATGTCTCCTGCATTGACTGGCGGGTTTTTCTTTTTATTACTAGCACCACCTGGGAAACTCTAATAGGAGAGATGGGTTATTTAAAAGAAGGAAGTTGTGGTTAGAAAGTTTTGCAAGTTGAATCTTACAGCTTTAGTCAAAAATAATCATTCAACACCAATCCTGAATAGGCTACAATACATAAGGACTGTGGGGAATATATTAAAAATGAAATGCAAAGCAACTAGTTCTTAAATAAAACTAGGATTTTTTTAAAGTGCTAGTTGTAAAATGTTTTTCATACATATCTGACTTAATTCTCATTAAAAAATCTGTGATTTGGCTATTATTGTTATGACAGTTATGTAAGCAAAAAATGGAGACTGACTTTGGCAGACCTTCGATTAAAATTCCAGATCCCCTTCCTTCAAACTCCAAACTCTTCCCACCACACAAGGCTCAGAACTTTGGTTTGCCACAATCCGTGTCCCTCACGGGAGTGGACACAAGGTGCTATCTGGTTCTTTCAGGAGCAGGCACTTCTTATGCCCTGGATCAACTGAATGAAGATGCAAAGAAGCAGGTCAAAGTCAAGGATGAAGTGTAAAAGTGCACTTCTGGAGGGCATCTGTGCAGAGCTGTCAGCTGGACTTACGAAGAGGATGAGCTGGTCCGGGGGAGAGGGGAAGGGCAGGGAGAAGCAGTGAGAAGTGAGGGGAAGGAAGAGCAGAGATGGGAGGGAAGATGAAGAATGCAACTTAGAAATATACACTTAGTAGGTGAGAAAGAAGAACCAGAGAAAGTCACCAAAGGACGACCTCCAAGTTCCAAGCATGATCCCATATTGTAAAGTAATTAGCCTCCAACTAATAAAAATAAACGAAAAAAAAAAACACCTAAATGCAGAAGGTCAGTTAAGCAAGGAACCAAGCAAGCAAGGCCATTGGTACAGCTGAGCTGGTGATTCTGATGGGCTCGAGGTAGAGTTCATGGCTTTATGGTGAGTAACACTGACACAGATGGCTGCGACTCCCAACTCCAACTTTCCCCACCAGCCACTCCCATCCCTTCCTCAACAAAGCCAGGAGAAAACCAGAAACAAAGCACCATAAACCCAAGAGAGGTTTCATATTGAAGAGAAAACACCATCTGCATCTTCTACTGAGTGACATGCAGAATTTGGAGGTCAATGGCAAGGTCCCTGAACTCTTTCTTAAGGGAAAACAGTCTTTTTAGGTAAGTAATAAACTCAAAGTTAATCTGTTTAACAACTTATTTTCAAAGTCTGTTTGTTTATTTTAAATGGAGGAAAACTCAGTCTTGAGGCAGTATCATCTTGCCCTTCTCTCCGTGGCCTCATCTCCATGCTCTAAAGGGTAGCTGGTCTGTCTAGCCTGCTGAGACAGAGCTTCACAGCTGGTACTTCCAATAGTTCTGTCCACATGCATGGGCTTTTGGCTTGTGCAGCATTAAGGGCGCTACTGAGAATACGATCAAACTAAAGCAAACACACCTATTAACTATATTATAAATAGACACACGTGAAGCAACAGACATAGCAACAGACTAAAGTAGAGATGAATCAGCAGATCAGAGTCCTAAATCCATACACTTAAAATTTCTACTTCTAATTTACTCCTCCCATCGTATTTCAATTATGTTAACTCTGAAAAAAAGGCAAGACCTATTCTCCTATTGAGTGTATTCTCCCCTTTGTCAGCATTCACTCCAATAAGCAGCTTGATATTTATTCTGAAAAAAAAAAAAAGGCACAATTTTTACAATTTGTAAGCTCCTGGAAACTCTTCACCATAAATCAAACTTCTGAACCATTCTGGCATGAGGAAGTTCATGCATTTCATTGACTTGGGAGGAACAAATTTAATCCATTCTGCGTAGAATCATGTCAAGCAATCCAATTGTTTATCCTGAGCAGTCAAGAGGAAAGACTTGCTAAATCTTAAAACAAAAGCAGTACATGTAAATGCTTGACTTGGTATTCTTCAAGATTTCTCTAAAGGCTGCAAAGTGAACTCTACCTAGAAGTACATGTTTGGGCAGCTTTTCCGTAATTTTTTTTTCCCCTTTAAAAGAGCTTATTGATAAGAGAGGAGCCCTGACTTCTATAGCTATTTCAGCATTTTAGTCTATCTGCTTCTCAAACTTTCTAACCACCTTTCTCCTTTCTGTAAAATAACATAGGTAGGTAAGATGCTATGTTTACACAGACGTTCACAAGATGCACACATGAGCAAAGACATAGGCTGTTCTTTTTTGGGGTTATCTATGAAGCTACATTTATTCAAGTGAGTCTATTATTTTCAAAAATGCATTTATTACTTTAAAAATAGAAGTATAATTTATAATATTCTATTAACTTCAGATGTACAGTATAGTGATTCAGTATTTTTGCAGATTTTAGTCAATTATAGCTTATTACAAAATAATGGCTATACTTCTCTGTGCTAAAAAGTAAGTCCTTGTTGATTATCCATCTTATATATAGGCTGTGCTTGGTGGTTTTTTCCTCCGCCCTGTGGATTTGATGCTCTCTGAAACTTTCAGGCACTCTGAATATTCCTCCATAAGAGCACTTCTCATACTATATAAAGCAATCTCTCCCTCCTAGACTGAAAGTATAAGATTAAGGATAGTTTCTGTCCACTTTACATTTCTGTTTCCTATCAGAGTAGCTGTGCCATAATCTTCGCTGGGTCAATAAATGGCTGATAGAAAAAAATCTTCCCTAAACTGTTATCAACTTTCATATATGTTAGAAAAAACTGAATTTCTGACCCTAGCTTTTGTTCTTTTTTCCTTCAACTTTAGCTGAAAGACACAGTGCCTTAAGCAAAAGCAGTTCTAAGTCATCTATTTTATACTGAGAAGATTTATTTTTTTTTATTTTTTCTTCCTGAAGCCTGTTTGCCACTATCAACAATTGAAATTAAAAGGAATTAGTTGACTATTTTTTTCATTGTATGCATTAATTTTATTTTTTATTTTTTTCCATTTATTTTTATTAGTTGGAGGCTAATTACTTTACAATACTGTAGTGGTTTTTGCCATACATTGACATGAATCAGCCATGGATTTAAAGAATTTTAAAATATGTTAGAATTTAGAGAAATTATCAAAATAGGTAAATGGCATTATGTAGAATGTATAGATAATTGTAAATGGCATTGTACAGATAGACAGGGAATATATCTTCTTTCTGAAGACAGAAATACTAGACCCAGATACCTCGGAAATAGGTATACTTTTAGGTCCCTTCCAACGTAAAGAATTCTCTGAAGAAGGAAATAGAACAGTTTGCCCCAAGCACAGCAGTTCTTTTTAATAATATGACTCTTCAAATTCAAAAATGCCCCCTTTCCAAGACTGACAGGCCAATCTGAAGTGAATTTCATGTCAAAGTTGAGATCATAGATTGTATCATCCTGACTTTATTACCATTTCTCTTTTACATACTGTATCAACTTGAACCATAAAGAGAGGTTATAATATATAATTAACAGCATTATGGCCCATCCAAACCTCATAGAGTTTTACAGAATTTTCTTTCAAAAGAAGTTATAAAACTCAGAGGTATAAGGCCTCTTAGAGGCCAAATAGCACTGTTACCATCGACTGAATTGTCATGACAAACTGTTTTGTCAAATGGCCATCCATTTTCGCTTGTGCACCTCCAGTTCTTGGAACTCACTGTACCCTAAGAAATCCCTGGATCTCAGAAAAGAGGTTACAAAGTATCAAAGATACACCTTCCAGAACCATGCACTGATGTGTCTAAATGTGGCCTTGAGGTCAATCAATCAGTTTAGTCTCTCAGTCGTGTCCAACTCTTTGCGACCCCATGAATCACAGCATGCCAGGCCTCCCTGTCCATCACCAACTCCTGGAGTCTACTCAAACCCATGTCCATTGAATCAGTGATGCCATCCAGCCATCTCATCCTCTTCGATCCCTTCTCCTCCTTCCCCTAATCCCTCCCAGCATCAGGGTCTTTTCATTTGCATGAGGTGGCCAAAGTACTGGAGTTTCAGCTTCAGCATCTCAGTCCTTCCAATGAACACCCAGGACTGATCGCCTTTAGGATGGACTGGTTGGATCTCTTTGTAGTCCAAGGGACTCTCAAGAGTCTTCTCCAACACCATAGTTCAAAAGCATCAATTTTCTGGCACTCAGCTTTCTTCACAGTCCAACTCTCACATCCATACATGACCACTGGAAAAACCATAGCTTTGGCCAGACGGACCTTTGTTGGCAAAGTAATGTCTCTGCTTTTTAATATGCTATCTAGGTTGATCATAACTTTCCTTCCAAGGAGTAAGCGTCTTTTAATTTCATAGCTGCAATCACCATCTGTGGTGATTTTGGAGCCCCCAAAATAAAATAGAATCCCTTTTCCAAGCAAAGATACATACAAACAGCCTTGAAAACTTTTTTAAAAAGCTGACTTGTTCAGCCTGGTTCTTCCCATTCATTCTTCAGGCCAGTATTTCAAGTTTTACCTATCCCTCAAGCAATGTCATCTTGGGTCATTTACTTCCCCGGCCATTGTTCTATGAATACATTCTCAAATCTCCATCAGATTTCTTTTAATATTCGGTAACCTCCCATGGATATCGTTATTAGCAATATAATTTGACCAGCGTAAAGCAGAGGAAGATGATGGCCTCTCTCATGCCATTAGGGCAGTTTCTGGTTTACACATTACTGTTTTGGGAGCCATTCATATTGAGATGAGTATTGGCTATTTAAATACATATTGTCACTAAGCCAACAGCCCTTGATGCTCTGATGCACACTTGATTTTAGAACCATATGAAAATTTATATTCATTTTTAAAAATATCCCTTTTCCAGTTCTATTTATCCTTTAACATCATTATTTGGCTGAAACTAAAAAATTCAACTATGTGCTATCTTCAAATGAGATAGACAATGTTTTCATTACCTCCATTCACATAATTGACTAGAAACTTGAACATACCCAAGGCCACAAAAAGCACTGTGGAGTATGCCACGAAAACCTTCTTTTGACTGACAACAATCTTTCTCTGGGGGCAATAACTCAACCAAGATCTAATCCATCATATAGTATTTGCATCCAGACCACATTTCTCCACATTTTCCACAAGGGAAAATGAGAAATCTTGGGAAAAGTTTCCACAAGATAAAACTAAAAGAATGCTTTGCCAAAAATAAGATGGAGAAAAATTTATTATTGTATTGCTCAAACTGTGTATACTGGGTTAAATAGTGTTCCCTCCTTCCCCAATTCATATTCACTCAGTAGTCTGTGACCTTATTTGGAGACAGGGTCTTTGCACATGAAATTAATTTAAGATGATGTCATATAGGGCTCTGTGCAAGGATGAGTACCCGTATAAGGGAACAGAGATGTGGACACAGATACAGACACAGAGGGAAGATGGCTGTGTGAACTAGAATACAGTGAATGAAGTTATGCCTGAGAACTGCTGGCAATCACCAGAAGCTAAGAGGCTAAGGAGGATTTTTCCTAAGAGCCTTCAGAGGGCACACAGTCAGGCAGACCCTGAATTCAGACTCCTAGTCTCCAAAACTGTGAAAGAATAAATTTTTTTTTTCAAGCCACACAGTATGATTTGTTGCACTAGCTCTTGGATACTAATGCACAGTATCATAGGGAGAAATGTATATATTGTGGATCATATGGAGAACAGGAGGCTTCTGCCTTCAACCCACCCAAATCATATGAGCAAACCAAGTATGTTCCCTGCCCCATCTACTGCAATTCCATATTCATCTCTCCCTTCTTTTCCCTACTTAGTCATTAAAAGGAGAACTACAGAACTTACCACCTAGTAACACACATTGTCATGTTCTACAATTATTTCTTGAGTGGTACTCTTATACTTCCAATTATATTATAACCTTACTGAGGGAAGGAATAATATTCTTTTTGTAACCACTATAGCACCAAACTTCAACTGTGTCCATTGCTGGTACACATAATACCACATGCATGAACACACACATACACAAAACATTCTAACAAATGATTGTTAGAAGAATAAGCCTCAAAAAGCAAATAATTCATTTGAACTAAGTTGAAATAGTTTATCCTGGTAAATAGCATGTCTAGTTTGCCAATAAATGTCCATCTAGTCAAAGCTATGGTTTTTCTAGTAGTCATGTATGGATGTGACAGTTGGACCATAAAGAAAGCTGAGTGTCGAAGAATTGATGCTTTTGAACTGAGGTGTTGGAAAAGACTCTTGAGAGTCCCTTGGACTGCAAGGAGATCCAACCAGTCCATCCTAAAGGAGATCAGTCCTGAGTGTTCATTTGGAGGACTGATGTTGAAGCTGAAACTCCAATACTTTGGCCACCTGATGTGAAGAACTGACTCATTGGAAAAGACTCTGGTGCTGGGAAAAACTGAGGCAGGAGGAGAAGGGGATGACAGAGGATGAGATGGTTGGATGGCATCACCGACTCAATGGACATGAGTTTGAGCAAGTTCCCGGAGTTGGTGATAGACAGGGAAGTGTGGTGTACTGCAGTCCATGGGGCTGCAAAGAGTCGGACACGACTGAACGACCGAACTGAACTGAATCAGCCTGAATGAGACACTATAACACTTTAAAAGACATGTTATGTTAATATAAAATACGAAGTAAAGTTATATATTTTAAGGAATTTTTACTAAATTTTAAAATTAACCTTTCCACTTATCAGAGAGAATATACTATGCAGTATATTATTTCTTTTTTCCTTCTTCTTGGTCTTTTATATTGTCCTCATGTTAATTACTTTTTAACCTATGATACATGAATGCTCAATTATACAATTGATCTGTAATATGAATATGTTTTTGTAGATCATTCAATATCATGGGGCAATTCTATAAGCAAATGGGAAATCTTGCCATCTGTAGAGTCTAATCAGAGATGCTTAAGTGAGAATCAGAAGCCATCCTTGATTCTGATGTTATGGTAATGTATCTCACTACTTCCTGTTCTTCGGCATCGCCCATTAAATGCAATGCAGGTTCACTGGAAACCAGCTCTCACCTCACCTCTCTCCATCTTTCACAGTGCAAAGAAACTGAAGGCATAACCAACAAGGACCTAGTGAATAGCACATAGAACTCTGCTCAACGCTATATATGGCAGCCTGGATGGGAGGAGTGTCTAGGAGAGAATGAATACATGTGTATGTATGGCTAAGTCCCTTCACTGTTCACCTGAAACTATCAGAACATTGTTAATCGACTGTGTGAAGTCACTCAGTCGTGTCCGACTCTTTGTGACCCCATGGACTGTAGTCTACCAGGCTCCTCCGTCCATGGGATTTTCCAGGCAAGAGTACTGGCGTGGGTTGCCATTTCCTTCTCCAGGGGATCTTCCTGACCCAGGGATTGAACCTGCATTGCAGGCAGACGCTTTAACGTCTAAGCCACCAGGGAAGCCCCAATACAAAATAAAAGTTTTAAAAAAAAAGAAATTGAAGGCCCACATTTCAGGGAACTGGACTGGGGTCTATTCACATGCAGATATCAGAAAGCTTATAGCCCAAGGACTCACGAGTATCCTTTCCAGTAATCAACTTCATCAGTGAAAACCAAGTCTGCTGAAACGTGAGTTGTGAGATTTTGTCTGTCTTCTAAAGAATCTCTCCCCTGGAATGCCACACACAGCTATGCAACAGTCACACACAAGTACCACGCCGGTTTTTCTGCCTGGGTAACAGACCACTTCACTAAAAACACACAGATTTTTGAGCTAAACCTTCTGTTTTCATAGCAAGGCAGAAAGAGTGACAATACCAGTGTCTATCAGCCAGATGACCTGCATCCCTCATGCTGTCCGATGCCAAGCAATCCCTCAGTCCCAGAAACCAAGACCTAAGAACGAATTGTGACATTTTACTCTTTCTGAGCTAGAGCCCCGGTGTGGCTTTGCCGATCCAAACTAATAGGTCCTACTGGGCAGAAGAGAAGTGATGGGAGCTTCAAACACTCTCTTCTAAAACACAGTTGTGGATGGTCTTCCCTCACACTCAATTACACACACATACTGAGTAACCAGGTCTGTGTGTACAGCACACAAGCCTATTCAGAGGAGAGGAAACTTCACAAATAAAGGATTTCATTTAGTCTTCTTTAGGACAGGTGATCTGGCAAATGAGTCTCCTGAGACAGCTACCCAGCTCATTTCACTAACATATTTCAATTCTCTGAGATGAAGAAGAAAACTGCCAGCTGGCCAAAAATAGTAATGTTTGACTCAAAAAGAGCACTGTGCTAAAAGCAACCTCCTCTCCTTGAGAGAACTGTTTCCCATTTATGCAAGTTCAGTGCGCACTGAAGGGCATCCATGCTCCCAGGACACGGGACCATTTGAAGAACCAAAGTGGGAAACACAGCCTACTGGGAGAGACTCCATGATTAGGAAAATAACCAGTAGTTCTGGAGCAGTCCATGAGATGAGGAATATGGGACCAGGGGAAGCCCTGATTACAAGGAACATGTGCCCAAGAAGGAAATCCACAGGTGGAGAATAGTTTATCAATAATTTTATCAATAAGTTTATCAATTAAAAATATCAACAGTTTATCAATTTAGACCTATGGCTGATAACACAGGATAGAGAAACTCTCACTGAACCTCACCAGAAAATGTCACTCAGAATCATGCATTTAAGTAGCGTGAGAGTTGGGGGATAAGGAAGTAGGAGGCAGGTGATACATTTCTTGCCTGGATAGAATCTTCCCAAATGGCCCCTGCTTAACAATTTCTAAAACAGAAGATGTCAACATGAAAGAAAGGCCATCAGAGGAAGCAGTGTGAAACCAATCTATCAATCCATTCAGGACAAGACTCAGGAGTTAGATTGTGGAACATGTAAGAAAAGGATGTCACTGGGGATTCCCTGGTGGTCCACTGGTTAAGCTCTGCAGTTGCGCTGCTAGGACCCCGGTTCAGTCACTGGTTAGGGAACTAAGATCCTGCAAGTCACACGTAGCAGCCAGAAAAAGAAACAGCTGTCACCAAAGTAAGGTACGTTCTCACACGTGACTGTGCAGCGCAAAGCCCTACCTGCAGGCGGCCGGGGGCACCTTGCCTCTGCCGTATTCTCTGCTATGAGAAGCTGCCCCTCTTCAACTTACTGCAATTCAGTGTATTTAAAAAAACACCCTATTTTTGACTGCACTGGCCCTTCGTTGCTTTGTGCGGGCTTTCTCTTGCTGTGGCAAAAGGGGGCTACTCTTTGTTGCAGTGCTCGGCGTCTCACCGTGGTGGATTCTCTTGTTTCAGAGCACAGGCTCTAGAGCACTAACTCAGTAGTTGTGGTCCTCGGGCTTAGTTGCTCTGTGGCATATGGCATCTTCCTGGACTGGGGATCGAACCCACGTTCCCTGTACTGGCAGGCAGATTCTGACCCACTGCACTACCAAGGAAGTCTAACCTAGCATATTTCTTCACATCACCAGATACTGAACTCCCTGAGGAAGACTTTTCTCTTCATGTTTTTCCTCCTGTTCTTTGCATTACTACATACATAAAGTCATTGCTAAATAAGTGAATTTATATACAAGGCAGGAGAGATTTAAAAATCTCCAAATAAATTATTCAGTAATATATCAAACAATAGCTTCAACTTTATAGAAAAATAGAACTTGAAGTATTTATTATTTTAAATATAAATGAAGAACATCAGACAGTTAAGTGAAACAATGTATGATTCCCCCTAGTCATCAAGTCACCTCAATCACAAGATCTGTGAAAGTTAGAAAATCCTAAAAGTAAAAATAATCCAAATAAATTTATTATTTAACTATTTCAAGACATTTATAGAACCACAGGATAAAGAACCCTGGAATCCTCATCTCCTTAAGCCAACCAATAGTCTTAGATTAAGCTGCAATAATCTCAACAGAAAATCTTGCCTACTATAAAGACTCTGAAGAAAATAGTCTGTACATCATTAATGAAATAACTTCATTTAAATAAAATTTCCCAGTATATAAGTAATAGATACAGACAAATTCTTATAAGCAAAGATGTTCACTGCTGCTTATTATAGAAAAGAAAAGAAAAATAAGAAGAAAAGAATAAGAAAGGAAGGGAATGAGGGAGGGAATTCATTTAGAAATTGACAGAATAAGATCAATTTACTTACTGGAATATTTGGGCTTCCCAGGTGGCTCAGTGGTAAAGAATCCACCTGCCAAAGCAGGAGAGGCAGGTTTAATCTCTGGGTCAGGAAGATCCTGACCCAGGAGGGAATGGCAATCCACTCCAGTATTCTTGCCTGGATAATTCCAGGGAAGAGGAGACTGGCAGGCTACAGTTCAAGGGGTCACAAAGAGTCAGACACAGATGAGCAACTGAACATGCATGCAATGTAGCCAGTAGAAGTACTATGGCTTCAGATTTTATCATTCCATTGGAAAACATGGATAATACAGTGTTCATGAAAACAGAAAAATGAAAGGTTATACACTCAGTATGGTCTCTCACAAATTAATGGATGGACAGACAGACAGATGGGCAGTCAGAAGGAATGAAGGCAGGTAGGCAGGGCAGCCATCCCAAATGTTGACTGAGTTTTTGAACTTTCATGGCTATATTTATAATTATCAAGTATTAGTTTCATACTCAGAAACATATTCAAATAAATTACAAAAAAATAGAGTTGAAAATACTCTGATTTCACTTATATGTAGAATGTAAAACAACAATAGCAAACCCCCAACTCCTAGATGCAGAGAACAGACTAACAAACTGGTGCTTTCTAGACATAGGGAGTTGGGGGGGTGCCAAAATGATTTGAGGGGGTCAAAAGGTACAAACATTCAGTTAGAAAATAAATATCATGAGGATTTAATACACAGCATGATGACTATAATTAATAATGTTGTATTACATAATGAAAATTGCTGAGATCTTAAAAGATTTCAACACAAGAAAAAATGTGTAACTATAAATAGTAATGGATATTTACTAGAGCTGAATGGTAAACAGGTTGGTTTCACACTGCTTCCTCTGATGGCCTTTCTTTCATGTTGACATCTTCTGTTTTAGAAATTGTTAAGCAGGGGCCATTTGGGAAGATTCTATCCAGGCAGGAAATGTATCACCTGCCCCCTACTTCCTCCTCCATCCACTCTTGTGCCACTCAGATGCATGATTGTGAATGACCATTTCACAGTATGTACAAAGACCAAATCATTATGTAATACACCTGAAACTAATAAATTATACCTCCATGAAAAACAGAAGTTGAAAATAAGAAGTAACACAGGAGAGTCAGGGTTTAAAACTACTTCTAAGCACTTTCAAGCCTGTTACTTACATATAAGAATTTGTCACATATTTTGAGTTTATTTTAATAATTATCTTAAAAAGGGCAATAAGTGAAGTGAAGTCGCTCAGTCGTGTCTGACTCTTTGTGACCCCATGAACTCCTCCATCCATGGGATTTTCCAGGCAAGAGTACCAGAGTGGTTTGCCATTTCCTTCTCCAGAAAAGGGCAACAGTAGTTATTAAGTTATTTTGATGTCAGTTGGCAGTTGCAAATCAGTAAAAGGGATAGTACATGTTCATTTTCAATAATATGAATAGAAGCTAAGAAACTAGGCATTTACGATTAGAAATCAAGCTAATATTGTTCAAACTTCTCTTCTAAATAGCATTAGCGAAACAGCTCTCAGGGTATGCAAGCTGGACAATACAATTGAAATGGAATGAGCCCGTGATTCCAGTGATTACCACATATAAAGCATGGCTGGCTTACTTTGAACTCTGTAACTTACAGTGAAATCATTTCCTACAGAACTATACTTCAACATACAAAAGATTTTGATAAATATTATGCCTATTACCTAAGTCAGGTCATTAAAGACAAGAAAATATAGAAATACTTTAGAAATCTGTAACAGTGCTCTGTGCCCTTGAGATGAGCATATCTTTAATACTCAAATCAAACCATGTAGTATTTATCAAACAATCATTTGCATCAATAATGGCTATCAACATTTTAGATCAAACAATATACTAGTAAACACAAAACTCTCTCCGCACCAAGAAAGAATCTGTTTAGTATTTCAGATGTCAGCTTCTGTAAGAACTGAAGTGCTTTGGACATAGCTGAGATTTTCAAAATAATCACACCTAGAAAGCCCAGTTAAGTATAAACATGTCTACATTCTATAGATGGTTTTGATTTTCAAGGGTGTTTGCATAAACAGGTTGTGGGGCTTACCTCCTTTCAGGGACTTTTTCTCTAACATTTTTTAATAGGTTGAAATATTTTACCCTATTATTTGCACAATCCAAGATACTCTTTCAGTTCTGGTAATCAATCCAAAATGAAAACAACTGGGATATTACCTATCACACAGAGAGAATCTGGACCAACGGTCACATACTTTTATCCAAAGTGTATGAATTGAGCAAATATGTGGCCTGATACTCAGCATTAGTAGATTACTAGCAGCTTGAGTGAAAACATTTTTTTTTCAAACATAGCTGATGATACCTTGATCCCTTCAGATTATAAATACAATAGCATTTTCACTTGGAACTGATAGGAAGGACAAATAGTAATTTTCAAAAGAGTCTTTCTTAGGGAGTTCAGAGAGTAAGGTGTTAAGTATTGGATTAGCCAAAAAGTTTGCTCTGGTTTTTCCATAAGATGTTAAGGAAAAACTCATATGACCTTTTTGGCTAACCCAATATATTTTCTTGGACAAATATGACTAATAAGATATTTGCATCCCCTGAAGTGCACCAGGTCAGAAGACTGACTATCCTTAGAGCAGTCAAAGGAAGTGCTGAGGCCACAAAAACAACCCCAGATCCACAACTTCATTGCACCCTTGAAGACGTAACAGTGGTTATTTTACAACCAACACATTTCACAGATGAAATGAACCAAACCCTATGACTCAGTTTCCAAAATATACTTCATGATGATTGGTCAGAATCTTTATCCAAATACTGGTAAAGTATAGCTTTCTACAAGCCACAAAAATTTAATCATGCCTGGATGTGTTTCAGGTAATACAACAACAACGACAAAACAACACCATATTCTTTATATAGTCCAAAAAGAAAGACTCTGCAATTTTGGGGGTATGATTATAATATCTTAAAGTCTTAACAATTCGGATTCTTTTTGTAAAGTCTAAAATGCCACATGGAGATACAGTTCATGTCCATTTCCTCCCTGTCTAAATTCAAGGTCAGTGTCATTTGATATGGCTTTATGAATATTAGAATTATGGCTTTTCCCCCTTCCACACTTTATCATAAGTTAGTGGCTTTAGTCATTTGTGGGACAAATATTCTAAAGTATTCATTATTACTCCAAATTCACCCTTGCAAACTTGTGTCACTGGGCTGTATATATCAAATCCATTTCTCAGGAATTCCTAACGGAGTAATTATATCTAGACTGCACTATATGATGATCATTCTTCATTTACTCTAATTTACAATATTTCCACTTTTTTCTTCTATCTTAGGTTTTTCTGCTTGTTCCAATTCTGATCAGAAGCTGATACCTTCAAATCCAAATGCACTTTACACCACTTCTACCCCCATCTCTTCTCTGAAAAAAAAAACAAAGCAAAACATGAAGACAATATGAAATGGGAGCATAAAGGATTATCTATGAAAAAGTCCTTGCAATTGAAAAACCCAGTCAGTTTTTTTTCATTATAGAAAAATAGAACATAAACCTCTTTAGGGTTTGAAATCCTAACAATCAAATAACTGCCAAGGTAAAACCTTGCAGGCATTAAGTCTTACATCAGCAATGTTGAGATACAAGTAAGTCCACTGATAAGAGTACAAAGGTAAAAACACCCCGTAACTTATTTTCCCAACCACAGTTGAGAAGAAGAGGAAGCTGAAATTCACTAAATCAAGCAATATCAAAATGGAAAGACATTTGGGCTCTGAATCTACGGAGTGATTGTGTACCATATCTTGTTTGATTCTCTGAACTTTTATTATTTTATGAGCAATGAAATCATCCTTTTGTGATCCCAGGTGAAAGCCCACACAAGCAAAGATTAAGGATAGAACCTGATGCAGAGACGCAGTTTCCTGGGAAAGTTTCCTTATTCCTTTCATACCTCACTAACAAGACCTCAATATTGCAAGGGTAGCATTGCACCCAACTGCAAAAGGGCATTTTGTAGGCTCCTTGGAGGACAGAGGTAACAACTGAAATGTGAGCTAAACTCACTCTTGCTGTGCCAGGGCTCCCAGGCAAGCTGTTCAAAGGTGTCCGAGCTGCAGTTGGCCCTTTCCCCTCCTATCTCCCTCTTCCTCCTTCCTTCAATAACACTGTGATCTGAAGTAACCTTGATGCGACCTTGATAATGGAAGCTATATAGCAAGAATGGTGGGACAGCTGAAAAAAGGAGTACAGTTCCGTGATAACATCCAGAAGTCACAAATATCAGCTCTGGATTGCCTCCTCCAAGATTGATGCTACAGAGGAAAAAAAAAAATCCTTTCTTGTTTAAGATACTTTCATGATGTTTCATATCTCTTATTTGCAGGTGTACCCAACTCCTAACTGATGCAATAGTCTTATTATTAGTGAATTTGAAGAAGGCTGCTGACCCCAAATCAGTAATACATTAATCAAGTTGTTTTTCCATTAGTGAGAATAGGTTAGATAGAACAAATACAACTTTTTTTTTAATTTGCCTTTTTTGTTTTTCTTTTTTTTAACAGAAGTAGTATTTCCTATATATTTTGAACTAAAGGACTGTCAAATGTACCCTGTGAGTGTCCTTTGTCAACCTAGACAGCATTAAAAAGCAAAGACATCACTTTGTCAACAAAGTTCCATATAGTCAAAGCTATGGTTTTTCCAGTAGTCATGTATCAATGTGAGAATTGGTCCATAAAGAGGGCTGAGCACTGAAGAATTGATGCTTTTGAACTGTGGTGCTGGAGAAGACTCTTGAGAGTCCCTTGGACTGCAAGGAGATCAAACCAATCCATCCTAAAGGAAATTAACCCTGAACATTCATTAGAAAGACTGATGCTAAAGCTGAAACTCCAATACTTTGGCCACCTGATGTGAAGAGCTGACTCAATGAAAAAGACTCTGATGCTGGGAAAGATTGAAGGCAGGGGGAGGAGGGGATGACAGAGGATAAGATGGTTGGCTGGCATCACTGATTCAATGTACATGAGTCTGAGCAAACTCTGGGAGACAGTGAAGGACAGGGTAGCCTGAAGTGCTGCAATCCATGGGGTTGTGTAGTTGAATATGACTGAGCAAGTGAACAACAAATAGGGTGTCAATCATATAAATCTAACCGTCGTACTCTCAGCAGCCATGCAAATGCTTACTAAAGTTTTTGGGACAGTTGGATATGTCATTAGTGGAGGGAGTGCTTTCTGTTTCAGTTCCCACACTGTCTAACCAATTCCTTTTATTAGTCCACAGCCAAGAGCTTAATTTCTAGTGAGAAACACTGGTAGCAAAGAAGTCCCAGGTAAAAATAGGTACTTAAGATGTATAATATTTCATATTAAAAAGGGACTTGACTTTCCCAGAGAGGTACATGACGAGGAGAGAGATTCCATCTGACAAAGTGGTTCCCATGTGGCCTGCCTGGAGCCAAAGAAAATTGGATTCAGTAGTTTCCGATGGCCTCATCCAGGCTAAGATTTCAATGATCTTTATTAACTTCCATTCATCATGTAATCATCTTTCCATTTTGTAACTGAATTTATATCATTTTAGGATAACGGCTTCTAGGGTTTGCAGAGTCAAAGCTACAATCTGACCTCAAAGAGTCAATCCTTCCCTTGGTTAGATATCAAATGCTGCCACTGTGAATTCTTTCCCATTTGATGTGGAGGCAAAGATGTTCACAGAAACACTTACATTAATACCACGTCCAAGATAGAATGATAATACAGACTGCATCTTCACATTTCAAAATAGGATACTTTCTAAAGAGTGTAGAGCTGGCTCAAGAATAAAGTAAAATATTTAAGACAGGAAGATAAATTTTAAAGTAACTACTTTTTGATACCCTGAAGGAAAAAAATCTTATGGAAACTATTTCATTCAGAACAATCAATAATCAACATCAAAAATAACATTCATGAGTTGCCAAGTGAGATGAGGTGTGAGGCCACTCAGTGAAGTCTACTTTTTGTTGTTCAGTTACTCAGTCATGTCTGACTCTTTGCAATGCCATGGACTACAGTACGCTAGGCTTTCCTGCCCCTCACCATCTCCCAGAGCTTGCTTCAAACTCATGTCCATTGAGTTGGTGATGCCATCCAACCATCTCATCCTCTGTCGTCCCCTTCTCCTCCTGCCCTCAATCTTTCCCAGCATCAAGGTCTTTTTCAATGAACTGACCCTTTGAATCAGGTGGCCAACGCATGGGAGCTTCAGCTTCATCATCAGTCCTTCCAATGAATATTCAGGACTGATCTCCTTTAGAATGGATTGGTTTGATCTCCTTGCAGTCCAAGGGACTCTCAAGAGTCTTCTCCAGCACCACACTGATGTTTGAAAGCATCAATTCTACAGCACTCAGCTTTCTTTATAGTCCAATGCTCACATCCATACATGACTACTGTAAAATATCATAACTTTGACTATACAAACAAGTCTACCTAATAATCTTCATTTGTGTAATCTGAAAAGGGAAATGCAAAAATCTCTTCTTAAAGGGCTAGTTTCTCCCTTTTTTTTGTTTAAACTAAGAGTGCGAGTAAATCCTATTTCTTTTTTTCAATGTTCTTCAGGCTATACATAATGACCGGTAATAAAAGGGAAATTATATACTTTGAAATTTCAGACAGTTGTACTAGGACAAAGATTAAACATGATTTTCTCCCTTTTCCTTTGCTTAGACTAGTACATAAACATGCATGCCCCTTTTCACCACTTCCTGTGTTCAGCCTTGATGTCAGGCCTCTGTTCCCTCATATTGCAGTCAATAAATCCCTTATGAGCTCAGCTGGCATGTGCAACCACGCCTGGTGGCTACACAAAAAAATTGTGAGTTCCAGGAGCATTCATAAAGATGTCTTCAGTTTAAGCTACATAAGCAGAGTTAAAGAGAACACAGTTGCATTTACAATAGACCCATCCATTGCCACTGGACTAGGTATTGACTAGTAGTAGCTTGAATCACATTTATAGGATTAATTAAAATCTACTGTTTGTCAGGGAAGAGGATGGGGGCTGGTATTCCTCATGGTGTACTTTGGAAGATGAAACTCCTTTAACAGGGAAAACAATGTTCCCTCCCCCCATGAAGATTTCCATCTTTTATCTGTCCCCCAAACAATCTTAAAAGACCATATCCTAAGCATCGGGACAATTTAAAAACATGAGCAACATTATGTATTAGGCATTTAGATATTTCAAATGTGCAGAGGCAGGAAAAACTTGAAGGACCACTGCAATATCCTGGCTGCCATCTGATCAGAACAGAGGAAGCATGGGACTGGAGGTGGATTGTTCCCTATCCACATGCCACACCTACCTTCTAAATTGACTACGTGACATTATAAAAAATGAAAAAAAAATGTGTATATGTTTTATATATATATATATATATATATATATATCACTATACATCTGAAACTAACACAGCATTGTAAATCAACTATATTTTAAAAAAAAGAAACTGAAAAGCAAATATCAAGTCTCTAGATTCTGACTGTCACCTTTTAGAAGGCTCCTGCAGGAAAAAAATAAGCCCTTAACAAAGAGAATAGTATCTTTTTCATTGTTGTGTTTACTACTTCAGAACATTTATGAAGAAATCACTCCTCGGTACAACATGACAGTGAGGGGAAGGATTGAGGGGGGAAGAAGAGGCTGGTAAGAATCTTAGGATTTGAGAAGACAGGTATTTAAATAGGCAGGTCATCAATACTATCAAATTGAGATGGGAACATTATTGACTGGCCTACAGGGAATTTCATCTTCACAAATATGTTAACTTAGAAAATCCTTGAAATGGCTTCCGATGAATATCACAAACTTTCCTGGAGGAGGACTCTTGGGTGACTTCCTGCCTTTTGGAGTCTAGGCATGCATGTGTCCACCTCTGGTGTGTTACCAACTGTGCTGGCTGTACCTCAACTTTATGCAAGCTTCTGCTCTTTTCTCTCTAGAGCTAAGCTCATGAGAAGAACTGGCACAAAGGCTGGATCTGTAACAGCTGAAGCACTGAGCACCTGGCTGAGAAAGGGTTTTCTCAGAATTCTCCATCACAAAAGCAGATTCCAGGATGTTTGTACATTTCTCCCATACTGGGATGTGAGCCTGAGCAAAGCTCCAAGGCATCAGGGACTAATAATTTGTCTCTGGCTTTTGTGAATACATTTCTGTAGGATTCCTCTAGGGCCTATCCTAGGAGGAGTTGAGTGGCCACTTAGGCCAGGTCTCCTCTTTACCAACAGTTTCAAATTTAGACTTCTGGGTTTCTCCAACTGAAATTATGCCTATGTATGGAGAGTTACACTGTAAGGATTGAAAGAATTTCACATGGGTGATTTCACTTCAGTTGTTCAATGGGAACATTTAAAATCCATCCATTTTCCTAACTGATCAGCGTTTGTACTTTTTTTTAATAGACTGGCATTCTGAAAACTGGGAATGGGCCAGACTCTCCTGACCTACTAAATGCCTGTAAAGATCTACAAATAAGTAATGATGAGCATCGTACATATCTGGTCAGGAATGAGAATCTAACACTTCCTTTAGGAAGCACTGTTGTTGTTGCTCCATCACTAACTCATGTCTGACTCTTTGAGACCCCATGGACTGCAGCACCCCAGTCTCCCCTGTTCTTCACTATCTCCTGGAGTTTGCTCAGATTCATATGCATTGAGTCAGTAATGTCATCCAACCATCTCATCCTCTGTTGCCCCCTTCTCCTCTTGCCCTTAATCTTTCCCAGCATCAGGGTCTTTTCCAAAGGATCGACTCTTTACATCAGGTGACCAAAGTATTGCAGCTTCAGCTTCAGCACCATGAATGAATATTCAGGGTAGATTTCCTTTAGGATTGGCTGGTTTGATCTCCTTGCTGTCACTGGTACATGAAATGTTACTCAAATGTGTATATGTCCACAGGGAACAAAGGTTTCTATGTTTCAAATATCAAGTTCAGCTTATCTACTAAACAGAAACAGACTCACAAACATATGTAACAGACCTGTGGTTGTGAAGGAGGAGGGGGGTTGGGGGAAGTGTGGATTGGGAGTTTGGGATTAGCAGATGTAAACTATTACATATAGAATGGATAAACAACAAGGTCCTACTGTATAGCACAGGGAACTGTATTCAATATCTTGTGATAAACCATAATGGAAAAGAATATGAAAAAGAATGTATATGTATAATTGAATCATTTTGTTGTATGCCTGAAACTAACAAAACATTGTAAATAACTATACTTCAAATAAGAAAAAAAGAAACTGAAATACAAATATCAAGTTCAGTATTATATCTGTTTGAATATTAAAATGATTATAAGTACATGAGAGAATAAGACACATGGAAAGGGAGGAAAAGAAAACTTCACATCAATTCAGTTATCTTTTTACTAGTCAATCAGCAAATAGAAGAAGAGTGCTATTTTTGGCTAATGCCTAATTTTATGATTTTATATTGTACTCTGTCCTCATTGGATGGATAAAAAAGTGCCCAGTAACATTTTCCTCTTTTTACCCTTCCAAAACTAACAGGGGAAATTAGCTCACACATATTTATCACCCAAAATGGTTTCATTCCTAGTTTTACACTTTGATATTCGGCAAAATTCTAAATTGCTCACTTACTGAGCTGAATCAGATGCAGGGCTGAAATAGATCCATTAATGAATCATTGTATTGCTGGAGGTCTACTTAGAGCTACCCGATTTTAGGATTAATGGTAGAATAAATCTTAAAATGAAGGTCAATATATTTTCATTTTATGAATATTACCAATTTAAGCAATATATTCTTAACACTGGGTTTGCATCAAAAGAAGTTTAGAAACATCCACCAATTTACTTCATATTACAACTTTAAATGAAATTAAAATTTAAACTTTTGAGAATAGAATAAGTGTATCTCATTTGGTAGAATAACACTTAACATGACCAGGTATGATCATTATATGATCATTTTATATGATCATTATAAAAGCATAGAAGAAAAGTCATTTAACTAGAATTGTTATGTGCAACCATAAATTGCAACATAAATGGTTTCCTTTAACTAACAGAAATAGCACCCAAATAAATTAATAATAGCTAAGAAATTTCATCTTAAGAAAACAATATTTTTGCTAAGAAAAATAAACCAAACTTTCTTGTATTTTTCTACTTAAAATAGCTCCCTTACAAAACAGTTAATATTTAAAGTCCCCTTGTGGCTCAGACAGTAAAGCATCTGCCTACAATGCGGGAGACCGGAGTTCGATCCCTGGATCAGGAAGATCCTCTGGAGAAGGAAATGGCAACCCCACTCCAGTACTCTTGCCTGGAAAATCCCATGGATGGAGGAGCATGGTAAGTTACAGTCCAAGGGGTCGCAAAGAGTCAGACACGGCTGAGCGACTTCACTTTCACTTTCAAAGTCTCAAAAACTTTTTTCAAAATTAAGACAAAGTACAGAATTTACAAAGAATAGTATAGATAAATCAGAGATTCAGTACATTACTTAAACTTTTTAGAGAAAAACAAACCTATCTCTTTTATTAAAGTAAAAAAAAAAAAAACCCCTATTTTTCCAAATGAGTTTTAAGAAGAAGTGGCTTAAGTGAGTCTTCCATTAGTCCACAGAAAATCTAAATGATATTCTTTGTGCCCAAGCAACACAAAGCAGCAATGGAGATAGGATGGGCCAGTGAACAGAGGGCTGCAGGAGAATGCACCCTGGTCTTTGGCAATCTTCACTGGAGGAAGAACCTCTGAATGTAAACACTGTCTTTGGAAATATGGATAATCTTTTCCATTTCCTTAGGTTTTCTTATATTTTAAAGTTGTTTAAATTGAATGAAAAAATTTTTTTCTGAAAGTTCTACTTCACTCTTTTTCACATCTCCCTCCTTGATCTTTTTATTGATCCATTAATTTGGTGGTTTTTTTGCTTATATGTTCAAGCTTCTTCACTATTTTTTTAAAGCAGATATATATATATATATTATTAAGGGGAAAGCTAGAGTTTCAACAATATAATACAGAGACTTAAATAACTCAGAGGTTTACATCTCTTTCACCTGGTCTGAGTCTGAATGACCTAGGTCTTTCTATGTTCATTCAGAGACACACTATTCTTCCACCTCCTAAAACACTGTCAACATGGGCATAGTGAAAGGTTGTTTTGACTTTTCTGGGCTTCATTCAAGTGTGAAGGGGCAAGAGGTGGCCGTGATACACACACATCACTTTCACATACATTCTGTCTGTGAGAACCTAATTATGATTACACATCTGATTCCAAAGGGAACAGGGGAATGCAGTCAAACTAGGCAGCAGTGTATCCTCTACTATTACTATTGAATAGGTGAGGATCTATTTTATGAAACATCTTTGTTCCTGTTCAGTTGCTAAGTTGTGTCTGACTCTTTGCAACCCCATGAATTGCAGCACACCAGTCTCCCTGCCCTTCACTCCCTGAGTTTGCTCAAACTCAGTGATGCCATCCAACCATCATCCTCTGTCATCCCCTTCTCCTCTTGTTCTCAATCTTTCCCCAAATCAGGGTCTTTCCAACGAGTCAGCTCTTCGCATCATTGGCCAAAGCATTGGAGTTTCAGCTCCGTCATCAGTCCTTCCCATGAATATTCAAGGCTGGTTCCCTTTAGGGTTGACTGGTTGGATCTCCTTGCTGTTTAAGGGACACTTAGTCTTCTCCAGCATCACAGTTTGAAAGCATCAGTTCTTTGGCACTCAGCCTTCTTTATGGTCTAACGCTCACATCCACACATGACTACTGGAAAAACCATAGCTTTGACCATATGGACCTTTATTGGCAAAGTGATGTCTCTGCTTTTTAATACGCTGTCTAGGTTGGTCATAGCTTTTCGTCCAAGGAACAAGCATCTTTTAATTTTGTGGCTGCAGTTACTGTCTGAACTGATTTTGGAGACCAAAAAAATTAAATCTGACACTGTTTCCACGTTTTACCCATCTATTTGCCATGAGCTGATAGGACCAAATGCCATGATCTTAGTTTTTTGAATGTTGAGTTTTAAGTCAGGTTTTCATTCTCCTTTTTCACCTTCATCATGAAGCTCTTTAGTTGCTCTTCACTTTTTCCATTAAAGTGGTATCATCTGCATATCTGAGGTTGTTGCTATTTCTCCCAACAATCTTGAGTCCAGCTTGTGATTCATCCAGCCTGGCATTTCTCATGATGTGCTCTGCATGTAAGTTAAATAGGGAGGGTGACAATATACAGCCTTGATGTGCTCTTTTCCCAATTTTGAACAATCCATTTTCCCATGTCCAGTTCTAACTGTTGCTTCTTGTCCTGCATACAGGTTTCTCAGGAGGCAGGTCAGGTGGCCTGGTATTTCCATCTCTTTAAGAATTCTCCACAGTTTGTTTTGATCCACACAGTCAAAGGCTCTAGCATAGTCAATGAAGCAGGTTTTTTAAATCCCTTTGCTTTTTCTATGATCCAGTGTATGTTGGCAATTTGGGCTCTGGTACCTCTGCCTTTTCTAAATCCAGATTGTCATCTGGAAGTTCACATACTGCTGAAGCCTAGCTTGAAGGATTTTGAGCATAATCTTGCTGGCATGTGAAATGAGTGCAACAACATGAAACATAAAGATGTTATATTATGTACTTAATACATCTACTATCAAAGTCTCTGGAAGTCTGAATCTGCTGTTTTCTGTTTTTTACTTATGTAACATTGCCCTTTGTTCTTTGTGATTTATGACTGTGAGTTTATCTTCTATGGGACATCTTTTGTGGGATTTTTTTAAATATAAATTTATTTATTTTAATTGGAGGCTAATTACTTTACAATATTTTAGTGGTTTTGCCATACATTGACATGAATCTGCCACGGGTGTACATGTGTTCCCCATCCTGAACCCCCCCCACCTCCCTCCCCATGCCATCCCCCAGGGTCATCCCAGTGCACCAGCCCTGAGCACCCTGTCTCATGCATCCAACCTGGACTGGTGATTCGTTTCACGTATGATAATATACATGTTTCGATGCTGTTCTCTCAGATCATCCCACCCTCACCTTCTCCCACAGAGTCCAAAAGACTGTTCTATACATCTGTGTCTCTTTTGCTGTCTCACATACAGGGTTAGCATTACCATCTTTCTAAATTCCATATATATGTGTTAGTATACTGTATTGGTGTTTTTCTTTCTGGCTTACTTCACTCTGTATAATGGGCTCCAGTTTCATCCACCTCATTAGAACTGATTCAAATGCATTCTTTTTAATGGCTGAGTAATATTTCATTGTGTATATGTACCACAGCTTTCTTATCCATCCATCGGCTGATGGACATCTAGGTTGCTTCCATGTCCTGGCTATTACAAACAGTGCTGTGATGAACACTGGGGTACATGTGCCTCTTTCAATTCTGGTTTCCTCGGTGTGTATGCCCAGCAGAGGGATTGCTGGGTCATATGGCAGTTTTATTTCCAGTTTTTTAAGGAAGCTCCACACTGTTCTCCATAGTGACGGTATTAGTTTGCATTCCTGTGGGAATGTTTTGAGGCTTGGGTTGAAGTTGCATTCTTCCAGGGAGCAAATACATTGGCCTTTATCAATCCTAAACAATGTTAAATTGATTTAAGTTCTGTTAGCCCTCCCAGAGAAGTTTCCCTGTGGATCTTTACAGGGCATTGCATGTATTTCCAGCTGTCACCACTCTGAGATCACGGTCCTTTTAGGTCTCACCTTGAGTGGCCCTGAGCTTTTATTTCATGTTACATCATGCTATGAAGCCATCAGAATGGCAATTAATGGATTGGCAGATACCCTTTAGTTTCTTGGTGCCCACTTCCCTCCTTAATTCTTGTTGCTATTTAAATTTTGGCCTCTCTGGAATCCTTGCTTTTGTTCCAGCTTTGCAATACACTTAAAATTATGGGGTTTATTTATTTGTTTGTTTTACACTTTAACCCGCATTTTAATTTTCTTCTTGGGTGTGGGATTTTCTGTCTAAGACACATCAGAGATGAAAGCCCCAAATACCATGTTACATGACACACACACTTACATAAATTATAATGACATACACACTTACATAAATTATATATCTAAATATATATATATGTTTTATGCATATATAATTATTTAAGGAAGATCATCAAAAGAACAAGAGAGCTAGAATCATAAGCCAGAGTTTTACTCCTGAATTTCTTCTGTCAAAGGACCATACTCACAACTCAGATTTCTTGCTTACGGGAAGACAGGTGGTACAGTGGTAAAGAATCTGCCTACCAGTGCAGAAGATGTGGGTTCAATCCCTGGGTCAGGAATATGCCTTGGAGTAGGAAATGGCAACTCACTCCAGTACTTTTGCCTGGAAAATTCCATGAACAGAGGAGCCTGGCTGGCTATTGTCCATGGAGTGGCAAAGAGTTGGGTATCACTGAGCTCACTAGCATGGCAAAGATGGGAAGAACCGGAGTCAACATACACATCTCACCGCGTTATGATAATGATCAAATGATAAAGAATTTTGCAAATTCTCAAACAATATTGTCAGTTGAGATTAAGATCAAGAAACTTATGAGCTTAAGAACATCCATATGTCAACAGGTACAGACACGTTCAAAAGCAATGATTCTCGAAGCCTTTCTTGATCTCTTCCCCAGGGCCTGCCCCTGCTGAGTCAGCCCTCTAGTTATTGGTTTCACCTGTGAATGGTTCATGCCACTGCTGATTTCATCAAATATCTTCCTTGTACTCCCATCTGAATTTTATATGAACTCTGGAGTGATTAGTTGCTAATATCAACAGTGGTGCACAATCTGGAAACATTTATTGTTCCCCTTCTTGGCCTAATGTTTCTGACTTGGTACCATAATATTATTAATAGTCACAGGGTACAATAAAAGAAAATTAAGTGTTTATTTTGTTTAGGCGTTAGTCACTTTACCTACAGCCTTTTCCCATTACATTTGCACATAAATGAACATATCTTACATTTTTTAGATTCAAATCAGATTTTAACTTTGCTAATCATATAGTTTCCTTTCTGGTCGTCTTCCAGGCTGGCTTCAGTGTTACTTCTGATGCATGTATATTGTAGCAAATGAAGTAATGGCCATGTGGTAGATGTTTGCCCTTTTGTAATTCATTCATAGTTGTTTTTGTAGAGCAACTGTGTTTTAAAATCTAGTACCACTGCCAATATTCCTTTGCCATTCCAGGAGCCTATCTGTTAAATTCTAGGCTGAAATCAACTGTTGAATTGCAGATTATTTATTAATAAACAGTTGGAAACAACTAACGTGCAACTTGAGATCAAAGACATGAGAATAACTTTGAGTAAAATACTCTAGAACAAAGCACTAAATGATCTTCACTTTTCAGTATAAGTAAAAGCCCAAAGATCTGAGACATTTAAGAGGGAATCCGAAGTCAATACAATGAGTTTACTCTATATTTTCTGCTTCTTCCAACACTTCCTAGCCAATGTTCTTCTAGATGAAGGGTTTGTTCTGCCTTGAAAGGATGAATTAATATTTTACATGGCAAGGACCCCTTTATTCCTTGGTGGGATGTTTCTGACTTGATTTATATGATGGTGTTTAAATGTTTAAAAGCTTTTGCAAGGCAGGTTTTCAATCGATTAACGAATTTAGTTTCCCTTGAGGTTCCAGCATCAGATGTTATCTCAGAAGTCTTTCTTCCAAAGATTTATAATCCAATCTCTTTCTCCTATTAACCATATATTTCAGCAAGCATCCCATTGGACCAAGCTTAGGGATTTCAGGTTAGCATCTTCACGTGGAATGACTGCAAATAGCACTGCTGAATCTGCATTTCCCAATGCCTGCAAATAGCACTGTTGAATCTGCATTTCCCAATGCCTCATCAATGGGCTCTGGGTCATACCAGACTTCTGTCTGCTGCCTTGGCAATTTATATAAGACATCTGGGGCTTCTGGGAATATCTTAAAGGTTCAGCAAACAGATATTCTGAGTAGAAAGACAGAAACACAATAAACTGAGAGACCACATATAATACACTAAAGTTAAATCCACGGCAGATAACTGAAAAGTGTGAATAAACTTTTGTATAATACTTTGTAGTCTGAAACACAGTTTTCCTCAATATTCCATTTCATCTGAACTATTAATATAAAATCAGGCATTTTGATGATGAAGATTTTGTTGGTGAAGAAACAGTCACAGAGATGTGAGGTCACTGACTTAGAATATAGACTCAAGTCTATTGGTTCTTACCAAGGCTCTTCCTTCCTCACCATGTTGCTTGGACATCCAACAACACTTTGGGGCAAAGTTGGCCCCAAACTGGGCTGTCTTCCCTAGAGATATCAATGCACTTTCAATGTTTCCTTCCACGGCATCTTCCAGGCACATGCCAATACATCAAGATGGCCTATAGCACTGTATGGTTTTGGAATCCTATCAATAATAGCCAAATACACTACCATCTCTGCCTTATTCTTCTCCAGATTTCCCAAGATCAACATAACACAGTGATTTTGAGGATTATCTTTTACAGGATATTTAATCTGACCATAGTTTTGCTAAGAATCCAGTTGTAAAATCGTACACCTCCCTTCTAACCACTAATTTGTATTAGTGTTTATTTTATGCTGTATATTCAATAGGTATATTCGTTGCAATGACAATCTCTCAGACTTTCAGCACATCTTTTCCGTTTGACAAAGGGCTTTTATGTACTATTAGAATAGTCATAGTTACTAAAGTGCCCACAAGCTTTGCATTCATGCTAGCCAGTGGTACTCATCCAGAAAAGGATGAAAAAAATAAAGTGTCCTTCATGAACACCCCTGTCTACTGGGCCAGCTTTTATCTTGGCAACCCTTAACCCAAGAAAGAAGCAATAGCATTTCTCTTTAGTTATCTCATTATTTTAAATTTTGTCTGCCTTTGCAAGGAGCCTAATGATAGAACTATTTCTATTTAGGTTCACTTAGACCTAAAACTCTAGGTTCTAAAATCAGGGGAAATGAAAATCTGGGATGGAGGAGAAAAGTGACCATGCAGGGACAGATCAAAGTTGTGGTTGTTGGGCATAAGCATTCAGAAAGAGGGCAACTTTGATGACCTTCTGACAGTGTTTTACCTGGACCACTGGTATTTCAAGTGTAAATAAAACAGCTTCCATGGATGTTTTTCATCACAGGTTAAATTCCTTCTTAACTTTTTTTCCCAAGGAACAATTGACAAGATAATACTCCTCTTGCCTTGCCCATAGATATTGATCTCCTATTTCTTGCCTACTCAGGGCTCCCTCTGCAATGCCAAGAAAATGATGCAAACCTTGCTTAAAACCCCTTCAAAGCACCCTTCTTAAGTCTCAAATTTTTAACACCATAAATTATGCTTTAGTTTGAAACAGTAGTTGCTAATAAATTTTTATTTTTTCCTCTTTATTTTAACTTAGTGTTCATTATGCATAATCTTAATTGAATAACCTTTTAGAAGTAATTATAACAGGCTGTTATTGTTGTTTAGTCACTAAGTCATGTCCGACTCTTTTGCAACCCCATGGACTGTAGCCCACCAGGCTGCTCTGTCCATGGGACTTCCCAAGAATATTAAGAGTGGGTTGCTATTTCCTTCTCCAGGGGATCTTCTCAACCCAAGGGTCAACTCCACGTCTCGTGCATTGGCAGGCAGATTCTTTACCAATGAGCCACCAGGGAAGCCCAATTGTAACATAACAACATTAAAAAAAATATTCTACTGTGCACCACTATGGAGAACAGTGTGGAGATTCCTTAAAAAACTGGAAATAGAACTGCCATATGACCCAACAAAATCCCACTCCTGGGCATACACACCGAGGAAACCAGAACTGAAAGAGACACGTGTACCCCAATGTTCATCACAGCACTGTTTATAATAGCCAGGACATGGAAGCAAGCTTGATGCCCATCAGTAGCTGAATGGATAAGAAAGTTATGGTACATATACACAATGAAATATTACTCAGCCGTTAAAAAGAATACATTTGAATCAGTTCTAATGAGGTGGATGAAACTGGAGCCCATTATACAGAGTGAAGTAAGCCAGAAAGATAAACACCAATACAGTATACTAACACATATATATGGAATTTAGAAAGATGGTAATGCTAACCCTATATGCAAGACAGAAAAAGAGACACAGATGTATAGAACAGACTTTTGGACTCTACGGGAGAAGGCAAGGGTGGGATGATCTAAGAGAATAGCATTGAAACATGTATATTATCAAGTGTAAAACAGATCGCCAGTCCAGGTTGGATGCATGAGACAAGTGCTCAGGGCTGGTGCACTGGGATGACCCAGAGGGATGGGATGGGGAGGGAGGTGGGAGGGGGGTTCAGGATGGGGAACCCATGTAAATCCACGGCTGATTCATGTCAATGTATGGCAAAAAACACTACAATATTGTAAAGTAATTAGCCTCCAACTAATAAAAATAAAGGAAAAAAAAATATGCTATGCAAAAGCTTTTAGGTTTGATTGGTCCCACTTGTTTATTTTTGTTTTTATTTTCATTGCTTTAGGAGGTGGGTCATAGAGGATCTTGCTGTGATTTATGTCATAGAGTGTTCTATGCTTTCCTGAGTTTTATAGTTTCTGGTCTTACATTTAAGCTTTTAATTCACTTTTAGTTTATCTTTGTATGTGGTGCTAGAAAGTGTTCTATTTTCATTCTTTTACATGTAGTTGTCCAGTCTTCCCAGCAGCACTTATTGAAGTGCTGCTTCAATAAGCACTATCTTTGTCTGATTGCATATTCTTGCCTCCTTTGTCAAGACTAAGGCATCCATAGGTGCGTGGGTATATCTCTGGGCTTTCGATCTTGTTCCACTGGTCTACATTTCTGTTTGTGTGTGTGTGCGCCAGTACCACACTGTCGTGATGACCACAGCTTTGTAGTATGGTCTGAAGTCAGGAAGATTGATTGCTCAAGCTCCCTTCTTCTTTCTCAGGATGGCTTTGGCTATTCCAGTCTTTTGTGTTTCCAGACGAAGACCTTTTTGTTCTAGTTCTGTGAAAAATGCCATTGGTAATTTGATAGGTATTACATTGAATCTGTAGATTACATTTTGTAGTATAGTCATTTTCACAATATTGACTTTTCCAGCCCTGGAACATGGAATGTGTCCCTATCTACTCATGCTGTCTCTGATTTCTTTCATCAGTGTCTTCCCTGTATACTGTTCTTTTGTCTCCTTCAGTTCAGTTCAGTCGCTCAGTCGTGTCCAACTCTTTGCGACCCCATCAATCACAGCACGCCAGGCCTCCCTGTCCATCTCCAACTCCCGGAGTTTCCTCAAATTCATGCCCATCGAGTCGGTGATGCCATCCAACCATCTCATCCTCTGTCATCCCCTTCTCCTCCTGCCCCCAATCCCTCCCAGCATCAGGGTCTTTTCCAATGAGTCAACTCTTCGCATGAGGTGGCCAAAGTACTGGAGTTTCAGCTTCAGCATCAGTCTTTCCAATGAACACCCAGGACTGATCTCAGGCAGGCTTATTCCTAGGTATTTTAAGAAAACCCTCAGACTAGGAAAAATAATAGCAAATAAAATAACTGACAAAGGATTAATTTTAAAAATATACAAGCAGCTCATACAATACCAGAAAAACAAACAACTTAATCAAGAAATGGGCAAAAGACCTAAACAGACATTTTTCCAAAGACATACAGATGGCTAATAAACACATAAAAAGATGCTCAGCATCACTCATTATTAGAGAAATGAAAATCAAAACAATAACGAGATATCACCTTACATGGGTCAGAATGGCCATCATCAAAAAATCTACAAACAATAAATGCTGGAGAGGTTGTGGAGAAAAGGGAACCCTTTTGTGCTGTTGGTGGGAATGAAAATTGATACAGCCACTATGGAAGACAATACGGAGATTCCCTAAAACACTAGGAATAAAACCACCATGTGACCCAGCAATCCCACTACTAGGCATATACTCTGAGGAAACCAAAATTGAAAAAGACACATTTAACCCAATATTCATTGCAGATCTATTTACAATAGCTAGGACACAGAAGCAACCTAGATGTCCATCAACAGATGAATGGATAAAGAAGTTGTGGTACATATATCCAATGGAATATTAATCAGCCATAAAAGACACACTTGAGTCAGTCTTAATGAGGTGGATGAACCTACAGCCTATTATACAGAGTGATGTAAGTCAGAAAGAGAAAAATAATTATTGTATACTAATATATGTATGTATATGGAGTCTAGAAAGACAGGACTGATTAACCTATCTGCAGAGCAGCATGGAGACACAGACACTGAGAACACACTTATGGACATGGCTGTGGGTCGGGGAAGGGGAGGGTGGGAGGCATGTAAAGACTAACATGGAAACACACATTACCTTATGTAAAGTAGATAACCAATGGGAATTTGCTGTAGGACTCAGGGAACTCTAGCTGGGGCTCAATAACAACCTAGAAGGGTGGGATGGGGAGACAGGTGGGAGGGATGTTCAACTGTGAGGGGACATGGGTAAACCTATGGCCGATTCATGCATAGAAATCAATGAAAACTGTAAAGCAGTTACCCTCCAATTAAAAATAAATTTAAAAAAGAAAAAAATTCTGAGAGCAAAGATAAATTCACCCATAATTTCACCATCTCACTCTCTTACTTCTACCATGTTCATGCACCAAGTTACAGTTTATATGTAATTTTACACAACCGAAATAATATTTACATGAAATGATGTGTACTTCAAAATTTTGCTTGGTTTCATGTTGTAAATACTTTTATACCATACTATAGGCTTCATGACAATCATTTCTAATGTCTATGTAATCTTTCTTTAGATTTCTTATAATTAATCTTGCTATCAAACATTAATGTGGCTTTTTATTTTTCTCATTTAAACAATTCTGTGAGGGATATCTTTGCACATATAGATTTTCTAAACTTTGGTTATTTTGTTAGGATTGATTACTATTCCTCCTCCATCTCTTTTATAAGCTCCACCTCCACCATCCACTTTTCAACAGTCAGGGTTCTCTTGGGTTTCATGAATAATTCTCTTTGTGCACTGTTCTTCTCATATGGGTGAAATCATCCATTATCAAGGCCTTACTTTCTCCAGGGCCCCAGATCTATATCTGTTAGCCAGAAAACATATATCCACCAAAACCTCAAATATTTTCACAAGCAGTAAACACAAACTTCTAGAAATTACTCTGCTTTCCAGGTGGACATGTACCAAGATTCATCCAATCTCTGAGGTTGGCAACTACACTAGGAATCTCCTCTCTCTCTCTCCTCCATATCCAATAGGTCTCAAGTCCTCCTTAACACTGTCTTAGAAATCTCTTCCACACCTTGGGGTGCTTCTCTTACTGGCTCCCTCATGGTCACTGCTTTGTTTTAGGTCTTTATCACCTTTTACTTCTATAGTAATTGTCTGCAGTTGGTTTCCATGCTGACAATTTACCACTGTAACCCATCTGATCTTAAGCAAAGTTTGTCCAATTAAGTATTTTATTAGTTTTTTCTCTTGCTAATATTATTGTCCAACTTCAGCATGTATCCGAATTACCTGGAGGACTCGTTAAACCAGAGTTTTCTGGGTTCCACCCTCCATAATTTTTGATTTAGTAGATCTGGGGTCAGGCCAGAGAATCTGTGTTCCTAAGAAGTTCCTAGGGGATGCCAAAGCTGCTAGTCCAGGGACAACTCATTGAAATATGCTAGTCTGTAAAATAATATTGATAATCTTCTATTCCACCACATTGAACCTAGTTAGCACAAGTTTTCTTTTTCTATTGGCAAATAACTAAATGAAATCACAAACTCAAATATGCATGTAGACCAAGTAGGGAGTCAGGAATGCATGAAACAAGAGAATGACAACATGAAGAGAGTTCTCTTTAAAGGTTCAGCCTCTTCCCAGCTCCTCACTGTTATTATCCTCATGAAACTATTGTTAGGACTTCTGATGTTTTTCAAAAGAAGCCAGAAATCCAGATTTCTAGCAAAATCTCCAGATACTTAGATATGTGCAATGGATTAAAAAAATTTTCAACAATGAAACCATATGATGTCTGAACTCAGTCCAAGGCCCATAAGTTTGCAACATAGAGTTGCACTGTGTTCTTCTCAAAAGGAAGATCAATGTCAGTTCCTTAATGCAGCTTCCCTAGTATGCATGCTACCCACAACCACACTCTCAACGTGCATACAGCACACATGTACACACACATAACAGCCTTAGTGATGCTGTCCTTTCTGATCTTACGACACTTGGTTAAAATTTATATGAAAGCATTTATTTCAATTAAACTGTTTGTACAAATATTAGTCTTCACTACAAAGCAGCTCAAGGACAAAAACTAGATCTTACACTTCATTCTTATTTCCAAATGCAGTGTGCCTAAGAAATAGGTATGAAGGTGCTCTTGTTTCTTCATACAGAAATAAACAAGACAGACTGAATGAACAACTAAATGTAAACTCTTTTATGACATGGCAAAAAGCATTTTGCTTCACATACCATAACTGCCCTTTTTGGACTTTCTCAGTGACATGTTAGATTTCTCACAATGAAACAAACACCCAGAGTTCAGCCACACTTTCTACAGATGCACAGAAAATGTTGGTCTAAGTCATCTAATATAAACACTGGATGTATTTGCATCAAGCAGCATTATCTTGGTGTGTCTTTCAAGAGGGAAATGATGAGTGTGATTCATGACAATGACTAAAGGCATCAGTATTCCCTTATCATAACTTCAGGTAATCTTTCACAAGCATGCAATTAATCACAGTGTTTGGAAACAGGAAGATTTATGCATCAATCCAAGAGCCAGCTGTCTCCTATCTATTTAATAATTTTAAGAAATCTTCCCGAACAAAAACAATAAGAAAAAAAAAAACACTCTGTAGTATGCCTGTCAGAAAGAAAGTCAAACCAGAAAATTTTTTCTTTAGCATCCTTTGGTTCTGGAGTTGTCTAGTTCCTAGGCCAACGTTTGACTTGACAATCATCAAATACAAAACTAAAATTGAATTTAACTGGTTTCTTGAGCCTTTTTTCCTAATAAGAAAAAGGTATTGCCAATGGTGCCCTTTGATTCATACTTTCAGTGTCAATAAAACTCATTTCAGAGAGGAATGCAAAGTCAGGTTTCTCTTTCATCTTGACTAAGCATTAAACCATGGAGAAATAAAAAACACTTTAAGATAACAGTGATTTTCTTTAATTATAAACTGTAACTTCATAACCTGTAAGGCTTTTATTAGCCAAGGTCCATCCATTCTAATCAGGCTGCCCTCACACTGGAAAATTTCACACCTGTGTAATTAAAGCTTCTGATTCTGCTGACAGCATCCTTCAGTTTTCAGAGCCCTTATCAACTCATCAAGCAGCATATGATAGTCCTATATCCTGCCTTCTGTGCCCTTACATTTTAGTAGAGGAGTTAATCTCTACTGTTTTAGCTTACTCTTCCCCTAGAGCCAATGATATTAATCAATATAAAAAAAAAAAGAAAAATTACCAGGTAAAATTATATTTTAAAGTATTTAAATAGAGTCATCCATCTTTAGTTCACCTTTTCCCATTCACATTGACTATCCTTCATGCTCATATATAGCACATTGATTTTTACATTATGAATGAAGATTTTCTTTAGGAAAATGCATCTGATTTCCCAGATCCTCCAATATAAAGTACTTAAAGAAAAACGGTAGTGGCTGAGGATGTTGTTATAATTACCTGTTCTCTTTCTGAACACCTTCCCATCATGAGCTGGACATGAGACTGGAATTCATATCATGGTTCCCTATTTGAAATTTCCCAGGCAGCCACAACAGAATCTACCTGGTCTTGCTCTGTACAACCTTTTTTTTTCTTTCTCTTTTCTCATTTTCTGTTGGTCAGTTTCAACATGTTCCTGAAGCATGTTTTTAATCATGATTTTTCCCTTATGGAGAAAATTTAACATTGATTTTAACTACTCTGTACATTTTTTTCCAAAGCTGTTGAGCAATATGACCCTAATTTTACTTCCTCAGAAGAGGAAAAGAGAGAGGAACACTGGCCCTGAGCCCAGGTGTCCTGACCCAGCGGCCTGACTAGTTGACTGCTCCTGTTATAATCTCAAGGTCAATGAACTCTGGCTATTGCCTTCAGCATGCAATTGGAGAGCTGTACCTTCTCCCTTTGAAAAAATCTTCTTGCTGATTTTTTTATTTCAGCTTAGACATTCTATTCTATCTGTTCCAGGAAGACCAAGTTGCTGTTGGTGCTTTTATACATCTTTCACTTAAATACCGAGTTTTTAATGACATGACAGTGTTTTCCCATAGACACTCTCCTATTACTCAATTTCACATGGATCTACATTATAACTTTAAAACATAAAGGGAAAAGTTAAGCCCATGCAAAAAGAACCAAATCTTCAGAATGTGCCTTCAAACTTACTTTCTCTTTCTTGTCTATCACAATGAATCATGAATCACTTGACCCTAATCATGCCAGCAAGTCCTCTGTAAGTTGTTCATACCAGTAGCTCATTTTGTACCATTATATGTATTCCCAATAAATATTCCTGACATATTTCCTTGCATTTTTCTAGAAATATCATTTGATAACAAACTCCTTGAGGTCAATGACCTTTGCTTTCTTTAAAATTTCCTTCACCAGACATCAGCACAATCCTGGATTTGGAGTTAGTAACTTCACTATTTACTAGTACTGGGACCTTGATACTTTCATAATCCCACAGAGGCTTGTTTCTTGTCATTAAATGGGGATGATCATGCCACTTGTCCTGTCACTCAAAGCCAGGATTATGGGTGATAGTCCCATAAAGTATAATCTGCCAGGCCACTTTTCAAACAACCAGGGCTCACACAGATGCTCTAAAAATCATCCAAGTAAGTACTGCTGTCACACAAACTAGCAAATATTTAAGATAAGTCATACAAGACAGTGGTTTCACCACTCTGACTGTAGTCAACTAAAATGCATTTTAAGTTTTCATCTTTTTCTATCCTCATGAATAAGCTGGAGTTTTAAACACAAATGCAGAAGGATCAGGGAGACACCAAAAATGTAAAAAGAAGACCTAGCATAAGGTTATGTAAGGTGTGCTGAGGACTGCAGCAAACTGGAGAGTCCATGTCTTCCCAAAGTGCGGCACTCACACTGGGTCCAATTAATTGTACCACACAGAAAGGTAAGCCAAATATTTTAAGAAAAGCAACAATCCATATTTCTGTAAGCAAAATACGTAGAGTTTTATTGCTGGCCTTTCATTCAGTTATTAAGCATATAATAGTCAAATTCATCATTGATAGATTTGCCCCATGGATCACAAGACTTTGCAATCTCTGTTGCAAGGCTTTCAACAACCGAGTTTGCATGGATAACCAAGAAATAACTCTGAACTCTAGTAAGAACTCGTTCCGAACCAATATTTTAAGGGAATATTCAAAAGAAGCGTAAGGCCTAGTCCTTGTTATCAAAGCAGAGAACCTAATAATTATTAAGTGCCTAACATCCACTTTGCAAAAGTAAATAGTTTGCTTAAATATAATCTTTATGAACTTACCAAGTGGTTACTATCACACTCGTTCTATTGATGAATTAACCTTAAGGTACAAGGAGTGACTTGCCCAAGAGAACATGGCATTAACCAGTTCAGTTCCGTTCAGTTGCTCAATCGTGTCCAACTCTTTGCGACCCCATCAATCACAGCACACCAGGCCTCCCTGTCCATCACCAACTCCCGGAATCTACCCAAACCCATGCCCATCGAGTCGGTGATGCCATCCAGCCATCTCATGCTCTGTCGTCCCCTTCTCCTCCTGCCCCCAATCCCTCCCAGCATCAGGGTCTTTTCCAATGACTCAACTCTTCACATGAGGTGGCCAAAGTACTGGAGTTTCAGCTTCAACATCAGTCCTTCCAGTGAACACCCAGGACTGATCTCCTTTAGGATGGGCTGATTGGATCTCCTTGCAGTCCAAGGGACTCTCAAGAGTCTTCTCCAACACCATAGCTTAAAAGCATAAATTTTTTGGCACTCAGCTTTCTTCACAGTAAATGGCAGAATAATAATTTTAGCTTCATTCTGGCTATTGCAAAAACTCAAGTATTTCTACCATGGAAAGAAACTGAGTCAAACATTAAAGTCTTGGGGGATAACTGAAGTTTAAGTTCAGTGGTGGAGACACTGTGATAAAACTTTAAAGAACAAAAGAATACAATGATGAGAAATATGATACTCTCAAGACATATAAGAGGACTGGAGCCTGGGGTTAGTTAAGATTTGGATGAATGGAGGAGTAGAAGGAATAGCATGAAGGAAAGCCGGGGTAAATATGAATAACTTACCAGGTCCTAATATCCAAATCAAGTCTCTCTCTCCCCCCACCATTCTCTCTCTCACACACAGATGCACGAACATCCTCAGGCTTCAATTAAGGAATGTCTGTTGGTTTTGCTTGCCTCATTGTTTCCCCATCTTTTGGTAACATCATGCTTTCATGGTCTTTCCTTTGCAGAATCGACCTGTCATTATTCTCCCCTGGAGCTTCTTTAACGGTGTAGCAAGAGCCCTCTGCACAAGGGCATGCTCAGATATGCTGATCTAGGAAGTGAAAGGGAGTCAACCCCCAGAGGCAGCGCAGGGCTACTGGTGTACCTCCTATACCTTGAGTAGACAACACTGCTCTTCAGAAGGCACCAGGCAGATGGACCACCCGTAGCTCACAAAGGTGGCCGGTTCATGAACACACCTTTGCACGGTTGTCCTCTCCTCTGACTCACCCTTGCTTGTCCCCCTACTGCTGCTCCGTGGAAACACTTCCCAAATGAGCTGCCTGTTACAAGTTCCTATTTATGCTCTGCCTTGGAGAAAACCCAAGTGAAGACAGTTTTCCATACTGAGATGCCGAAACTGCTCTCTGCCCATTCTGCCCAAGGCGAAATTATGCAACTTTCACTCTGTCACTCATCTATCCTCTGTGTGTGTGTGTTAGCGCTCAGTCGTGTCCAACTCTTTGTGACCCCATGGTCTGCAGCCTGCCATGCTCCTCTGTCCATGGAATTTTCCAGGCCAGAATACTGGAGTGGATTGCATTTTCTACTCCAGGGGATCTTCTCAACCCAGGGGGAAGATGTCGCTTACGTCTCCTGCATTGGCGGGAGGATTCTTTACCCGCACCACCTGGGAAGCCCCAATTTATCCTCCACTCATCCAATAACAATCTTGCTCCACTTGTATATTGCAGCTAGCATCTATTTCTGTTCCTTACCACCAAATAACTTGCATATATTTATAGGTTTATTTCAAGTGGACCCATATTATACTTTTGAATAATAGGAGGAAAGTTATACATATATACAAACATACAAACCTTGCTGGTGATCAGTGTGATTATTACTTTAGATGGCAAGAAATTCTGAAACATCTGACAGTATTATTAAGTTGCTCTTAAAAAACAAACATTATGGATGAGCTGTACAGTCATCTGGCAAATGATTCATGGTGTTTCTGCCAATGCCCACACCTGGCATGTTGAAATGCTGAAATCCAGCATTTCCCTGACGACTGCCTGGGCATCTAAAACTAAGACTGCATATGATTTTATGCCTTCTCTATTAGCTCACCCACCATTCTCTGAAATCATTACCTTCTGTCATTTCTTACTTAAGGTCCACTCCCATGATAGAGCAATCTTTGGAGGAAAACACAAATTGCTTTTTACTTTTCCAGGTAAGGAACTGGAGAACAGATGCAAGATTCAAATATATGGTTTCCCAAGACTCTTTTTATATAGCAAATCATACAGCTTTCCAGTGCCACTTGAAATAAACAGGCTAGATTCCTATTAAGTCCAAGTATATCTATCATCCATTCAGTTATCTAGCTATCATCCTACTTTCTTCCTATCATCTGTCTTCTACCTAACTACTAAGTGATTCCAAATACACATGTACAGTCCTGAAAAGTGGCCATTTTTCTAAAATCTGCATTTGAAATGGCAAATAGAACAATCTACATTACTCTGGTGCATCTGGTCCTTGTTAATTCGTAATCTGTTGTATCTTTTATTGTCATGATTTCTCCAGATGTGTGAGTCTAACTCATAAGTTCATATATTACATAAACTACACTAAAGAATTGCTGAAACAGAGTTGAGACTCCTGGACTCAAAGCACTCCTCTATACAGGAGCAGTTTAAGTCTAGCTGACCCGATGCCAAGGAGATCATAAAAATCCACTGACTAAGAAACTTGCAAATGAGTCCAAGATGCCCCTCCCCCTGCTCAGGGATGGGGTGGGGTGTGTTTTACACTCTGTTGAATTTATAAAAAGAAAAAAAAATGTTAAGAAAAATCCAACTTAACCAAAGATGAATAACTGTTTGAGAACTTTGTTAATACTCCACATAGTAACGGGCCTTTTATCTCCTAAAATAGAATCATGAACAAGGGGTTTGCTTTTAAACAATGCTTTAAAAATAGAACTTGCCATTTGGAAGGTTTCTGAAGATTTTCTAGAACAGCGGCTTCCAAACACAGCCCGTCACTAGAGTCACTCAGCGGGGCTGTCAATTTAAAAAAAAGAAGATTCCAGGGTCCCACAGTAAACCTACCGAAGCAGAATCTCTGGCAGGTAGGACTAAGTTTCCCTGGTGATTCTGATATTCAGCCAGGTTTTAAAACCATGCATGCCTAGAGTCTCGAGTCTGAGCATTAAATATTGCCTTAGCAGTTAAAATTTTAGTGCCTGTGATTATAACTTTATTCTATTAATTTCCTTTGGATTTATGTTTTGGAAGAAAAACCTGGATGGGAAATCATTGGACCATTACTGTGTCCAAATCCTCCATTTTTAAAAAGCCCTTCAAAAAGTTTAAATAAAGACTTTCAATGATAATTTGATCCTTGATTACTGTAGTTCTGATAGCTCTTCTGTGGGGGACAGGCCCCGGGGAGGGGGAAGATGTGAAGTTATTTCCAACCTGGCTGAATCATCGGGATTGAGTCAGAAAGCTGGAAAGGATGAGGAGAGACCATCTGGCTTTGTCCCTGTCTTCATGTGGTTGTGATTTGCTTCTAGGAATTTCAAGGCAGGGAGAGTTGACATCGTGTGTTTCGCATCTCAACAGTGAATAAATTCTTCCCTAGGCCCACTTGGTGCAACTAGGAAGCTGGCATGTCCCAACCCCAAATGGACAGTAAAAGATGATTTTTCCCTAACCTCTCCCTAATGTATCCCCTAGAACCAAAAAACTACACTTAAAATAATATGAAAGGATGGATTATAATCCAAACATATGCATGACACCATAAAGAGAACCATAGACTGAGTCAGGATATCAAGATGGAAGTCCCAACATTGCTGCTAACAAAAATAGCCAAGTCAGGCTAACCATAAATATCCTTATGTTTTCATTTCTCCATCTCCAAACTGAAGAAACTAAACCCTTTCTGGCTTGATGCTGTATATACAACACTTATTTAACCCCTCATGGAGGCCTTCAGTGTACCACTCAACGGCTACATACTGGGTGAAAGCAGGAGATAATAAGACAAACACGCTCCCTGACCACAAACAGTTTACAGTCATAAGGAAAACAGACAAATAATGAACAAACAGTGCCTATGTAATTACACTGACACTATTTCTGAGGAGGAAAAGAAAGATGGTGAGGCACTCTAAAGGAACTATTTAGGCTGTAATCTTTCCTACCCTAGACAGCACACCTGGCCCTTTAAATCACTGAAGTGTGGAAAGGCAGATGGCTGTGCGTTCCAGGAACTCTTCAAATGAACTGATTTACCCATGAGCATGAAACTGATCAGTCTTATCAGATTTTGGCAGCTTCTATATAATTGTAGACATATACTTTGTAAAGAAGTATCCACACTTTGCTTGCAGAGCTATGTAGCTATGTAAATATCTTCTAAGAAAACTAACAGGGTCTCCAAACTTTAAAGACAAAAGATGTGACCTCAGTGTCAACATTATCCCTTGGCTAGGAACTAATGGCAAGGTCAAAGTCATAAACTAAGGCCCATTAACTTCACTTAGGAAAAATGTTTCATGGCCACAAAATAAACTACTAACATTGGCTCTTCTCCAAGCATGAGATGATTGTAAAGGAACCCAAGAGCATATGGAAAGCTTGGTGAAATTTATCTCCAGTCATGGAAAACATCTACTGTGGTATCCTACTTGCTAAATATTGGGGTGGTAAGGTTAACCCAAGCTTAATAAATTCCATTAACAAGACATTAGTTTACACCAGATCACATTTGTAACCTCAATGATGTCTTTAAGTCAGCTGCCACATAAGATATACCCTCACAACTACGTGCAGTAGATGGGGTGATCTATCCATCTGAAAGAAGAAAACTACAGGCTAAAGAAAGTGTAAAGCATTCCAACAAAGGGTTTTAATGTAGATTTTTTTTTTTTTTGCACCCATGCTGTTGATTGCTAAATGTAATAGTCTGATCATGACGCTGAATAAATGTCTTTTTTTTTTTTTTTTTTTAATGTGCTGTGTAAAGTTAGTCTACTCTGAAGCCATTTTGGTAAACTACCCCAACAGTGTGAAGTTAGAATTCCTTCAGGGTGATGCCAGGCTCCATTTGAAATTTATTTACAACCTGCTTGGTGGAGAAGCTGTTGTCTTCAGAACCTTGGTGTAGTTGAACTGACAGTTACTGTGTTGTGACCTGGAGTTCACCATTAAAAGGGTCACCCATGCAAAGTCATGGAGGTTTTTTTTTTTTTTGGTTATTAATGATTGTTGGCACATCCTATGCAATATATCTAAGTTGAATTATGGTACCAGATAAAAGTTATAGATGGGAATGAAGCTTGTGTATCATCCATTATCATGTGTAATCAATAAAAGATTTAATACCCTCTTGAAAAAAAAAAAAAAGTGACTGAATCACTTCCAAGTTACGTAGCTAATTGGCAAACATGAAGACATATGTGTCCATACACACACACCACATGTATCTATATCAAAAGGCTGCTATATAGACACTGTGCTAGGCTGCTTCAGTCATGTCCGACTCTTTGCGACACTATGGACAGTCCACCAGGCTCCTCTGTCCATAGGATTATCCAGGCAAGAATGTTGGAGTGGGTTGCCATGTGTTCCTCCATGGATCTTTCCACCCAGGGATCAAACTCAAGTCTCTTACATCTCCTGCTTTGGCAAGCAGGTTCTTTACGATTAGAGCCACTTGGGAAATCCACATAGACACTAATAGTGAAGTCCAAAAACAACAGATGACATGGAAGAAAACACATAGACAAGATTACATAGAAGATACATGGAATGGAATAGACCACAGCTAGTCTCTAATCATCCTGTAGAAGTCCACTGTATTCTTTCTCAGAAAGCTGAGTTGCTGGTATCTACACTAAATGCCAAAGTAGGTAATCATCAAGAAAAATATCTTAGGGCATATCCCTCCATCATTGGTCTAATTTCATTTGAAATCTTTCATTATAATTGTTGTTGCTATAAGCAGTAGCATCACTACCATGATTTTTTTTTTTTTTTTTTTTACTGTTTTGGAATGGAAACTCAAACTCCAATAACATGGAGCTGGCCATGTGATAACGATGATAAACACTTCTCTGTCACCTGAGGTACATTCTGGGCAATCCTTCATATGTATACCTCTAATTTAATGTTTGAATGCTTTTAAACATACCATCAGAAAATCAGAGACTGCAGATGGGTTAGTGTTCAACACATGTCAATATAGAACTCAGATTCAATCAACTGAATTGATCTCACTAGGTTAACAAATTTTTTTATTCTATAACAGATTGAGTGGTGAACTTTTAAAAATATCTTTTCCTCTCAGCAATTACACAAAATGCCCAGACATTGTAGTTAAATAGGGTTAGGCATTATGAAGAACTTATTTTCGTTCTGGTAAGAACAATTCATAATCTATTCACTAGAATCATTGATGGACACCAGTTCATTCAATAGGTCATTGTGTTTCCTGTAATTCAGTCTTCCCACACTTTTTCACAAGTGCAGTCATTGACTGGGTCCCACTTCGAGGAAGACAAACCCTTGAAGAAACAATAACCACAGCTTTTATCAGCTGGACCCTGGAAAACACAGCCCAGCACATTGTAGGGGTAAAAGGCAGTGCCCCAACCTGCATCTTTGAAAGCAGGGCTTATAAATAGCCCAGGGCACTTTCCTGTTTGGCGAGCTCAGTAACAGCTGTTCATAGCACACATTTCTTTCATACTTCCCTCTCTGTCACAGAGAAAATACAAACTAAAACTGGATGAAGGAATGGACATTATTCAACATTAATGTGCCTTCAAAAATAGCACAGGAAGAGTCATAGACACAACGAAGGGGAAAATGAGGAAAACTTAGGAGGAGTAGAGAGATTAGAGAGGAGATATTCTTAAATACTGAGAAATTTAAACTAAGCAGGAAGGCAAGACGAAAAGGGCAGGATTTGTAAAGGTTGCCTCTCAGAAGTGATATGAAAAGGGCACTGTAGCAGAAATTAGAAAAATCAAGGCTTTTGTTGGTGCTGATGGGAATTAGTCATGCGCCCATTCTTGGGCATGCCCCCAAACATCTCCAGGTCTCTTCCATAAAATGGGCAGAGGGTAAAAGAGACAGAGTTGGACAGCCTGTAAGAATTCCCTCTAATTCCAAAAATGTTATATTGTGTGAACCCATAGAGAATGTTGGCTAGTGGGGGGAGGAGCTGGAAGGAATGCTGGATTCACCTGCCAAATATGTAAGTTCCAGTCCCCTTGGGAAGGGTGTTAAGGGATCTGAAGATAAGGCAGACTGAAGCACATCCAGCTTCAAGGTCATTGCTTTGCCCCTCCTAGGATGGCTGCTTAAATGGATAATAAGAAAGCTGTCCTCAACCTCCTGGCTATGACATCAGCACCAAGGGAGCCCACAGTCTAATTGTCAGAGATCCATAACCATAAAATTCCCTTCTATCTTCTGTGGTGCCCAAAGAATGTTCCTCCCCAGGGCTCACAAATTCAAGATGGCAGAATGCACACCCTTTGACTAGAGACCACATGACCTGTGGGTAAAGAGCACAGGTGCTGGGCTCAGACAGGCCTGTACTCTCTACTCTGCCGAGTACCAGATCCATGACCTTTGGTAAATTGCTTAATATTTCCCTAACCTTCAACTATTGCTGTTGCTCCTTTCAATTTTCCAAAATGGAGACAGAAATGCAGTTACAAGCTTTAAATGCAGTTATCAAGTACATGACACAGGGTTAAACACTCAGTAGACATTATCTTCTAGTATTTGTTAACATTATTTTTACAGAGTATTTTACTTATTTAGCTTGAAGTAATGTTTGTCTGTTTTCCCAGGTCTTTTGACCTCCTGAATCACTCTAACACCTTCCATGGAAAAAAGAAAGTCTTCTAGCATGGGATGGTCAAGCAGCAGTTGCCTGCACATTGACATGAGCTCTATTAAACAGGCAAAAATCAGGTTGTATCCCTAATGTGGACCACTTAGTACTCGGTAAGTCACTTCAGTCGTGTTCGACTCTTTGCGACCCTTTGGATTGTAGCCCACCAGGCTCCTCTGTCCATGGGATTCTCCCAGCAAGAACACTGGAGTGGATTGCCAAGCCTTGCTCCAGGGGATCTTCCCAACCCAGGGATGTGAACCCAAGTCTCTTATGTCTCCTGCACTGGCAAGCGGGTTCTTTACCACTAGTGCCACCTGGGAAGCCCTGGTTCACTTAGTGAGTAAATCTAAACATTTGAAACCGGGACTCCAAGTTTATGATTAGACTTCCCTAGGGCAACAAATGCACATTTTTCTATCCAGCCTAGACATGCAAAGTGTTTCCCTTACCTCTCACCCCTTTCATCGTGAGGAACATACACCTGCATGTTGGGAGTGTCATCAGATGGGATATTTCCTCTACTACTTCTGCTTCTGTAAAATGTGCTGAGAAATCAGTCAATAATATATGGAAACTATAGGTATAAATGCTCGTCTAAAGTCAGGATCCAAAAAAAAAAAAATAAAGTCAGGATTCTAACGTTCATGTCTGCTTTTTCTGCAGATGTGAGGTTAGATCACCTGAAACGGCTCTCAAAGGACAAACCATCTTACATGAGAGAAAGACACTCAGAAATTAGTCTATGTTCAGGGAGATAAAAATTAAAAATGGGTTACAAAGGGGATCTTTCTGGGAAGACCTGGGAGAAAAAAACAATCTTCCATCCAGAAGGACTCATGGAAGTTCTCATATGAAAGCAAGGCTTTGGTAGTACTGTATTTTTAGTCATCTTCACTTATAACTCACATTGACATGGTTATTCTACAGTAAAGTAGAATCAGATAATTTTAAAGTAGCAAGAAAGAAACCAAACAAAATCTTTAGTTGAATATCTTCCTTTTACTTTCCCAGGTAACTACAGCTGAGCTTTAAACAACACTGGTTTGAACTGCGTGAGTTTTTCCCTTATATGAGACTTTTTTCATGGCTGAAGGCTATCATAGGTAGCCTTACTTGAATCCTCAGATGTGAACTGGAGCTATGGGGGCAACTCAGAGACAGAAAGATGCCTCAGGAGCAGGCAGGATACCCAGAAACCCAAGATTCAATCTGAGTGGTAGAAACTGTGATAATCAACTCTGTTAACCTACGGATTCTATATACACAGATCTAGGCAGAACTAGGCAGGGAATGCCCAGTGTGCTGGGCAAAGGTGGCTATGGAAGAGTGGCAGAAAACAGGCTTATGATGCTGGCAGAACAGGGACCCAGGGGTCTCAGAGACAGCACCAGTGCTATAAAGGGTCAAGGACCTCCTCTTGGCAATCTTATGATTTCTGACATAGTTTCCCAAACGTCCAAGTTAGGAGTACTCATGACATGAGTGCTGGGAGCACTCATGACATTCTGGCTGTGCCAGCATCAGTGATCGACACCCTGGAGCTAGATGCAGCCCTGGTGCTTCAACCACCCTTACTCCCACATCCTGAGTGAAGTCTAGGACACAGGTCCCCAGCGAGGCCAAGAATGGGCCACTGAGAGTAGTTATGGTGATGCCAGTTTCTCTAGAGCCCTAAAGGAGCACTTATTCTCAAGCGATTCCAAAGCTGGTCCAGAAAGCAACACAAGTGACCCCTCTCAACACTGTTTCCAGATTCCTCAGGCCTGCAGAGTGAGCAGTTAACACTTGCTCCATGGCAATAATGGTGTGTGCAGAAAAGTCCAAGAGAATCACCAAGGTTATGTCTGAATCAAAATGCATCTCTAAGCAACTGAAGCCAGGTGGGAATGAGAAAGAATGGTGTAGGGCAAAGGCAAAAAAGATCCCACCCAAAATTTAAAGCACGATCTCCATTGTACAGAGTATGTGGAAGACAAGGTACGGAGCCAAGAGACTTAGGGTTTGTTGGAATGCAAAGTCAAGTGAAGGGACAGGAAAAGAGAGCACTTCATGCATCATCGTTCAGCTTTATATCAATATTTTTAATACCTGTGGACATAAGCCGGCAGACCCAGGCTGCCAGCCCTAGGAAAACACCACTGACACAGTTTACAATAGAGTTTCTGGTGCTCAATTTCAAGGCAATGTTCCTTTTTAGCCAAGTCATCAGAGACTCAAGCACTGTCTATTTGCTTTGTATTTACTGAGTTCATAATCTGTTCTGTGAAGAACTGTGATTTTTCCCTCAAGGAGAGGTCCTTTAAAAAAAAAAAGTAGGTATGCTTATTTTCCAAAAAAGAACCAGAAGAGATGTCAGGGAAATGCTGAGTTGGAAGTGGGAAAAGGAGAGAACTGATACTGAGAGAAAGAGAACACTAGCAATTTGCAAACTCATCTCATGCCCACCTAAGATATCTTATCCACATCATTGGATATTTATTCCTTCATTCAGTAACTACTGGACATTTTTACATGCTAGGCCCTGTTTTAAGCACTAGAAAAAAAGGTTAATAAGAAGCTACTCCTGTGGAGTTTGCTATCTGGCATGGATGATGGACAAAACACACACAAGGAAGTTTGTTTTAAATCTAGGTAATGACAATTGCCCTGAATAAAAATATAGGAGGAATTGGGGTTCTTGAGTGCCTGGCATGAGCTAATTTAGATAAGGTAGTCAGGGATGGCTCTCTGAAAAGGGGTCCCTATGATATGAGGGAGGGAATTTTGACAAGATGTGAAGGGTTAGCTAGCCTTTGCTCTGAGATGTGAGCATAGTTTAAGAACCTCAAGATGAGCAGGTCAGCTAAAGCCACTGGTGCAGGCTAAGGTAGAAACAGGAGACCACTTAGTCATTGCCTCCCTGCAGGGCTTGTCAGATGAGGATCATGCATACAAGTCTGCAACATCTTTATGTCCATTCATAAAGGCGTGTGAAAGTTTAATGCATTTCTTTGTAAATGTGCTCATATTTCTTTCCTTTTTCAACAAAAGGTCTCACATATTTATTATGGAGCCAAAGCACTGGAGTAGAAACACTGACACAAAGAGAAAAATTATTTTTCCAATAAAACACATCCGGCTGTTCAGAGAGTAGTGATGTTCTCAGAGTGATGGAGTGAGACGCAAGAGATCTGGACGCAGCATAAGTGCGCCACTGCACGTGCGCATGTGCGGGACTCCTTATAGACTCAGCCTGATTCTTCTTTTCTTGAACCTGTACCTGATTTTATTACCCGTTTCCATGAAAATCCACTGGGGAATGAGATGATCCTGCTTTTGTTTCTTGGCTAAGAATCACTTAATCTTGAAAGTCTTGGAAAAGACACGGCAAGAAGCAAATTCAACTGCACAGAGGATGGCAGAGAATAGAAGAGAGATGAACACATTTCAATCTCCTTCATGCATTTTTCTTGCTCTTATTGGAGGAGGGTTATTTTTCTATTTCTTCTCTGCGTGACTTCCCCCCGGGAGCACCCATTTTTTTTTTCTGCAGGCTTTCTGGAAGGCTCTCCCAGCTAGTCCAGCCAGAATGTTTGCTCCTTTCTCTGACCCAGCTCTTCTTTGGAGTCTGTGTGTGTGTGTGTGATATCATGCTCAACTCTTTGCCATCCCATAGACTATAGCCCACCAGGCTCCTCTGTCAATGGGATTTCCAAGGGAAGAATACTGGGTTGCCACTTCCTCCTCCAAGGGATCTTGATCAAACCCACGACTTCTGTGTGTCCTGCATTTTAAGAAGATTTTTTAACCTGCTGAGCCATCAGGGAAGTCTACTGAACTGCATAATACCTGCCCCACCAGCACCCAATATAGGATGTAGGGTTTAGGTTTCTTTTTGTTTTGCATCTACTTCTATGTCATCTCTGGACAAGCCCTCAGTAAAAAAAATGGAGTCAGAAAAAATGTGACTTCTAATTCTAGCCCTTCCACTCACTGGTTGTAAACTAGTTTTTCAAACTTCACTATAAAATAGAATGTGAGCACTAGTACCTATAGCATGCTTGTAAAGAGGGAACAGTATAAACAGATGTTTGGGCATGGGAACAGATGTCAGCAGGGCTATGGGTTTTTGTAATAAGGGGCTATGCCTTTGACATTCAGTTATGTCCCACAGTACCTATAACACTTTGTTGCCATTCGGTCACTGAGTGATGTCTGACTCTTTGTGACCCTTTGGACTGCAGCATGCCAGGCTTCCCTGTCCTGAGCTATCATGTGATAGCTCAGACTCATGTCCACTGAGTTGGTGATGCCATCTAATCATCTCATCCTCTGCTGCCCTCTTCTCCGTTTGCCTTCTATCTTTTCCAGCATCAGGGTCTTTTCCGTTGAGTTAGCTCTTCCCATCAGGTGGCCAAAGTATTGACGCTTCAGCTTCAGCATCAGTCCTTCCAGTGAATATTCAGGGTTTTCCTTTAGGATTTACTTATTTGATCTCCTTGCTATCCAAGGAACTCTCAAGAGTCTTCTCCAGCACCACAGTTTAAAAGCATCAATTCTTCAGATAATTTATCTTAAAAAAAAAAAAAAAGGCATCAATTCTTCAGCGCTCAGCCTTCTTTATGGTCCAACTCTCAAATCCATACATGACTTCTGGAAAAACAATGCTTTGACTAGATGGACCTTTGTCGGCAAAGTGATGTCTCTGCTTATAATATGCTGTTTAGGTTTGTTATAGCTTTTCTTCCAAGGAGCAAACTTCTTTTAATTTCTTGGCTGCAGTCACTGTCTCTGATTGTGAAGCCCAAGAAGATAAAATATGTCACTGTTTCACTTTTTTTTATAACACATTATGCTTCTTATCAATGGTCTTTGAGGATAGTGTTACATGTTCCAGAAAGCACTGGGTTTAGAATTATCAGAGATAGATTCCTTTCAGGTTCTGTCACTTTCTAGTTATATGACCAAGAATAAAGGTCATGTAACTCCTCTGAGCCTCAAATTCCTCATCTACAAAATAGGAATAATCATGCTAACCTCACAGGAATATTGGATATAATCCACAAGATAATATATAGAAAAAATAAAGCATTTCCTGCTCTAAAACTTCCTTAATTCTGTGGCTCTTAACTCCTTAATTCTTGATGATTCAATACAAAATTCAGTTATGTGAAGCTGTAATTCTTTTAGAAAGAAATTCATAGACTAAGTACTTTTCTCTGACAACTCCTTCCTGGACTAGAAGACCAGGGAGTAGTGAGAGCCATTCTGATGTTGCACAGAACAGAAGTCACAAGGAGAAGGCCATTGTTAAGGTACATGTGACTCAGCTCGGGGTTATCAGAACCCCCCCATGTATTTCTTTCCAAGGTGAAGGTCATTAATGGACCCTGCACTGGTAAATCTGACAAATCGCTTTGTGCTTATTTCAGCTTAAGTCCCTCTATCTGAAGCAGTCATGTGGCGTTATAAATATCTCACCGAATCACAGGGCAAAGTTGGGTGGAGATAGGTCACAGTGCCCGAACAGACATGCCCCGCAACTTTTTTGCAATTCTAAATGACACTCTGACCTTGACAGGATTCACATTCGGCTGATACACTTCAAAGTATGGCAGGCAGAGCCGGGTGTGCAGTAGTTGAAAAATAATATAGGCATGAATGCCAGTATAGGTCCATAGGGCAGGAAGAATCTAGATTGGGCATACGAAAAAGAAAACATAGGTGAAAGTAACAAGTATCTTTAACCAATGACTAAATATCTCCATACCATTCTTGTTCAAGGATATTACAGTATCCTCACCATAATTTTGGCAAGCTTATCACATTCGGTGACAGTATGGACACTACAAAAATATTTTGTAAAAATCCAACATGTGGGCATCAGGTGAGCAAGGAATTGTATCCATTTTCTTGTACTTGCTTTTATTACCAGTTTTCATGCAAAACCATTGGGGAATGAGATGATCCTGCTTTTGTTTTTGGCAAAAGAATCACTTAATCTTAAAAGTCTTGGGAGAAGACATGGAGAGAAGCAAATGCAACTGCACAGAGGATGGCAGAGAAAAGAGAGATGAATGTGCTTCTGTCTCTTTCATATATTCTTCTTGCTTTTATTGGAGGAGGATTATTTTTCCATTTCTTCTCTGTGTGACTTCCCCCATGAACTTCCATTTTTTCGTAGGCTTTCTGAAAGGCCTTCCCAGCTAGCCCACCCAGAATGCTTGCTCCTTTCTTTGACCTAACTCTTCGAATCTACTTACTGCTCTTCATAATACCTGCCCCACAAGCACCTGATGCAGGATTCAGGATCTGGATTTGTTTTTATTTTGCATGTATATCCATGTCATCTCTGTGGAAGCCCTCAGTAAAAATGGAGTCAGGAAAAATGTGAATTCTAATTCCAGCCCTTCCACTCACTAGTTGTGAATTAGTTTTTCAAGTTCCACTGAAGAATGTTATGAAGTCATCATCCTCTTACACAATTAAAAACTTGCCAATAATTGTTTTATAGAGCTAACTTTTCTATTTGATTGCAGTACAGAGAAGAGTAATACATTAGAATGTGTAGCACCATCAAAAGAAAAAAAAAAAGTGAGCAAACTGAAGAGATGATGCAACCAAGAAATGACAACAAAAGGGAGGACTTGGAAGGTCTGAAATCAGCCAGCTTCCCTGTGTTCCACCACCTGAAGACTACTCACTTTCTGGGAAGTAATAGAACAAAGAAAGAGAGGTCACATTTTTCTTACTTACCCAAGAACTCACTGTAACATCAGGGAAGAAAGGATTTATGAGAATAGGTTGGTGGTCCTTTAGCTTGTTCTACGCAAATATGCATTCTTTGGTGGACCTTCCTGTTCAGAGATGATGCTATAGACGTAATGCAGCCTCTGAAGTGGGTATTACAAGGCCCACAAAGGGCCCATTTTCTATTTCTTTTTACCAGTGGAGAGATGTAGGTTTGCCTCTTTAGCTCAAGACTGACTCTTCACTGTGCCTTTACTGTTCATCCTCACCACACCAAAAGCTGGAGAGGCTATCTAACAAAGTTGTTACTAGAGGTTAACTCCTGTCTGGCCCCAACCTGGAACCTCAGGCTTTCACTTAGCCGTTCTTCCTGTCCACCAAAATTTCCCCATCCTCTTTTTCATAATAGCCTTCTTCTCTGCATTCCCACTGCCATGACCCTAGCTCCTATTCTTGGGTTTTTCTTAAACTAACAGAAATATTTTCTAACCAGTCTCTGGGCTTCAAGTCATATGCCCCTTGAATCCATTTTCAATATTTTCATCCCCTGTGTGAGTTGAAAAGGCAGTCCTCATCATATATCATTGTACTGAAATCCAATTCCTTAGCACAGGATATAACACTCTTCATGACCTGGCTCCTGTTACCCTCTCCAGGTTCATGTCCAACTTCTCTGGTGCCACTCTGCCTCCTGACTCTGCCCATCCACCTGCCATTCCTGAAGCACACTAGCTCTCTCATACTATCGTGCTTGTTCTACATTTCTCTGTCCAAAGCATCCTTCCTTCTGTCATCTTCCTTCCTATCTCCTCTGTTTCTAAAACCTACTGGAGATTTCCCTAATTCTATTAGGCAGCCCTCCAACCACTCACCTTTGTATGTCCCTAGCATCTTCTCTTTCTATCATAGGAACCATAGTGCTAGATTATAAACTATTTAATCACCTTCCCCCAAGGCTGAAGATTGTGCATCATTTATATGAACACACATACATATACATAGAAGATACATCTAATGCTCATTAAGTGGTTGCCAACCTAATGAATAAATATATTCATCTCTGTCTCTCAGATCTGCCCTTCCTGTTCTTCCTGCTAATAATGTAGTTGCTGACTTCCCCGAGGTCAGAAGACAGCCACAAAACAATCAAGTGTATGGCTAACGCCACTTGGGAGGTTGAGGGGACGAAAATTCCTACCAGCCCCAGACAAGACCCTTGGTCCGTGGGAAGGAGAGTACAACAATCCAATGACTGTGTTTGAAATGAGAAACTGAAAATGTGATCTCTGGCAGACTTATGTGATAAAATGCCTTGTCGACCAGCTATGAAGAACTAGAGGTGTGCATACCAGGAACACACTAACACGGCAACTTGACCAAGCAACACATGCACAGATTCACACTCAGAATGAACTGACAACCAGCCATTACCTGCCAAGAACTAGTATGATTTAAACTCCTCTGAGATTTGTAGAGTCCAAAGCCAGAGCAGCTTCTTTAGTTCTTCTCTTATATTGAAACTGCTGTTTCATGACAGTCTGATTCTGCAGGACTGTGGTTACATGTGCACAGAAAGACCTCAGGATAGTACAGAAGGATTCGATCCAGGGACATGGGTATGGAGGGGGTGGGGAAGTGGGGGTGTCAATTACTCTCACTTAGGAATAAACCCGCTAATGCATCTGTGTAGTATAAACACTAGACAAGGAATTATTAGCTAATGATTACATTTAAAATAAATAAGCAGTAAAACATTTCCTTACTGGTTACTCTCAAGCAAAATTTTATGTCCTCCTCATAGAATGTCACAATATCTCAAGGTCTCAATTAAATGAAATAAGTACACTTGCTTTAACAGATCATCATATGTCTACTCAGAAGTTCATTAAAACCAGGAGTGTGTACAAAATCCAACAATACTCAAGGTTACAAAATGTGGTTTTTGTCATCGTTTGTTTTTTACCAGTGGTTCAGTCAAATATATCTAACAAAAGCCTTTTGGAGATGATATTAGTGAACAAGCCAACTTTGGACATTATTTATAGGCAAGGAGACATTTAAAAAGCAGCCATTGTTGAATCGTTGCTGAATCTCTGATAGTTTATAAGGTGGAAATCCTGCTTACACATGCAACAGTTAACCTTGTGGGCGACACACGGGGCATCTCTTGAACCCGAGTCTGTGCTACCTGTTAACTGCTGATTGAAAAAGTACCAGGCTTTGGGCCTCCCTGGCGGCTCAGCAGCAAAGAACGGGCCTGCTCATGCAAGACACATGGTCCACGAAGATCCTATGGACTGTGGGACACCTAAGCCTATGCTCCACAACTACTGCAACTGTGCTTGAGAGCCCGGGAACAACTCCTGAAGCCTGAACACTCTAGAGCCTGTCCTCTGCAACAAGAAAAGCCGCCACAGTGAGAAGTCTGAGTGCCGCAACTAGACAGTAGCCCCTGCTCAACGCAACTAGAGAAAAGCCCACACAGCAACGAAGACCCAGGAGACCCATAAATAAATAAGCTATTTAAAAAAACAAGAGAAAATCATCTGTTTTAGTTGAGGGGAGGGATAAATTAGGAGCTTGGGATTAACATGTACACAATACTATATATAAAATAGATAACCAACAAGGATCTACTATATAGCACAGGGAACACTAACTAATATTCTGTAACAACCTATATGGGAAAATAACCTGAAGAAGAATGAATATATATATACTTGTAGAACTGAATCACTATGCTGAACACCTAGAATTGACACAACATTATAAATCAGCTTTTTGCTTCTAAAACTTTGACAATAACTTAAGTTTAGATCAATTGAAATAGCTATAGAGCTAGTTGAAAACACAATTTCAAAAGCATGATCACTCTTTGGAACTGGAATCTACTTAACACAAATTACAGAGCCATTATATGGAAAAACTGATCCTTTAAGGGCAAGAACATGTCCTATAACTGAACTGCTTTTCTATAATTTAAACAATAAATCAACTAAACAGTTTCCTTCCTATTAAAAAAAGAAAAAACAATTATCTTCTTTATGGGAATTACACTTTTCACTTGCTTTGTGGTCAGCTCTAGCCTAATATCTTCTTTAAAGCCTACTCTGCATCCTCCCCCTCACATTTTCTCTTTCCTTCTCCATTTATAGGTTTCACTGTGCATCCCTCTTGCTTCTGCATGTAATTTACACAAAGTCAAGACAGTAAAAAAATACATCTGACAACATTTACAACATGCTAACCAAGCACATAACAACTTCTCCAGAAATTCTCCCTGAGCCTTGTGGTTCTTTTGTGACAACTTAACATTGACAAACCTCATGGGCCTCAAGGTGTACATCCCAGTCCATCAGCACCAGAATCAGCCTCACCTGGGAAATTGTCAGACATGGAAGTTCATGGCCCCATCCGGGCCTGCCACATCGGAAACTCTTGGGGTGGGACCAGTAATCTGTGTTCTATTGAGCCTTCTATGTGATTTTTGACTTTTATCTCAAAACTGGAAAATTATGGTCCTATGATTACAAATCAGCATCTATTTTTGGGCAATTTGATTAGCTTATGAGAAAAAGGAAAGATTGAGGTTTTATGATGGATTTGAAGAAGTTAAAAAACAAACTTCCAATTATCTTGGCAAAGAACTACTTCTTGCAGAAAGCAAGCACAGTAAGATTACTGATATGAAAACACACACACACACACACACACACAACAAAACAGAGAAATGTGTGTCTAATGGAGCAAGACAGATGATATTTCTAATTATCAGGAGAACTTCTTAGCACTGACTGTCAGGACAACCACAGCCTCCTGAATTAATTCAGGTTCTGGGCTGAATGAATGTGCAAAGCTTATTCCCATGGAAACCAAGTACTATACAGATTGATAGGGTTAGAGAACATATAACTGAGCTAAGGCAATTGCCAATTTTATAAGATTAGCATTGAAAATTTGATACCACGAATTTATTTTCCAAATATCAAACATGGCTCATCTATATTTAAGGATAAAGGATGATAAAAATTTGACTCAAGAGAAAAGAAAAGCCCTACTACAACACAGGCCAGCATCTTTAAGCTCTGGCCAGAATGAGGCAGAAGGTCTGTTTTCTTAATACTGCCCTCCTTACAAGGAGATTGTTCTGAACGCTGGTATTAAATGGGTTACCATGGCCTCCTGCCTGGACTCCAGCGTGCCAAGTTTCAGTCATGAGTGAGCTATGAATGGGCTGAATAAGATGCTCACAGATAGGGTTTCCTAGCCCAAGCCCCTGCCATAGAGCATCCCACCAGGAAGACCACCAAGAAGTAACAAAGCACCAAGAGTGACCCGGCCTCTATTCACTCTTCCTGGCATTGCTTCCCTGGGCCTCACTAGTGACCTTATCACAGAGGACACATTTGCTGTATAATGAGGTCTGCTTTTAATAACAGCAGATCTGCTATCTGCCATTCCTGAGCACGGAAAACCAGGGAGAAATCGCTTTAGACCTCTGAAAGATTTGTTTGTTTGTTCCTTGGGCAATTTTGGCATGTTCAAATTTTATATATGACTGTGACCAACTGGGAAGAAAGCAAACAAGTTCAAAACATGGCTAACTGTGCTCTGACACAGGCCTTCGTCTCTAGCAAAAATTAGAGACCCGTAGGGGATTCTGTCTCTGCATCCTCAGGCAGACACAAAGAACCTCAGGTAACACAAACCAGGATGTTCAAAATGAGCAAATGTGACCCGTAGAGCTGGTCTTATATTCAATATCTATTCAAATATCTAAGACCCCTTCCAGATTTAAAACTCTCTACTTTTCTGATCATGTAGCTTCTCACAGGGACTAAGTCTTTGAAATTTCACACCAGGTCTCAGTAATTGAGGTTTTTGTCAAGGTAAAAAAAAAAGTCCATAAGCAAATATGCTGCTAGTTGGAGGTTGTGTTTGTAAATGCTCAGCATCTGAGAGCTGTGCCTCACATTTTCAAGGGCTAGAGGTAGTTTTCAGAGTTTCATATTTTGGAAGGTAAGGTAAGGGTTTATTTCTGATAAGCCAATCTGCTGAACAAGGCCCTGAGTAGAGGGCCCAGATGAATTCATGGATTCCTTTCAGGATATTTACATTGCATGTAATTAGGTAGAATGTGTGTGAGGGAAGAAATGGAAGGGATGGAGGGAAGAAATGGAAGGGATGGAGGCAAGAGTTGGCAAAATAAAAGGAAAAGAAAAGGCAGCAAAAACACTTGTAAAAGAAGATGGAAGTGATTCTGGCTGCACTGACCTGAAGGTCTAGAAGGAAATGAGAGAACCTGTCCTCTTCAAGAGGTGATCAACTCAGATCCCCAAGCTTGACATGATTACCTCACAAGGTTTGATGGTTGATTATTTCAGCTTCCACACATACAGCTGTTTTATTGCTCCAAGAATAACCCAAGCCTATCTGAAATGTAGTAGTCATGCCCAGGTCTGTGACCTCTTGATTCAAGGAACTTGCTGGCTGACATTTTATTTGAGTTCTAATATAGGTTGGCAAGTCAACATTGCTTTCTTTGTGTGGGGAGAAGGTAGCTTTTTAAAACTAACTGGGAAGTCATTGGTAACATTCCAATTACTAAATTGGAGTGGCCAGGCGTCCATGGCTTTATCTTTTTGCTTACAATTTTTGCAGATTTGATCAAAGTCAAAAGGACTTCTACTGAAGAATGAGCTATTTTTGGTATGCAACCCAGTACCAAATTGGTAAAAATGAACCAGTCTTTAAACAGAAAACTTTTATATTATCTGGATATGAGATAAATAATTAACTCCAAAGCTTATTTGCAAGTTAAACTACCATCCCAAGATAGTGGAACACATGTCTGTCTTTCTGTCTCAATCATCTCTGGGTCCTAAAACACATGAAGTTAAGTAGAAGAACCACATTTTCAAAGGTCATAGGCTACAACCCATGCCAGGCAGACACTTCTTCTTGCCACGTCATCAAAAACCAACCGGAAATCTTTTTTATAAATGCACATGAAAATATTTACTGATAAATACAATATTTACTGAAAATATTTATGGATTAAAAAAAAAAACCCACAATTTGATGCCAAGGAAAAGCGACACAAAACCGAAGTGTTCTTATTTTTTGGACTTCTGATTTTTCAGAGGTAAAAAGTGGATCCCAATTTATTTGTGACCCAAAGATACTTTTCAAATAGATTCTATGATTAGTCACAAGGATTTAGAAGAGCAAACACTGTTAACATTCATGAGTTTTGAGTTGACTACCTGGAAATGTAAGATTATTCCATCTGAAATCTACTGAGTCTATATCAACTTACAGAAAAACATGGAATTTTGTGAAAAGGATCCATTGCTTTTAGGAACAGGGATGCCTGTTTCTGCATTCATTCATTCAATAGATATTATATCTCCCCTGTGCTGAGGATAAAAACTTGAGGTCTCACACTCACCTGACTGACAAAGTTCTCAAGTTCAGAACTGGTACCAAGTGGGTGTTATCAGTCAGAGGCCAACCTCTGTTTCCTGGGGCTTTGCTGGCTTTGGGTCCTTATCCTAGACCCTCAGAGCCATTTTTCAGTATTTCTTCATCACAATATCATTCATTCATTCAACTGGCATATAATTGGCTGGGTGCTCTTTCATTCTCAAAGGATATAAAGGCAAAAACAGTCCCTATCCTAACAGTCTTAGTCCAGACACTTCTGCAGGCTTGTCCATGAGACTTTGAGCTAGTGGAGCTTGTTTTCTTATTTACCCCAATGCAATTTTATTTATACTTTCTTCAAATGTCCATCTCTTCATTTCTCCCCTCCTTTTCCTCTTCCAAGCAAGGGTTTCTTCAAAAAGAGGAGGAGGAAGAAAAGGAGAGGGATGTGGATGTTTTGGTAAAGTGATGCCAATCATAACTTATTTATTCATCTTTCAAACAGAGTGAAAAAGTTCTATTCACTGTTAATTCAACTATAAATTTGAAATGCCTTAACCGTCAGTCTTTTAAAAAATATTCAGTCACACATATCATCAACTCCAAAGCCTTCAAATCAGTGAGGGCTGACCATTTACTCAACCCCTCTGAAGTCCACAAAAGTGTGACTTGTGACAAGACTTTTCCCTATAATTTACAACTTAAGCATGCTTATCAGGTCAAAGACACTGTTCCACTGACATGTGTTTTTCTGAAGTATAACTTTGGAAAGCAGAAGAGGAACAACTCTAGTGGGAAATATGCAAAGCAGACATAGGAATAACGTCTCTCAAATATAATACCAATTGGCCACATCCCATTGAAGCAACAGTGTGCTGGGCAAAATAGAATCCTTAAAATCCTTAAATTCACTGTAAATCTCACAAGATGGCTTTGGACAAGGTGAGAAATTAAAGCATTAAGATGGGATTGTAAACTGACTTAAAAAAAAAAAAAAAAGCTATCTTGGGACTTCCCTGGTGGCCCAGAGGCTAAAAGACTCAGCACTGCCAATGCAGGGGGCCCAGGTTCGATCCCTGGTCAGGGAACTAGATCCCCCATGCCACAACTAAGAGTTTGCATGCCACAAGTAGAAAAGATCCCACATGCAGGATCAAAGATTCAAGATCCCCTGTGCCACAGCTAAGACTCAGCACAGCCAAATAAATAATGATAACATAAATAAATATTTTAAAAAGTAATAAATATTACTTTATGCACTTGAAAGGAATCTAAGCAAATAACTTTCAGACAGTACAAATTATCTCCTATTGAATTTTCCTCAGACCCTTACCAGTGAGTTTCTTATGACAGTGATACATTTGTGACATGTATTCCTTTCCCTTTATTCTCTCTGTTCTCTCCCTGCAATCCCATCATTAGACATTCCACCCTTTATCACATATTTAACTACAACCCAGAGGAAAGGCCTGCTATGCCTTCTCAGTGACAAAAACTCCATCTCTAGAACTGTACTGGGAGCACTGTGGTAGTTGGAATCTGTTTTTCCCCATCTTTGGCATTCCTCACAGTATGTTAGGCACTTGATATCACAGAATCATTGAGGTCCAAGGAAGTCGACAGGTCACGGGGCCCCATCCTCTGATCACAAAGACAAAAAGGTGAAGCAAAAACTCAAAAAGAAAAAGGAAATTGTCTAGAGTGACTCAGCTCATTAGAGAAAAAGCTGGGCCCAGAAGGGTGGAGCCTGCAGGCACTTGGCAACTCACTTTGAAACTGAGCAGGACCCTGTAGGGTTCCTGGGCAGGGAAGCCTTTCTGTGTTCCTTGCTTCTTGCACTTTCCTTTGTTCCAAAGGGCAGGTTCAAATATTTGCTGATCGGGGAAGGGAGAAGATGCAGAGACAAGGGAGAAGCAGCCAAGAAACAATAGTGCTCTTGGGACAGAAGCCTGGTTCCAACTCAAGGGATGTACCTAATAGTGTCTTTGAGCTCTTTACAGAACTAAAACCCCCAACAAATGGAAGATGTTAATTATCTGATGAAGCATTCTTCGTTCTAGATAGAGGGTCACAGTTTGATAACCTCGAGAACCACAGAAGCTTGTCAGGAGACCACATGAGGCTGGATTAAAGGAGTGCAGTCCCTGAATACACCCTGATTCTTATCAGCAACACCACCCTTGAACCATTGCTATAAAACTCACCAAATCCCCCCAGGATGAGATACACAGATTTTGGGGGCACAAACCCCTTGTGTCCCCCTTTACCTGGCAAAGCAATAAAGCTATGCTTTTCTACTTTACCCCAAACTCTCCTCTGAGATTCAACTCAGCACTGATGCATAGAGGCCAAGTTTTGGCATCAACCTCCCAAGCCTTTACTGAGCCCTCTGTGGGCTAGGCCAGGAAAGGACTACAGGTGCCTTTTCATATAGATGTTCAGTTCAATTCAGTTCAGTCGCTCAGTCGTGTCCGACTCTTTGTGACCCCATGAACTGCAGCACACCAGGCATCCCTGTCCATCACCAACTCCCGGAGTTCACCCAAACCCATGTACATTGAGTCGGTGATGCCATCCAACCACCTCATCCTCTGTCATTCCCTTTTCCTCCTGCCCTCAATCTTTCCCAGCATCAGGGTCTTTTCATGTTTTTTTTTCTTTTCTTTTTTTTTTTTAATTAGTTGGAGGCTAATTACTTTACAATATTGTAGTGGTTTTTGTCATACATTGACATGAATCAGCCATGGATATACATGTAAGACCCAGAGGGATCGGGTGGAGAGGGAGGTGGGAGGGGGGATCGGGATGGGGAATACATGTATATCCATCAGGGTCTTTTCAAATGAGTCAGCTCTTCGCATCAAGTGGCCAAAGTATTGGAGTTTCAGCTTCAGCATCAGTCCTTCCAAAGAACACCCAGGACTGATCACCTTTAGGATGGACTGGTTGGATCTCCTTGCAGTCCAAAGGACTCTCAAGAGTATTCTCCAACACCACAGTTCAAAAGCATCAATTCTTCAGTGCTCAGCTTTCTTTACAGTCCAACTCTCACATCCATACATGACCACTGGAAAAACCATAGCCTTGACTAGATGGACCTTTGCTGGAAAAGTAATGTCTCTGCTTTTTAATATGTTGTCTAGGTTGGTCATAAATTTCCTTCCAAGGAGTAAGTGTCTTTTGGTTTCACGGTTGCAATCACCACCTGCAGTGATTTCGGAGCCCCCCAAAATAAAGTCAGCCACTGTTTCCACTGTTTCCCCATCTATTTGCCATGAAGTGATGGAACCAGATGCCATGATCTTAGTTTTCTGAATGTTGAGTTTCAAGCCAACTTTTTCACTCTCCTCTTTCACTTTCATTAAGAGGCTTTTTAGTTCTTCTTCACTTTCTGCCATAAGGGTGGTGTCATCTGCATATCTGAGGTTATTGATATTTCTCCCGGCAATCTTTATTCCAGCTGTGCTTCCTCCAGCACAGTGTTTCTCATGATGTACTCTGCATATAAGTTAAATAAGCAGGGTGACAATATACAGCCTTGATGTACTCCTTTTCCTATTTGGAAACAGTCTGTTGTTCCATGTCCAGTTCTAACTGTTGCTTCCTCACCTGCATATAGGTTTCTCAAGAAGCAGGTCAGGTGGTCTGGTATTCCCATCTCTTGATGAATTTTCCACAGTTTATTGTGATCCACACAGTCAAAGGCCTAGTTAGCCAGACTCAAAACCCAATATTTACAATGAATCTACTTGCCTACCTGTAAACATAGAAGTTAGTTCTTAACCCTTGTGAATTGATCTAATGAACTTCATAAATGAGATATAACACTTGTATCCTTAGAATGTTGCACCCATAAAGAAGTACTAGAACTTAGAGCCCACAGATGTGCTTTTAACTTTACTAATTAAAAAAATTGCATTTATAGACTGTGAAGAGAGAGCTCAAGCTCTTTAATTATATACTCAGAATTAAATTTGTGTTTACTCATTTAGTCAATTTATTATTTAGGTGTGTATAAAAGACTGTAGACACAGAAATCTTGATTAATTCTGATGTTCAGATCTAACTGGTTACTATTAACATTGGCTAAGTTATTAACTTTCCTAAAGGATCAATTTTTACATTGTCATGCATGATAGTGAATCTTAGTCAAGTGTGAACCCTTACTCCATTCAATTTTCCATGAATTCTCTCAGATAATTAGTCTTAAGAAATACCACAATGTGGCACCTTATCAATTTCTAGTCCTCTTGGGACTGTCTGAACCATGGGACAAGGATATGAATCACAGAGCTCAAAAGGGAAGGAGTATTAACTTCCAACACTTGACACGCAGCCCTTGCTTCATGAGAGCACAGAGGCTCCCTAGATTTCTGAGTTCCCATCACCTCATGTACTTGTGGTAAGTACAATGCCCACTACTTTGGTGTCTGGCTCTGGCCTTGGATTTCCCCAACATCTCAGAACTCCATTCATGGTTCTGTCTGGTCTATTTGCCTGGGAGAAGGCGAGGGTGGGATATTTGCACATTTTCTGTATCTGACTGATGTGTGTCTTGTCCCAAATGTACTAACTTTAACCTATTTTGGAGATGGTCAAAAAAGTATAATGTTTGAGCTGTGTCATTTCAGGGGCCTTTGCTTCCCTTCACGCATGCAGACATTATGAACCAGGGTCCTTAACTACCCTGGGATATCACATAAATGCTGGCTCATATCTGAGAAGTGAGGAAGCAGAGAAGAAACTGGATCCAATTATTGGATAGCTGTTTTGTCTGTGTGTGCATGTGTGTGTCATTGTTGCATCTATGTGTGTGTGTCATATGATCATTTTTCTAGTCTCTCATTTTCCTTCAGCCCAAAAGTCACTAGCTTATCTCTAGAGAGTTATTCCAACCTCAGGACTGACTCAGTTCTCTGCCTTCTTTCCCCTTTCTGTCACCCATCCACTTCTACTTTCAACATTCATAAAGGACCAACACAGAAAAACACAACACTTTTGAAAGCAGCTCTTCACAGCACATGTTACAAGCTTCTGTGACTCCCATCTGTGCAGCTTCCCAAGAGGGTCCTCATCACAGCTCTGAAGGATGCATGGAAGAAATCCGGAGAGAAAAAAACAGTGAATTTTTAAGAGAGCTACATTTTTAAAAGATTTGAATAGGAGGAGAGTGCCTTGCATAGCAGGTACTCAATGAACGTGTGGTAAATGGAAGACTAAATGGTGAGCCTACAAACGTGTCCGGGGAAAGCTGAAGCTCTTTCAGGAGGTGGGGCCTTGGATGGAGGCAGCCCCTCTTCCTTGCTCCAGTAAGGGCAGGTATCTACCATGATCTTTTTTAGATCACATCAAGTTGTCTGAACTGCTTCCTGGGCATCTGAGAGTGGCCAGATGCACCTACCACTCTCAGGGGCAAGTTGTCATTTTTTTATTTAATTAAGAAATAAGGGGAAAGAATCCCAAAAAGAATATATATGCATATATACATCTATGTGTATGTGTGTTAGTTGCCCAGTTATGTTTGACTCTTTGCAACTCCATGGACTATAGCCTGCCAGGCTCCTCTGTCCATGGACTTCTCCAACCAAGAGAATTTTAGTTTATTCATTTAGTCAGTCAATTTATTATTTAGGTGTATATACAAAGGCTATAGACATAGAAATCTTCATTTGGAATGGGTAGCCATTTCCTTCTCCAGGAGATCTTCTCAACCCAGTGTTGCGTGAGTTTCAGCACAGTGATTCACTGATAATAAGTGTGTGTGTGTGTGTGTGTGTGTGTGTGTGTGTGTGTGTGTGTGTAACTAAATCACTGTGTTGTACACCTGAAACACGAATTGTACATCAACTATACTTCAATTAAAATTTTAAAAGTAAAAGAATGTGTGTGGCTCACTCTCTGTACTCAGTAAAACAGAGCTTTACGTAGTGGCTGTAGGGACACATAAAAAGAACAACGCCAGGGCCACTGCCATGATACTTTGTCTTTATTTCATTAGTCAACCATTACCCTTCATTTTCTTTTGCTCAGCCATTCATGGACCATCTTGGAAAGCGGCCCTCCACCAGGTACTGGGGGGTCTCACCGTACACAGTCAAAACCCTTATTCCTTATCCTAATTCCATATTGTTACTGTTCTCATTTGTAACTGGGGTATAATTTTTATTTTATTTTGTTTACTGGGGTATAATTTTTAACTCTCTCAATTTTTTTTTTCTTCTCATGTCACTTGATTCTAAAATAAGTCCTGAAGAAAACAGAGGCTCAGAAAAGGTTAAAGGGCACATAGCCAGGCAGCAGCAGAGCTGGGTCATATTTTGTGACACTGAGAGTTACACGTCATTTCTACCAGCCTGTCCCCTTTTCCTTTCTAAAGGAGCCCCGCAGCAATGTGCTTATCAACAGGGACAGTCGATCCTCTCTGGGCAAAAGGACTTTAAATACCAAATGTGTGACTTGCAAAGCTGTGCTTTCACTAATAACCACTATAAATACTTTTCCAATTTCCCACTGGGGATATGGTAACCACACAGGGAAAAGGATCTTTCTGGTCTTATTCTACTAAGACTCATCCTGGTTAATTCCTCACTTAAAACCAGGGTTTTTATTTTTTTGTTGTTGTTGCCGCTATGTCTTCCAGATAATCTCCAATTATCGAATAAATATAAAAGAAATATAGATTTCATCATTAATTGTTTCAAATATTTAGTGCAAGGTATAGAAAAACTAAGCAACTGACTTTTAGTTGAGCTTGGTTCTGGTTCTGAAATAAATGCCACCTCTTATTAACTTGGGTGATCTGTCTGGGGCAAGTGATTGAACCTTTCTGAGCCTCAGTTTCCACATCTCTAAAATGGGAAGCATGATACCTGCTTCACAGACTGTTGGGAAAACTTACTGGAATATAAACTCCATTAGAGAAGGCCAGTATCTGGCTTGTTTAACCACAGAATTCATTAAAGAATCAGGCACAATAAATATTTGTTAAAAGATTGATTAAAATATGCAACCTGGATCAGTACAGCATCCCGAATGAGTCATAATTTAATTCTAAGCTAATGTCTTCCATTTCGATGTTTCCTTTCATTTATTCAGAGGATTGGGCTCCATGGCATCTGTACAAATAAATGTTTAACGGATATAATTGGCAAGGAGGGAAGAACTCTTATATAAAAAGTTCTTTAAAAAGAGTTTCATAGAAAACACTACCAGGAAAGTCTTTCAGAGACATGCGAGAGGGTTGTGAAGATGTCTGAGTTGCTTGGATTAACTGTAGGTTATCACCCATTCTTAATGACAGAGAGCACTGCCCATGAGCCCCACCAGAGTTGTCAAGAGTAAGGAAAGGAGGGGCATCCCTGATGGTCCAGTGGTTAAGACTCTGCACTTCCAATGCAGGGGATGCAGTTTCAATCCCTGGTTGAGGAACTAGGATCCCACATGCTGTGTGGTGAAGCCAAAAAATTTAAAAAAACAAACAAACAAAAAAGAGAATGAAAGAAAATGACTCTGCCCAGGAAGAGCCAAGCCTAAGAGTCCAGGTGGTGGTCCTCCTCTTACTGTCCTGAGTGAAAATTACCTCCAAGTTCCTGAGAAATCTGTATGCAGGTCAAGAAGCAACAGTTAGAATTGAATATGGGACAACAGACAGGTTCCAAATTGGGAAAGGAGTAAGTCATGGCTGTATAATGTCACCCTACTTATTTAACTTATATGCAGTACATCATAAGAAATGCTGGGCTGGAGGAAGCACAAGCTGAAATCAAGATTGCCAGGAGAAAATATCAATAACCTCAGATATGCAGATGACACCACCCTTATGGCAGGAAGTGAAGAACTAAAGAGCCTATTGATGAAAGTGAAAGAGGAGAGTGAAAAAGTTGGCTTAAAACTCAACATTCAGAAAACTAAGATCATGGCATCTGGTTCCATCACTTCATGGCAAATAGATGGGGAAACAGTGGAAACAGTGGCAGACTTTTTTTTTGGAGGGTGCTCCAAAATCAATGCAGATGGTGTTTGCAGCCATGAAATTAAAAGACATTTGCTCCTCGGAAGAAGAGCTATGACCAACCTAGACAGCATATTAAAGAGCAGAGACATTACTTTGCAACAAAGGTCCATCTAGTCAAAGTTATGGTTTTTCCAGTAGTCGTGTATGGATGTGAGAGTCGGACTATAAAGAAGGCTGAGTGCCAAAGCATTGATACTTTTGGACTGTGGTGTTGGAGAAGACTCTTGAGAGTCCCTTGGACACCAAGGAGATCCAACTAGTCCATCCTAAAAGGAATTCAGTCCTAAATATTCATCGGAAGGACTGATGTTGAAGCTGAAACTCCAATACTTAGGCCACCTGATGCAAAGAACTGACTCACTAGAAAAGACCCTGATGCTGGGAAAGATTGAAGACAGGAGGAGGAGTGGACGACAGAAGATAAGATGGTTGGATGGCATCACTGACTCAATGGACACGAGTTTGAATAAGCTCCAGGAGTTGGTGGTGGACAGGGAAGCCTGTGTGCTGCATTCCTAGGGGTCACAAAGAGTTGGACACGACTGAGTGACTGAACTGAACTGAGAGTCACAGGCTCTTAGCCCCTTCAGGGCTCCTGGGGAAAGAGCTCTGACCCCAAATACCATGTATGATCTGTTTTCCATCATAGGAAAATTTTTTTTAAAAATGTCTGATTTTGGGTGTTTAGCTCCATGGGAAACTACCACCATAAATTGAATTTTGGGAAATTCAATTCAATTTAAAATGCATTAAAGTCTATTTAAAGAAACCTTCTGGGGAGTCCTTTGTTATACGAGGAATCTGTGGAAAGAAGAAAAAAGCACCCCCCACCCCCGTGCATCTTTTGTGTAAACCTAGAATCCTATAAATAGAACTTTCTTAAACCAAGGTGTGAGCACAGCCTCACTTGCAAAGTGGTGAAGTTCCTGGAATTTCACAGCAGCTTGTTCCATCCTTCTGCCTGCTCAGAATCCTGGTAGGACCTCTCATCAAAAAACCGAGGAAGGTTTCTAAACATGAAGGAGGCTACACTGATATCAGATGTAAAGGCCTTCAAACCAACAGGAAAACTGCTTTGAGAAGAACCACTGTCAAATAGCTATTGAAGCTACAGCTGAGAACCCTCCAGAAGATGGTATCATGTAAGTAGACCACCCCATCACCATGGGAAAGGGAAGTCAGAAAGCCCCCAATCAAACCCAGAGAGGCAAGTTCCTCGCAACTCTAAAATGCATTCAAGATACACATGGACAGTGCAGGCATTACAAACAGCATGAGGTTTTTGGTAAGAATGACCTTGGAGTTTAGTAGTCGAGTGATCTTGGAGCACTCAACTCATTTAACTTCTGAGCCTCAGTTTCATCTGTACAATGGGGATATTACAGTCCCTCCCTGTAGAGTTGTTATGAAAATTAAATGAATTGAACATAAATAAAATATTTAAGTTCAGCACCCAGGATACTGCAAATGCTCTGTAATGTTAGCTGCTATTATTATCAATGCCACTTATTCAAATGGGAATTAAAATCATAAAGAATATTTTAAGGTCATCTGATTTTTCCATAACATCATCATCATCATTTCACACAATGTGATGACACATTGAGGGGCATGTGTAACTGGTCCCCCTCTTTCTATCTCAGAATTCACATCCTATACATTGGAGCTACTCCATCCTGAACCAATAGCTGGATCTTGTCCTCTTTTCCTCCAACAGAACACACTAGTTTTGTGCTTCATTCTCTCAAAATCCTTTCTCAGCCAAACGACAAATGGACAAGCCGATTCCCTTTCAGGTGACATAATATGAGTCACTTGAGCGCTTACAAATGAATTTTAATTCTAAAATTACAGTACCACTCAGCACTCACATTTAAGGTAGCAAAGTACCCAAGCAAAGGATTAGGCCCTAATTAGAAGCAGGTTGTAAATATTATATGAGTACCTTGGTGTTTCTGCTCACTTTAAGTTACACTGACTTCCAATCATGCGCTTTATCTCTTGGCAGGCATATGTAGGTGCCCAATAAATGTTACCTTTGGTGATAATAAAACAAAAAGCCTAACTTTCAAAAGTGAAATATCCAAAAGACCATTGTCTGCATTCTTGGCAGTGGCCAGAGAGCCTGTTTTCCCAAGTCAGCAGCCTCTGAGGAGGCTGGCCAGGGGCCAATTCCCAGGGCTGGTGCATTCTTGGGGCCTGGCAAGAGGCCACAGGGCCCCTGTTTCCTTTCTCGTTCTCTTTATGTAGTGGAAAATCTTTCCCACTCCGACCCCTCCAATTCTTCCCCCCACCACCCCGCCCCATTGCAGTGAAGAGAGGGAGTCACATGGGAAATGGTCCCCAGCCCCTTCCCCGAATCTCATCTCCCACTGCTCTGAGCTGGCACATCTCAAAGCAAGCGAAGGCATCAGGCAGACAAAGGGGAGCTCTGATGCCCAGTCCTCCTGCCTGATTTTATCAGGGTCACAGGGCCTGGGGCCCAAGACCCAGCGGGCCCCTGTGCACAGGGGGTCATTGTACAGTTGCTTGGAAAACTATGGGCATTTCTGGAAGCCTTTCGAATACAATTGCCTGTTATAAATAGACATTGGCTGGGCTTCAAGGGTGACAGCAGTAGGCCAAAAGCTCCAGAAAAAATATAACGCTCCATATAAGAAGGTCTGGAGTATAGCTCATTAACAGGCGAAGACCAACTGAGCCACTGGACGAAGAAGGGAATCCAAGGTCTGGTCAGGCGCAACCTGGAGTTAACACCTGGGTGAGCATTTCTAGCTAATATTAATAACATCACAGAGATGCCATTCAGCTTTTAAACATCATACAGGAATATATGCAAACCACACATTAAGAAAACATCTTTTCTGAATGCCCCCTTCCATCTGCAGACAAAGAAAACTGCCATCTGGAGGCCCCACGGCGGCCAGCTCCACAGATTTTCAGCACAGAGGAGCCCACTTGCCAAGCACTGGGCTGTGTGCTTTGCTTGAATCCTTTCTGTTCATTCTCTCAACATCCCTTTGAGGAGGAGATTAGCACCTCTTCCTATAGATGAGGGCACGGAGTCTCAGAGGAGGTAAAGAGCATGGCCAAGCTCACACAGGTAGGCAGAACCTGGGCAGGTTGAGATTCAAATCGAGTTCAGGCTGATTCTCCAGCCAGCCCATGCTCTTTCCACTACATGACATGACATTGGTTTCTGTTGTAGCCTTTGAAAGGAGTATTCTGTCCACAGGAGGCTCTGAGTGCGTATTTCTTCCTAAAGCTGCCACTGCTATGTATATTTTTGATCCACTGAAGTTTAGCAGGTAGGAGCTGCAGCAGGGCCATGACACAAGATGTTTCATTTACAAAGCATCCTATAGCCTCCAGAACAACCTCTTGTTCTTTTTTTGTTCAATGCCAATGGTGACTTTATTATGCACATAAATTATGTGGAGTCACAGACTGTCTTCATCACTAATTTTTTTTAATTGAAGTACAGTTGACTTTAAACATTATGTTAGTTTCAAGTATACAGCAGACTGATCCAGTTTTATACATATATGTATATAATACATGTAAACATATATTATTTTTCAACTTCTTTTCCATTATAGGTTATTATAAGATACTGAGGATAGTTCCCTGTTCTACACAATAGGACCGCGCTGTTTATCTCTTTTATATATAGAAGATAGGTGTGTGTATATGTTAATCCCAAACCCCTAATTTACTCCTCCCTCTGTCTCATTTCCCTTTGGCTAGGTTGCTTTCTAAGTCTGTGAGTCAATTTCTGTTTTGTCAGTAAGTCCATCAGTATCACTTTTCTAGATTCTGCTTACAAGTGAGATCACATGATACCCATCTTCCCTGTATGACTTCACTTAGTATAATAACTACTTGCTCTTTATTTAATTTTGCCTTCATGGCATCCCCACCACTGAGGACACAGAGATTCAGAGAGTTTCAAAGACTTGCTGAAGCCCACACATCTACTAAAGGGTGCACTGCAGACTTCGAGTTCTAATACAGTGATTAATCCACTAGATCACACTCTTTGAACTCCAGCCAAGGCACAACACATGCACAGCCCTGTACTGGGCATTTTTATGAGGACCCTGGAAGGGAAAACCATGCCTCTGGTCATGTGGAACTTATCTTCTGAAGGTGTGACATCATATTGCTCAAGTCAAATTAAGTTGGCGAATCTAACAGGCAAGAAACCATTTCTAGTATGTAAATAATAAACTAGTGTGACTTAGGATAGTATTATCTTCTCATCCCAGAAATGTCAGAAGAGAGGAAATGAGGTAGGGCATATATTTACATGGGATACATGCACCGAAACTCCCTGTATGCCCCTACACACCCACCCTCCATGCGTCTCTGCACTGCCCCAGTTCCCAGGTGCTCTGAGGGCCCCTTTCTCTCTGACTTTCAATTGGGTTTGACAAATGGGAGGTGCCTGGAGAAGGCAATGGCACCCCACTCCAGCACTCTTTTGCCTGGAAAATCCCATGGACGGGGGTCGCTAAGAGTCAGACACGACTGAGCGACTTCACTTTCACTTTTCACTTTCGTGCATTGGAGAAGGAAATGGCAACCCACTCCAGGGTTCCTGCCTGGAGAATCCCAGGGATGGGGGAGCCTGGCGGGCTGCCATCTATGGGGTCGCACAGAGTTGGACACTACTGAAGCGACTTAGCAGCAGCAGGAGCCTGGAGAGTGAGAGCGGACCACAGTGAGAGTTTTCATGTCCTGATCACCTCCCGCTCGTTGTCTGCATCCTTCCATCTAAGATGACACCTCCTACCAAGGGGCTCCCTGCCTACAGCCACACGGCTTTCTGGTCACCTCCTCCCCTTGCCCAGTCCTTTCAGGCCTGGCGTCATAAGGGCGCCCCACTCTTTCCAGCCTTGGTGCTGCACTCTGGTCATGTAAGCTTCCCTGAACTCCATCACCTCTTGGTAAAGAGGTTCTTTACTAAAGCTTCCTCTGGGTCAGTGCACTATCTGTTTCCTTTGAGAACCTCAATGGATGCAATAAATAAGGAAACAAGGTTGTTGATGAACCGTCTTTGTAGGCAAAACTATGGACCCTTATTCAGGTCCTCCTAAGAGGATGGCAAATGCTAACCATGTGACACTTGACTCTCTCATAGCCTCACTTCCTCCTTACTGCACCTCACGAAACAGGAATGAAGTCAGGTATTCTGCAGAGCTCCAAACTTGGCCCAGGAGATCACCAAATAGCTCCATCTACCACCATCTAGCTAGGATTCCAACCAGGGAGGAGGGAATGACAAACAGTATCAGCTACACCCCAGTCATATCTAGTGGGTGCCTTCAAGAATGTCAGCTCAGGTTGTACCCACCGACACCAACCCCTGCCAGCCTTCAAGGCCTCACCGTTCTAGGGGTGGCAGGCCTCTGACCACAGCTCCGCCTCACAAAAAGGCTAACAGCCCCTGAGCCTGCTTCTCTGCTGGCCCTGACAGATGGATCCCAGAACTCACTAGGCCAAATGATTTTATTTCCCTCAACACATGCATGAGAGCAGTCAATGGATTAATTGTATTAGGAAACCTACCAAGCTGAAGACAACTGCTTCAAACTAAGAACCGAAAAGGTGCTGAAAGACAGAAGGCAAGCAAACCTCAGAGGCATCTTTGGAAATGGACAATTATGATCCATTAAGCCTAGTTAAGGGACTGAAATTTATGAGGAGGAAACATCTGGAGCTGCCTGGAATGCAAAGGAACCAGAAGGAACCACTGTTTGGGCTTGCAGAGAGCAGCCCAGACAAATGGGATTCTGTGTTAGGCGAAAACTGCAAAATTAGTACATGAAAGGGACAGGAGTCGAGGCAGTGCATCTGGTGTTAAGTGAAGCGTTTTAATACGATGGCTCCTGGATTTGCTTTTGAAATATTAATTGAAATTGGGATGAATATGAGGGCTGTCACATGAATAGAAAACTGGCAAGACGATCATAAATACTGGCTAAGCTGAGCCAAGTCAACAGAACACGGCAAGGCAAAAGAAAGTAATAAAAACGCTGAATTCATAGCCATGAACCCTGTGGATATTTAATAAATATTAATTGATAATAATGAACTAGAGTACGGGGTGGTAAATTACTGTGAGACAGTTAAGCTGCTGAAATGCAGCTAATATATATATATATATATATATATATACAGTGGGTATACACTGATAAATGAATGAGAAGAAAGGAAAATAAAAGTGATTTATCTGTGAGGTGCATTTTGCCTGGCACCAGGATGAACGGGTAAGAGAATATTAATAAAAGGGTGGGGAGGGGTGGCTAGAGGGGACAGGAGGAAAGTTAAGATGATAATTCGGGATCACAATAGAGCTTTCTTAGGGTCTCAGCAATTCCACAAGTATAAACCAGGCACCTCGGAGTCCTGATCTGTTCTTTTAAGACACTGTGGCTTTCTCAATCAATTTCTGCTTCCGGGAACTCAGAGACACCATAGATTAAGGTGGACCAATCTTCTAGAGGGGGATATGAAAACTTTTCTTCTTGAGAGGCCCCCCCGCCCCCGATCAATACAGCCAGAGAGCAACCTCTCCTTTCTAAATCCCAGCCTTCTTGCTTGCACCATTGCGTACCTGCTCTTATTACTATGATTTCTGTACATGTGATTAGATTTCTCAAGCTTTGTAAAGCAGAAATCATGCCATGCATTTCTCAGCACTCACCTTACAGTGCTTCAGACCTGCTAGATGCTCAGTGTCTGTGCTGATTCATTAGAAACTCTAGAAAGGAAAGCAAGCACCTATCGGAGAGGACACCCCAGCTACCTTTTGGGTTTGAGGACCTGCTTTTAAGGCTATCGATGAAAGCTCTACCTCTTGTTAGGGACAAAGTACTAGAGAGAGTCTGCTGCAGGAATGATCTCAGGCTGCCAGAGAATGATGCAGAAAACTCAGTTGCCATGGAAACTTGTCTGATCTGATGATTCCCACTGTTGAAAGATGGAGACACCAGGAGAATGGCAAACAGATCTCTGAGTCTTAAGACAACACAGAACAGACCAAGCAAATGTCTCTGCTCATTTGTACTTATTTCTTGTGTAGAGGTAGTTTCATTTCATCATCCACTCATAACACAGTGTTTGCAAAGAGCTTTCAAAACGTTCCCAGTTCCTGGTTTGATTTGGTGATCTGTGAGATGCTACCTATGCACAGCAGGCAGACAGCACTCACGGCAGCATCTGAGCACAGGTGATGGAAGCAGATGCTGTTGAGACCTGCTCTGTGACCTGGGGAAGGGAAGCCATCTGTCTGCAGGTGCTACAAGCTGGACTTTCTAGACTAACAGCAGGTAGAACCACCTAGCCATTCTTGAGTCAGATGCCCTTGAGAATCTGATTATACCTGTGGACCCGCCCCTCGGAAAAATACACTTAAGCATATACACATAAAACCTAATATATTTCAGAAAATTTAAACCTCTGAAATCTTGTCATAAATGTCCCTATCAAGTACCTTGGGACTCAGGGTCCAGATATGGTAAAATTTCTGACGTATAATAATAAAAACTTTAGCCACACATTAGACGCATCTCTGGGCAAAACAAAAGCAGAGTATCATCAACTCTCCCAATCAGCATTCATTGTTTAAAAAGTAGTTGCATCTTCCCCCATACCCAGTATTTCCTGCTGGTTGGTACATGCCATAAACAGCTACTCATTGGTACATTCACTCACTCATTTATTTCATGGAAAGTTTTCTATGCATCAGACTCTAGGGATGCAAATATGAGTATGAAAAGGCCCGTGTCCTCAAGGTGCATTCAGTTCAATCAGGGCTGACTGTGCTCCCCTGGGGACATTCAGCCATGTCTGGAGGCAGTTTTGGTCATCAAAACTGAAAGAAAAATGCTACTGACATCCAGTAGGTAGAAGCCAGGGATGCTGCTAAACAATGCACAGGACAGCCCTCACAACAAAGAAATACAGAGTCCAAAATGTCACCAGTGCCTCGGCTGAGGTTCTTCAGTACACAAGCATGTGTTCAGGTGGTACATGTGGAGATAAAGATCAGAAGTGACTATTACAACACCTTAGGAAAGGATATTTTAATAAGAACTCTGATCTATTTATTTACATCTGCCTGATTTTCAATAATGAGATGAAGAAAAGACGAGCGAGAATAGTCATTTAAGGGGAGCCATCACCATAATAAAGGTAGACCCTCCTATGGGCGACATCGGAGGAAGGGGCACCAATTGCAAGGAGTGGGCAAACATATGACATACTCTGGGAATCTCCTCATGGGAAATGATGCTGGCTCCGTATCCATCTCCATCAGGCAGTGGCCCAGTCAAAAGCAGGTCGAGCCATTTGGTAGGCATCGCTCAAGTCATACATCCCGCTTCTTACTGGGGGACCCCTGTATTTTTGATGTACCCCATCATTCACCACTTTCTCCCAACTCTACTCCTGTCTAGTCAATAATTTCACCTTGTACATGTACACACCACAATGATTCCTCATTTGGCTAAAAACATTAACTTACAGATAAATTATATATTATAAATATGCATCTATCATATATAAGTTGTGTGTGTACTACAAAGTTTAATCTTTATAGAAGTTGGTTCCAAGACCTGGTTCATATGAAAAAACACAAGACCAGATTAGGCCTAGACCAAGTTTCAACACACGCATTTTTTTTATTCTTTATAACCCTCCGCCTCCAACCTCTGCCCCTTGACAATTCTTTTGTCAAAATCAGGACCAGCCCTCTGTCATCGGGAGGCAAAGATATGGCAGATGAGCCAAAGCACATGTAAACCTCTAGCCCTGTTGAGTCTGGAGCTCTTTATGGTTGGGAAGCAATCACGTGAGGAGCTCCCAGTCACTGGCAGAAAAAAGTTTTCTGCTTCCAAGCTGCACAGCAGAGTAGTCTAGAGGTAGCCAGATCTGAGTTGATATCGCAGCTCATCACTCACTCTAATTCCCTTTGCAGTCCTCTAGCCTTGAGGAAGTTGATGAGCTCATTAAGCCTCAGAGTTCTCATTTGTAAAATAGGAATAGTTAGAGTTCCTACCTTAAAGGGCTTCCTGAGTATTAAATGACAGTTTCAGCTTCCACCTAAAGCACTGAGCAGAGTGGCTGGCACAGAGTAAGCCTCAACAAATTGCCGCTATTAACACTAAGGGAAGAAAGCCCTCCTGGTTGAGAGTCAACGCATGATTCTCGGCCTAAACGTGCTGAGATGTCTGCTAAGGTGACTTCGGTATTAGATTCAACCAGCCGCGCTGCTGACACTCTAGGCCCCTTGGCTTGGGCATATTCTACACATGGTCCTCTGTTCTACTCTCCCTTCAGACTCTGTCCCCAGCAGTAGCGTTGCTCAGTTCTTTAACCTCCCATCCACCACTGTTCTCATTGGATTACAGTCTCTGTTTGTCCGGAGCCCCTCTACAACCCTTAGCAACCAGGTACCGTGGGCTGTGGCCACTTGGCCAAGCCTCTCTGGTCTTCCCCCCCCACCTCCGCCCCCCACTCATCTGCCCTAAACCTATCCACAGCCCCCAAGGATCTGTGCTGCTACAGGGCAGCTGGACAGGGTATTTCTTGTCTTCTCTTGACCTGCCATGATGGTCAAGACGCTGGGCTAAGCTAGTAGGCAGATTCACTAGGAAAATATCCATATAAGGATCTGACACTTCTCAAACTCTACCATTTTCCACTTTCAAGGGGAGCAGTAAGATTCAGCATGCCACTCCAGAAAGGTGACTAACCTAGATAAAAGCTGGTCTGTTCTCCATTGTTGCTTTTTCTTTAAAAAAGACCAGCTGGACCCTCAGGCATCAAACCATACCCTCCAACACTAGGCTCCAATGCATGGTCTGTTCTTAGGACATCTAACAGATGGATAAGAGAATAGCCCCATTAGGGGGAATAATGTGGTTGGGAAATAAGCAGCTCCCTCACATTCCTTGACCCTCCTCCACTTGAAGCTCACTTGGGAAATCTCAAACAATCCTGACACCAGAGAACAAAGGTCAGGCTTCCCAGGGGACAACTTGGCCTTTGCCCAGTGGTCACAGCACTGAGTAAACCATACTTTACATTTGCTTCCATTAGTGGAACGGGTCAAGGGTAGTTAGGATTTGAGTAGCTAGAAACCTTCTCCTGCAAACTGGTAGTTTCTGCACAGCATCCCTCCAGTGAGGGGTGGTCTAACTGCAATACCAAAAGAGTAGAGAAGGCTAAAGAAATGCCCGGAGCATTCCAAAATGCAGATTTTTTTCCCCTGAGTATTCACAATCCAATGGCTACTTTAAGCCACACTAACCATGACCTTACTTCATGTTTAGAAAAAGTCAGTGAGTCGGGAACTTTCTAAAGTCTTTCCCTTTCAACTTCTGGCCACTTGAAGATCTTCATTTTTTATGTTAATAGCCTCAACCTACCCCTTTGCCTGCCTTGATGTATTGTGTATCCTGAGCAGAAACACAAATCACTACTCAGAAAGGCAGCACCCAGGAAAAATCCAACCTGGACTCTCAAAAGTTTCCCATTTCTGTAACGTGTGCATATACCCTGTAGAATCTAGCCTGCTGCCTGTTTTTGTAAATAAAGTGTTATTGGCACACAAGTCCGGCCCACTGATTCGTGTCTTGTCTGTGTCTGTTCCCAGGCTACAACAACAGAATTGAGTCATTGTGACTCCTTGGGCCTGCAATGACTCACGGACATTCTCTGGCTGTTTACAGAGTTTGCTGACCCCAACTTTGAATAGCTTCCAGTCACTAAACATGGGGATATAACAGGATAAAACAGCAGAAAGGTTTAATTCTGTGTGTTAGTCAGAGCTCTGTGTGTGTGTGTGTGTGTGTGTGTGTGTGTGTGTGTGTGTGAATAAAGAGATTTATCATGAGAGATTACACTGTGATTACGGAGGCTGAGAAGTCCCACCATTCTCTGGGAGCTGGAGGCCCAGGAAAGCTGGTGGTATAGTTGATTCCAAACCCCAAGGCCTGGGAATCAGGGAGCCAGTGATACAGGTCTCAGTCTGAGTACAAAGGCCTAACAAGCAGGAACACCCTTGTCTGAGGACAGAAGAAGATGAATTCACCCACTGTCTGCCTTTTTTGTTCTATACAGGCACTCAACAGATCAGACAATATCCACCCCCATTGATTAAAGCAGTCTTCTATATTCAGCCTACTAATGCAGATCCTAGTCTCTGATGGAAATACCAGCAAGACACACCCAGAAATAATGTTTTGCCAGCTATCTTGGCATCCCTTAGCCCAGTGAAAGTGAATATAAAATTAACCATCACAATTTGATATAAGGAAGAAGCTTTCCTGGGAAAAAAATAACTCAGCAATGAAGTGAGTTGTCGCCAAGTGGCATAGCACTATATCCACGGGTTGCCTCTTTCTTCTCTTCTATCCCAGTCTTTACTTCCTAAATTCTCTCCATTGCTTCAAAGCACAGCTCTAACTGCAGCTCCTGTGTGGTGTCTCCTTACATCCTCCCAGAAGGATCTCAAGTCCTATCACTGTCAATGTCACACCTGGTTTACCTTCTCCGTGTCATGTCATTTTTCCTCTTTATTAGGTTAGCTTCTACAAATAAACTATAAACACTTTGAGAAGAAGTGTTACCTTGTATCAGGCAGGGGCACCCTGCAGGAAAAAGATAACACACTCAAACCACCCAACTGAGGAAATTTTGGTAAAAGAAACTATTCACTGAAGTGTGGGCAGACCGAAAACAAACCAATGTGAGATGGGTTGGCAACATCGAGGAATTATCACTACCATAATATTTGTAGGAACCTGGGGAGAGAGAAAGTGCCAGAACACAAAAAGCTGTGATTATAACTGCAGCTAGAGTTGTGGGATAGGACTGCCCAACAAAAGCCGTGGCCTTGGGAAGAGTAGCCCAGTCACTGTGGTCCACAGCCAGGCAGAGAGACAGCAGGAAAACAATTACCTTGACCTCTCTCTCCTCCCAACCAATGACGTCCTGCCTAGGTCATCCCTGCTAGGTCAAACTGAACGAGATGCCAGAAGGCCAGGGATTCTTTTGACAAGGTCCATGTGGTACATCCTGCAGGGAAGGACAGCCAGGTAGAGAAGGATGGAGTGCACTGGAGCGGGGGTGGGGTGGTAGAATGGCAACTATCCAGCACACCCCATGGCTACCAAAGCATCTTAAATATAAAGCAGGTTTTCAGTAGTGCTTGTTGATCAACAAAGTTAATGTAACCTGTGGAAGGCCTAATTACTCTAATGATTTGGATGCAAACCATCAAAGAGGTTGAAGGATGAACTGAAAGTCATGCATAGGGCTTTTCCTGCTGCCTCAAGTCTATCAAAACTGTGCTGAGGTTAGGTGAAAGGATCTAGTACGTTTTGTCTTCCTTTTGGTGAGGGAGAAAAGATTGGGGTACCAACTGCAATTCATCATTCCTAAGAGAAACTGTTACTCCTATCTGTGCTTAAAAGCAAAATGCATTCTTCCCAAAATTAAAAGAGAATCTTTGCTCTTAAAATGTGAGCTGGTAAAAATGATAATTCACTACCTGACTTGCTCATCAGCTAAATGCTATCACAGCTACAAGTGTCAAATAGCTAAACACAGAGCCTGGGGATGATTCTTATAAACAAAGCACATTGTGAAAAGCTGACTTTTTCTGATCAGAAAACATCCTGGGGTGTGGGCTGAAGAGCTTTGGGTAAAGAAGAAGCCCCAATTTCTGGGTGATTTTTATTGTTATCAGAGAGACGACTGTGCTTGCCATGGATACGTGGCTACTTGGCACACTCCTACTAGAGGAGGCAAATGTGCAGTCACTTGTCTTTCACTCAGGGTCTTTACCCCTGACATTGAAGCATATTTTTCATTTCAGTTTCACTTCCCTGCCACTTTTGTCTTTAAAAGGATGATTTATCAACATCAAAGAATCATCAACATCAAAGAATACTCAACCCTTACTAGGGCGAGCATGTGTGCAGACACACACACACCCTCCCCATGTCACATCCTGAAAGAAAAATTGTGACCAAGGACCACAAACTTGTATTCCCTCATTTGGAGCTTTTCTTCAGTATCTTGACTGTGAGGTTTTTTTTTTATTCTGTGGTTCCTCCAGCATAAAATTTTAAAAACTATTGCAGGGGAGGGCAATAATTTCTACTCAACACTTCACAATTTGATTATGAAAAATAAAAAGTGTAATGGAGTTAATAGTCCCTTATCCTTGCAGTACATTCTAAGGAATTTTTTGCCTGCAAAAATCTGTAAGTGGAAATTACCTCTGGGCCCTCTAATTCTCAAAAATATGGCTCATAACAATGACTGCAGTAGAATGTCAAGACTTAAGAGTTCAGTTATGTTTCTCTTTCTTCTGCTCAGTTTTCCAAAACAGTCTTCTCTTACTTGGCTATTATTAGAGAACGAAAAACAAAGAAGTGAATCTTTAGGTTGGAAACTTCACTTCTACTCTTGGTTGTATCCTAATTGTGTAGCCTCAGGGAAAGCACTTAACCCTGCTGATTATTAACTATCAGGTTGGCCAAAAAGTTTGTTTGGGTTTTTCCATAACATTTACTGAGAAAATATGAATGAATTTTTTGACCAATGCAATACTTCTTCTATAAAGTGGAGGGACTAGATAACCCATTCTCAAATTGCATTATACGATTTAAAAATAGCATAGAATAGAGTGGGATAGAATGACCCAAAGTAAACATGCCTTGGGAATGAAGTGTGTGTGATATAATGCCAGGTGTTTCTTCTTTTTTCTTGTATTTCCCAGAAACCCTGGTCTGCAATCATCCTTGTGTGCCTCTTGCCTAGTTATTTGTGTGGTTTTGGCATGGAGCCCAAGAAGAGGACAGAGTCTTGGGTTCAAGTCCTTTACATGTCAGTCAGTTTTAATCTCCCTCATCTGTTTCTCTTAGAGTCACAGTAAAATTCACTTATGGGCCTTTCAATGGTTCTCACACCCTAAAAACCAACCTGACAAGAATCATTTTGCTGTCGTTGTTCCACCAGTGGCATCCCATGTGAGGAAAGAACATAACAGTGAAATAGAAGACAAAAATTAGTCATATGGCCTGTATTGTATAATGATGAGTGGTATCCAAGCATCCCTGTACACGGAGCCACAGAGTCACATGAGAGCATACCCACACACTCTTTCAGGATTTTCCCAACATGCACATGCAAATGTCACACTCAATCTGCCTCCAGGAAACAAGGAAGATATATCTTTAGTGCAAAAACCCTTCCAGTCGTCATTTAGGGAGATTTAACAGGATGATGATTCTCAAGTGGTACCAAGCAACACATTCTTTTCACAGTGCTCTCTTAAACTGTAAGTAAAGAAACAGATCCACAGCCCCTACAAGACTCATGCTAGAGACACATGCCGGTGGGAATGCAAGCTCAGCCTGGGGATTTCAGCCAGCACAGGTAATACGAAGGGCTTTGATTTATGCTCACAGTCAAGTCTGCCCTAAGGAAAATTTAAATGTGGGCAAAACGTCATTGAAACACCTTTTCTGACTTTCAGATTCCTCATACCCTTGTGATAATCCATGTCCCCTTCCCTCCATGCCCCAACCCAGTCCCGCACACCAGGACTCCATGCTCTGCACGTGTTCCTTTACCAACAACCTCCACAAAATTCTACTCATCTGGCTGACACCTGAGAATGATCCAAGGCCTTTTATTAATGAGTGCTACTGTTAATTATTAAAAGAGAATAGCTTACACTGTTTGGGAGAAACATCTTAGGAACTTGTTTGGAAAACAGCGAATTTTCGAAGATAGCTGCTCTCATCTAGGGATCCCAGACCTCAGCTGCAACATTTCCAGCCTCCAGCCACTCCTGCTTGCTTCAGACAGGCCACCACAATCTAAAGGGCTCTGGTCAATCTATCCTGTTACTTTTTTTCCTGAATTCAAGGGTTCTTGTATACTGACAGTTTGTATACAGACTCTCCCAGTTTGTCTCAAGTCTGAAGTCAAGGGGAGATTCTATCAGCAACCAAGGACCTCTGTTCAGTCCTGAATGGTGGCTTTTTTCCTTCAATTCCAAGGCTTGTCCTTATATTGTGCTCCAAAGCATATAGTTATACCATCCCCTAGATTGTCTAGTTGGTAAATATTGTGCAGTGTTAAACATTAATACATTGTACCCTTAAAGCTGTGAGTCCATTTTACCTTCATTTCAAAAATCTGAAAATAAGGCTAGCATATTCCTGAACTCTTGGTGAAATTTAAATGTGAATAAAATAGTATAACACCCCCCCTTCAATCAAAATAAGACAATAGCTTAGCTTAGCTTCTTTGGGACCCAAGGCAGAATTATGAGCTTTAGGGAGTAATAAGCAAGGATGATACTTTTGGGTTAAGAGAAACTTTCTTTTACTACTCATATAATATATACAATGTGAGTGCCTGGCTAAGCATAAGACAGACCCTACTGGCAGATTGATACGTTAGAAGTGTTTCCTTTGGCAAAGAGAAAAAGGGGAGGCTGAGAAACTAGCTTCTGATTCTAAGTTTCCCTAGAAGTTGCAAAGGGTATAGACAGAAACACATACACACACACACACACACACACTATTCCCACCACACTCCACCGAGAGACAGAAAAACTTCAGAGATGAGAAGGTGCATCCATTGGGAGGAGAACTTAAAATCCTGTAAGAGTTCTTAGCCTCTGAAGGTATGCTGCTCAGTGCCTAGCTCGGTCACAGAGACAGAGAAGTTGATGTTAAAACCGAAGAACGAGACACAAAAGTTTAATGCAATCCTTTCCTCAATTCCCAGATACTCACATCTACAAACAGTTTGTGATGTGAAACCTCAGCAGTCAGAGATTGGAAAAGGGCAACTGATAAATCAACTCAACAAATCTTTTATTGTACATTTACTCTGACCCCAATTCCAGGCCGGGGACCAGGAAGACACAAAATGAATAAACCACATTCCTCAACAACATGCCAAAGAAAGAACTAAGCTAAATTTTCATGTGAGTAAATGACCAAAAGAGAAAGGAGTGACTTGCTCCATTTGGTTTCTTATTCTGTTCAGATGCCTACTTGAGTAAGTGACCCAAACATCTTAGATCAGATGAAGAAAGAAGTGCCAACATCCAGAAATCACTGATATAGTCTATTTCTCTGAACTAACCATATTCTCATACATGAAACCCAACCAGTTTAAGAATGATGATCATCAGAATTTAAACTTTATAAAGTTTATGGACCAATTAACTAATTTCTATACCTAAGATCTCAGAGATTTTCTTTTCTCTTCAGTATTAGAAACTCTACTGAATTCTTGTTCAACTTACCCTCAAAGTTAAGATAAGTGGGTGATAGAACAACTATAAATAGGCTTGGCATTTGGCATTAGCTGTACAGTAGTGTTTTTGTATGGGTTAAAGTCTACTTCAGCTGGAATTAATGTAATTACATGTAATGCTGACAGATTATGACATTTGCCTATTAGGACACTACACAAACATTCCAATAACTTGCTGGCTTTTGACTTTGTAAAAAAATAAGTGAAATAAAAATCCCAGGGGATATTGCTAATAGGGTAACTGGAATAGAGGCTTTTGAAAGCATGGGGTTCAAGAAATCATAAAGAATAATGCATTTCAAGCCAAAACATATACGGTGTAATGAATATTTAGTACTTACCACGAGACTGCTATCTAAAGACAGCCTTTTTCCAAAGTCCCTTTTCTCAAGCTGTCTCTTTCCCTCCATGGGTGAAGTGATTTATTTTCCTTTGTGATTTATAAGAATTCCCCTTCTGTTGCCAGGGTCACTGCAAAAAGTGAACATGTGTTTTACTATCTGAGTGAATAGTGTTTAGACCCTTGTTTTTCACTTTCTAACCAAGGGCAAGTGTTGAATCCAAAAATACCCAGGCCCAAATCACAAGTTAAGAACTGGACTCAGAAGCTCTCCCCAGTTGCCAAAGTCAGCGTTGTCTTCATGGAGGCCCCTGTGTTTTCACAGGTTTTGCTGGCCGAGTTGGGGAATGGGCTTGCAGGTCGAATCAGCAGACTGTGGTGGAGAAAAGCAAACAGCTTCATGCCACACTTGTTTCATACCCGTCCTCTCTCTCTCCACCAGCAACAACCTGTTGCCAAGTACATAGCTGCTGTCTGCAAATTCCAGGAGACCAAACGAACAAAGCCACACTCCATATCCTAGAGCTGTTGAGTCCAAAACCCAATGAGGGGAAACTGAAGCCTGAACATTACTGTCAATATTTAATTAAAAAATACTTAATTTAAACCTATTTGAGGAACATTATAAGATACATTCACTTTGGGATGGGTTGAATCAGAATGAATGGTGATGACAACATTATCGTTACTGAGTGATTTGAACACTCACTGCATTTCACCAAATCAGATGGAGTCAACCCCTGCACTCCACTGAGTTGCTTGTTCTATAATGATTCAGAATTCTGGTTAGTAAGGATGCATTATATGTATTAAACACCAGCTTCCAGTTTTTACCAAGATATAAAACCCTGGAAATGAAAGAAAGGTTTAAACCCAGGCGTTTCTACCTACTAGCCAAGTGACCTTGTACAAGACACCAAGGTTCTCTGAAGCTAATCTTTCTCCACCCTCCACCGCAACAACAGATAACAAATGGCCATCAAAAGATGTATATAAAAATGGTTTAAATGACAACTTATACTTAAGTTCTAATTATGCAAAGATTATGTTAAGAAACAGTTAACCTTAAATACAAGTCAACATGATTTAATATGTCTTTCATAATTCAGAAGGTACTCTGAGGTATAGAAATTGCTCATCATCTGCAGAAACCACTTTTCATATTAGTCACTGTACTGCCAACATAGAAGAGCTGAGATTAACAAAATACCACACCAATCAGTTTCTAATAGAATTGAGAAGAAATATCTTTTAGAATTATTCCAACTGCTCCAAGTTTAACAAGGATACAACAGATGAGACTGCACAGCCCATACGCAGTATGTGGCCTCTTTCCCTTGGTTTCCTCTGCCAGGAAGACAGTTGAGACAGCTGTGCCCCAGGCAGGGTTTGCCCACATTAGTCAATTTGTCAAAAACTGATGGGCTCCTTTTCCAGTACACATTCCCTCTTCCATCTTAATCATTCCATCTCTCACTTTCATAAACATTCATTTCAATTCATCACTAGTCCACTCAGAAACTCCTAGGAGTCCACTCTAACAAGGATAAAATCCAAAATTTTCAACATCATGTTCAAGGTCTTTTACAATCCCTAAACACACTAAGAGGGTTTCCCAGGTAGTGCTAGTGGTAAAATACTTGCTTGCCAATGTGGGTAGATGTAAGAGATGCGGGTTTGATCCATGGGTCAGTAAGATTCCCTGGAGGAGGGCATGGCAACCCACTCCAGATTCTTTCCTGGAGAATCTCATGGACAGAGGAGTCTGGAAGGCTACCCTCCACAGGGTCGCAAAGAATTGGAAGTGATTGAGCATACGAGTCAACTGAAATTTATTTGAGAGCTTGTCTTTCCTGCTTTCAACTGTCCCCAGCCATTTGCAGCCCCCTCCTCATCTCTGTGACTTTATGTACTGGTGACTTAGAATACTCTCTGTGATGATCAGTCCAGCTACAGAGACCACTCAGACCCTGAGAGGTCCCTGTCCAACAAAAGCATACTATCCTGAGTCTTATTCCCAAGAACTCTGCGGTTTAATAGATCACAATAGATGATACTTTGGCATTTCGCTTATATTTATTAACATTATTGATCAGAGGATTTTTGCAGAAACTAATGTGTGTGTTCGGCACTTTGTTATTTAAGTGAATATTGACAAGTTTCCACTCAATAACTTTCAGATAACAAAAGATATATTAATACATCTCTGGTCAATAAGTTGTTAAGTGCCTAATAACTGGAGGACTCAATATTTCTGTTGTGTTGTGTTTGTGACACAGCCACATATAACAGAGATCAAGCCCTTGCCTTCATGAAAATTAGTGGGAGCACTGTGTGTGTGTGTGTGTACTCACTCACGTCCAACTCTTTGCCAGCCCGTGGACTGTAGCCCACCAGACTCCTCTGTCCATGGGATTCTCCAGGCAAGGATACTGGAGCAGGCTGCCATCTCCTACTTCAGGTGATGTTCCTGACCCAGGGATCAAACCCACGTTTCTTGTATCTCCTGCACTGGCAGGTGAGCTCTTTACCACTGAGCCACCTGGCAAGACCAGTGGGAGGATACAGAAAACAAATAAGTGAACAATTCCAAATTACGATAGATGCCTGCTACTGATGCCAAGCTTGGCCTCTCTATACTGGTGAAGAACTGAATCTCAGAGACAGACTTTTGGGTGAAGTAGGAAAGGACAGCTTTATTGCTTTGCCAGGCAAAGCGAGGCAAAGCGGGACACAGTGAGCTCCTGCCCTTGAAAACTTTGTGTCCCAACCTCAGAGGACTTGATGAGGGGTTTTATAAGAATGGGGGGACCGGGATGGTGAATACATGTATAATTCATTTCAATGTATGACAAAAACCACTGCAATGCTGTAAAGTAATTAGCCTCCAACTAATAAAAATAAATGGAAAAAAAAATAAAGTAACTGCAAAAAAAAAAAAAAAAAAAGAATGGTTCAAAGGTGGAGTCTCTGACAAGACTAGGGTGTGTGTAGGGCCTGAACTCCCTTAACCTTGCCTCAGGTGGTCAGTTCTCCCAAACTTGATGAGCTTCTCTGGTCTCTTCAATATTGCCTTAGATGGTTTCGTGACTGCTTCTCCCTTCATTAGAAACTGTTCAGATCTGCCCTTTGGAACTCAGGGAAGGTTGTGGGGGCTGGAGTCTTACATTTAAGAAACAGAGGTGGGACGCGGGGGGCAGTCCTCTGTGTCCGGTAGCCCCATAGGGCCTAGACTGGTTTCACTATGAAGGAAATAACCACCAGTAGTTGGTATAAAATAGGGTCAAGTATACGAAAAAAGAACAAATTTTAGATAGAATGGCAAGGGGAGGAACTAGCCATATAAAAACATGGGTAAAGAGCATTCCCAGTAGAGGGGGTCAGTCTTTCTGCTGGGAAATAGCTGGGGAAAAGGTTTGTGTGCCCCAGAACTTGGGACCATGTTCTTAGGAATAAAGCAAGTTAGGAAGAGTCTGAGAAAAGTTCTAAAATGTAACAACTAGATCATACAGGATCTGGTAAGTCAAGGTGACTTGTTTCTTCTAAACACAATGGTTAATCTTTGGATGTGATTCTCTACTCTTTAACAACTGATCATGTTAAACAAATTATTATTGTTGTTCTGTTTGTGACATCAGTTCAGTCCAGTCACTCAGTCATGTCCAGCTCTTTGCGACCCCATGGACTGCAGCACGCCAGGCTTCACTGTCCATCACCAACTCCCAGAGCTTGCTCGAACTCAATGTTTATCAAGTTGGTGATGCCATCCAACCATCTCATCCTCTATCATCCCCTTCTCCTATTGCCTTCCATCTTTCCCAGCATCAGGGGCTTTTCCAATGAGTCAGTTCTTTGTATCAGGTGGCCTAAGTATCAGCTTCAGCATCAGTCTTTCCAATTAATATTCAGGACTGATTTCCTTTAGGATTGACTGGTTTGATATCCATGCCATCCAAGGGACTCTCAGGAGTCTTCTTCAACAATACAGTTCAACACCATCAACTCTTTGGCGCTCAGCTTACTTTATGGTCCAACTCTCACATCCACACATGACTACTGGAAAAAACATAGCTTTGACTATACAGACCTTTGTCAGCAAAGTAATGTCTCTGCTTTCTAACATGCCATCTAGGTTGTTCATAACTTTTCTTCCAAGGAAGAAGCATCTTTTAATTTCAAGGCTGCAGTCACAATCTGCACTGATTTTGCAGGCGAAGAAGATAAAGTCTGTCACTGTTTCCATTGTTTCCCCATCTATTTGTCATGAAGTGATGAGACCGGATGCCATGATCTTAGTTTTTGAATACTGAGTTTAAGCATGGACCATTTAAAAGTCTTTATTGAGTTTGTTATAACTTTGCTTCTGTTTAATGTTTTTGGGTTTTGGCTACCAGGCATGGGGGATATTAGCTTTCTGACCAAGGATGGAACCCACACCTTTTGCATTGGAAGGTGCAGTCTTAACCACCAGATTGCCAGAGAAGTCCTAACAAATTATTTAACCTATTGAAGTTCCAGTTGATTCATCAATGAAAGGACACTAATAACGTGACCTTCTTCTTAGTAATGGACTTCCATGGTGGCTCAGGTGGTAAAGAATCTGCCTACAATTCAGGAGACCAGAGTTCGATCCCTGGGTCAGGAAGATACGCTGGAGAAGGAAATGGCAATCTACTCCAGTACTCTTGCTTGGAAAATCCCATGGACAGAGGAGCATGATGGGCTATAGTTCATGGGATCACAGAGTTGGACATGACTGAGCAACTAACACTTTTACTTCTTTCTTCCTAGTAGGATTGTTGTGATGATGAATGAGATGGTCCATTTAAAGATCACATAGTAGAATTTAAACTGAGTCCCCCTAAAACTGAGTTCTGCTGAGTTTATGACTAAAGTCTCTATTCAAAATGTTGGGGCTTCCCTGGTAGTTCAGTGGTAAGAACCTGCCTGCCAATGCAGGAGAAGCAGGTTTAATCCCTAGGTCAGGCAGATCCCTTGGAGAAGGAAAACCTACTCCAGTATTCTTGCCTGGAAAATCCCAAGGACAGAGGACCCTGGTGGGCTATGGGCTCACAAAAGAGTCAGACATGACTTAGAGACTAAACAACATTAACTATCCAAAACATTATGCTCTTTCTTGTGCAACACCTGCTCTCCTCAACACTGAGAAGTATCAGATAAAAGGGGGGATTGAAACCAAGCAGGATCCTGCGGGGCTCCCAGGTACAAATCCTTTCCGTGTTCCCCATTTCTTGTTTGTAGGAAACTGACTTCATTCAGCCTCCATGACATTCCCTGAGTTCTAAAGGGCATATTCAATCAGGTGCTGATCAGGAAAGGGAGGGAATGAAGAAACTAGGAAGGAGCAGCCAAGAAACAATAGTGGAGAAACAATTCTCCAAGGACTACTTGGAGCCTGATTCCTCCTCAAAGACTATACATAACAATGTCTTTGATCTCTTTTGCAGAAACTAAGGCTCTTACCCAGGTGAAGGATGATAACTTCAGGATGAGCACAGGATTCCTAGGACACCACTTCCTGGGACACCACTCTGTTACTCACCACCAACCAATCAGAAGAAAGCTATACACCCTGCTACCCTCACCCCAAATCTGGCCCATAAAATCTTTTCCCCAAAAACCATTAGGGAGTTTGGAGTTTTTTAAGCTTGCTTGGCCCTGCAATAAACATTTCTCTGCTCCTCCCACAAAAGAAAAAATTTAATTAAATAAAGATCACATAGTAGGTAAGTTTAAATGTTAGACATATTGATTATCCCCTCTGGTAAATCAGATTAAATTTATTAAGGAGCAACCCTAGTGACTGGATTTTATGCTCTGAAACAGGCTGTAATGTTTGGAAATGGAAACCTTTTTGACAGTTCTCAAATAGTCTAGTCTGCTATATGGAAGGCTAATGGAACAGCTTAACCTGGTCAATTTCTTTTCACACTTTATGGTGCTAATTACACAGGCAAAGACTGACATTCAAAACATTTAGCGACTCAGGCGGCACAAGTATTGATGGATCAGAAGGGAACAAAGGCAACAGGCAGTACAGCTCTAGCAGTGTATCCTGGGCAATTACCAGCCTAAGTGTGTACTACCTCTGCCCCAAGAATTGAAAATTTATAAATTACACAATAAAACACATGCAAAGGATCAAAGTGAGTTATCCAAAAGGGTCAATGCAAGACCACCCAAAAGAAACAAATGGCAGCCAGGATGCGTCAGTATGAAAAGAGGAGGGAGCCACAAAGGGGACATTAGAAAGGTTGCTACACTCTGCCCCACGGGCAGAGGAGTGCCCTCCTGTATACACCCTCCTATATACACCACGGGGTAGGAGTGCCCTCCTGTATATAAGCCCAACAAGGACTGCGGGTCTAGAGGAAAGACGGGTATGTTGACTTGAAAGGCACTTTGGGGCTTTCCTGGTGGCTCAGACCTTAAAGAATCCACCCACAATGCACGAGACCTGGGTTTGATCCCTAGGTTGGGAAGATCCTCTGAAGAAGGGAATGGCTACCCACTCCAGCATTCTTGCCTGGAGAATTCCACAGAGAGAGCACATTTTGTTATGACACTGCCTATTAATATCTTCCAACACACTCCCCTGATCAGAGACTGTCATCAAACAACCTCATCATTTTATTTGATTACCATGTGGTTTTTCCTTGGCTGTGTCAGGTCTTAGGTGCACACAGGATCTTCACTGTAGCATAGGGAATCTTTCATCGTGGCATGTACACTATTCCATGCAGTGTACAGGCTTGTCTCTAGTTGTAGCTCACAGGTCCCAGAGCTCATGGGCTCTGTAGTTCTAGCATGCTTAAGTCGCCCTGCAGCACGTGGAACCTTGGTTCCCTGACCAGGGATCAAACCCATGTCCCCAGCACTAGAAGACAGTTTCTCAAGCGCTGGACCACCAGGGATGGCCCCCACCATGTAGTTTTAGCTGTAGAAGAAGAACATTCTGTCCAGCAAATATAAGTAGGCAAGCTTTTAGAAAGTTACACTTACAGTAAAAATTTGCAATTTGACATTTGACTATTTATAGTCATCATTTATATATTTCCTTAGTGTATTAGTCAGCTTTTGTGGCCAAAAGAGAATACCACAGACTGGGTGGCTTACACAATAGAAATTTATTTTCTCACGGTTCTGGAAGACCAAAGTTCAAGATCAAGGTGCTGGCAGGGTTGGTTTCTGGTGAGGCATCTCTCCTTAACTTGCATGTGGCCACCTTCTCTGTGAATCCTCACATGGCTTTTCTTTGCACACATGCCTCTGGTGTCTCTACCTTTTCTTATTAGAACACCCATCCGATTGAATGGAAGCTCAGACAGTAAAAAACGTGCCTGTCAATGCAGGAGACCTGGGTTCGATCACTAGGTCAGGAAGATCCCCTGGAATGGTAACTCACTCCAGTATTCTTGCCTGGAGAATTCCATGGACAGAGGAGCCTGGCGAGTACTGTCCATGGGGTTGCAGAGTTGCACACGACTGAGGAACTAACACACAGATTGAATGAGACCTCGACTCTCATGGTTTCCTTTAGCCTTAATATCTCCTAAAATGCTCTATCTCCAAATGGAGGCACATTGGAGGCTAAGGCTTTAACATATGAATTTGGGTGGAAGAATACATTTCAGTCCATAATAGTTTCAGGCAGATTTCAAAGCCTGGTCACATCTCATTGTACCAAGTCAGGAAAACTCCGGGTGTCACTGACTACTTCCAGACCCCACCTCTCTCTAGTAGTTATTTGATTACTGGATGCATGACCACAATCATCTGCATTTGCCTTGCACTGCTATAGCTTCTTCTCTGTATTACAAGTCTAGAGGTACAAACTACATTATCAAGACTTCTTAGCTGTTTGGTCAAGTTGGATGCCACCACAAGAGGTAATGAGAGATCAGAAGACAATAGGAAGGGAGAAGCCACTCTGCTTCCACCCCTAGATGGGCAGGATTAAAAGCAGGGACTACCAGCTCCAGTAACTTCCATGATTCCTCCAACCATTCATCCTAAGAAAGGGCACGAGCAGCTGCCCAGCCTTGAGTACCATAACCTTACGTCTTTTGCCCCTCCAGTCCTTCCAACAGCTTCACAACTAATTCCTTGCATTAAATCCCTCTCTGCTTGAAATAAGTAGTTTCTTTTTTCCAGGCTTGACCATGATTGAGGTCAAGACAGAGATGCCTTTGGACCAGGCAGCTGGTCTTCCTTGAGTAATCCCTGGCTTCTTTCTTGTGAACCTTCTGAAACTGGTTGTTTTTGCTCAGTCACTAAGTCATATGGAACTCTTTGTGAACCCATGGACAGCAGCATGCCAGGCTCCTCTGTCCTCCACCATCTCCCAGAGTTTGTCTAAGTTCATATCCACTGAATCGCTGAAGCTATCTAACCATCTCATTCTCTGCTACCGTATTCTCCTTTTGCCTTCAATCTTTCCCAGCATCAGGGGCTTTTCCAATAAGTCAGCTCTTTGTATTAGGTGGCCAAAGTATTGGAGCTTCAGCTTCAGCATCAGTCCTTCCATTGAATATTCAGAGTTAATTTCCTTTAGGATTGACTGGTTTGATCTCTTTGCAGTCCAAGGGACTCTCAAGAGTCTTCTCCAGCATCACAATTTGAAAGCATCAGTCTTCAGTGCTCAATTTTCTTTACAGTCCAACTCTCACATCTGTACATGACTACTGGAAAACCATAGCTTTGACTATACAGATCTTTGCTGGCAAGTGATGTCTCTGCTTTTTAATACACTCTGAAATGACAGCATGGAAATTAAAACTTCCACGAGGCACTTGGCTCTTGTAGGGCAGGGAAACTGTTTATACCCTAAGTTCTCCTGGTAGTACAATGCTCGATGCACAGCAATACGGCAGGCACTCAATGAGCATTCGTTGTTTGCATGGATAAATGAATGCCTGACTGTTTATGGCCATCTTCATGAACACATAAAGAGCTAGGAAGCAATATAACATTGTTAAAGCAAAGGAAAGCCATGGACATTCATAACACTGAAATTACTTTCTTAGAGAAACAGACAGACATATCCAAGCCTCAAAGACAACATTTTATTATGATTTTAAAGCCACTGTCAACCTAAACATTACTGCTTGGGCCCTGACTGCACCTACAAAGCACCATAATCCAGTTGTGTTCATGTCTTTTCTATGGCTTCTTACAACTCTGGTTATAAAGAGCACATACCTACCTCTGAGTGATGGGTTGGATGTCTCTCCCTCCCTGTATGAGGAGGAAAATGGCCAGTGTTTAAGGAAGACAGGATATTAAGCATCTTCTAGTGACTGATGGTCATTGATAGCAATCTGCCCTCACATACATCTCTTTCTAGCTGATTAAAATACAATTTCTTGGTATCAGTAGAGATCTGAGTTGGCCTTAATAAACTCTCTATAATTCTCCTCACAGATAGTAATGGCCTTTCAGTGTCAGACAGACACTTTAATATTCATATAGATGTCAGTAATTTCTTTTTTTAGTTAGACTTTAAAAGACTGTGTAATTTTCAAGGGATAAGAACAATACCATTAAATAGAACCCCAGAGGCATATTTTCTCATATGCAAGGGTCACACACATGCAGACACACACTCTCAAATATACACACACACACACTCATATGCTCACAAACATTCTGAAAATAGTTTTCTCCATCTCAATTTCTGCCTCTCTGATTCCTCCACTCCCCACTCCTGCTTTAAAATGTTCATAGATGGTTGTGCCAGAAGATATGGGGGGAAATGGTAGAGTTAAAGTCTTTTGAAGATTTGGTTCCCAGCGCTCTTTGCCATGTAAATGTGAACATGTTTCCTAACTTCTATGAATTTACATCTCACAATCTGCTCTCCTCAAGAGATGGTAGGGTTTGGAGGAAATAATGCAAGAAAAAGACTTCTACATCTAGATTTAAGGTGTTTTCAATCAGCTTCATTAACCAATAAACAACACAAAATATTATGACTGGGCACAGCCTAATAGCCTCCAGAGAACAGACACTGTGTCACTCACTGGCACATCCTTTGAGCACCCAGCACACTAGCTCCTACATGATATAAACCCTACAAAGTAATTTCAGAGTTGAATATGACAAGGACAAAGATAAAAGCGGCTGACCAGGTAGCTCAGAAGATCTCCTTCCTAGCTGTTCCTTAGGAACCCCTGGGGAGCTTATAAAATATATCAATGCCCAGGCCCCATCCTAGATCCCTGAAGTCTCTTGGGGCATGGCACGGCACCCAACCCAGAGTATGGGGACAGCAGCCAGGATGGCAACCACTGGTGAGAGTGATGGTTCTCGGTTTTTGTTGCATGTCAGTTTCACAGGGGAATCACCAAAACGCATCCCCAGGCTGAATAAATCAGGACTGGATCACTAAAGGTGGAAACTTCTCATTCTTCTAAGATACCTGAATGAATCCAACACACACCCAGTGGAACACAGTTTGAAGAGGTGAAGGTATGCACCTTCACCAATTTTTTTTATTGGTGTACAGCTGGCAGTGCAATGGTAAAGAATCCCCTTGCCAGCTCAGGAGATGCAAGAGAAGCTAGTTTGATCCCTAGGTTGGGAAGATCCCATAGAGTAGGAAATGGCAACCTACTCCAGTATTCTTGCCTGAAAAATTTCATGGACAGAAGAGCCTGCTGGGTTACAGTCCATAGGGTCGCAAAGAGTTAGACATGACAGAGCACACATGCGTACACAGTTGCTTTATAATGTTGTGCTAGTTTCTGCTATAAAATTAAGTGAATCACCTCTGTGTGTGTCTGTGTGTGTATCTATCTCCTCTCCGTGTGTGTGTGTGTGTGTGTGTGTATCTATCTCCTCTCCATGTGTGTGTGTGTATCTATCTCCTCTCCATATATGTGTGTGTGTGTGTGTATCTATCTCCTCTCCGTGTGTGTGTGTGTGTGTGTGTATCTATCTCCTCTCCGTGTGTGTGTGTGTGTATCTATCTCCTCTCCGTGTGTGTGTGTGTATCTATCTCCTCTCCGTGTGTGTGTGTGTGTGTGTGTGTGTGTGTGTATCTATCTCCTCTCCGTGTGTGTGTGTGTATCTATCTCCTCTCCGTGTGTGTGTGTGTATCTATCTCCTCTCCGTGTGTGTGTGTGTGTGTGTATCTATCTCCTCTCCGTGTGTGTGTGTGTATCTATCTCCTCTCCGTGTGTGTGTGTGTGTGTGTGTGTATCCATCTCCTCTCCGTGTGTGTGTGTGTGTGTGTATCCATCTCCTCTCCGTGTGTGTGTGTGTGTGTATCCATCTCCTCTCCGTGTGTGTGTGTGTGTATCCATCTCCTCTCCGTGTGTGTGTGTGTGTGTCTATCTCCTCTCCGTGTGTGTGTGTGTGTGTGTATCCATCTCCTCTCCGTGTGTGTGTGTGTGTGTATCCATCTCCTCTCCGTGTGTGTGTGTATCTATCTCCTCTCCGTGTGTGTGTGTGTGTGTGTGTGTGTATCCATCTCCTCTCCGTGTGTGTGTGTGTGTGTATCCATCTCCTCTCCGTGTGTGTGTGTGTATCTATCTCCTCTCCGTGTGTGTGTGTGTGTGTGTGTGTATCCATCTCCTCTCCGTGTGTGTGTGTGTGTGTATCCATTTCCTCTCCGTGTGTGTGTGTGTGTGTATCCATCTCCTCTCCGTGTGTGTGTGTGTATCTATCTCCTCTCCGTGTGTGTGTGTGTGTGTGTGTGTGTGTGTATCCATCTCCTCTCCGTGTGTGTGTGTGTGTGTATCCATCTCCTCTCCGTGTGTGTGTGTGTATCTATCTCCTCTCCGTGTGTGTGTGTGTGTGTGTGTGTGTATCCATCTCCTCTCCGTGTGTGTGTGTGTATCTATCTCCTCTCCGTGTGTGTGTGTGTGTGTGTGTGTATCCATCTCCTCTCCGTGTGTGTGTGTGTGTGTGTGTGTCTATCTCCTCTCCGTGTGTGTGTGTGTATGTCTATCTCCTATCCGTGTGTGTGTGTGTGTGTGTGTATCCATCTCCTCTCCGTGTGTGTGTGTGTGTGTGTGTGTATCTATCTCCTCTCCGTGTGTGTGTGTGTGTATCCATCTCCTCTCCGTGTTGGACCTCCCCCTATTCTTCCTCCGTCCCGTCTAGGTCATCACACAGCACTGAGCTGCGCTCCCTCTGCTACAGAGTAGGCATCCACCGGCTCTCTGTTTACACACGGCAGGGCACATATGTCAAGTTCGATCTCCCAATTCATCCCACCGCTCCCCTTCACGTCCACATGTCCATTCCCTATATCTATTCTTATCCCTCAAATAGGTTCCCCTGTACCATTTCTCTAGATTCCATATACATGTGTTAATATGTGACATTTGTTTTTCTCTTTCTGATCTACTTCACTCTGTATGTCCCTCTCCAGCTCCATCCATGTCTCTACAAATGATACAATTTCATTTCTTTTTATGGCTGAGTAAGATTCCATTGTATACCTACGTCTTCTTTATCCATCCATCTGTTCATGGGCATTTAGATTGCTTTCATGTTCTGACTATTGTAAAGAGTGCTGCTATGAACACTTGGGTACATGTGTCTTTTTGAATTATGGTTTTCTCAGGGTATGTGAACTTAGAGGAAACCTAGGAAGAACACTTTTTGACATAAATCATAGCAATATATTTTAGGTACTCTTCCTTGATCTCCTTCGCTTTCTCAAGGGCTGAGAGACAAAGTTGTCGACAGCAGCAACTGCCTTTCTTTAGTCACTGCAACCCGCATTCCTAATTTGCAAACTCTGACCCCAAAGAAGAGAAACATTAGAAATAAGCAATTTGGACCTGTACCCTCCTCCCATCCCACTACTCTAACCATCCTACTTAAACTGGCCTTTGGCTTTATGGAGGTAACAAAGTTTATTAAAGACAGAAATATCAAATCTAGATTCCAAATTAACAAGCAAATATAGAAACTCAGGGTGAGGCTACCACATCACTTAGAAAAGGAAGGAAAGAACTTCCTCTACCCAGGACAAGACTAAAACATCTTGTGGCAAATGCTCCCAATCCCACTCTCACCTCTCTCCCTCCTGTTCCCCACAAGCATCCTGCTCTCATTTCAAAGTGCAAATAGCAGCAGGGGAAAAAAAGTTATGAATCTATCATATTTGCATATAGCTATCAAACAGAACATTTGAAACTCCTGTCAGCTTTGTACTGAAGTCTTTTCATCCTGATTAAGTCCAGATCAAGGAAAGCAATTGTTTTCCTTACTCTTTAAATGGGCTTCCCTGGTAGCTCATACGGTAAAGCGTCTATCTGCAATGCTGGAAACCTGGGTTCGATCCTTGAGTCGGGAAGATCCCCTGAAGAAGGAAATGGCAGCCCACTCCAGTATTCTTGCCTGGAAAATCCTATGGATGGAGGAGGCTGGTAGACTACAGTCCATGGGGTCACAAAGAGTTGGAAATGACTGAGCGACTTCACTTCACTTACACTTTAAGTATATACATAGGACAGTTTCCTTTCAGAAGATGTATTGATTGTCTCAATAACTTTCTGCTGGGGCTTTCTTGGAAGCTCAGTGGTAGAGAATCTGCCTGTCAATGCAGGAGATGAGACATGAGTTCAATCCCTGGGTGGGGAAGATCCCCTGGAGAAGGAAATAGCAACCCACTCCAGTATTCTTGCCTGGAAAATCTCTTGGACAGAGGATCCTAGCAGGTTACAGTCCATGGGGTCACAAAAGAGTCGGACATGACTTAGCGACTAAACAACAACTTTCTGCTATGATACCATCCATTCATGAGCCGTATGCATAAGTGTGTGTGCATGTGTTCATATGCTTATGTACATGTGTGATTGTACATGTGTACGCATGTGTGCGTGAGGTCACGTGTGTGTGTGCACATGCAACTAAATAAAAGACTGCTGTCTCTATTCTGGACAGCATTTAAAAATACCAGTGTTAAAAAATACCAAATTATAATTGTAACTTTCAACTATAGTCACTCAGTCATGTCTGACTTTTTGTGACCCCATGGACTGTAGTCCACCAGGCTCCTCTGTCCATGGAATTCTCCAGGCAAGAATACTGGAGTACGTTGCCATTTCCTTCTCCAGGAGATCTTCCTGACCCAGGGATCAAACCCGAGTCTCCTGCATTATAGGCAGATTCTTTACCATCTGATTCAGCAGGGAACATCTATTTAAATTGTAAGAGCACCCTGAAATGGATTTAGAAGAAGACTGAAAACAGACTTCCTGAATGTGGTATCTCATCCTTGCCAGATACATTATGTCTGGAAACACTCTCTGAGGGATATGACAACAGGCTTCTTTTTTTTTTTTTTTTTATGTGAAGTGGAGGAAGATTGTGCATCATGATGAAAACTGTTTTTTTCTAATTTTTTAGATGGAGGAATAGTTGATTTACAATATTATATTAGTTTCAGGGGTACAACACAGTGATTCAAAAATCTAATTATCTTCCATTTATAGCTATTATAAAACATTGGGTATATTCTGTGTTGTCTATTATATCCTTGTAGCTTATTTATTTTATACATAGTAGTTTATACCTCTTAATCTCCAACCCCATCTTGTCCCTCCCCACTTTCTTCTCCCCACTGGTAACCACTAGTTTATTTTCTCTCTGTGAGTCTGTTTGTTATTATACTCACTAGTTTCTTTTACTTTTTAGATTTCATATATAAGTGATAACATAGAGTATTTGTCTTTCTGACTTATTTCATAATAGTTTCATGAGACCTTATTTATTAAACCCAGAAGCTGGTCAGTGGCTTATAGTTGATGATTTAAATGCTGGACAGACTCCTAGGAATCACTGTTCCATGATCCCCTCCTCAGATAAATGGTGCCTCCAACACAGGGAACTAAGGATACAGTAAAACCTGGGTCTGGAAATTTTGGATATTGGTTCAACATGTAGCTTCAGGAAATTGAACAGTTAAAGAATGATGTTAATGTGAACTAAGATCCTAAAGGAACAAAGGATGGGAACGTTCTTAGAACATCTAAAGTGTCCAAAATTCATTCATTTCCAATCCTTATTATTTAAATCTTTTAAAATTGATATCTAGTTTACATACCATAAAATTCACTTTTTTAAAGTGTGCAATCCAGAGTCAACCCTTTCTACCACCCAAAACTGACTTATTTGTGACAGAAACTGGAGATATGCTATAGAAATGCAAAGAAGATCCCTCATGACTGCTTGAGCTTCATCAATCCTGTCTAGTGTCATCAACCTTTTGAGCATCCATGACCATCCTGAGTTCAAATTCTCTAACTGAAGAGTTCTGTGACTGTGAGCAAGTTATTTAGTATCTCCTGGCCCCTATGTCCTCAGGGACAAAATTAAGATAATGATGACAGCAATCATCTTAACAAGACTGTTCTCAGGATTAAAATGATGCCTGTTTTAAAACATTGCAGTAGATATTCAGTAACAGCTAGGAATGATGCAACAGAATTCCATTCACTCAGAATTCAGTAAAGTTTGTTTATTCAATATGTATTTTGTCCCAGGCCCTGAGTTAGGCCCTGAACAGAGAAAGAAGACAGAAGGGAAAAGAAGGAGGTGGAGGAGAGAAAAGGGAGGATCTGGAGCGCGGTGGGGGGGGGGGGGGCAGAGAAAGAGAAGAAAAACAGAAGGAAAGAAGGAAGATGTAAAGTATATATCCTCAAATTTCAAGGAAGTTTAAAATCTAAGAAAGGAAGATGTATATATCAATAGTAAAAAGTAAGGTTTAAAACCATGTGAATGAAAGAGTGAAAGGTTTCAGTGCAAAGAAGATTCACTTTTGATTCAGATAATCCTAAAAAACTTGCTTTTATTGTCATTTGAAGTATCGCCAGTTAATTTCTAGACACAAAGCATTGTCACATTTTTACAGCGTATGAGCTACAAAGAAAGAGACAGAATGGCAGGGGCTTGGACCAGGATAAGCATTTCAGCTCTGGCTGCTCTTCCGGAACCATCTGCTGTTTCTCTCCCAGTCTTTCTTTGTAAAGATTTTCTCCACTGTCTAGTTCCCTCCTTGGCCTCTTATCCATTTATTGCTTGAAAAAAGGGTTGCAGTTCATTATGGGAAATGTCTACACATTGCCCATAAACTCTGAATGGGAAAGTCAGTGTAGAAATGAAACAAATAAATGCATTTTCAAAATAGATAAAGTGTGCACACAACCCCAGTGGACTGGAAGAATATTTAGATAAGTGACTAGGGAAAAGAATTTTCATGCTGTCATCTGCTAACGCTAATGATTTAATTAAATTAGAAAAATTCCACTGCCAAAAGGGAAAAATCCAAATATGTGGCATGCTGGGGGAATTATAGACCCACTACCAAACGCGTTCTGTTCAAACTTTTTTTTTTTCCTTTAAGAAGGCCATGCAGAGCTACACTTAAAAAAAAAAAAAAATTCAATTTCAAGAGAGTATTTTCCATCTGGGGCCAGTTGGGGAGAGTATGCTTTAAACTCTGTAAAGACGGCTGAGGAAACATGACTTGTTAAGGAAACAGTTTATGAAAAGCATCAGTTTTAAAAATCCAGCAAAGGATTTTACCATGACATTCCCATACATTGCTGAATTCATTATTGCTCATTATATGTCTCTGCACACAAATGAAAAATCAAAATGATTCAGGAAATGGATATAGTAAAATCAATTGAAAGCCAGCACATTTTTGTCAAGGCTAATGTCTCCCTACCTGGAAGCTTTTTTTCAAACTTTTTTCACTATATCCAGTCTTCTTTTATAGTAACCTCTTCACACAAAAACCCTGCCCCAAATAATCTTGATGCAAAAAAAAAAAAAAATTAGAATCCTGCTGCCAAGTCGCTTCAGTCATGTCCAACTCTGTGCGACCCCAGAGACAGCAGCCTACCAGGCTCTGCCATCCCTGGGATTCTCCAGGCAAGAATACTGGAGTGGGTTGCCATTTCCTTCTCCAATGCATGAAAGTGAAAAGGGAATGCAAAGTTGCTCAGGTCACGTCCGACTCCTAGCGATCCCATCCCATGGACTGCAGCCTACCAGGCTCCTCCGTCCATGGGATTTTCTAGGCAAGAGTACTGGAGTGGGATTAGAAACCTAGTAAATCAAAATTAAGGGATTAAGTCTTAAAAATCCATCAATATGCTGAAAGCCACAGAAAGAATTCTTAATTAACCAAAAGTGTATAATATCACATTAAAGATGTTCTAAGTCATAGTAGCTGTCAAAATGAAAGGTATACAAAATGTCTCAAAGATGTTTACCTTCTTAATTCAGTATTTAATTAAATTGAGTGCTATTGATTTGTGGGGAGGAAAATGAGCTAAAATCTCTTTAAAAGGTAAAACAGTTGGCCACCCACTTAAACTGACAGCTAGAAAGACTTAGGTTTTGCTTTTGTGTGTATGTGTGTATATGCATTTACTTATATGTTTACTATAAGTATATGTATATGTGCTATCCACACATGTACATATATTTACATAGCACATATAAATATGTGTACACATATACACATATGTATGTATATATGGTCATTCTTTTCTCTTATTTCTCCCATGTTATAGACAATAACAATCAAAACTTCTCATTACTTCAGCTTTTTTTTTCCATGTGATGGGTTGATTAATTTTATTTGGGCTTTGAAGGCTCAAGAATATGCTCAAACTACCGCACAATTGCACTCATCTCACACGCCAGTAAAGTAATGCTTAAAATTCTCCAAGCCAGGCTTCAGCAATACGTGAACCATGAACTTCCAGATGTTCAAGCTCGTTTTAGAAAAGGCAGAGGAACCAGAGATCAAATTGCCAACGACTATTGGATCATTGAAAAAGCAAGAGAGTTCTAGAAAAACATCTATTTCTGCTTTATTGATTATGCCAAAGCCTTTGACTGTGTGGATCACAATAAACTGTGGAAAATTCTGAAAGAGATGGGAATAACAGACCACCTGACCTGCCTCCTGAGAAATCTGTATGAAGGTCAAAGAGCAACAGTTAGAACTGGACATGGATCAACAGACTGGTTCCAAATAGGAAAAGCAGTATGTCAAGGCATATATTGTCACCCTACTTACTTAACTTATATGTACCCTACTTACTTAACTTATATGCACCCTACTTACTTAACTTATATGCACCCAACTTACTTAACTTATATGCACCCAACCTACTTAACTTATATGTATATGCAATACATCATGAGAAACACTGGGCTGGAGGAAGCACAAGCTGAAATCAAGACTGCCGGGAGAAATATCAATAACCTCAGATATGAAGATGACAACACCCTTATGGCAGAAAGTGAAGAAGAACTAAAGAGCTTCTTGATGAAAGTGAAAGAGGAGAGTGAAAAAGTTGGCTTAAAACTCAACATTCAAAAAACTAAGATCACGGCATCCAGTCCCATCACTTCATGGCAAACAGATGGGGAAACAGTGGAAACAGTGTCAGACATATTTTTTGGGGCTCCAAAACTACTGCAGATGGTGAGTGCAGCCATGAAATTAAAAGACGCTTACTCCTTGGAAGGAAAGTTATGACCAACCTAGACAACATATTAAAAAGCAGAGACATTACTTTGCCAACAAAGGTCCATCTATTCAAGGCTATGGTTCTTCCAGTGGTCATGTATGGATGTGAGAGTTGGACTGTAAAGAAAGGGGAGCGCCGAAGAAATGATGCTTTTGTATGGTGGTGTTGGAGAAGACTCTTGAGAGTCCCTTGGACTGCAAGGAGATCCAACCAGTCCATCCTAAAGGAGATCAGTCCTGGGCGTTCATTGGAAGGACTGATGCTGAAGCTGAAACTCCAATACTTTGGCCACCTGATTCGAAGAGCTGACTCATTTGAAAAGACCCTGATGCTGGGAAAGATTGAGGGCAGAAGAAGGGAACGACAGAGGATGAGATGGCTGGATGGCATCAACAACTCAATGGACATGGGTTTGGGTGGACTCTGGGAGTTGGTGATGGACAGGGAGGTCTGGCGTGTTGCAGTTCATGGGGTCCCAAAGAGTCCAACACGACTGAGTGACTGAACTGAACAGCTGGATTGCTGGGTAAACTAGTGCTTCTCAAATTCAAGAACAGGACTCACTGGTAGAGCTCATTAAAACACTGATTCTGATTCACTGAGTCTTGGTAAAGCTTGAGATTCTTCATTTCTAATAAGCTGATGTTCCCAGTCTGTGGATTGCACTTTGATAATAAAGGATCTGAAACTTAGAGAATTTATCTCTATACATAGAAGAGTGAAATTCTGAGAATTTTCTCATAAAGCTATGCTCCTCTAGCTAGATGTTCTGATGATGTAGTTCTTGACATAACTTAAGATCCTTCATTGACTATACAGTTTAGCTCATCATGTACAATAATTCTTGTGCTAGCTTCTATTCATACTTGCAATTCCAGATCCTGAGGTTTAAATGCTTTCTTCTGGGATCTCACTTCACTTACCCACCAGAGCAGTCATTGCTTCTAAAATAAACCTAACAAGTGTATTTGGTAAATTTTGGTAATTACTTGAATCTACCAGGACAAACACCAGTGGTAAACAATCCACCTGCCAATGCAGGAGAAGTAAGGGACTCTGGTTCGATCCCTGGGTTGGGAAGCTCCCCTGGAGGAGGGCGTGGCAAACCACTCCAGTATTCTTGCCTGGAGAAGCCCATGGACCAAGGAGCCTGGCAGGCTACAGTCCTAGGGTTGCAAACAGTCAGACGTGGCTGAAGAGGCTTAGCACACATGCATTCACACAAACCAGGAAAAAAGCTCACACTGCCTTTCGCAGCATCCCATTTCACATTTGCAGTTCTCGCATGGTTAGAACATTTCAATCTGTCTCTTGAATTTTCACCCACCGGGCATCATCTCTTTTCCCTGGAGCAAAAAAAGTTTTATTTTACTCAAGCAAAATACCCCCAGCTTCTTCTTCAACATTTTCTCTTAGGAGAAAATTGATACAGACCTTACCCTCTTTATTACTGTCTGTAGTACTTGCTAGAACTTGATGAAATTCCATGACATAATGTCTTTTATCCTAATTCTTTAAAAAAAATTACATCATAATATGTGCATTTATTCTCTTTGTAAAAGATAAAAGAAGTAAAAAAAAAAAGTATATAGATTGTAATGTAAAACTGTATATTTTCACTGGCCCCCTATTTAACTCCTCTCCCCAGAGGTAATCATTTTAAATAGCTTTTCTATTTCTTTACCTGTAGAAACATGTACATTTATTAACGTTGATTTTTTTTCCCATTTTATATAAATAGGATCAGCATCTATTATTCTGTGACATTTGTTACACCTGGTAGATTCAACATGATGATGAGATGTTGCTCAGTCATGTCTGACTCTTTGCAATCCCATGGACTGCAGCCTACAAGGATCCTCAGTTCATGGGATTTTCCAGGCAAGAATACTGGAGTGGGTTGCCATTTCCTATACATGGGCCTAATTCATCTTTCTTATAGCTTTGTATTATTCTACAGAATGAATGAACAATAAATTGCTTACTAATTTATGAATAGAAATTGAGATGGACATCATTATTTTCTGGTTCTAGATGGTGCTGCCATGAGCATTATGTATGCTTCTTTTGTGCCTTTTGAAGTCCCTTTATAAAGTATTCATCTTTAAAGGTATAATTATACTGTAAAAAGGGTTTCCCTGTTGGAGTCGCAGAGTTAGACATGACTGAGCAACTAAGCATGCAGCATAGTGTAAAATTTTTAACTTTGACTGAAATTGCTAATAGCCTGTGAAAATATTTTAAGATTGTACATTATCAGTAGCAGTGTATGAGACTACCTATTTTTCACATGATTCTCATTGCTGAATAGAATCAACCTTTAAACTTTTCCAAGGTGGTTGGGAAAGAGGGAAGAAAGAAGGGAGGGTGGTAAGGAAGGGAGGAGAAGGAAAGGAAGGGAGAAAGAGAGAGAAAGAGGAAAAAAAGAAGGGAGGGAAGAAAGGAAGGAAGGTTTCATGGTTTTACTTTACATACCATGATTATTAGTGAGGCTGGACATCTTTATATGTTTGTTGGTCAAATGAAATATTTTTGTCTGCATTGCTTATTAATTTCCCTATTAATACATTCTGAGTATCTATTTATCGTTAAGAGGTGTTGCAAATATTTCTTTCAAGTTTGTCTTTTGGTTCTTTACTTTGTCCATCACTGCATAGAATGCTGTAACAGTAGCAGTCAAATGCATCAATCTTTGCCTTTAAACTTTCTAAACTGAAAGAACATTTTCAATGATGTTCGCTTCACATTTTTATGGTCACATCTGAATGTACTTTTATCCATGGTGTAAAGCATGGTTTTAATTTTGCTTTTTAAAGATACTCACTAGTTCTGTGATTGAAGTTCCCCCCACTGATTTGAAATGTTTCCTAATAATAACAAAGCTCAACGTGTACATGGTTCTTTTCCTAGTCACCATGCTGTACATTAGATCCCCAGAACTTACTCATCTTATAACTAAAAGCTTGTACACTTTGACCAACATCTTCCCATTCCCCACCCCCCAGGCCATGGCAATCATCATTGTACTCTTTGCTTCTGTGAGTTTAGCTTCTCTAGATTCCACATGTAAGTGAAATCATAGTCTTTCTCTGACTTATTTAGCATACTGCCCTCAAGGTATTTACCCGTTGTCACAAATGGCTGAATTGCCTTCTTTTTTGTGACTGAATAGTATTCCATTGGATATACTCACATGTATGTCTATGTGCATGTGTGTGTGAGTGTACAATATGGTGACTATAGTTAATAATGATGTATTGTATAAAGTTACTAGATAATAAATATGAAATGTGCTCACCATACACACACACACAGTTATAATTATGTAATGTGATAAAGATATTAACTAACTTTATTGTGGTCATCATTTTGAATATATACATGTATCAAGTCATTACACTGTATACCATAAACTTATATTTATGTAATTATATTTCAGTAAAGATTGGGAGGGTGGAGAAATGAAATCCTTTGTTATTTTTGTGAATGGATTAGACAGCCTCCTGAGCAGCTGAATTGAAGGCAGTGCATTTACTCTACTTGATTACAACTTTCTTTATACTTCTACTTGAGCTTCTTCTTATAGGAAGGAACCACAACTGACAAGAACATGCTAGACCAGGAACTGACCTTTCTGAGTCTTGAGTCCTCCTTTTTCCAGTGGATTTCTTTTTTCAATTTTGCATTGCTTTTCTCACCTTTTTAAACTGGGAATTCCTCCTATGAGAAGGGAATTGGGAATTCACCTATGAAGCTGTCTGGCCCTGGCTTTTGTTTGTTGGAAGATTTTTTATTTCTGTGCTTGTGATTGGTCTGTTCATATTTTCTATTTCTTTATGGTTCAGTTTTGAAAGGTTACACTTGTCTAACAATTTGTCTATTTCTTCCAAGTTGTCCATTTTATTGACATACAGTTGCTCAGAGTTTTCTCTTATGAGCCTTTGTATTTCTGTGCTGTCTGTTGTAACTTTTTTTTTAATTTCTAATTTTATTGATTAAAGTCTTCTCCTTCCTTATCTTGATGAGTCTGGCTAACAGTTTGTCAATTTGGTTATCTCCTCAAAGAACCAGCTTTTAGTTTTATTGATCTTTGCTATAGTCTCTTTCATTTCTTTTTCATTTATTTCTGCTCTGATCTTTATGGTTTCTTTCCTTCTACTAGCTTTGGAGGTATCTTGTTCTATTTAGTTGCTTCAGGTATAACATTAGGTTGTTTATTTGACGTTTCTCTTGCGTATTAGCTATCAACCTCTTTCTCATTTTTATGTGCTTCTACACCCAGAACTCAGTAGGCCCAAGATGTTAGTACCTTTTCTGAGCTCAGTTTCTGGTTCATAGAGATGTTTATCTTGTATATAGATAATATAAAATAGAGGATGTGTAAACCTACAAAAATTATGTATCTTTCTCAGCTATTAATTAATGGGAAGCTCTTACTTTGAGGTCCATTTATCTATCTGTGGTTGGGCTGCAGATTACCATAAATCCTTAAAATTGTGTAAAAAAATGTACACACAGTAAATGTTTGTGCTTTTCCAAGGTGTTGTGCATTTAACTTCCTCTGATCCTCGAAGTTTTTAAGAGCCACTGACCTAATTTGACTCTTTCAATTTAAATACATGTTATATTTGCCAGGAAAAGACACAGTAATCAGAATTTATCTTACTGTTCCTCCAAGATGTATAATTACATTTTTTTTAACCTTGAACAAGATTAGCATAATTTTAAAAGGCAGTGGTATGGTGGCAGCTTTGGAAAGGTTTGAATGGAATCCCCCAAAGTAAAGCTGAAATTCATCTTCATTGTACAATTTTATTTTTTCTTTTGGCAGTCAAAGGAAATGCTTTCTTAATGGGAAAATGCAAATATTTAAAGCAACAAGCTGGGAAATGATGAGTATATTTATTATGTGTTAGTCTCTTAACAACTATTTTTCTGACATTATGGAAGTTAAATGCAGTTTGCTTGTTAGACAGAGAAAAATGTGTGAGTAGCAAATGTGGGAACTAAGACAATGTCACTGCTGTGCATTCAGTAAGGAGTCAATGTGCACTAGTGAAGATGATGGAGTCTGTTGCCATTTATTCTAAATCTCTCTGAGTAGCCAGGCATTCAGCTTAACTTCAGTTCACACATTTTCTCTACCACTGTAATGAATCTTTCCACAACTTAATTAAAAATAAAATGAAAAAATAAAATTTGAAAATATAAGTATATTATGTAGAACTAAAATAAAAATGAGTGCATCATTTAAAGCAACAGACACAAAAAATGTTAGAATAGAGTATGACCTAATTTTTCATCTTGAAGCTTAAAAGGGATAAGTGCAATGAACAATCCAAAATTTTAATCAAGGAAACAGTCTCATGTATAATACCAACCAAAAGAATATGCCATCTAGGAATAAATTTAGCAAAACACTGTAAGACTTACAGACCAAAATTCAAAAAATACTGTTAAATTTTAAAAGATCTAAATAAATAGAAAGGCTTTATATTTTCATGGATCAGAAAACTTAGCATCGTTAGGATGGAAATACTCTCCAGGTTGATTACAGACTCAATGCAATCTGTATCAAAACTCCAGCTGGCTTTTTTCAGAAATTTATAAGCTGATGCTAAAATTCATATGAAAATACAAGGTATATTCATATGGAAAATAGCCAACATCATCTTGAAAATGAAGACTAAAGTTGAAAGACTCACACTCCCAATTCAGAACTGACTGCAAAGCTATATTAATCAAGACACTGTACTTTGACATAGGCCAGATGTAAATTGTGGGTGAATAGAATTGAGAACATAGAAATAAACTGTCACACATATGGTCAATGATCTTTGACAAGGGAACCAAGACAATTCTCAGGGTGAAAGAATAGTTCCTTCAATAAATATTACTAGAACAATTGGATGTGCTGTGCTGGGCTTAGTCACTCAGTCATGTCCAACTCTTTGTGAGCTCATGGACTGTAACCCTCCAGGCTCCTCTGTCTATGGGGATTCTCCAGGTCAGAATACTGGAGTAGGTTGCCATGCCCTCCTCCAAAGAATCTTCACAACCCAGGGTTGAACCCAGATCTCCCACACTGCAGGTGGATTCTTTACCGTCTGAGCCACCGGGGAAGCCCAAGAATACCGGAATCGGTAGACTGTCCCTTCCCCAGGGGATCTTCCAGACCCGGGAACTGAACCATAGTCTCTTACATTGCAGGCAGATTCTTCACCAGCTGGGCTACTATGGAAGCCCAAACAATTGGATATCCACATGTAAAAGAATGAATTTGGACCTCTACCTCACATCATATACAAAATTTAACTCAACTCACAGACCTGAGTGTAAAATATAAGATCATAAAAATTGCCTTTCTTAGGGACTGGAATGAAAACTGACCTTTTCCAGTCCTGTGGCCACTGCTGAGTTTTCTAAATTTGCTGGCGTACTGAGTGCAGCACTTTCACAGCATCATCTTTTAGGATTTGAAATAGCTCAATCAGAATTCCATCACCTCCACTAGCTTTGTTCATAGTGATGCTTCCTAAGGCCCACTTGACTTCGCATTCCAGGATGTCTGGCTCTAGGTGAGTGATCATACCATCATGATTATTTGGGTCATGAAGATCTTTTTTGTGCAGCTCTATGTATTCTTGCCACCTCTTCTTAATATCTTCTGCTTCTGTTAGGTCTATACCATTTCTGTCCTTTATCGAGCCCATCTTTGCAGGAAATAGTCCTTTGGTATCTCTGATTTTTTTTTTTATGAGATCTCTAGTCTTTCCCATTCTATTGTTTTCCTCTATCTCTTTGCACTGATCACTAAGGAAGGCTTTCATCTCTCCTTGCTATTCTTTGGAAAACTACATTCAAATGGGTGCATCTTTCCTTTTCTCCTTTGCTTTTTACTTCTCTTCTTTTCAGAGCTATTTGTAAGGCCTCCTCAGACAGCCATTTTGCTTTTTTGCATTTCTTTTTCTTGAGGATGGTCTTGATCCCTGTCTCCTATACAATGTCATGAACCTCCATCCATAGTTCATCAGGCACTCTGTCTATCAGATCTAGTCCCTTAAATCTATTTGTCACTTCCACTGTAAAACTGTTAGGTATTTGATTTAGATCATATCTGAATGGTCCAGCTTTTTCCCTACTTTCTTCAATTTAAGTCTGAATTTGGCGGGCCACAGTCAGCTCCTGGTCTTGTTTTTGCTGACTGTATAGAGCTTCTCCTTCTTTGGCTGCAAAGAATATAATCAATCTGATTTTGATGTTGACCATCTGGTGATGTCCATGTGTAGAGTCTACTCTTGTGTTGTTGGAAGAGGGTATTTGCTATGACCAGTGCATTCTCTTGCAAAACTCTTCTTGCAAAACCCTGCTTCATTCTGTACTCCAAGGCCAAATTTGCCTATTACTCCAGCTGTTTCTTGACTTCCTCCTTTTGCATTCCAGTCCCCCTATAATGAAAAGGACATCTTTTGGGGGCATTAGTTCTAGAAGGTCTTGTAGGTCATCACAGAACTGTTCAACTTCTGCTGCTTCTTCATTCTGGTCAGGCACAGACTTGGATTACTGTGATATCGAATGGTTTGCCTTGGAAATGAACAGAGATGATTCTGTCATTTTTGAGACTGCATCCAAGTACTGCATTTCAGACTCTTGTTGACTATGATGGCTACTCCATTTCTTCTAAGGGATTCTTGCCCACAGTAGTAGATATAATGGTCATGTGAGTTAAATTCACTCATTCCAGTCCATTTTAATTCGCTGATTCTTAAAATGTCAATGTTTGCTCAACATCACTAATTATCATAAAATGAAAATGAAAACTACACTGAGATATCATCCCACAGCTATTAAAATGGATATTATTTGTACCTGTGGTCAATCTGTCTATGACAAAGGAGGCAAGAATATACAGTGGAGAAAAGACAGCTCTTCAGTAAGTGATGCTGGGAAAACTGGACAGCTACATGTCAAAGAACGAAATCAGAGCATTCTCTAACACCATGTACAAAAATACACTAGAATGGATTAAAGATCTAAGTGTAAGATGAGATACTACAAAATTCCTAGATGAATACATAGGCAGAACACTCTGACATAAGTCATGGCAAAAGAATTTTTTTGATCTATCTTCTAAAGTAGAGAAAATAAAAGCAAAAATAAACAAATGGGACCTAATTAAAACTTAAAAGCTTTTGCACAGCAAAGGAAACCATCAACAAAAACACAACCTACTGAATGAGAAAAAATCTTGTATTTGCAAATAATATGGCTGATATATAAGCAGTTCATACAACTCAGCATCAAAGAAACCAAACAACTCAACTGAAAAAATGAGAACTGAATGGACATTTTTTCAAAGAGGAAATGCAGACGGCCAACAGGCATATGAAAAGATGCTCGACACTGCTAATCAGTTCAGTTCAGTTCATTCAATCATGTCTGACTCTTTGCAACCCCATGAATCACAGCACGCCAGGCCTCTCTGTCCATTACCAACTCCCGGAGTCTATCCAAGCCCATGTCCATCGAGTCAATGATGCCATCCAGCCATCTCATCCTCTGTCGTCCCCTTCTCCTCCTGCCCCCAATCCTTCCCAGCATCAGGATCTTTTCCAATGAGTCAACTCTTCGCATCAGGTAGCCGAAGTATTGGAGTTTCCGCTTCAACATCAGTCCTTCCAATGAACATCCAGGACTGATCTCCTTTAGGATGGACTGGTTGGATCTCCTTGCAGTCCAAGGGACTCTCAAGAGTTTTCTCCAACACCACAGTTCAAATCAGTAGGGAATGCAAATTAAAACCACAATGAGCTATCACTTCACACCTGCCAGAATGACTATCATCAAAAAGAACACAAATACCAAATGTTGGTGAGGATGTGGAGAAAAGAGAATCCTCATACACAGTTGGTAGCAATGTAAATTGGTGAGGCCACTGTGGAAAACAGCATCATAGTTTCTCAAAAACTGAAAGGAGCACTACCACATGACCCAACAATTCCACTCCTGGGTCTATGTCTGAAAAAGACAAAAGCACTAATTTGAAAAGATAAATGCACCTCAATGCTCATAGCAACATTATTTAGAATTGCCAAGCTATAGAAGCAACCTAAGAGTTCATCAACAGATGAAGGGATGAAGATGTAGTGATATATATACACACACATATATATATAAAGAAATACTATTCAGATATAAAAAAGAATGAAATTTGTCATTTGCAGTAACATGGACATACCTGGAGGGCATTATGCTAAGTGAAATAAGTCAGAGACAGACAAATATTGTATGATATCACTTATATGCGGAATTTAAAGATAAAATAGTGAGTATAACAAAAAGAAACAGACCCAGATTCAGAGAACAAACTAGTTGTTACCAGTTTGTTGTTACCAGTTGTTGTTACCAGTTACCAGTTGTTACCAGGGGAGAGGGAAGGGGGGAGGGCAATTTAGGGATAAGGGGATTTAGAAGTACAAGCAATTAGGTATAAAAAAGCTATAAGGATATAGTGTACAACACAGGAATATTATCAATATTTGATAATAACTATAAATGAGCCATAATCTTTAAAAATTGTAAATCACTATATTGTATTATTTTCATTGCTTCAGTCACTAAGCCGTGTCCAACACTTTGTGGACCCATGCACTGTAGCCTGGCAGGCTCCTCTGTCCATGGGATTTTCCATGCAAGAAAACTGGAGTGGGCTGCCTTTTCCTTCTCCAGGGGATCTTCCTCACCCAGAGACTGAACCCACATCTTCTGCATTGGTAGACACTGGTGGGCAGATTCTTTACCACTGAGCCACCAGGGAAGCCCTACTACACTGTATACCTGTAACTTATACAACACATACAGCAACTGCACTTCAATAAAAGAAAAATACATCAAGTAGCTTCCCCCGTCCTCCCCAAAATATGTATTATCAAAAAGGCAAAAAATATCAAGTGTTCACAAGGATATGGAATAAAGGGAACACCTGTACACTGCTGGCTGGACCACAGATTGGTGTCGCCACTCTAGAAAACAATATGGAGATTCCTCAAAACATTAAAAATAGAACTACCATATGACCCAGCAATCCCACTCCTAGGTATATATCCAAAGGAAACAAAATCACTGTATCAAAGAGATATCTATACTTCCAAATTCATTGCAGCCCTATTCATAATAGCCAGGATACAGAAATAACCTAAGTGAGAAATCTAAAAGTAGTTTAACTCATAAAAGTAGAGAGTAGAATAGTGCTATCCAGGGACGTGGGGGATGAGGGAAATGGGAACATGTTTGTCAAAGAGTACCAAGGCTCAGCGGCAGGATGAATAAATTCTGGAGATCTAATGTACAGACTATTGGTGATATAATTAGTAATACTATATTGTGTACTTGAAATTTGTTAGGAGATTTGATTTTGAGTATCTCACCAAACACACACACATAGAAAATTATAACTATATGAGGTGATGTTAATGTTATTTAGCTTGATTGTGGTACTCATTTTACAATGTATATCTATACCAAAACATCACACAGAATGCTTTAAAATATGCCATTTTTGTCAAGCATACCTCAATAAAGCTGAAGAAAATAACAAGTAAAACTCAAAATATAAAAATGCAATAGTATTAATAAAAGGCATGAGAAATTGTGATACAAGAACAGGGAAGTAAAGAACATAAACAAGTCAGTGTGAAGAAGGATTATAAATCTATAAAAGAGAACCATGGTCTGAAATAAAATGCCATAATTCAGATAAAACCTAACAAGACAATCAAAGAGAGCATTAAGAATTAAAAAATTGTACTAATGAATTCACTTTGAATGAAGCACAAAAATAAGTTATAGATGGAGAAATCTGATTGAAAGTTTCTCAAATGCATCAACGGAATCCCCCCTAAAAAAGAAAAAGAAATATTCTAAAAAATAATGGCTAAAATGTTTCCAAAACTGATCATGTGTTTTTATTATTGAATAACAGTAAAAATAAAAGTAAATTCCTATCAACATGTATAATATTAAAACTATACAAATATCAAGCTAAAGAGAAAATCTTAATACTTTCCAGAGGTAATTTTTACAGTGACATACAAATGAAAGCCTGTTAGAATAGCTAGCCTAACAACATATTTCTAGTTGGCAAAAGTCAGTCCCTGAACACAAGAGAATAATGTCTTCAAAATGTTGAGGGGTAGTAACTGTGAACCCAGAATTACAAATTGAGCTACAATACAACCCAAGCATGAGAAAAAGATATAAAAAAACAAACTCTTCAGACTTACTAAAACAAAAAGTTTACCCTCCCCAGACCCTCAATGAAAATGCACTGAAGGATATTCTGAAGACAAAATGTATGATTTTTTCTTAGTCTTTTTTTAAACGTTGCTATAACTTTTAATTACAAAGAAGAGGTAATAATAGAGCAAATTTAGCAATCAAGTTACTTTTCTTAAAAATAAAAAAGAGAACTTAACTGAAATGGAGAATTATGTAAATGAGGACAAAAGATGAGAGCAACAGCCACAGACAAAATGGGCTAATTTAACAATAGGAATTAATTCAGAGTTGATTACAATAAAAATTTTTAAACAAGCTTTATGCAGTATATGCTAATTGCATCACAGTTCTCCGAGCTATTAGTATCCCCATATATCCTATAGAAAAATCCTTAAAATTATTTAAAGAAATTATTTAAAATTATTTAAAGAAATAATTATTTTAAAAAAATAATAACAATCATTTAAAGAAACTTATTTAAAAAAACTTTAAATTATTTAAAGAAACTTTCCTGACTGTACATATAATACATGGACTGGAAATAGAAAAAGCATCATCAAGTATTTTTATCTGTAATACCTGGGTAAGTACTCAGCAAATAGTAAGTAATTGATAACTTTCTGTTGAAAGAATATTTGTAGAAAACCAAGAAAAAGAGCACTAACAAAAGACTAGAATCAAGTCTATTTTGGAAGTGATGATGACTGATTAAGAAGGAAATTATTTTAAAAAACTTACTGAGTGACTCTCAAAATGGTTGGACGGGCTGGGAACTAGATTCAAGGCTAAACTGCCAGAAGCAAACCGAAAATTACACTAAAGAACTGGGCTGATAAGGAAGCTGCTGCTATTCCCTCCAAACCCAGCTTCCCCCTGAACCCCAAACTCAATGCTCAATATTCTTGCCATCACTCATTTAGTAAAATGAAAAGCTTTACACAGGAATGGTTTGCATGCATTACTTGCTTCAAAAATGATTTCTCTCACAAAGTATATCTGGTTGGTGGAGCTCAATCTGCATTCAGGGAGAAAAGCTGTAAGGTAGGCTGGAAATTTGAATCCTGGCTTCAGGGTCAGGAAGGAGATGGTCATAACATGGGAATGTCCCTAAACATAAAATAGCTGTTTGTAAGATAACAAGCGGTCACAGACATAACAGATGTCTATGATGACATGCTTACAAAAATGTAAAAAAAAGAGCGGCATTGGTGGTTCAGTGGTAGAATTCTCGCCTCCCAAAAATGGGAAAACATGCTATAAAATTCTCCACCTACAGCTATGTAGTAAGTATCACTTAATGTCATTAAGCATTCTTCCCTTCCACAGTACCATTTGTGAGGACTGACAGCATCCCATTAATTGAATGCACCATCATGTCTTTTAGCCATCCCTTTTTATGAAACAGGTAGATGGTTTCCAAATTTTTGTATCAGTTGCTTAAACTTTGTAACCAGCCATGATCTTTTGTTTCAGGTTATGACCTCAGAGATATTGTTAAATGTCCTCTATCACATCCCTTTCATCCCACAGCATGGAATCTTACCACTCATTTACTACTGTCTACAACTAACGAGCTTCAGAACATGCTGCCATTTTGGGGAGCTCTAGCCTAGATAGCATATTAAAAAGCAGAGACATTACTTTGCCAACAAAGGTCCGTCTGGTCAAGGCTATGGTTTTTCCAGTGGTCATGTATGGATGTGAGAGCTGGACTGTGAAGAAAGCTGAGTACTGAAAAATTGATGCTTTTGAACTGTGGTGTTGGAGAAGACTCTTGAGAGTCCCTTGGACTGCAAGGAGATCCAACCAGTCCATCCTAAAGGAGATCAGTCCTGGGTGTTCACTGGAAAGACTGATGCTGAAGCTGAAAGTCCAGTACTTTGGCCACCCCATGCGAAGAGTTGACTCATTGGAAAAGACCCTGATGCTAGGAAGGATTGGGGGCAGGAGGAGAAGAGGACGACAGAGGAGGAGATGGCTGGATGGCATCACTGACTAGATGGACATGAGTTTGAGTAAACTCCGGGAGTTGGTGATGGACAGGGAGGCCTGGCGTGCTGCGATTCATGGGGTCACAAAGAGTCGGACATGACTGAGCGACTGAACTGAACTGAGCTGGACTCAGCTCTGTTCAGTTTTCCTTTCCTCCTTGCTCACTACCATAACCAGAGGTGGGGCCAACCTTCGCATGGATTTCCTGGACATATTTTATGATGTGCTTTTCATCCTGTCACCATTTTAACAGTCCTTCAAGATAGCTTTCCCTGGTGGCTCAGATGGTAAAGCGTCTGCCTCCAATGCGGGAGACCCGGGTTCAATCCCTGGGTCGGAAAGATCTCCTGGAGAAGGAAATGGCAACCCACTCGAGTATTCTTGCCTGGAGAATCCCATGGTCAGAGAAGCCTGTATACTACAGTCCATGGGGTTGCAAAGAGTCGTTCACAACTGAGCAACTTCACTTTTTCAGGATAGCCATGTGTATGTCCTTATCTTCTGAACGTACTTGACCTCTGGAAACTATACCTTCCAGTTATTCCCTTTAGGACAAAAACTTGAGGTTGTCCTTTTCTGGGGGCAATATCCACATAAATAAAATCGAAAGTTTGGAGCTATTCATACCTGGTGTTACAAGTAAGTTAGTTTCTTTGAGTCTCAAAATGGCTTATTTATAAAATGGAAATCACAACATTACCATATAGGTAGGATTACAATGCTATTTACATCATGAGGTTACTTTTAGGGATTCAGCAAGATAACTCACATAATGTACTTAGTAGAGTACCAAGAACATAGTAAAGTGTTCAAGAAATGTTAGCTATAACAACAAGTAAAAAATGTCAGCTATTATGGAGGTGATGAATAGATTCAACGGATTAGATGTACTAAACAGTGTGCCTGAGGAACTATGGATGGACGTCCGTAATATAGTACAGGAGGCAGCGAACAAAAGCATCCCAAAGAAAAAGAAAAGTAAGAAGGCAAAGTGGTTATCTGAGGAGGCTTTACAAATAGCTGAAGAAAGAAGAGAAGCAAAAGGCAAGGGAGAAAGGGAAAGAAACATCCAACTAAACGCAGAGTTCCAAGGAGAGACAAGAAGGCCTTCTTCAATGAACAGTGCATAAAAATATAGGAAAACAACAGAAGGGGAAAGACTAGAGATCTCTTCAGGAAAATTGGAAACATCAAGGGACCATTTCATCCAAAGATGGTCACCATACAGATCAGAAATGGTAGAGACCTCATAGATGCAGAAGATTTCAAGAAGAGATAGAAGAACTGTACAAAGACAGATATTAATGAACCAGATAACTAGGATGGTGTGGTCAGTCACCCAGAGCCAGACGTTCTGGAGTGCAAAGTCAAGTGGGCCTTAGGAAGCACTGCTGTCAATAAAGCTAGTGGATGCGATGGAATTCCAGCAGAGCTACTCAAAACCCTAAAGGATGATGCTATCAAAGTGCTTCACTCAATATGTCAGCAATCTGGAAGACCCAGCAGTGGCCACAGGACTAGAAAAGTCCTCAGCCCAATTCCCAAGAAGGGTAGTAAAGAATGTTCAAACAATCAGATAACTGCATGCTAGTAAAGTCATGCTTAAGATCTTGCATGCTAGGATTCAGCATTAATTGAAACACAAATTTCCAGATGTCCACGGTGAGTTTAGAAAAGACAGAGGAACCAGAGATAAAATTGCCAACACTCACTGGATTACAGAGAAATCAAAGAAATTCCAGAAAAACACCTACCTTTGTTTAATCAATTATGCTAAAGTCTTTGATTATATGGATCATAATAAACTGTGGAAAGCTCTTACAGAAATGGGAATACCGGGCCATCTTATCTGTCTCCTGAGAAACCTGTAGGCAGGTCAAGAAGCAACAGTTAGAACCCTGAGGAACAACTGATTGGTTCAGGATTGAGAAAAGAGTACCACAGGGCTGTCTGATTTAAACTATATGCTGAGCACATCCTGAGAAATGCCAGGCTGGAGGAATTACAAGCTGAAATCAAGATAGATGGGAGAAACATCAACTACCTCAGATAGACACATGATACCACTCTAATGGCAGAAAGCAAAGAGGAACTGAAGAGCCTCTTGATTAGTGTGAAGGAGGAGAATGAAGGAGTTGGCTTAAAACTGACTATTAAAACAACTAAGATCATGGCATCCGGCCCAGTTACTTCATGGCAAATAGAAGGGGAAAAGGTGGAAGCAGTGACAGATTTCCTCTTCTTGGGCTCTAAGATCACTGCAGATGTCTGGTGACTGCAGCCATGAAATCAGATGACTTCTTCTCGGCAGGAAAGCTATGACAATCCTAGACAGTGTTGAAAAGCCCATTACTCTGTTGACAAAGGTCCATACAGTTAAGGCTACAGTGTTCCCAGTGTCACGTATGGTTGTGAGAGCTGGATCGTAAAGATGTCAGATCGCCAAAGAATTGATGCCTTCGAATTGTGGTGCTGGAGAAGACTCCTGATAGTCACTTGGGCTGCAGGGAGAGCAAACCAATCAACCATAAGGGAGATCAACCATGAATACTCATTGGAAGGACTGAGGCTGAAGCAGCAGCTCCAATATTTTGGTCACTCGATGTGAAGAGCCGACTCACTGGAAAAGTCCCTGATGCTGGGAAAGATTGAAGGCAGAAGGAGAAGAGGGTGTCAGAGAATGAGATGGCTGGATGGCATCACCCATGCAATGGACATGAACTTGAGCAAACTTTGGGAGATGGAGAGGGACATGGAGACCTGGCATGCTGCAGTCCACGGGGTCACAAAGAGTCAGACATGACTGGGTAACTGAACAACAACAACAAAGTGATCAAAAAATGTCAGCTCTTATACAGAGAACTGTATATGTATTATGACAGGGAACTATGCTCAGTATCTTATAATAACCTATAATGGAAAAGAATATGTAAAAGAACATATACACACACACACATATAAAACTCACACATAAAACTCAATCCTTTTGCCATACACCTGAAACTAACACAATATTGTAAGTCAATTATACTTCAATAAAAAAAAGAATATGCCAACTGTTAGCCATATAAAGTTGCCTGTTTTCAGGTCCCTGGAAGTTTCACATCCAATATTATTATTTCAACCAATTATTATCACTGTTAACTTCCAGAAATGAACTTTCATCAGCATCAAAACCTCTAGTCTTTGCATCATCATCAGGTTCCCAGGCCCTTAGCCCTGTCCCATCTTCATTCCCCCTGTGTCCATCCTAGACCCCAGGACCTGCTTCATACGCTTCTTCACGAAAATAGATTTCTTATCTCCCTGAAAACAATCAATATTTGTTTTTCTCTTTGCATGCCCACAGCCTGTCCTTCCCTTGAGTCCTTCACTCAGGCTTCTACTGGAGTGGGGACTTGTAAATAAATGGTAAGTGCTTACCTGCCTGTCCTTCCCACAGCTGTTTACCCTCCAGGACCAAGGCTGGGGCTCACTTACCAAGTTATCCCCAGTCCCAAGACTGAGTGTTTGGGACAGGCTCAACTTGTTTGAAATGAAATTAAACTCCTGAGTAATGGATTTCTTTGCAAATAACATGCCGCTTCACGTGTACTGAGAAATAGCTGGTGATTGATATCTTAACAGTTTCTACTTGTATCTCACACCTGACATTACCATGTCTGGAAACTGTAACCCAACCAGAGAACAGATGAGATTCTGTTCCTCTTCTATATTACCTTTGGTTACCTCAAATTACTTATCTGGGAAAAAATAACTCCCTTTCTCATAATCCTATGAAATATTCTTTCAGAATATCCCCTTATTATTAAAGTATATATAAACAAATATGCAGTTATACACACATACACACATGTAGATCATTCTTAAAACATGAACATATTCTCAAAATAAAAATATTTAAAAATTACATAGACACCAATATGGAGAATAGCAAAAGTTTCCTTTTTATGTGCTCCCAATGATATCTCCTCAATTAGAGGGGAAAAAACAATGAATGATTTGTTATCTTTCTAGAACATTTTCATTTACATATATTATCTGTATGAACAATTTTAGAAGACTTTGGAAACAGAAATGGTGCCCTGGTCCACATATTTCTGACAGTTTGTTTTACTCAGTACTTTGTCCAAGAGGTCTTCCAATGTGAGGATGCATATGGGTCTCCTCTGTTCTTCTGACGCTACGTGGGCTCTGTAGTGTAAATGGAGGGTTAGTGCTCCCCTACCGATGGGCATTTAGCCTGTGATAACTGAGCAGTGTTACAAGTGATGCCACAGTGTTCACCCTTGCACATACCACTTCAAGCATACAGATGAAATGTTTTCTAGGATAAATAAAGGTCCCCTCCACTTTTGAATACACCCAAATTCTTATTTATCTGAACCATTAGCTGCTTCCTCTTTCATCCCAATGATTGCTTATATTTCTGATTCAGAAAGGCATAGAATGATGCATATCAGCTCCCAGAAATTTAACTATCAACCTCAGAATCAAATTAACATCCCCCTTAAAATGCCCCATGTCTGTTCAAAAATTCACTTTCAAGTAATTCTGTGTCGTTAACCCGGAACTCCTATGCACTCAGTTTTCAGTGCTATGCTAACCACAACCTCCCTGTAAGCATAATTCTCAACAGTTCTGGAAGTCTGATTAAGGAAGGCCTAACTCCTAGCTCAGACGGTAAAGCGTATGCCTACAATGTGGGAGACCTGGGTTTGATCCCTGGGTCGGGAAGATCCCCTGGAGAAGGAAATGGCACTCCACTCCAGTATTCTTGCCTGGAAAATCCCATGGACTGAGGAGCCTGGTAGGCTACAGTCCATGGGGTCGCAAAGAGTCGGACATAACTGAGCGACTTCACCTTCACTTTCACTAACTCCTTTGGAAGCCTGGGCAGGAAAGGCTTACACAAGGTCCTGATTAGGTTTCAGGAAGGACACTTCCCCCCATCACACACACACACAAATATGGAGACAGACATGAAACCAAATACTGAAGGCAGCTGGTGTGGAGAACTTGAAGCTAAACTCATTTTTTCTTCATCCAATTTTCTTCATTATCTGTTACACAACATTGAACTTTTTGCTTAAGCTATTCTTGGCAAAATTTTCTGCTTGTTGCTGTTTGAAGTCAATGTGGCAGGAGATACAGAAAGAGCCAAGTTAGGTTGCTGAGTTTGAAAGGTGGCTCCTAGAGTGGGACTCTGCACCCAGAGCTGCTTTATCAAGAAAACTGACCAACACACTTAGTTCTCCACTTCTCTCTGCCTGTGATCAGCATATATTTAATAAGCTGGAGGCCAAGGCAGAGAGTGAAGGTGGTGAAGGAAACTGTAAGGCATGTATGATGTCTAAAAATATGTGTTTTTGTTTCAACTGAGGAGCATTATGGTTCAGCATTTGATGGTATCTGATGTGCTGCATGGCTGTCTAAAGGCTTCCCAGGTGGTGCTGTTGGTAAAGAATCTACCTGTCAATGGCAATTCACTCTAGTATTCCTGCCTGGAGAATCTAATGGACAGAGAAGCATGGTGGGCTACAGTTCATGGGGTCTCAAGGAGTGGGACACGACTGAGCAGGCATATGCAAGCACGCACGCACACACACACACACACACAACTGCCTACAGGCTCTGCTGCTCCTCATGTCGTTATTGTTCAGTCTCTCAGTCGTGTTGGACTCTGAGACCCCATGAATTTCAGTACTCCAGGTTTCCCAGTCTTTCACTATCACCTGGAGTTTGCTCCATTGAATCGATGATGCCATCCAATCAATCATCCTCTGTCACCCGCTTCTCCTTTCACCTTCAATCTTTCCCAGCTTCAGGGTCTTTTCTAATGAGTCAGTTCTTTGCATCAGGTGGCCAAAGTATTGGAGTTTCAGCTTCAACATCAGTCCTTCCAATGCATATTCAGGGTTGATTACCTTCAGGATTGACTGCTTTGATCTTCTTGCTGTCCAAGAGACCCCCAAGAGCCTTCTCCAGCACCACAGCTCAAAAGCATCAGTTCTTCGGCGCTCAGCCTTCTTTAATGGTCCAGCTGTCACATCCGTACATGACCACTGGAAAACCATAGCTTTGACTATATGGACCTTTGTTGGCAAAGTGATATCTCTGCTTTTTAATACACTGTCTAGGTTTGTCATAGCTTTTCTTCCTAGGAGTGTCTTTTAATTTTATGGCTGCAGTCACCATCCACAATGATTTTGGAGCCCAAGAAAACAAAGTCTGTCACTGTTTCTATTGTTTTCCCATCTATTTGCCATGAAGTAATGGGACCAGATGCTATGATCTTCATTTTTTGAATGTTAAGTTTTAAGCCAGCCTTTTCACTCTCCTGTTTCACCTTCATCAAGAGGCTCTTTAGTTCCTCTTCACTTCTGCCATAAAGGTGGTGTTATCTGCATGTCTGAGGTTATTCTCCCAGCAATTCTGATTCCAGCTTGAGCTTCATCCAGCCCAGCATTTCAGGCTGGACTGACTCCAAGTCTAGTCAGCTTCAGTAACTACTGCACAGATCTCCTCTACATGCAAGATGTTGGCTCTGAGAACCTACAATGTATAATGCTTCCATGTTCTCTCACTAAATATGTATCTAAGAAACAAAACTGAAACATTTTGAGTCATGTGTGAAAATTCTGTATGTAGTACAAGTACATAGGGTGATGGAAGTAGGAAAGAGGCAGAATTTAATGGCCCAAACACTTACCTTTGATAAGATTTATAATGGTTTAAGTGTAATCCCACTATATTGGAGAAAATGGCACAAAAACCTTTCCATCAAGCCCAAAGTACTTTTTGATTTTAGTAGAAAATGATAAATGCCACTATTTAAAATGCCCTGGGATTATTTGAGTTTCTGATAGAGTGCCTTCTAAATTCAGTTAGTTTAATTTAGAAATTGGAAGATGTATAAAATAGCATTCTGTTTTTGTCTAAGGAAATGGTAAAAAAAAAAAAAAAGAAGAAGAAGAAGAAGAAAAAAAAAAAAACAACAGGAACCCCGAAACTCAAATGCATATGCTCATATATATATATGCATACATGTACATACACAGAAACACACAGCGTATTTTATTATGCCCACCTGGCCAGTTCAGATCTTCGGATACAATCAAATACATTCAAGAGAAAGTCAGTAGCAAAAAAAATAGTCACCCACTGAGGAGAATCAAAGTAAAAAAGAGATTTACAGAAAGGACAAGTAGAGAGACAGAGGAGACTCCTCACTGCCCAAGAGAGTATACATTTTCAAAACAGTTGAAAAGGCTTCAAAGGAGTATTTAGAGGAGTACAATTTATCAATTTTTCCAGGACGACTGTCTCTGTAGAACTTCCCTGGAGCATTCCTCAGCTCTACATGATAAACCAGCCTCCCCGCGCAATAACGTTCCACTCACCAACTATAGCTTGCACAATACCATTTCCAGTGGTACCATAGATGTGTGCTTTGGCATAAAAGAGTGTAGTTACTGTCTCGAATGCAGCCCACTCAATGAGGCTTTATAAAGGGAAAAGGCAGCATCCAAAGATTATTCCTCCTGTTCCTTTCTGCTCACACCTCCAGTCTTGTGTCTAAACTGTGCCTGTTCACAGAACCAAGAGGTAAAAAAAATAATACACCTCAGGGTGAAGCCATTTCAGGCAGATGAAACCCCCTGAAAGAGACAAAGAGTCCTCCTATGAATTCTAAAGCCTTATCTCTGCATTGTGCCAGCCTTGAATGATTGAGTCCAGGAAAAAAGAGTAATTCTTTGTTCAATGCTTCAAAAGATAGGAGAAGCAGGTGAGGAAGGAGACAAGGTGGGAGCGGAAAGGAGAGGAAGGAATACTCTTTGTATAAAGCAAGAACCTTTTCTTATCAGTCCAACCATCAATCTTTAGTTTTCTGAACACCATTCCTATATCCTCAAACTGTGCAAGGTATAATGAGGGCATGAAACAGGATAAGTCAGAGTTTGTGGTTTAGAAAATTTTACTGTTGCCAAGGAAACAAGATTCACATATATTAAAATATTGAGGGTGAGGACACTGGTTTTCTATTTATTCATTCCCAGTCGCACCCCACCCAACAAGGATTTGTGATTACTTATTAATACAAAAATATACACAAAAAGAAAATTATAAAATAATTGAAGAAGGAAAGCCAAAGGGAAGCTACTAGTATAAACATAATAAAACCAAGGTTAATATTAAAGAAATGCACAACATACTGTCCAGGCTACAGGTGATCTGTGTATTTGGCTTAAAGTTTTGAAAGCCTCAAGCCCAGGCAGTAAGTCACACAGGACACTATATACACAGCCAACATTGTGCTAAGATTGACAGGGCAACTGTTAGCAAACCTCGATGCCCAGTGATACAACCTGGGAAGGTTTACAAAAATTCAGTAATGAACCAGAATTTCTAGAAAAGGCAGAGAAGGAGACAATGTTGGGAATCTGTATTCTTAAAACCTCCTTGAAGTAATTATGATGCTGTCAGCCCTCAGACTGGAAACCCCTGATGTAGGGATTTTAGAAAGAAAAATAGAAAACAAACCTCCAAAAACTCAGATCGTAAGAATTATGTAGGATGGAGAACTCAAGCTGAGCCTCTGTTAAGATGAAGTTTGAAGAAGTAGGGATAAATGAAAGTCACAGAGGCGAGAGGGAGCCTAATGTGATGGAGGGATAGCACCACCCTGTAACCCTGGAGTAGGTGTCAGGGGTCCTAGGATACTATTTATTCCTTAATCCATTCAATTTTAATCAAATTACAAAGAAAACAAAGAGGCCATCTACACAACAAATAAAGGATAAAACTGAGATAGAGGTGAGTGAAAATGTATATATCAATATTACTTATCTATTGCTGTGTAACAAATTGAGTGGCTTAAAAATAACACACATTTATTATCTCACAGTTTCCATGACTCAGGAACCTGACAACAACCTATCTGGGACCTTGTTCAGGTCTCACCTGAGGTTTAGAGTCTTCTTCTGAGCTCATATGGCTGTTGGCAGAATTCATTTTCTTATATCTGTAGAACTCATGGTGACTTAGAACTTTTCTAAGTTCAGCAGGAAAACATAAGCTTCAAATTTCTAATCTCAAGACTTGCTCTAAGGGACTTGTCTGATTAGGTCAGGCTCACCCAAGAAAATTTTTTTTTATTAACTCAAAGTAAACTGATTAGAGACTAATTACATTTGCAAAAATCTCTCCACCTTTGCCATATCATGTAACCTAATCATGAGAGTGATTAGGCTCTGCGCACACAAAGGGAGGGGAGGATTATTCAAAGGAATTGGCTTCTTATGGCCTATCATAGAATTCTGTCTACCACAAGCTACAAAGATGAGAAAATGGAAAATTGCAGCTATGTAGGATATGAGCCTACAGAGCACTTGCAATTAAACACTTAAGTTTGATTCTAAGCTTCCGAGAAGTTTGGAGACAGGTACAGAAGCATAGTCTCCAATGGGTCTTGCAGAAATGTTGCCATGTTTTTATGCCCTGGGGAGTGTTATCTGGCCAGCACCCTATGGAATAACTTTCCTCCAGGGCATTTTTCAGGCACCCTTTGACCTCTGATAGAGCTGATCAAATGTTTCCACTTTCCTTTAGGATGCTTATAGTTGGTTCTGAGCATCCAGCACTGAACTGTGTTAACCTGTGTTCCATACACACTCTAAAATAAACCTGCGGCTGCATCTAAACTACTCCTTTTTCTTCCATCTACTAATATATTGTTTCTCTTTATGACCCCGTTCAACTCCACTACATCCTATTCAGTTCCAAGTACCTGTTTCCCTTTATTGAATGGCATCTGCCTTCATTCACAGTCCGCATTGTCTTTGTATCACTCCTGCTGACTCACATCTGGTCTCCTACCATCTGACTATCTGGTCCACGGCAATGACCACTTTTAACCTCTTGCATCTTTCAGTTTCCACAGAGTTTATTAATTGTGATCTAAAAAGTCCATAGATGGAAGAGGGCTTGGAATCCTCCAGCTCACCTTCCTTCCCAATAAAAACCATCCATTCCATCACTGTCTAGCACCTCTAGAGACAAGAAACTATTTTATACTGTCTCAGTTTCTGTTTGTGAATTTCCATATGACCAAACTTTCTGCCTAACATTTAGGCCACAATTGCTTCTCTTTAACTTCTACCGTTAAGTAGTAGTGGAAGTTAGGTAGTATTCTCGAGTAAATTCAAACATCACATAACCTTCACATATTATTGGTGGGAATATAAATTGGTACAACAGCCTTGGAAACCTATTGAGCAGTGTCTCCTAGATTCCCTGTGATGCAATAATCACACACACAAACATACTTAACAGATACTAAAATGTGTATGTTTGTTCACTTAGGGATATGTACTAGAATATTCACAGCAGCACTATAAGTCATGGTTCCAAACTAGAAACTATTCAAATGCCCATCAACAGTAGAAATATTATGATATAGTCACACGGTGGAATACTATACAACAATGAGCATGAACACTCTATGACTAACTAAAGCAATGTGGTTAAATCACAAAAATACAATTTGAATGAAAGAAAATTATACATACTGGGGGATTCTATTTATATAAAGTGTAAAAACAGACAAAATTAATCTATGTTACTGGAAGCCCTCAGGCTGATTTCCTGAGGGGTGTGACTAGAACGGAACTTGAGAAGGGTGTTAGTGAAGTGTTGGTGATATTTTTTGGTCTAAGAACTGGTAACACAGGGGGTAGTGATGTTGTTCAGTCACCGAGTCATGTTTAACTCCTTACAACCCTATAAGCTGAAGCACACCAGTCTTCCCTGTCCTTCACCTTCTCTCAGAGTTTGCTCAAACTCTTGTCCATTGAGTCAGTGAGGCCATCCAACCATTTCATCCTTTTCACCCCCTTTTCCTCATGCTCTCAATCCTTCCCAGCATCAGGGTCTTTTCCAATGAATCAGCTCTTCCCATCAGGTGGCCAAAGTATTCGAGCTTCAGCATCAGTCCTTCCAACAAATATTTAGAGCTGATTTCCTTTAGGATTGACTGGCTTGATCTCCTTGCAGTCCTAGAGACTCTCAAGAGAGTTTATCAGCATCACAATTCAAAGGCATCAATTCTTTGGCACTCAGTCTTTTTTATGGTCCAACTCTCACATCTGTACATGACTACTGGAAAAACCATAGCTTTGAATATAGGGTCTTTTGTCAGCAAAGTGATGTCTCTGCTTTTTAATATGCTGTCTAAATTGGTCATAGCTTTACTTCCAAGGAGCAAGCATCTTTCAATTTCATGGCTGAAGTCACCATCTGCAGCAATTTTGGAGCCCAGGAAAATAAATTCTGTCACTGTTTTCCCATCTATTTGCCATGAAGTGATGGGACTGGATGCCATGATCTTTGTTTTTTGAATGTTGAGCTTTAAGCCCACTTTTTTCACTCTCCTCTTTCACCCTCATCAAGAAGCTCTTTAGTTCCTCTTTGCTTTCAGCTATTAGAGTGGTATCATCTACATATCTGAAGTTGTTGATATTTCTCCCAGCAATCTTTATTCCAGCTTGTGAGTCATCTATCCCAGCATTTCACATGATGTACTTTGCATAGAAGTTAAATAAGCAGGGTGACAATATACAGTATTGATGTACTCCTTTCTCAATTTTGAACCAGTCTGAGGTGTATTCACTTCATAAAAATAAGTCAAGCAGTATACTTATGTGCACTTACCTGCATGTATATTACACTTCAAAAAAGTTTTAAAATCCTCTTCCTCATCCAAATCACCTGAGTAAATCAAATTTCTTTAGCCATTTCTTATACATATGGGTTATAGAATGTTCAAGATCCTGGTCACCAACTAACAATACCTTTTAATTTGGCAAAGCTCTGATCATCCATTTGGAAATTAATATTAGTTGGTTTATAACATTTTGTGAATGTCCCCGTGAGATTAACTCCTTTTCTCCAATATGTTGTAAACCCCATCAGTTCAGTTCAGTTCAGTTGCTCAGTCGTGTCCAACTCCCTGCGACCCCATGAACTGCAGCACGCCAGGCCTCCCTGTCCATCACCAACTCCCGGAGTTTACCCAAACTCATGTCCATTGAGTCGGTGATGCCATTCAACCATCTCATCCTCTGTCGTCCCCTTCTCCTCCTGCCCTCAATCTTTCCCAACATCAGGGTCTTTTCAAATCAGTCAGCGCTTTGCATCAGGTGGCCAAGATATTGGAGTTTCAGCTTCAACATCAGTCCTTCCAATGAATACCCAGGACTGATTTCCTTTAGCATGGACTGGTTGGATCTCCTTGCAGTTTAAGGGATTCTCAAGAGTATTCTCCAACACCACAGTTCAAAAGTATCAATGCTTCTGCACTCAGCTTTCTTTATAGTCCAACTCTCACATCCATACATAACTACTGGAAAAACCATAACCTTGACTAGATGGACCTTTGTTGACAAAGTAATGTCTCTGCTTTTTAATATGCTGTCTAGGTTGGTCATAACTTTCCTTTCAAGGAGTAAGTGTCTTTTAATTTCATGGCTTCAATTACCATCTGCAGTGATTTCGGAGCCCAGAAAAATAAAGTCTGACACTGTTTCCACATCTATTTCCCATGAAGTGATGGGACCAGATGCCATGACCTTAGTTTTCTGAATGCTGAGCTTTATGCCAACTTTTTCACTCTCCTCTTTCACTTTCATCAAGAAGCTCTTTAGTTCTTCTTCACTTTCTGCCATAAGGTTGGTGTCATCTGCATATCTGAGGTTATTGATATTTCTCCCGGCAATTTTGATTCCAGCTTGTGCTTCCTCCAGCCCAACGTTTCTCATGATCTACTCTGCATATTAAGTTAAATGCCATACAGACAGACATTTTTCCCTTTTGATTTTCTAGTAGCACATATATTCAAAAATCCCTTGCATGCTCAGAAAATACTCTTTTCCCCTCCTCTCCCTTAGCAAGTATGGACAAAATAGATCAAATTCACAACCTAAGTATTTTCTTCCCTTTTTCTCCCAATGAAATGTTTAATACTAACTTATCCACTGAAGTCAATGATTGCTCTTCCCTCAAGCTCATCTAAGGATTGATCTTTGCCCTGATGTATGAGCCCTTTTCAGACGTTTCCACATGGTGAAGTGGGAACAATCATTAGGCAGACCCCTATAAAACACTGATTCAGTACTTACTTATTTCTCTTATCATCATCAACCATAAATTGACCTCATGTCTGAACCCCTTTCTTATAGTTTTCATTGGATGCTGACAAAGAAGTATGCTTATTCACGTAAAGTTAATGGCATCCTCCTTCTTGCTGGGCTAAGTAGAAGGTGAGATAAATGAGCCCTAGAACACAAACCACATCTCTGATGGAAAGGAAGAATCCTGGGTTCTCAATAATGGAATGACAATAATGCTTTTGATGTCGATAAGGATACTGGCTGATAAGTTATCTTCCCAGAGAAAATACTGCCAAGGAAATCTGCAGAAATTTACATAGTGAACATTGGTTTTCTCTCTGCTCACCCACTCATTTGCACACTTGGCACCTGACATGCTTGGTTACTGCATGAGATTTGCACAACTTTGGAAAACAAAGAGAATATTTATGGGCATCAGTCACTTTCCTGGACACATGGTAAAAAGAGTGGCCAGTTTCCTAGCCACATTCATAGTCCCGTCACCCAGCTGCCTTTATAACCAATGGTTCCCATCTATAGAACAGCGTGCCTCGGCCCAGGTTTGACTGACTGATTGATAGATATATAGATGATACACACAGAGAGAGATGGCAGAGACAGACAGGAGACACAAAGAAAGAGGAGGCAGAAAGAGGAGGCAGAGACAAGAGAGATGGCAGAGAAATGGAGAGAGATGGCAGAGAGATAGACAGCTAGATAAGGAAAAGAGAAAGAAGGAAATTATAAATCTGCAAAGATTCCTACCAAACCCATTGAGGAGCTATCTCTAGAAAATTGCAGACACATGTCAGTTCTTTTTAAAGAACATACAAAACAGAGAAGGAAAATCTAAGAAAGCTACTCATGCAGAAACTAATCAAAGAGTAAAAGACAATTGTAACATTTGCTAATCTTCTTTGGAGGTTATAATTAAATGCTCTGGAGAAACACCCTTTCAAGGGTGATCCTTCAACATCTGTTGTGAAGGCCCACAGCACTATGCAGTGACAAAATCACTTCAGCACTTAGGAAAAACCAGGCTTCTCAAGAGATCTCAGAGGCTGCGAGGGTCTTCGTGCTTGCAGCCCAGACCTGCCCCTGCTGTCCTGGGGGAGGGGCCTTGCTCCAGAGTGCTGTGCTGGATTATCTGGACTATGAGTCAGATGGAAGTCACTGTATGCTAGGGAATAACAGGATCATGGCGTCAGAAATGGCCTTATGACTCTCTGACCCCCACCTTTCACTTTGCAGATGGGGCCACTTGACCCCATGTCCTACAGCTGGCTGCGGAACAATCTCACCAGCAGGGTGTTCAAGTCTCCATGCAGACCTCACTCCACCCCGCCGTTCTGCTTGGTCTTTGGTTCCTCCCGTGCCTTCCCTTGGAACTTGGATGTGTTCTCTGTTTAATAGGATCAGCATTGTAATGAGGCCCTAGGACATCTGAAGTTTATGAAGAGGTAGAAAACTGAAATGATTCCCTTCTCCATCCATCCCCGGTCCATCACCAGTGACAAACAATGACCACCATCACTTCTCTACTCGGCTTTCTGGGGAGTAGGAGAGAAAGAGAAGGTAAATTAAGATAAGGAAGGAGAAAAACAAAAAGAATGAAAAAAGAGGGAGAGAAGGGAAGAGAGATGATTGAGAGAGACAAGGATAGAGAAATAAGGTACGGTAGAGATAGAGGGGGACAACAGGAAGAGAGGGGGCAGGAACAGCTAGGAGAGGTGGTCCAGGGATGTAGGAAAAGCACATCAAATTAAGATTCCACCAAAAGGAACTGAACACACTTTATATCCATCCAGCCTCATAACCTGACTCTATTGTACTTCAAATAAGCAGTTCTACCCATACAAAAGACCACAGGATTTGAGTTTTGCCAAGCAAAATGCAGAAATGATAAAGCCAAGGGCATCACATAAACAGACGCATAAAGGTAATGAGCAATGAGAAATATGCCCAAATAATGAGAATACAACACATGTATTCATGGCCCAGGAGGCATAGAGGTAGACAGGTTCCTCAGTAACTCTTGGGGGCTGCAGATACCAGTAGGTGCCAAAATGCTGAGTAAATGGAGTTCTTGACATTTGATGTTGGGATTAAACAATAAGTCCTTATGACCAGACACGTGATGCTGACATCAGCCTTTCATTTCCTTTCAACCAGTGAAGTTGCTCAGTCGGGTCCGACTCTGCGATCCCATGGATTGTAGCCTACCAGGCTCCTCCATCCATGGAATTCTCTGGAGTACTGGAGTGGGCGGCCAGTACCTTCTCCAGGGGATCTTCCCAACCCAGGGATTGAACCCAGGTCTTTAGCAATGCAGGCAGACGCTTTACTGTCTGAGCTACCAGGGAAGCCCTTCCCTTCAATAATCACCTGTTTTAAGGGCCCAATAAGACCCTTATAAGGTCTTCAATGATAAGGAGCCAATAATAATATTAACAGTCACCACACACTATGAGTCTAGTTTTGTGCGGGTGCTGGACATACTTTATCTCATTTAATCCTTACAGTGATAAGGAGGTAATATAATCCAAATATCTGGGTTAAAGTCTAACTATGCAATTGTGAACAATTAACCTCTTGGGACCTTGGTCTTCTCATCTATGAAAGAGAATTAATAGGAATTTCTATCTCAGAGGGCTATTTTGAGGATTAAATGAGACAATATAAATAGAAAGCATGACAGGGCTAAATAATAAAAAATAGAAAAAATAAATAGAAAGCAAGACTGCAAGTACTTAATAAACATAACGTGAAATCATTGTTGATGTTACTGCATTTTATGGACAAGGAAACTGAGCTCAAGGAAATTAAATAGTTCTCTCAAAGTTGATGGAGATCAGGTCAGAGGCTGGAACCCAGGTGTATCTAAGGATTAAAGCCACATGGGCAGAAGCTTTAGCTACTTGTTTTGTTACTCTATTAATGGACTCAAAAAAAATCCTGGTCTTTCTAGTGTACAAGGCAGCCTCTCAGGGAAAGGGTATCCAGAAAGCTGCCAGCCCAAGTTGAAAAACGTAAAAGGGTACATTACTCAGCTCAAGACATCTTTCTCTTTCCATTCCCTTGTCTTCAACAATGAAGGAAGAAAAGAAATCCTGTCCATCCTCTTCTTCATTTACTTTCATACTTATAGAGCCCCCACTGATGAATGCAGTGAATATTGATACTTATACTACTGAAACTAAACAGGCACTCACTCACTCATTGAAAGTTGGGTAAAAAGAAATGTCTTGCCTTTATTCTCTGTGTCCACGAGAATGTTGAATGTCATCAGTTGAGTTATAAAAAGGAATGTTTTCAGAAGTATAAGAATGGAGAGGAGAAAGCACTAAAGTCTGAAAATTTGCTTGTATCTGTCCATGCACCAAATATCTTTTGGGCATCCACCATTTATCAGCCACTGCTTTTGATGCTTACATATTAGATGTGATAGACACAGGTTCTGCCTCCATGGAACAAGAAACGGTACGGGGAGACGTTCTGAATCCAATAGCTGACCATGTGTTTAATTCCTCTGGTGACACATGCTATGCAACGCGAGGACCTGAGGCTCTCCATATGTATAACAGATAGGGAAAGCTTTCCTGAGGAAAGGCCATTTAGGCTGAGCAGAAACTGTCTCAGTGAGGCTGGGGAGGGAGAGGCAGCCTTCTTCAGAAGGAGATATTCTAGTGAGTAGGAAGAGAAGAGCTCTGTGCTAACCCAACGAATGACTCTAGGCAAGTCAGCTCAAGTCCCCACAGCACTTTCCTTCACTGCAACATGACACTATGAGAACTTAATAATGCTCTCCAGCATTCATGATTTCTCTAGATTCTCTTTCCCTGTGTCTGAATCGAGGATATGCTACAGAGTGGGAAGATTCTAGTCCAGGTGCAGGAAAGAGAAAACCCATTTTGTTGAGAGTGGGCTCACTCAAATATAGGAAGCACATATGAACTAGATACATTCCTAAGATAGAAGAACCATCATTTTTTCCCTCCAAACTCAGCAGCCAATATTAGTTTCCCCAAAAGGCTCAGGGACCAGTGCTCCAACTCCAAAAGAATGACTGTATGTATTTTATGACTTGGCATCCAAAGTCCTGGATTGATAGATGAGCTATATAAATGATCTGAATGTTCCAATTTTCCCTAACAATAGAAGAGTTAAGACTTCTAATTTCTCCAGACTGGAAGAAATACAAGGCACTTTAAAAAATTACCTTGGTAGTTTTCCTGCTGTTAATCAGGTGTCCTACAAACAGCGGCTTCTCTCACGGTACCCGCTGCAACTGGTCGGTATGAGAAGTTTTATTCAGTGTAATGAGGCCCTCTACTGGGAAGCTCCAAAACACAGTCTCTTTCAAACTATTTTAAGTAAACTATTTTAACTAGTACTCTCAAAAATAAAGCATCTCACATTCCTGATTGCGCAAATCTGGACTGAAAGAATGAGAAGAAAATGAGAAAGGAAAGAAATAAATGTCATTTTAAGTGGGCCATTCATTTAGCTATTCATAAAATTACATTACATGAAGTATCATTTGCTTTCCTCTGATAAAGTTATTCTATATATCAAAGGTACTCAGAAACAAAGGCTATTTCTTACACTGAAATGTATTAATATTCATGCAACCATAAAACTAAATTATGAATGTTATTTACAAACTACAGTAAACCAGATCATTTCAGTCTATTTATTCACATATGAGTAACTGACTATAATTAGAACAGAAAAAAATGCTGAAGGCAGGCCTTTTAAACTGATTCTGATATGACACAAATAATAATTAACTTCTGTTTGACAACTAACCAAAAAAAAAAGAAAAGAAAAGAAAAGAGTATATGGTGACTTAAGAACTTATCCATAGAATGATGTTTTAAATTTAAATTATCTTTGGCACATTCATCAAAAAGTTGTTGGCAATTTTAACTACAGATTCCTAGAAAACCAAGTTAGTGTTTTAAATGGGGCAATTAATAACTTTAGAAAAAAATATTTTTAACAGAAAGGAAATTCAATAATTATTTGACTCAACAATAAATGTTATAATCATGATAAAAATAAGCACTGAATATACATTTAACCAAAATTGTGATATAATTTCATTGGAGAACAGGAGAGGTATGGGAAGTGTAACAAATATATATTGTAATCTATCATAATAGAAGGTAAGTAATAATTTTATATTATAATTAGATATAAAAAGCGTTATTTAAAAATATTATAGAAAAAACAGCTAAAAGGAAAACCCTCTGAAAAGCAGGACTGAGGAATGGGGTTTGGAGGTCACTTAGGACTGTCAAATATATATATATATATATATATATATATATATATATATATCATCATATATACAAACACTGTTTATATATATGTAAACATTTTAGTACATGCATGCTCAGTTGCTCAGTGGTGTCCACCTTAATTTTAGGACTACCATTTAATATATACCAAGCGACATGTGTGAGTATAGTTACTTATATAGACATCTTTGTACTCTTTGGTACAAAGATGAACATGTATTGCTTTGATTTTTGTTTTTTTGTTTCTAAGGACAGGTCAGCCCTGGCAATGGAACCCACCTAGGATATATCTTTTGGACTGGCCTGGGTCAGTGGTCTATATTTCCATGTTCAGTTTGACAAATGAAGCAAGGACCCTTCTTGGAATAGTTTGTCAGACACGCATCGTGACAGTAATACTCGTTCCCACGTTTTAGAAATAACAGTTTTTCTTTCAGCATTATGTATCTATCATATTATTATCCAAGCTTAAGTTCCAAAATGGGTTTGAGACTTTCTTCTTGAACTCAGTCCATTGGTTTCTTATAGTGCGTCCAAATTCTACTCAAAGGAATCACTAATCCAGAAAGTTTATTTCTAAAAGGAGAGATCTGATTTCTTGCCCTGAAAATACCAGATTAATTTATGTAACTACTGGGAAGTACCTTGTGTAATGGAGGCTTCCAAAAGGACAGGACACACTTCATTAGACAAGTATGTATTCAGGCACAGTAACTGCTGTGGGTAATGTTCTTATGTATCTGAGAGATTTATTATTCCATCTTTAAAGAAAGCACAGTTGGGAATCTAAAATTCCAAAGGCATTAAACTTTGTAGAATTAGAGAAGTAGAGAAAAATAAGACTATAAGGTATCTTGCATTTAACTGGTTCCATGACTTGCCAGTGTTCAACCTCAACCATTCTGGCTATTTAAACAAAATACTACCACTTCCCCTGGTAAACTTTTCCAGAGACCAACTGAATGGCCAAAGATCAATCCCACTTTTTTTTTTTTTAACCTAAATCCCCTGAATCATACTCTTGACCAAGCTGAACTCAGCCTACCAATGTCTCTCTCTACCAAGAATGCAAATAATCTTGATGTTGAATCATAAACTTGGGCCAACCTTCAAGGGGATTCATGTCTGAGATGAAAAGAAAAACAAAAATGCCAAAGGACTGGGCATGGGCTTTGACCCTTCTGCAAAGCTAGAAAATGTGAATCATCCCTTCAGTCAGCTGGCACCTAGAAGTGTTCATCTGATGTGTAGCTCTCCAGTACAATCAGTGCATGGAAAGACAAGAAAAATCAAAGTTCCACCAATGGTAAAGCTCACAAGAAAGATTGCCTTCCATATGTCCGGAGAGTCTTACCGTGAAAGGTCAAGAGTATGGGGTCAGGGTTCAGGTCCTGTCTCTGCCTCTTTTACTGCCCATATGATCTTTGCACATTACCATACCTTTTTGGACCTAAGTATCTTTACCTAGAAAATGAGCAAAACGATCATAATGACATAGCACCTGTGAAAAGTTTAGAAATGTGGTACTGACTATGGGGAAGAAAGTTTAAATCTTCTCTTAGAGTACCTATCAAACATGCATTCATACACTTTTATTTTTCATCATCTCTTGGGAACTCACTTTGTGCCAGGTGCTTAGTTAGGTGTGAGATTACAAAATTTGGCCAGGACCTGGAGGATAAACTAGGTGGATGGGGAGGTGCTACAGGCAAGAGTATAAAGGTACTGAGGTGCTAGAGAACATACAAGCCCAGCACGTGTAGGTAACAGAAAGCACCTCCTGGTAGCTAACACAGGAATTCCAAACCGAAACATCTGAGGAACTTTTTAACTGTGCCTCAGTCTGAATCCCACCTTGGAGATGCTGATTCATTAAGTCCAGGGTGAAACATGAGCACTGACTGGTCAGGCTAATAGTGATCACAACAGTCAATCCCAAAGAAAATCAATTCTGAGTATTCACTGGAAGGACTGATGCTGAAGCTCCAATACTTTGGCCACCTGATGTGAAGAACCCACTTACTAGAAAAGACCCTGATGATGGGAAAGACAGAAGGCAAAAGGAGAAGGTGGTGGCAGAGGATGAGATGGTTAGATAGCATCACTGACTCAGTGGACATGAATTTGAGCAAACTCCAGGAGACACTGAAGGACAGGAAAGCCTGGCATGCTTCCAGTCCATGGAGTTGAAAGGGTGGATACAACTTATTAACTGAACAACAATACTCCTGTGAGGTAGGCACTCATATTGGCCACATTTTTAAAGATGAAAAGCAGAAAGAGAAAACTCAAGTAAATATTAACCAAGATCATAATTAACCAAGATCATAAGTCTGGCCAGTGATGACAGGAGGACTTGAGCTGGGGAGTCCGGTTCCAGAACCCGAATCCTGACTGGTTCTACCATGTTGCTCTTCAACCCCTGACGGAAGACACAGATGAATCGTCAGGTCAGGAATCTCCAGGATGGACAGAGTACATGGGAGGGAGTGGAGAGAAATGAGGCAGGGGAGGTTGCAGACATCACTTCAGGAATAGCCTTGTTTGCATGCTTGAGGGTCAAATATTGAGGGCCTTCATTTGGTGAAGATGGATTTCAAGCCACTCAGCACACTTACATATTTTTGTCAGCCATGTGTAGAGGCATGCGTGTTTGGTTTAGGAAAAGGGATACTTAAGATTAGCAATCCAGTCCTTCACTTCTTTACTATTATATATTTAACCACCACTCTGTAACAATGCTGTGGATATAGAAGTACTGAGCCATAGCCCTGGCTTTCGATGGAAAGATGTATTTAACTGTGTGACAAAGAGCTTCAGATCCCACAGCAAAAATCAGCACAGGATATATCATGAGGGTCCAAAGAAGAAAATCATCATTTCAACTTGAAGAATCCATGGAAGCATCCCATAGGCAGAAGTATCAGGGACAGGGAAGGCTCCGGAGAAAAGAGGAACACAGGGCGTTAGTGGAATCAAGTTGAATATTAGCATCAGAGGTCCAGGCTGCAGTGAGAAAATGAGACTTGGAGAGAGGAGGAAGACAGGTAAGGGTGCAGTCAATAAAAGAAATTTGAGAGATGTAAGTAAAGCAGAAGCACAAAATGTCAGAGCTGAAAACCAACTTTGGTCTCTCAATCTGCACCTGATGCAAACTGCCTTATGTACTATTCCACCACCTGAAATGTCTCGATTAACTTTAGGACATCAACTGTCAAGTAATCACAAAGTGCTCTTCGGTTCTCTAGCCAAACTAATAAGGAACAGAGTTGTTAAGAAATATACCCGGAGCCAAAGACAAAACAGGAATGTTCTCTCTTTACCAGACCGCCTTCATCTATACACCTTCACTCAACCAGCTCCTGCAAGAAGGCTAGTAACCACACATGGGTCCTATTTCTTCTACATCCTGGAAGAACTGAAATGTGAAATGCATGCTAGGATGAGCATGGCTTTCTGGTTGGAGCTCTGCTACTGTCTTGCTAGGTGACTCTGGACCAATCACTTTCCCTCTTCATGCCTCAGGTTTTCTTCTATAAATGATAAGCTTTGACTAATGGTTTGGAAACTACTTTAGTAGCACTTCCCCTTTTTTAAATAAAAATTCACAGAAAGCACTGAGTTTTAATACATAAAACATAACCAGTACTAACTAGTAGATACAGGCTGGATAAACAACAGGGTTCTACTGTCTAAGTGCAGGGAATTACATTCAATATCCTGTGATAAACCAGACTTCCCTGGTAGTTCATCGGTTAAAACTCTGTGCTTCCAAAGCACGGAGTGGAGGTTCGAGCCCTGGATATGAAGCTAGGATCCCATATGCCGTGTAACACAGTAAAAAAAAAAGGAAAATTATGTTTACATATATATACATATAAAAAACTGAGTCATTTTGCTGTATAGCAGAAATTAACATTATAAATCAAATACACTTCAATAAAATTAAAAAACAAAACAAAACAAAAAACATGTCCAAGAGAGTGTGCTCTGATGAAAAAATCTGGAGCTGACAAACATGCATGAGGCGGCTGCCCATCTCAGAACTCCACTGCAAACTGTCGGATATTTTAGGAGCTTTTGGGCACTGACTTTTTACAATCCTGAGACCAGAGAAAAAGGGAAAGGCAGTGAAGGCTGTCACCGCTCTTGTGAGCTGGTGACAGACCTGCTGAACCGAGGACCAGCCAGGTCTCCTGGATCAAGTCATGGGGCTTGCGCGCAGGCGGTAACAGGCTAACAGCCACTTGCCAGTCCATACGGCAGGGCTGTCAGGACTGGCTGGCAGGCATTGGCCAGAACGTGCTACTGATTACAAGGGGCTGAACCGCAGGCGCCCAGGTGCAAACCCTGCATCTAGAAGCACGCAGCTGAAAGACAAATCCACGTGGCTCTGATGCAACGCTTCCAGGTGGCGCCTGGCAGCCGTAATGAGAGGGAGCCCTGGTCCAGGCTGGTGGGACACAGAGCCCACACTTCCAATTCCCCAAGGAATGTATTCAGAGTTTGAAAGAGTTGAAGGAAAGTGAAAGCAAGGATGTGGGTCTCCCATCCCCACAGAGCTGAGTGTCAAAGTTTGACTTTTTCAGTAGCACCTTCATTCAGGTTCCCATCTCAGAGGACAAGTCAGAACAGCGAACATTTCTCCTGATACCTAAAGAGAAGAAATCTAGATAGAAATGGTTTCCATTGCAAAACATTTGTCTAGACGTTCAAATTCCCTGAGAATGAATGAGTTTGTGTGTGTTTGGAAGGAGGGCATAATCAAGAAGGGAAGTAGACATTGAACACACACACATTAAAATCTATAAACCACAGAAAGGATCAGAGAAGAAAAACAAGAGTGTGTTTTCCTTTCCAACACAAACAGTTAATTAAAAATCAGTCTTTACAGTGTTCTACTAAAATTCCTAGGTCAAGCTAATAGTTTTTTGTATGGTTGGTTGCTTTTCATTTAAAAAAAAAAAAATTCCAACCTCCCTGCAGAGGCAAATGAGGATCAGGAACTCAGTATCTTGTTATCAGCTACGTGCAAGTTCTCTGCAGCTACCCCATCAACTTCAGTGCACTGTAATTACTTCTGGAAACAAATGCATACTTGTTGCGGCAGCGAGAAAGCCCAGAGAAATACATACACCTCATCATCTCACTTTCAAAGCAAAGCAAGCCATATAAATACAAAAAACTGTTACAAGAGTTTTTAAAAAAATTCCAACAGCCTTACTTGTCGTCAGCTCTGCAGTCAACACATCTCACAGCCCTGGAGACAAACACAGGAACTGCAGCTCTCTTCAGTTAAACATTTCCTCCCGAGTTGATCCTCTGTTTATTTGTGAAGCCTGAAAAGGCTGGGCGCAGAGAACACGCCAGTTTTCCTCAACAGCCAAAGCAGCAGCAAAAGTTGCTACCGCGAATTCAGAGCAAGTTTGCCGAGAGTCGCTGCTCCCCCGGCTGCGGCTCCGTGGTTGCTCTGAGCTTGTAAATACAAGCTCCGTGGACAAAGTCCCACATGACATCACTGGCAGCTGCTTATTGTTGAGTCTTTATTAACTGACTGTCAAAAAGAAAGGAGGGGGTGGGGAGCAAGAGTATCTTTTCTGCAGCAAAATCGGCATCTCCGAGCGGATTCCAGTGATGCAAGCGTAAATAATCCCATTGATTCAAATTTTCAGGAGCCTGGTTTCCCTCAGGTCAGATCCTTTCTCCCGAGAAAGGCAGAGAATCACCTCCTCCGACTGACGCTGGCTAAGCTGAAGCCATGCGGGAACCAGTGGGCTCCTGACAAGTTGTTACCCACCTGTTTCCAGTCAGCTTCAGAGTTTGAGGATTCATGAGTAAATGAATATTAGTTACGTTTTATATTGCCTAAGTGTGTAACAACTACTACTTATGTCTTATATTGCCCAAAAACTTTTACTAATATATATGTGTATGTATATATGCATATATATATATATATATATATATATATATATACACCTCCTTGACTGATACATGTATGTGTGTGTGTGTGTATGTGTGTGTGTACCTGGCTGACTTTTTCTCCTAGATGGCTTGTCCTAGGAAAGATGAAACTCTTTTCAGGTATAAAGTTTTTCAACTTGGGGGTAGGGCTCCCTGAAATGTACCCCAAATTATGTACGTGCAAATTGGAGCATTCTTTTCTGAGAAGAGCCTTCTTCAGATTTGTAATCACCTTCCTACACAACTCTCATCACACCAAAAATCAAATCAATAAATCATCTCTGTCAAGTATCTCTAATTATCTCAAGAAGTACTATAAGCCCCATCCACTTCCAATTGGCAGGATAAAAATGGGGGCCTCCCCTATTTTCAAGGAATCTCCCTTCTTCTGTGAACTGATTCTTACTCGTAGTTTTTATGGTTTTTCTCCCCCGCCCCAACCTGAGAAATCCACAAACCCTACACCACATCCCTGCTGTGAAGCTGGGACACCCTAGCCCACTGTTTTCCTTCCTTCCTCTGAACTGCTATAATGATGATGACTATTTATATTTATTTGCTGCTTTTTATATACTGATATATTTTTAGCTTGTTTTTTAGCCATCTGTGTTTCTGTCTCCCCAACTCACTTTGAAAGGTCTTTGAGGGCAGCCATTGTGTTATTTGTTTATACCCATACCTCCTGCCATCATGAATCTTAAGCAGAAATGGGGGGAGGAGGACGTTGAGGGCCAAGGCAGGAACAAGGTTAGCAGAGTCCATGGAATGGGGTGTATGTTTAGATAAGCTCTCTCCCTGCCCTTGGAAAATAATTAACTTGCACCCCCCTGTTACCATGTGAGTAGATGCTCTTTACCTCTTCCAAAAACTGTTTTTTCAAAGAGCACTGATTATTATTGATTTGGTAGGGTATTAAGGTCCCCAAATATTTCACTTTTATGTAGGAATCGGTAAAGATAGTGCCTATCTTACATGCCACTTATGGATTTAAATAAACTCTATATTTATGGGAAGCAAATTAGAAGTACCTAAAGTTTTTTACGTACAAACACTGACACCCAACAATTCCTCTTTTCCAAAGTGACCCCGCAAATATGCTCACAAAAGTTCCTTGCAACATTCTTTGTAAGCCAATCAAGTAGAGACACCATAAATATTCATTAATATGAGAAAAGATAAGTCACACAAATTGTAGTACTTGTATAGTAGAAAAAAACTTAGAAGGGGTTGAAAAAATTGAGCTTACAGTGCATATACTGACATGGAAAGAAGTAGGTAGCTTGTAGACTGAATACAGCAAATCATTGCGTATGATAGGAGGAATTATGCACATTATCAGCAGTGGTTATCCCTGGGGAATTTTTCTGTGTGGTTTGACATTTTTTTTTTAATGAAATGTGTTCCACTTTTGTTATTTAAAAAATAGTAAAAGTAAATATATGATTGTGCAATTTTAAAAATAAATCATAAGGAAAAACCTAGCTATTCCTTCAACAAGTGTCTGGCATATAGTAGGTGCTTAAAAAAGATCTATTGATTGGTTGCAGATCTGTGACATTTCTACCAAGATACAGCAGTATGGGCGGATGGATTGGGGTAACAAAGAAGGAGAGCAGGCACTGGGTTTTTATTCTTGATGGAATGACCGACCTCCTTTCCTTTACATTTAAGGACTAATTTGAAAACCTCTTGGACTCTGCCCACTTTAAGAAATGATTAAAGTTAAGTGCTCAGAACATAAAGTGCTGACCTTTCCCTTGTGCAACTGTTGTTTGACAAATGGAGTTTTAAGGTAAGACAAGCAAGAACCGCTTTGGTTCAGTTCACTGATCGCCAGCAAGCTCTGGAGGGAAACTCAGGAACCTGGTAAGGACACAGGTTTGCCCAGATCCTTGTCGTGGCTGGTGTAACATTAAGGAACCCTCCAGTGAGGGAGGTTAGGAAAGTCTAATCTACACAGAGTCTCTGGAGCTTTATTACAAGGGGAATCGGGACTTTGAAAAAGTCAGTGGTCAGGAGTTATGATGCCCAGCACATCTCTGTCTCCCCTACATACAGCCTCCAGGCCTCCATAGTAGAAGGTAACAAAGATAAGCCATATATTAGATACATTTTTCTTTAAGGAAAAAAATGACTGAAGATTTCCTCCAAGATAAGATAGATTTCCAAAGCACTATTTCCATTCCTCTAGAGAAAACATACTGGAGTCTTGTCTTACTTTATAGTGAGAAGATATCTTATGTCTGTAATCATGTCAAGAAAAAAATGAAAGCACAGCCATATTTCCTGCTTGTTTTTTATCATCTATTCATTCACATATCTTAGGATTCTGAGGCCAGAGTCTATTTAAAAGCATATTTGGAGCCCCTTGGGTGTGATAGGGTCACACATTCCCAACTGAGAGTTAAAAACAAGCATTTAACTTGACTTACAATTCAGGATTCCCTGAAATTCCCTGATTGTAATTGTACCAGGCTTCCCTGGTAGCTCAGACAGTAGAGTAAAGAATCCACCCCACAATGCAGAAGACCTGGGTTTGACTCCTGGGTCAGGAATATCCCCTGGAGAAGGGAATGGCAACTCACTTCAGTATTTTTGCCTGGAGAATCCCATGAACAGAGGAGCCTAGCAGGCTACAGTCCGTGGGGCTGTAGAGTCAGACACAACTGAGCGACTGACACTTTCACAATTCAGGATAAAAACAATTAAGGGAAAAGGGAGTAGGCAGGGCCTGCTGCCCCACCTTCACCAGGTGATCATTAACACTGCTGCCAAAATTACTTCCACCTGCTGAGATGCTCGCCCGGCTTCCCTTCCAGTGCCTTCCAGTCCTTCCTTCAGGCAATTTCCTCTCTCTCCATCAGGCTGTTCTCCCTCTTGGGGAACGGCTGGGCAGTTACAACAGGCATATATGTGTCTCTTTACCTGTTCATTATTTTTAAGGTGTTATGCTGTATTCTTCATGTTTAAGTGTTTTCTGTCTTAAAACTGGAAAGTCAGAGATGCTAATCATATCTGCAAGAGGTGAAACATAGCCAAGACCTGCTTTGGAGGTGTTTTCTGGTGATGGCAACGATAAAGACTGTCCTCAGATACAGTTTCTACCTCCAAGATCTAATCCCCCCTCTACCTTGGGCTTCCCTGCTGGCTCAGTGGTAAAGAATCTGCCTGTCAATGCAGGAGATGTGGGTTTGATCCCTGGGTCTGGAAGATCCCCTGAAGAAGAAAATAGCAACTCACTCTAGTACTCTTGCCTGGGAAATTCCATGGTGGGCTACAGTCCATAAGGTTGCAAAGGTCAGACAAGACTGAGCACACATGCATCTACCCTTCTCATCCTGACAAACACATATAACTACTGCCATTTTTAGGCATGGATATGTGCCACTTGCTTTAAATACATCATCTAATTTAAAATATCCTAGTGAGTTACATACTTTCATTACCAGTCCCCTTTTACAACCAAGGAAACTGAGGCTCAGAGAGAGATGTTACTTAAGTGATTTGACTCTGATCACACAGATAATAATTTCCACCATTTCAACTCTGCCTGACCTTCCAGTGTCCCAGGGAATGCCTAGAATCCCTAGATCCCTCAGAGGACTATAAACATTGAAAAGAGAGTTGGTAAACCAATATGAATAATGGCAAATTGGGTTGAAAGCATGTAGTCATCATTATGGGCTTTCCAGGTGGCACTAGTGGTAAAGAACCCACCTGCCAATGCAGGAGACAAAAGAGATATGGGTTTGATTCCTGGGTCAGGAAGATCCCCTGGAGGAGGGCATGGCAATCCACTCCAGTATTCTTGCCTGGCGAATCCCCATGTACAGAAGAACCTGGCAGGCTACAGTCCATAGGGTTGTAAAGAGTCCATACGACTGAGCAACTTAGCATGCACACACTCAGAGCCTTCATTACTCAGTTCTGAATTCTATACACAGATAGATGGCAGTGACCTTCAGACTTCAGTTTTGAACTAGTGTGACTACTGCTGCTTTCTATAACCCAGGCCCTGTGCTTAGCTCTCAGAGGAGATGTATTATAGGCCTCAAAGACCATGGGACTCATTTCCCAGGGCTTAGTCCCACAGTATCATGATGGAGTAAGTAAGTGCTCCATGCCCTTGGAGATGCACAAGATCCAGATACGAGGAGGAGAAAATATTGGAGGCAGGCATTTATTCATGTTTGTACCCTGTTTCCCTTTATGCTGAGAACCTTCAGTAACTTTGGTTCCTTTGCTCATCATGGTAATGGTTCTACCAAAGCTTAAGAAATAGCCTGTGGCCAGTGAGTCTGCCCTATAAAAGTTAACAGGATCAGAAATAGGAAGCAGAAATGTTAGGAGGAGTAACACAGGAACACTCCAGCATTTCCTAAACAAATTGCCATAGTTTTGAAGAGCATGAGTCCCTGGGGAAAGTGGGAAAGTGGTCCACATCATTCTCATGCAGATGGGCCTCAGACTGTATTTTAAGAAACACTGTTTATACCAAGAGAAGTAAATGTATGACCCTTTCATCTAAGATCAGACATTGATAAAGATCAAGTCCACATTTCCACGGAATGAGCACTGGGATCAATCAGCAAACTCCTGGTAACTCTCACCGATAACAGCCCACACCTTACACAAAGCTGGGGCACCAAGTGCAACTTGGAAAAGACAGCAGGTGCCACAGGGACGGTCCCAGACATGTCATTGGATAAAGTCATTCACAGGCTTTTCTTGCTGCTGATGTCACCGCCATCCCCCGTACACAAAGCCAACAAAAACAAGAGGGAACCATAAAGTGTGAAGTCCAACAAAGTTCAGATTACTCCCATAACAGGGGCTTAGATGCATTCGTGATAGGTCACATTTCAAGCCTAGAAATGCTTTTTTTCTTTTTCCAATGGGGGAGAGAGGGCTGCTTGCCAGTGCTCTCAACACATAGGCAGCCGATTTATTGGGTTGTTGACACCCTTGGGGCACCAGGAGCCTTTGGAGGGTGATAGGGTAGATGCCCCTTGAAAGAGGAGGTGGAGGGAAGAGATTTAAAAAAATTGAGCATCTGTGACAATTGACCCGGGACTCGCCGTGGAAATGGGGTGCTACTCCCCTCCCCCAACACATCTGTGCTCCAGGCCCAATCCCAGGAGGTACAGCGAGGGTTAATGCTCGCTAAGGTGCTGGAGGCTCTGATGAAAGGCCTGTGTGTAAGCATAAAGTATCACCACAGAAGCTGAAGGATTTGATTTCAGCTTCTTCATTGTGATGTTGACAGTGCATACTGTGAGTTTGACATTTTTAACTACTTTGCAGGCCCCAAATAAAAAGGGCTGGGTGAGAGTCTGTGGGAAAAGAGGGTAAGAAGGGGGCCATAACCCTCCCCAACTTTGATTTTATACAAATCAGTGCACAGCATTAAAGTCTGCAATTGCAAGCCATGTCCAGCAATGCTGCTTCGGAGATTTGTGTAAATTCAGTAAACTGGGAGATGCACATTGCATTCCTTCTAACCTGAGAACTGAGTCTTTATGAAACCAGAACCCACGGGGAGGCCTCAAGGGACCCGGCTGTCTGTAAAGTGAGAGTATTTTATGGTCTGCGGTGATTGTCTAAAGAAAAAGGCCCTGAGTTCAATTTTCACCAGCTATGGAGAGGCCATTACAATCAGAGATAAGCTCTCAGGAAAGGAAGGGGATGGGGACAGCCACTGGTTGTTCCCAGCTCGATGCCTGCCACCAGGATTACTGGGTGATTAATGCCTATGATAAAATCTGCCCTGAATGGCACTGACAGTAAGATCCCTATGGTTCCTGAAACCTGGGGCTCTGGCACATACTAGCCCTGCTCCCATCTCCTCTTACCAGCCCTGGACATTAGCCAGGGATGGGACACAAGGCCTAGAGAAAAGGCTGTTAACAGTCAGGATGCCCAGGAAGGAGGTGCCCCAGAGGAGAGGTAAGGTGGCTCCCCAGGGGACAGTGCCCAGGCTTGGAAACCCCTGCCTACTTTTGCCCAAAATATCAGCAGAGCCCTGGATTGGCTTGGGCCCACACAAGAGGCCCCAGCATTCCTCCTTTCATGCTGATGAAGCCTCTTACGTTGAAAAGACAAAAGAGGGGACTGTGGTAGGGAAAGTGGGTCAGGGGTGTGGTGGAGGGGAGGACTGGAGGAGGAGTGTCCCTCTTTTCTTCTTTCCTCCTTATAGTTTCCTTTGGAAGTGCACACACACACATACACACCCAGGAGTTCTTTTTTCTGGCCTAATATTTTAGGCCCCAGAAACATCTTATTTCTTGGCAAATATTCCTCAAGGGCCCTATAGAAAGCATGCTTTACAGATCAGCGAGAGAGGCAGCCATCTCTGTAGCATGTCCCCAGCTAACCAGTCCTGGGAAGTCAGCAGCAAGGGCAGAGACTGGGGAGGTGGGGGCACAGGAGAGCAACAATCTCAGGTGTGAAGAACACCCATGGAAACGCAGGCCCACGCTGCAGGGGATGCGGCAGAAAGGCTGGGCCCCAGGCAGCATGGCAGGTCCAGGACAGACCGGGGAAGCAGTGGCCATCACGCAAGCAGTCATGGTGCACATCTGGCCTCTTCACCACCCTCTTCGCCGCCAAAAGTCAGTGCCTCTCCTTTACTCACATGCCCATGCAAAGCTCACTATGGTGTGGAGATATGACCTTTTGTCCAGGAAACAGTGGTATTAAAGGCCCATGTAGGGAATTCCCCAGTGTCCCAGTGGTTGCAATGCTACACTTTCACTGACAAGGGCCAGGGTTCAATCCCTGGTCGGGGAACTAAGATTCTGCAAGCAGTGTGGCCAAAAAGAAAGAAAAATTACATTAAATTTTAAAAGCCTCCATAATTCTGCTGAGAAGTCAGAAAGGCTAAGGGACCGAACTCTAAGCTCTAAGACCTTTGGAGGTAGTAAAGCCCTCAGATCTGTCATCACTGCTGTTTTAGATTATACACCTTAAGTAAATCCAGGGGAACAGATTTAAAACAGATTAAGCCTTTTAGATTATACACCTTAAGTAAATCCAGGGGAACAGATTTAAAACAGATTAAGCCTTTTCCAGGTACAATAATCTATTTTGAAACCTAAAAATCTGTTGGTGAGGAAATTATTTTAAAGCAGAGACTATTAACAAAGGAGAATAACGATTGAATTTATTGGTTATCACTTATTATTTTGACAAATTGTAGTAATGCCAGTCCTATTGATCAAGGTCACAAGATGCTATTGTTAGATTAGAAACTGTTTAAGAATATAGCTAATACTTCTGGAATAAACATAAAAATTATGTTACTGACCTATTGAAAAGCACAGGGAACTACACTTAATATCTTATAACTTATAATGGAATAGAATGAAAACAGAACATAAGTGTGCATATGTATATATGTGTGTGTCTAATACACATATACATACGTATATGAATAAGTATGAATCAAATATGCATGAATCATTCTGCTGAACCTAACACAACATTGCAAATTAACTATACTTCAATAAAAAGATAAATTCTTTGTTTTCTAGGAAGAGTGTAGTCAATATAATAAGGAGGCTTGGGAATGTTATTTTAGCAATAGGATACTTTTGAAATGAAATCTTGGGCAGAATTTAGTGACATACAACAGTTCAGAGGGTAGTGTCCCTGGAGAGGTCCTACAGCCCATCCTGCATCCTAGCCTGACTCCCACCTGCAGGAAAGAAAGAGAGAAGATATACATTTTACAGATGGGCTGGATGAACTGAGCTAAATGAAATCATGCTTTCCCTGTTTACTCCACCCTATATTGGACCTCTGCCCTCAGCTCCTTGGCCCATACCCCCTGCACCACCCAACCTGGCACTTAATGATGCACAGCAAGGACTTGTGTGTTCACATCTGCCTCCTGCAGGCAGCTCTTACCTCCCAAGCAGATTGTTGTCATCCTGACGCAGAGACCATGTTTCTGTGTATCAGTAGTTCCCTCTGTGCCAGCCTGGTCCTGGGCATGCACAAGCTGTTTGTTCCAGTTAGAGAAGGAGACTTAAAGTCACTGGACGCCTAAAAGTTAGCAGGCAGGAAGATTTGATCCAACTTGGGATGCCAGTGACAGGCTTGAATGGGAGGTGAGGTGGCGGGGATGTGGGCATCAGAGTCTCAGATAAGGAAACCTGACTGTCTTTCTTCTTTGTCTTTTTCCTTTTCCTTCTTCAGCACCCTCTTTGAAATCATATGTCAGATGCAGATGATCATTTCCACCTATTTCCTGAAGATGCAATCAGCATCACTTAATAATGGTGAACAGTATGTTGAAAGTCCAGAGAAAATAATATATTATCGTCTAACAAATGTCATGTGAACTTGAGGGCTACATGGAAGCACTAATCTTCAGAATCACTATCTTTTAATTTGCAATTGTATTTGCTCATTCATCCGCTGAGTCATTCACAAAACATTACATGAAGCAGTTTACAGTGTACACAGCAAATCTTCATTGAGCACCTCCTGAATTCCAGGCTCTATTTTATTTTGGGATCTGAGCAGCTATGAACACTCATAGAACATTCCTTGGATTTCTACTGATTGGGAGATATAATGGAAAAATACACTGAAAAAGATATTTCAATCCCCATTTTCATAAAAATAAAATCAACCTGTAGAGGCACTACTCTAAGGTCCAGAGAGAATAACTGAGATTGTGAGTTAGAGAAGTGAAGCAACCTGACAATACAGTACAGGGAAGTGAGCGTGATGGACCAGCATCTTGGATACAAAGAACTAGTTCCTGGGGGAGCCCAGTTCTTCACTGGAGATGTAATTGTTGACTGCATGTGAACTATGGTCTATATGAGGTCAGAAAGTCCAAAGGTCACATTTAGTGAAACATAACAGCTTGTCAGCCTTTCCTGGAACACATTACATAGTTTGGAAACAAAGTAAGCAGGTCTTGCTCTCATTTCAAGGCAGAGATAAGATGTTTCCAGCAAACTTTTTGGGTCTTGGACTTGGAGGAAGCAACCCCTACAAATGCACTCTCCAAAGCAGGTAAAAGCATGCCCCACCCCCACTCCCCCACCCAAACTTCCAAACCAGCCCTACAACATGTCCAGTCCTAGGAGAAACTCATTCCTTCTGGGAGGGAAGAAGGGTGGATATGTCAGAGGGTAGAAGTGGGTTTGTCACTAACTTTGAATAACATATCACCCCTCTGGTGAGCGAGTAGGAAGGAAAGGAGGAAAGGATATTCCAGAATCTGTGAGGTGAGGACAAGTGCAGAGAGGGGGTTATTCCATGATACATATGGGCACAGGAGCACCCTGACCTGAACCAAAGACACTGGCTCAGGACCTAGCCCTACCCCTCTGACACTGTAAGTATCTGGGTGCATTATGACACTTAACTCTGGTTTGCATTCTAGATTTATTGCCTATTTTACTATTCTTTCCCTGTCCTAAGCAGTTTGTTCCAAATCATTTTCTCTTTTAATTCATTGCCCTCATGTTCCATTTCCTCTTGATCTGTATTTATGAGCTGCCAGGTCCACGTGAGGCACTGCAAGAACCATTAATAATGCGTCTGTTCCCTGTCACTCTAAACAGAAAAATATCTGCCCATGGTCTCCCAACCCTCTGTCCTTGCATTATTCCATGGCTTCAGTTGTAACTCCATGAGGTAGTTTGGAAAACAGTTGGTATCAACCCACCTAGGATGAAACTTCAATACTAAAAGGCAAGCATCCTGGGAAACCCCTTAGTCCAGGCAAAAGAGGGTTGATTACTCTAAACCCACCACAGTTTCTATTAGCAACTTCCCAGGTGGCCTTCCTGGAGGCTTTCCAAGTTTCCCTGGTGGCTCAGATGGTAAAGAATCTCTCTGCAGTGCAGGAGATCTGGGTTTGATTCCTGGATTGGGAAGATCCCTGGAAAAGGGAATGGCAACCTACTCCTATATTTTTGTCTGGAGCATCCCATGGACAGAGGAGCCTAGCTAGTGGGCTACAGTCCATGGGGCCACAAAGAGTCAGACATGACTGAATGACTAACACTTTTGAAAGCCTCAAAAAACAAATGCAAGTGGAAATGGCATGTTTCTACACAAGTCCCTTAACACTTACTGGATTGCCATCAGCCCCTCTCATGTCAAGATTCTACTTGGCTTCCTCTTTTTCCCACTGAGCCCCACTTCCTGCAATAACATAAACCTCTGTTCTATTCCATGTATCCCTCTTCCCTGCCATCCTTCCTTCCTTCAGCATTATCCCTTACCCTTGGGCGACCTCCTTTTCTTCCCCAACCTATTTCAGTAACAGGTGTTTGAGTAAGCTGTGAAGTCTCTACAAGAGATGTTGTGGTACGCCTTCCTGGAAAGGCTGCATGTTTTAGTGAGAATTTAACCTGTGTGCTTGCACTGCTAGACCCCTCCACAAGCAGCAGAGAGCCTCCATCAGCCAGTTCCTCAGGATTTGCCTCACCCAATGGCCCATCCTTTCCAAAGTGGTTCATCTCCAGTTACTGATCCATGTAGGAATATAAAGGTCAAGAAATTCCAAGTTGACTTGGGTCACTCCAAGGCCATATGCATTCCCCAGCTGCCTGCAGGGCTGGCTGGGGTTCTGTTGGGCCTGCATCATAAATCACCTTCTCCTTGTGTTCTGTCCAGATTCCTCCCCGCCCTTATGCAGGTGTGCATCTCACAACACCCCACAATAGCCTAAATCACTCAATGTAAGACTTCCTGCTTTCAGAGAACCAAACCTATATTGTAACCTCCAACATTGAGAACTTTACATTATTAAAAAGAGGAAAGTACAGTTTCTCCAGAGTAATCAGCAAAGTCTATTTTCTTAGATAACCAGGATATCGAATCAGGATGAGAAATTGCTATCTGAAAAACCACAGCACACGCTGCAAGGTGGAAACAACTGAAGAGAAAACCTGGAAGAAACACAAAGTGGAAGCATAACGGCAGCTTTAATAATTGAATAAGATGCATAAGGTCAAATAAGTGTAGTGGAAACTGTAGTGACCATAAGCACTTAAGCAGCACTTAGTATGTGCCCAATGCCTTTCACAGTGCTTTGTGTCTTAGCTCAGTTGAGTCTCATCACAACAGGGTGAATTAGGTACTTCGATTATCCTCATTTTATGGTGAGGAAACTGAGGCACACATAGATGGAGTGAGTGCTCAAAGCTGAACAGCCAAAGTGTGGGAAGAGCTAGGATTTTAACTAAACAACTGGCCCCAAAGACTCCCCCAATCTGTTATTCTATATGATGTGAATATAATATGTGTACTCCACGTATCTATAATCAAACTAGAGAAGAGGGTAAATAGTAGTGAGAAATCAAGTGGTAAGGAACCTGAAGACACACAGGACTCAAAGGGACAGGTCAGATGGGACATGAGAACAGCCCATCACAGCAGAGATCTTGATTCTATAGCAGGATCCTGGCCTCATGTCCATCCTTCGCTTATATCACAGGAGGCCAATTCAGGGTTGATCTGCCTAGGTCTGCATGAGAAGGCAGATAAATGAATGTACCTGGACAGAGAAATGCAGGAATAAAGACAAATCTTGATAGAAATAGGAAGTAAACTTGACTCAGTAGAAGGGAAACAAGTGATAAGGTTAATGCCCTCATCCCATGGCAATAAACATCCCCTCCAGCATCAATAGACCACATAAATATTTTGATGGCCCTCCTTTCTCCCTGGATAAGGAAATCCTCTGTATTAAACTGAGATACAGCCAAGCCCATTCTCAAACTTGTGGGTATCACTTAGGTACCTTTCTATCCTCATCTTGATTCCACCATGAAAATGCAATTCCTTTAATTCCCAGAAAATAGGATAGATAACAAAGAAGGCAATGGCATCCCACTCCAGTACTCTTGCCTGGAAAATCCCATGGAGGGTGGAGCCTAGTAGGCTGCAGTCCATGGGGTCGCCAAGAGTCGGACACAACTGAGCAACTTCACTTTCACTTTTCACCTTCATGCACTGGAGAAGGAAATGGCAACCGACTCCAGTGTTCTTGCCTAGAGAATCCCAGGGACGGGGGAGCCTGGTGGGCTGCCGTCTATGGGGTCGGACAGAGTCGGACACGACTGAAGCAACTTAGCAGCAGCAGCAGCAAGACAGATAAAGAACACACCCTGAGAAACTTTGGCTTCAGTACATAGCACAAATAATAGATAATGAAATTTTTTCTTTTCCTTTTATCCAACCAGGATGCTGCAGAGAAACTAGATAAACCAATGAACCAACACATCAACCCGAGGGCACAGGGGTGAGCCTTGGATTCCTTCCCTCATACTCAGGAAGCCCAAGTCGCCTGTTTTCCTTTGTGAATTGTCGGCTCACCCATGAGTTACTGCTGAACTGAGATAACCCAGGTCACTTCTGCTTCTCAAAGATGAAATTTTAAACCACATGCTACCTTCTGCTTCTTGGTAGCACAAAATAGAAAAAGTTGAAGATAAATAAATTTTTTAAAAATCCTACGTTGCAGATTATTCATATTCCAAGTCTTTAGTCAAGCAGGATCTACATTTCAGTGTCTCTGTTTCTCTGAGCTCTGTGTACTATTCAGATGGATGTGGAAATTGAACCCCAGGCTAGATACGTAGAAAGGAAAACAGCTATTTTCTCTTTTACGTGGAAATCCTATGTTCCACAGAGCACTATGGAGAAATGAACAGCTTTAATAACTTGGGATGATGGCTCCCTCTACCTCAGCCAGTGTAATGTAGTCATGGTGCAGCATAAATCAGACTGTCTAGTGCAGACTGTCTCTTGAAGGCTCAGGGAAGCCTCTTACTCACTTAGAACAAATCAGCATGGTTTATTTCCAAGACAGATTCAGCACTTCCCCACAAGCTTTAATCACCTCTTGGTACCTTAGAACATTCAATGCACACACCCTCAGAGGTAAGGGAACATTGTGGAAGGACTATGCTTTTGTGTGTGATGCTTCCATCCTGAATACATAAAAATAACATTTTTTAAAACATTAGTCATTGTTTTTAAGACCATATCTCAGGCATTTGTGCAAATACAGAAATACATGACCCACCCAGAATGTGTAATCAGTACAAAGTCTCCCCACCCCCCCACACACATAGAGTTTTGGAACAAAGTAGTTCCAAACTCAATAACTATTTGCAATCACTTATTAAAAAGCTCAGCTGATATCCTGTTTCTTCCAATTGCCTTCCTCTTTTCTGTCTTCTTGCCCATCCTTCTCATGTGATTTAAGTCAAGAAGAATGTAATCATATCTACATTAGGCACTAGCACTCACTCTTTTTCAGAACTGTTTCACACGGAATGACCTCATCACAAGTTAATCCTCCATTGCTGCTAAAATAAATCTCTATTGAATGAGGACATTTGTTTCCCTCCCTTCAAAAGGCGTTTAAAAAATTTTTAAAGTAAACTTGGGAAGGAAATGTCTCAGATGCATCTGGGTTCCCAGAGAACAGCATCAAAATACTGCATGCTTATAAGTCATGTTTGGAGATGGTTATCTAATAGGATGTCTGCATCTCTTTCCTTTCCCTGCCACTTCCTGTTTTGTGGGATTCTTCCGCTCCTATGGAAAGTGGCTCCTTCTGATTGGAACACACTGGCTAACTAGGGGCCCTCTGTTCCACTTGGTGGAATCTCATTGGCTATTGTGAAGCCCAGGTGTCAGTTTGGGAATGATCCTCCTAGAGAAGGCATCTGGCCCTGGGACCTTGACAAGCCGACTGTGACAGGTTTCTCCAACTTCAGTGGCAGGCTGAGCTTCCAGGTGATTACATAATCCTGCTTTCTGGCCTACTCATGTGTTTGGATTGGAGCCATTTCCCTGGAAGAGGGCTGAACCAAACAGGGCTATCTGCTCACTGACCACAGTTCAGTGCCTATGAGCTGAGGTCCCCTCTGAAATTATGAAATATCCCCTTATCTTTTCCAGGCCACTCAGACCCAGGGTTCTCAAAGACATGCATTTGGAAATAGGAGATCTTCCACTTGCCTGAAATGAGGCGGGAATTTCACTTTTCATTGTAAATCACTGTTAAATTGGAGAGCTCTGCTGGAAAAGCAGGAGTTAATGCTAACATTGGCTAGAATATATTCCTTTTTTGCAATATTGGGCATGCCCATGTAATACACATTCAACTACATGTGTACACCAGATGAAGATATGGATCATGCAGAGGTTAACTTAATGTATACACGTTTTCCAAAGACACAACACCACGTCCTGGAGAAATAATTAGAAGACTGCTTTTTGGTGAAGCTTAATGCTGCTAGTATGTAAATTTAGGTGGCCTCCTATTGAAAAAAACACAAATCCACAGCAGGTGGTGGTTTAATTTAATGACAGAATGATAAACTGCTGAAAGGGATACTGTAGACCAGTGGGATTTTTTTTGTTTGTTTGTTTTTTGGGTTTGGTTTTTTTTTTTTTTTTTTTTTTTGGCCACTCCTCGAGGCATGTGGGATCTTAGTTCCACAACCAGGGATCAAACCCTGCAGTGGAAGCACAGAGTCTTAACCACTGAACCACTACAGCAGGCTGACCAGTGGTTTTTAAAGAGTGGTCCCTTGAACACAGCATCAGTGTCACCTGGGAGCCTATTAGAAATGCAAATTCTCAGGTCCAACCTCACCTACTGAATCAAAAACTCTGTGAATGGGACTCAACACTGTCTCAACAAACCCCAACCCCTCCCTTGCCACAAATCTGTTGATCAGATACACACTACTGTATATGAAAGAGATAAACAACAAGGACCTACTGTATAGCACAGGGAACTACAGTCAATATCTTATAATAACCTACAATGGAAAAGAATCTGAAAAAGATTATATATATATGAGAGAAATGAAGTTGCTCAGTCATGTGCAACTTTTTGAGATCCCATGGACTGTAGTCCTACCAGGCTCCTCCATCCATGGAATTTTCCAGGCAAGAGTACTGGAGTGGGTTGCCATTTCCTTCTCTAGGGGATCTTCCCAACCCAGGGATCGAACCCAGGTCTTCTGCACTGCAGACAGACGCTTTACCTTCTGAGCCACCAGGGAGGCCCATATATATATCTTTCGTTGCATATATATCTGTATCATTTTGCTGTACATCTGAATCATTGTAAATCAACTATATTTCAATAAAAAATAATTTAAAAATACCCCCCCAAGTGATTTTGTTGCAAGAAAAGCTTGAAAACTACATTCGAGGTGAAGCTAGAACTTGATATGGTCTAATTGAGGAAGTGTGAGGCTTACTCTAAGCAGGGGTCCCCAGTACCAGGGGACAGATACCAGTCCATGGCCTGTTATGCACTAGGCCACACATCAAGAGGTGAGTGGCAGACAGGCAGGCAGGTGAGTGAGCTAAGCTTCTGTATTTACAGTCACTCCCAAATGCTTGCATTTCTGCCTGAGCTCTGCCTCTTGTCAGACTATGGAGGCATAATAAATATAATGGGGCTTCCCAGGTGGCTTGTGGTAAAGAACATGCCTGTCAATACAGGAGACATAAGAGATATGGGCTCAATCCCTAGGTCAAGAAGATCTCCTGGAGGAGGGCATGGCAACCCACTCCAGTATTTACTCGTGGAGAATCCCATGGACAGAGGAGCTTGGCCTCTTGGGTCGCAAAGAGTCAAACATGACTAAATTGACTTAAACTGTCTTAAATTGACTAAACTGTCTCCCCCGACTCGTCCCCAGTCTGTGGAAAAATTGTCTTCCGTGAAACTGGTCACCTGGTGCCAAAAGGTTGGGGACTGCTGCTCTAGAGAGTTACACATGCTCTCTGAATCATCACTCCATCATGATTCAGTCCTGCTTCAGCTATATCTAATCCACGCTATTCCTACTTTCTCATGAAAGATGCTACTAGTAGCAGCTGTCTAATTCCCTGCTCCCACACAATTATACCCCCCTTCCCCATACACATAGTAGTAATTAGCTGTAACATGTGCAGCTCTTCAGACGTCCAGATGTATCAACTCACCAAGAAATTCTATTCAAAATTCCTCCATGGGGCAGACATAAAACTCCCCATTTTATAGACGCTGGTAATCGAAGTTGCCAGTGATCTTTCAATTAAGACTATAAAAATAGATCTGGGTTTACCCTTTGTTCTAATGAATGGCATGTTTCCAGTCTCATGGTCCAGTCAACCTCGACATCTGAACTCCTCTAAGACATTCTCTAAGTCTCATTCAGCCTTGACCAGGTAAGAGACTGGGATAGGGATACACTGTTATCTATTCAAGATGTCTCCAGACAGCTAGTAAAAAAATTTCGTAGATAAAATCATCTTACAGAACAGAATTTGGGATGATGCCTACTGTTGCTGAGGTCATGGTGAAACAGGCATCTTCATACAATGCCAGCAGGAGTTGTAAACTGGTACAACCTTTCTGGGAAAAAAATTTGGCATATCATTTGATTTAGTAATTACACTTCTTGGAACTGACCAAAAGGAAATTGCCCAGAGATGGAAAAAATGATTAATATATAAGAAATTTCTCTCTAACCATATTTTTTAAAATGAAAAAAGGGGAAACAAGCTACATTTCAATAATACAAGGTTAAATAAGCTAGTTCTTCTACAAGATGGACTATAAAGTAGCCAATTATAAATTGATTCTTGAGCACAATTTATTAAAAAATAATCACAAGGTAAAGTTTAGTGAAAACACAGGATGCAAAATTTTATAAACAGTGAGAGCCTATTTTTTCTTAATTGTAAGTTAACACATAGTACCTATGTTCATGGGAACACACAGAGATAGGCACTGAAAACAACTGAATAGAAATGACTGATGTATTAGGAATGGTTACAGTATTTTATTGGGCTGCCTTGGTAGCTCAGATAAAGAATCTGCTGCAATGCAGGAGACCCGGGTTCAATCCCTGGGTCAGGAAGATCTCCTGGAGAAGGGAATGGCTACCTACTCCAGTACTCCTGACTGGAGAATCCCATGAACAGAGGAGCCTAGCAGGCTACAGTCCATAGGATCACAAAGAGTTGGACATGACTGAGTAACTGAACACACACAGTATGTTATTATGCCAAATTGGGAAAAGATCCATACACATATGCTTGACTATCCAAAATCACAATAAATAGAGATCAAGGTCAAGTTTGTCTGGATCAAAGCTCATGCATTGCAGACTCCATTGTCTACTACTTCTCATAGCTTAAGTGGTCTGACGTATCGTGGTTAGAGTTAGGAATGCCAACTAGGCTTTCTTACTTTTCTTTCTGTTTTACGGAAAGGAACATACAAAGTGACATTTTGTCATAAGTCATAGACCACCTCCATCTAGATTTCCTCCACGTATTTCAAGAAAAACTGACCATAAAAATTATAATCATTGAATGCATAATACATTGTAGGCTTATTAATCATTTTATGTGTTATTTCTTTTTATAAGTTCAATATGCTCTAAAGTTCTATACACTATATATGTGTGTGTGTGTGTATATATATAAAATAATGTTTTGTATACTGTTACATTCTAGGTACTAATCACCTTATTTTGCAAATGAGAAAACTGAGACTCAGAGGGTTGAAGAATCTGCCCAGTACATGCAGGTAGAAAGTATCAACTCTAGACTTCAAACCATCTGTTGGGCTATAGAAAAATCTGTGCTGTTCTGAATTTCTCCACTCTGAAATATTTCTAGAGAAAAAGATTCCTCCAACTCCTCCCACCTCTCATGCTGTGGGAGTTTCTGTGTTTTGGCATAAATAAGATCTTGGCATAGTGCTAATCATTAAAAAAGAAAAAGTGAGAGCCTGGGATTAAGCATGAGCCGATATTAGAGATAATAGGCAGATCTGGCATTTTATCCTTAGCATCTTCAGCACAGAGTTCATTAAGAGTTTATATCTTCAATAGTAAAAGTTCGCTCAGCTACAATGAACTCAGACCCTTAGTAGGGCCTCATTAAATACTTAAATGTTAATGATCAATTGAAGCCAAACATTCTCTATGTTTGTGAAAACCTGTGTCTCAGAACTACCCAGTAAGCTGCCAACACAAGTGCCATGTGACCGGCTGGCCAATGATATTCTCACTGAGTGCCCCATCGCTTCCTTCCCTTGTGCTTCTAATCCCTAACCAGTTCCTGAACACCTCTGTACTTGACCGGGGGCTTATCTTCTTGCCCTCACTCACTCTTGAGCCCTGATGCTTTAAGTGGGTAGTTTACCATCACCTTAATTTCCTCCCTCAGGAGTCTCTCACTTGTTATTGGATCACATTTAACAGTGTCAACTTCAGGAAAAGAGGTACCAGATGATTCTTAAGGTGTGGTGCTCCCAGTAGGTTTTCCTCTAACTAATGAGAATCATGCATGTTCCTTTAGATGTAACAAGAATACTAGCTAAGTTCATGCCCAGTCTGCCTTCTCTTAATTCTCAGAGTAGGGGCATGAGCAGATTAACACTAACAAGATCATGTTAAGAGATAGGGGGTAATATAATTTTGTGCAGTACCAATCACAAAAATATGGTGTCATAATAAAATCAGGTTTGTTGATCTTTCAAAAAAAAAAAGAGATGGGGGTAAAGTCAGTTGGCACTTGATCCCATTTGAGACAGCAACGCGCACGTGCACACGCACACGCACACACACAGTACCTTCAGGAACAAGGCAGTGACCTAAGAGAACAAAAGAGTGGGGACAGTGAGGAATGGTGGAGACTGTGATGAGCAGCAAAGTTCATAGCCAGCAGCAGATCTACAGTTTTTAAAGTACTTAGTGGACCAAACAAAAGAGGTGTGCAGCAAGTTCATGATCTCTACTATATTGGACAATCCATTTTTTAGCCTGGATTAATTGCACTTCTATCAAAAAGTTGATTTCACACAAAGATAGAATAATGGCATTTGTCCTAGGGGTGTGTCCTGGCCCTAATCTCACAGGCCACCTCTGATGCCATGGAAGTTATCCTCATTTCCCTTCATGAAGCAACAGGTTGGCACCAATTTCACCATCATATCAGTCATCATATTTTGCAAGAACAAATGGTGAGTGAGAACAAGAACTGGAGAGCCAGGTGGCCTGGGTTTGAATCCTAGTCCCCCATTTGCTAGCTAGGTAACCTTGAGGAACTTACCTAATCAGGCTCAGATCTGTAAAATGTGAAGACTAATGGCACCACCATTTCATAGAGCTGCTGTAATTACTTATAACAATGTCTGGCACAAAATAAAGACTCATTGTCAGATAACAATCATTGCATGACCAACTGAAATGTCTCATGTCTGCTTTGGAGAAGATAACCTGAGGATGACATACTCAGTAATCTCTCAGTTGGGCAGGGAACACTGGAAGGGAAAAATCTGGAACTAATTACATCTTCCTGGGAAAGACACTGATGTGGATGACAGAAGAGGGGTACATGTTGTACACACAGGCTCCATCTGAAGGGAAGGATGGGAAAAATCCTCAGTGTGGCAGAGGAGAAGCAGGCAGGGTTTGAAACTGGGTTTGTCCCAGTCTGAAAGGTGGATGGTACAGGGAACGAGTTAGCCTACATCACTTCCCTGGACTGTGAGGATGAGCTTTTCCTGGCACCTGCCTCTCCTCCAGCCTCTCTTGGATTTTTTGTTTGTTTTTGACCACACCCTGTGACATGTGGGAGTTTCCCAACCAGGGATTGAACCTGCGACCCCTGCCTTGGAAACTTGAGTCTTAACCACTGGACCACCAGGGAAGTGCCTCCCCTAGCCTCTCTTAAACATCCTCTTAATTTGAAAACATGTTGCCATCAGCATCCAACTCATGCTTGTCTCTCCACAAATCACCCATACTAGAAAATCACCTTTTTCTCCCTGACTCTAACAAAGAGGCCAGATTTTTGCAAAGAAAGCAATTTGATTTTCTAAATTACAAGAGAGTGTAATGATTGCTCACTTTATTTGCATTTTAACCTTTATCCCCCATCAAGACTTTCCAGTCACTACAGTTCAGCATTTTTCAAATCATGGTCCATAACCTGTTGATGGCTAAATCAGCTTAAAGAGTCCAGAACAGTATTTTATTATGAAAATAAAATAGAAAATGTTAAAATAGGATTAAAAGGAATAGAAAATAGACTGCAAGCATTGTACTATATATATATATATATATATATATATATATCTACATCTGCCAATTATGTCCTAATGTAAAATGAATTTCTTACTGAAGGTTCGTGATTGAAATGGTTTAAGAAATACTGCTTTAATGCCCCATCGTCTGATGTATTTGGGTGCTGGCTTAATAGAACTCATGGTTCTTTTCTTTATTTCTCTCTCTCTTTCTCTCTTCCTCCCTTCCTTCTTCCATTCATCACAAATATATTGAGAGCCTACTGAAAGCCAAAACAATATGTAGGGGAAGGGAGTTCCAGGCCAAGGGACCAGAGGCGCAGAGCCCTTGAGACGATAATCTGCGTGGTGCGGGAAGAATGGCAGGAACCCAGTGTGGTTTGGAGGCAGGAACGAGGGGACAAATGGGTGGCAGATGAGATAGGGTAATGGACAAGATTAGGACTCTGGCTTGCACCTGAAGCAAGGTGCAGACCCACTACTGTTTTTGGAGCAGAGGGCTGATCTGACCTCACCAACATTTCTAAAAGAACACTCGGGGAAAGACGAACTGGAGAGAAGTAAAGACAGGACATGGGGACACCGGCCAGGACAACTTGTTACCCAGGGAGTAACATGGTGGGTGACTCTAGCCAGAGAGAGAGCAGTGAAGGTGTCAGATGTGCTTGGATGTAGACTTGACACACTGATGGGGTAAATGCGAGTGTGAAAGAGATTTGAAAAGGTAAGAATAGATCCAAGGACTGTGTCTGAGAAACCAAAAAGATGAAGCTGCCTTTCCTGAGAAGGGGAAGCCTACAGGAGAAATAGGTTTCAGGAAGAAATGAAGAGTCATTCTGAACATGTTAAGGCTGGATGCCTATTAAGTATCTAATAGGAGATGCCCAGTAAGCCTCTGGGTATAGGAGCCTGGGATTCAGAAGAGAGATCTGGGATGGAGGTATAGATTTGGGAGTTGTCAGTATATAACTAGTATTTAAAGCCATGAGGCTGGATGAGATCACCAAGGAAGTACACATAAATAAAGAAGAAAAGATATTCAGACAGTGAGGTCATGTTCAAGCACTTCATAATTGTCTTCATGCCCACCAGATGGCCAAAGACCCTTTATATGTATGTAGGGGACTGTACAGAAATATCTGGACTGCAGCATCAGGGAAGCTGCTCTTCCTTCTTGCAATAAACAGTGACTGACTGCCTGCTGGTGCCAGGCATTTACAACCTTAAAGTGAAAAGAAGATACAAAAACATTCAGTCTTGAAGGAGAAGAAGAGACTTGCTAATGAATATGAAACTCAAAGTGATGTGATTTCCACAGGCAGAAGAACTTTCATCAGGTCTCTCTCTGCTGCCTGAAAGCAAACTCAGCCAGGAGGCTGTGCACAGTCAAGCCCCCCATGGGCTAGAGCAGAAGCCCATCTCCGCAGGAGCCCCACCCCGATCCTCCAAGACCCCATTCCTGCCTTCCTTCTTCACTGACCCACCCTCAGCCTGCTCTGCCTCACTTCCCAGAACTCCAGGACATTTCTCCCAAGAAGCATCACCTCAGCTGGACCTGGTGAACACGGTAATCTCCCCCACTGTCCATCCTGAGTATCCTTCTTTCAACACTTTTAGGGAAAAGCATTGTGATTGGCGGTAGGTGAAAAGGGGTCCTGACAGCTACAGCAAACCACAAAGCCAGACAAGAATAGGAACAGCCCCATAAGCAGGCATAACTGGTCAAGCCTCATTTTAGTGAATTATCCTGTGTCTTTAAATACCATTGCCTAAGGCGTTGTTTTTGTTTACAGTGGCCCCTCCTAGATATCTAGAAGGAAAAATTGCTCTTTTTGCCAAGCCCTGGAGCAAAAGATTCGCCTACTTTGATAAGCAGTTTTCTGTATGTTTTCTCATATTTCAGAGTGTTTGTTCATAAAAATGCTGTAGTGCGTGTACGGTGTGTGTGAGGGTATACTGGGTTGGCCAAAACGTTTGTTTGGGGTTTTCTGCACGATCCTTTGGAAAAACTCGAATGAACTTTTGACAAACCCAATAATACGTTGCATGTGTGTGAATGTGTGTGAGTGGTATATATGTGTGGATGTGTGTGTGAATGCCTGTGAGTGTGGGTCTGAGTATGTGAGTGATGTGTGCTATATGTGTGTATGTGTGAGTGGTATGTGTTTTTAGTGTGTGAGGGACTGGTGCATGTATGAGTGTGTGTGAGTCTGTGTGTGTTTCTACCTCTTTAAATCTGAATCACACCTGTGCTGGGGCTCAGACTGCAGAGAAGCTGTAATAAAGCCAAGATCCACTTGGCGGGAACTTCCTCCCTGCCTGGAAGATAAAATGGGGCTGCAAGTCAGGTGAGGCCATGAATCACTATTTAGATCCTAGTGATCAACATTCAACTAAGAGCCCAAATAAACAGTGCGAGCTAAATTGGGGCCTCAAAAAGCGTTTGAATGGCTAAATTTTCCTTCCTGATGAGGTGATATGTTTGCCAACCGAGGTTGCATGAAGTCACATGTCTCAGAAAACAGCTGCCCCATTCTGCTGCCAGGGGAGTTACTGCTGTCCCCTGCCCTTTCCACATAACACAGGCATCTCCCACTGCATTGGGAACACAGAGCCACATGCCTCCAGGAAGGAGGGGGACAGTGCTGCAGGATCCACACAGTTGTCAGAGGCTGCAGGACAAATACAGTCTGAAAAGCCTGGCCTTCTAAATAGCTTGGAGAAAATTTTACTATAACTGTCCCTGTTGGCATCTTGCTCCTTCACACTCCAAGAGAGGGCTCCTGGGCTCCATTTGAAAAAAAGGGGTGAAAACACTTGGACACTACTTTAGAATGTGCAGAGGACTTTTACATGGGTCATTCTTTTTGTTCCTCTTAACCCTGAAAATGGAACTGAAGCTCAGAAAACTTAGTCTTACAGAAGCAATCTCAGAAATGAGCCTAAAGCCTTTAATTTTCTTAATATTTATCATAAAAGTAATGCATGCTTATGATGGTATTTTTTTCCAAACTGTACAGAAGAGTATATAAGGCAAAAAGTGGGAAAAAAATTGTCCCTTCCTAGTATAGTAAGGGAAGAACAAATCTGATTCCATATTCAATCTATTTCTTTGACTTGAACCTCTGTATTCTTTTGCTTTTGCTTCCAGTTAAGAATGTTGCCTACAGTCTGAAATGTACACGATAGCCTATTCTCAAGGCTCCAATCTTTAAAGGTATAACACTTTCCCATTTATATACAGATAAAAAGTTGCAGAACAGAGAACAATATTTGTCTTGTTGGAGGGTTACAGGATCATAGTGACATGACCTGTGTGGACAGCTGCAAGAACAAACGACTGCTATACCAAGAAGTGTACAAGAACCAAACATGCCACTCCCTCGCCCGGCCTTTAAAGGTGCTTTGCTGAAAGCCTTCAGGGAGTTTGAACTTTTCAGAGGAAGAGCCCCCCGTCTCCTGGCATGGCCCTGTAGTGAACCTCTCTGCTCCAAGCTCAGCTGTCTCGGTGTGGTCTGGCCTCACTGTGTGTTAGGCACGCAAAGCTGCATTTGCTGACACTAGGGTGAATCAGTCCTTGAAGATAATTATCTACTGGTATATATATATATATGATTGTTTTATACACATACATATGAATAGAAAACATTTTCATCTGACAATGTATCTGTATATCAATGTATGTGCATGCTAAGTCTCTTCAGTCATGTCCAACTCTTTGGGACCCTATGGACTCTGTCCATGGGATTCTTTAGGCAAGAATACTGGAGTGGTTTTCTGTCCCCTCCTCCAGGGTATCTTCCTGACCCAAGGATAGCACCTGTGTCTCTTATGTCTCCTGCACTGGCATGTGGGTTCTTTACCACTAGCGTTACCTGGGAAGCCCATATATACATACCATCCATTAATACATAGAATTGTTTGAGTCAGTGCACCCTGGTTTATGTAATCAGTTCCTTGCTGATGAATGTTTAGATGGTTTCAAACCCAAGTACCTTGCTGTACATACCAGGCTCTCTTGCTAAAAAACTATATTGCTCTAGTCAGAGAATGAGTTTTCCAGGCCACCCTCAGGCAAAATTAAAGTTATTTATATGTGTATATATTTCTTTATTTATACAAGACCAAGTGTAAGATAAGGCCTAAGACCTTCACACTCAGACCTCTCCTTCCTGAATGCTATTCTCATTGGCTTGCCTTTGAACTCTTTTCCCATTCCTCTGTCAGATCCTTGAATTGCTAGCAAGGAACTGGGAGACAGTTTCTTGACTCCATGTGGACCTTGGGATTTGCATTCTCAGAACACTGGGAACTAGTCTTTAGAACACCACCACCAATTTGATATCACCAAGACCAAACTGCTCACTGAATTTCTGTTTCATTGAACTGATGTCATGCAAATACAAATACAGGGATGTATAAATTAACATCCATTTACTTTTATAAAGGCATCTTTGGTTTTTCTTTATAATATGTTTTGTGCCCCATGACCTTTGATAAAAGGGAAACATTTGTTTATTTGTGCTTGTTTGAAATGAGTATAAAGTTCGTGCTCAGGTTTTGAGGAAAACTGGTTTTTGCTTTTCTATTTTGTCTGAAACACAAACATGTAGAGATTTTAAATTTTAGTTTTATAAACATACTCAGCTTCATCAGGGGCTTAATGATGATTCACTGGAGTCAAGTCTTGTTCTCAACTTCAGTTCAGGCCCCAGGAGACAAAATACAGAATATCTTTGAAGCAGAAAGCAGCTGGATTGGTCCTGTTAAAATACAGTTCCAATGCCATCTGTAACCCATGGGCAATGGGGTCCTGAATTTTCTTTTTGAGCAAGTTTCAATAGTTCACAGTGCTTATAAGATAAACAGTCATTGCTACCATAATTTTAAGTAGATTATATCTCAACAAAGCTGAAGCAGAATCCACAGGAAGCCCAGAAATGCTTCTTTAAAATGTATTTTATGTTGCACTTTCCTTCACAGATACATGTACATAAATACATCTCTGTGTATGCATACATACAGACGTGTGTATAGTTCCCTTGGCCGTCTTCACAAAAGAGAAAGGAAGAAGGTACTCTAATCAGCTGTGTAATAGAGATGACAGGATCCTGGACTTTCGAAATTCATTACAAAATTTTTGAAAACAGTAGCATATACCTTGGGACCAGTGGTATCGACAGTGAGTAGAACCCTGTGGGGCTCCTGGGCACAAAAGCCTTTTTACGTCCCCTGCTTCTTATTTGCAGAAAAGAAGCTTCATTCAGTTTCCATGACCTTCCCTGACTGTCAAAGTGTAGGTTCAAATGGTTGCTCTGTGGTTGGTATTGCTTTCATCTTGTATTGTTTTGCTTTATTTTAATGAATGCTTTTGTGGGGCATGAACACTCCAGTTCACCAGTGGCCTCCATTTTATCAGTCTTATTTGCTGTGTTTTTTTTATTTTAAACCATCGCCACCCTGGCCCTTGATGGCATTTAAGTTGGCAAAGTTGGGAACCAAAGAGGTAGGCAGAGTTTGGGTCACAGAGGTCTTGGCAGGCCATGTGCTTCACTTAAACTTGAGCCAAGAACTTGGTGGAGCTTGAACTTCACCCTGAGTAAGGCCTCTTAAGTACTCCATGAAGGTTTCAAGGCAGAGGATAGACCCAGATTTTCTTTGCAGATCAGGGGTAATGAAATATTTTTCATAAAGGCCCAGGAAGTAGATATTTTAGACTTGTGGGTCATACAAGCACATAGCTCTGTGGATGCAGACATGAAAGTAGCCACAGACAATATGTACATGAATGACCACGGGAATGTTTTACAGCAAGACTTTATACATGAACATTGAAACTCGAATTGCATAGAATTTTCACATCATAAAACACTATTCTTCTTTCAATGTTTTTAACCATTAAAAAATGTACAAGCCATCTTAGCTCATGAGTTATCCAAAATTAGATGAGCCAAATATGACCAGGAATTAGTTTACCAGCCCCTACATTAGATGGATCACTGTGGGAGAGTGATGAAGATGAAGGCGAGATGGCAGAACTAAAATCACAATCACTACTTAGATGGCCATTGCAATGGCCCCTCCCCCACCCAAAAAAGATGATTCTGAGCCTGGCATGGAAAAGGGGCAGAGAATCAGACTGGAGGAACTGTGATCATGGAAGCGGGGGAGATGGTAGACAGATGAGTCAAGGATGACCTGCAGGTTTCCAGCATGGATGAGTGAACAAGATGTTGCTACGAACTGAGAGAAACCAAAATTGGTCAGGAATGCAAACATAAAGTTCTCCTTCAGACATGCAGCCACCTTGGGAACTTACAGGGTATGTGCATAGAGTAAGGCCCTGGCGGTGACTGGAACTGTTATAAAGAATACACGTGGCTTATATCATCACAGACTCTAGGGATAGAGGGGCAGGAAGGAGGAATCCTGTTGATCTTTCCACCTCAAGAGAAATTCGGAATTAAATCATCCCAGACCAGTGAGAATTCTTCCTTCTTTTCCAGGAGTCATGTACAGATGTGAGAGCTGGACCATAAAGGCTGAGCGCTGAAGAACTGATGCTTTCTAATTGTGGTGCTGGAGACGACTTTTTAGAGTGCTTTGGACTGCAAGGAGATCAAACCTGTCAATCCTTAATGAAATCAACCCTGAATATTCATGGGAAGGACTGATGCTGAAGCTGAAGCTCCAATACTTTGGCCACATGAGGCAAAGAGCCAATTCACTGGAAAAGACCCTGATTCTGGGAAAGATTGAGGGCAGCAGGAGAAGGGGACAACAGAGGACGAGATGGTTGGATGGCATCACTGACGTGATGGACATGAGTCTGAGCAAACTCAGGGAGATAGTGAAGGACCGGGAAGCCTGGCGTGCTGCAGTCAACGGGGTCACAAAGAGTCGGAAGCAACTTAGCGACTGAACAACAGCAACAGCAGGCAGTGTAAACTACATCCTCCGTGCGAAACATGCTAATTTCCTCTCATTCTGCTGCAGCAGAGATGGAGGCCCACTGACAAACAACCCCTGTGGATGAACACTGTAAAGCTGTTAAGTTCACTCATCTTCATGAAAATTGCTGCAGGACAAATCTGCTTCTCTGAAAGTTGCCAATAGTATAACTGGAAGAAAGAAAAATGTTGAAGATCTTAGTATATGGTCTTATGGTCTCTGTGGTTACCTAGGAACCTATCATAGCATCCTGGAGAGTGGGAATTAATCTCAAATAATGATTCTCAAAATGTGGTACTCAGACAAACAGCATTAACATCACCTGGAGACTTGAGAGGATGCAGATTTCTGGGCCTGATCCCCCAAACCTACTGAAACTCTGGAGGTGGGCCCATTAGTCTGTGGTTTAACAAACCCTCCAGGTGATTCTGATGACACTCAAGTTTAAAAACCAATGACCTAAAAGAGGCAGCTGCTTCTGTCCTTGCCATGACCTCTGACATTCCCCTGCTCACCCCCTCCTCACTGTTTTGGTTTATTCAGAACAACTGATGCCAGTCCTTTTACTCTTAGGCAAGGGAGTAACTGAGCAGGACTCTCTGAGGCCTTACTAGAATAGATCCCCACCTATATCTTCTGCCTGTCTTCCTTTTGTCTGTAGAAAAATGTTAGTCAAAGAATAAACTTAATAAGAGAAGTGATAAAATGCAAAAAGAGAGGAAAACAAATCAAGCAAGACATAATAATAATAATAATATTGTCATGAAACAAAGTCAAGGACCTTTAGTTCCTCCTCAAGGGCTATAGCTAATATTCTGATCCAGGTCTTTTGAGCTGTTTTTGCAGATGCTGAAACCCCTACCAGGTGAGATAAGTTAACTGAATGCTGCCCACAAGCAAATAGACCCTAGACTGGATTGGAACCAGAAGGTTGATGATGCAGACTCCCACCTACCTCACCACCAACCAATCAGAAGAATGCCCATGAGCTGACCACACACCCCACACCCTCACCCTGCCTTTATAAACCTTTCCCTGAAAGCTTTCAGAAAGTTTGGGTCTTTTAAACACTAACTGTCCTAGACTCTTCACCTGGCACCCTGAAATAAAGTTATTTTTTTCTACTTCACCCAAAACTCTGTCTCCAAAATTCAGTTCGGCATCAATCGCACAGGCTATGAGGCTCTTGCTGAGTAAGCTTAAAAATTCTCCATCCCAGCCTTCATGCCCACTGCTTAGCTATGCTCAAGGAAGTTTGCCCCAATGATGTAAAAACTAATGGGAGTATGAATATCCATCTGGATAAACTCGGAGAAAGAAGGGCTCTAAAGAGTGTTATGGTTAAGAGTACAGCTCAGAAGTCAGACTGCATAAGCGAGAATTTCTGCTCAATCACTTACAATGCTGGGTAGTCTCAGGCATGTTATTGAACCTCTCTGTGCCCAGTTTCCTTACCTTTACAATGAAGATAATTAGAGTATGTTGTTCCTCAGGTTGTTGTGATGACTACATGAGTTAATATTTACAAAACACATTGAGCAGTGCCTGGCACACAGTGCTACCTGAGTGCTATTCACTATTATTTCTAAGTAGGAAATTCCTCATTTCAATCAACCACATAACCCATAACACACTGCATGCTCATGGGGCAACCAAGCTCTGAAGATCCCCAAGAAAATGGAATCCTCTTCCTGGCAAACTTAGGACTTGTCTTCCAAATCCTGTACAATGCCCTACATTCATGAACCAGGCTCAAGCACACATCTCTGAAAACTTTCCTTTACTTCTTCTCTAATTCAAAGGACTATTTTGAAGCAGGCCTAGTGGTTCCACAAGACTCACAATGTCACCTTAGTCCCGGGGCCCTTACCTCTCCTGGGTCCAATGAGTCCACTGAAGGACCCTTCCTCCTTGACAAGAACTCAGGTGCGCAAAGCTGTATGGGGGTCTCCTCTTCCTTGGATCTCCACCAACCCTCTCAAAGTGGATGAGGTTGAAATTTCCAAAACAAGGAGTCAGAGCATTGTACGAGGCCTAGGATTCTGACCAGGGTGGAAATGCGGAAAGCAAAGATGGTTTGTCTGTTTCCTAGGGCTGCTGTCACAAATTACTACAATTTAGGTGGCTGAAACAATAGAAACTTATTCTCTTACAATTCTGAAGGCTTTAAGTCCAAAACTGAGATGTCAGCAGGACCCTGCTGCCTCTGAAAGCTCTAGGGAAGAATCCTTCCTCAATGCTTCCTAGAATCTGGTATTTCCCAACCACTTTTCTTGTTTCTTGGCTTATGTAGCTGCATCACTGCAACTTCTCCCTGTGTGTCAGCATATCCCTGAGTCTCCCTCTCTTTATAAGGATACCAATCATTGGACTTAGGGCCACCCTAATCCAGCATGCAAGACTGGTGCTGAAGTTGAAGCTCCAATACTTTGACCACCTGATGTGAAGAGCCAACCCATTGGAAAAGGCCCTGATGCTGGGAAAGATTGAGGGCAGGAGGAGAAGGGGGCAACAGAGGATGAGACGGTTGGATGGCATCACCGACTGAAAGGATACGAGTTTGTGCAAACTCTAGGAGATAGTGAAGGACAGGGAAGTCTGGCGTGCTGCAGTCCGTGGGGTCACAAAGAGCCAGACGTAATTGAGCCATTGAACAATGTCAATCCAGCATGACATCATCTTAACTTGATTACATGTGAAAGACCCTATTTCCATATAAGGCCCCATTCACAAATATACCTCTGGTTAGGACTTCAATATTTCTTTTTGGGGGCACAATTCAATCCACAACAGATGGCAAATGTTTCATCTTGAGTGCAAACTCGAAGCTATTGAAAGCAGCCTGTGTGCAAGGCTGTGTGAGGACTGGAGGTGGTCAGGAGCCTCGGCAGGAAGGAGCCTGGGAATCAGTCACTGAGGTCACGCCTGCCTGGAGCAGTGGGAGGGCTCCCCGCCTACTCTTCTGCCAGGTGCTTGCCTCATGGAGGCCAAGAACAGAGAAAGTACAGGCATGCAAAATGTCCAAAGGGAATGTCCTAGAGGGGGACTGGGGATATGGCCTGGCAGAAGGAGGGAGCCCACTGGGTTCTGGCTGGAAAGAAGCATGGAACAGAGTCCTTTGTAAGTACTAGGTGTACTCAATGTTTAGACGTGTAGACATTATCCAGCATATAAGATGCACTTCATCAGCCTCAAGGCATGCTCGGCCTTGATTTCGACCTTGACTGCGCTGCCTGAGAAAGAGGAGAGACTGGGAGCAGAGAGGGCGAGGGCAGGCAGCTGGGGGTGGCAGGGCTGGTAAGCACATGCCCTCCACGCCTGGAACACTGGGTGAGATGCCTGGAGTCAGGGCCACCTCCACATGCCTCAGCTGGAAACTCTGTCACTGACCCCAGAGGCCATGAAATCAGAATGAAGAGGGAAGAAGGGCTTTCCCACTGCCTCCTGGGATGGCTCCAATCAGCTTATCCATGCCTTAGCAACGGTGTGAAAGCCAATCCGTCACACAGCCCACAGTGAGATTTAAGGCTCATGGAAAGATTTCTGAGGGCTGGAGTGGCAGCTGCCTCCTGTCAGATCCACTGGCTGAGGTTCAGCTTTGCTGGGTTTACCCACCACCCAGTCTAAACAATGGCACCCTGCTTATTCGTGTCTCTAATGAGGTGGGAATGGCTTAAGGGACACATTGTAGGGTATATCTGGAAATAGGGCTTTCAAAAGGGTAGTGAAAGTCAATCGCTCAGTCATGTTTGACTCTTTGCAATTCTAGCTGCAACTCTAACTCTCCAGGCCAGAATACTGGAGTGGGTAGCCTATCCCTTTTCCAGGGGATTTTCCCAACCCAGGGATAGAACCAGGCTCTCCTGCATTGCAGGCGGATTCTTTGCCAACTGAGCTATCAGGGAAGCCCTGATATCAAGCCCTGTTTATCAAGAAGATAAACTCATCGCAAAAGATGGTAGGGAGCCAGCACCCAAAAGGCCACCCCGAAACAAACTGAGTGTGATTTTGCCATCATTTAATAACAGATCATCCAGGATCTTCATTCCATGCAGGAATCAACTGTCCTCTTGCACATATCCAAGGGACCTGAGTCTTCCAATGAAATGGATTTGATCTCATGGGCATTTGCCTGATAGAAGATTTTTCTTCCAGTTTCTCAAGACAAGAACTCAAAGTGAGAGAGAGAGAGAGCAAGCGAGAGAGAGAAAGAAGTTAGCCTCTAGGGAAAGAGAGAAACACTTTAGTCCTGGCACACACTACAGCAAGCACACAAAACCCTTTTTGTTCCAAGGCCAGACCCGGAACAATGAGCTGTAGGGGCGCCTTTGAGAGCCGCTCACGTGTCCACTGAAGCAGGGCTGACCGAGTTACAAGCCGGGAGCCCGGGAGTTGTCTGCAAATTGGTGGAAAATGAAGTTCCATTATCAGCTCCCTGAATGGGGGGCCTGGTCGGCACCTCTCACTCGTGAGGTGTGGTACTTTCACTCTCGATTTGAGAAACGGTCTCATCCCTGGGAAGCAGTGGAGAAAGTCCTTTACAAGTGAATCCTTCCGGACAGCCAGACCCCCGACAGCAGCTGTCAGACAGACAGGCCCTCATACGTGAGCTCTGCACCCACTCCCATGGGGGTGACTGGACCATGACAGGGGAATCCTGCTCTGAAGCGGTGACTAAGGCCCACCTGACTCACTGAGGGCTCCTTTCCTGTGAGTTGAGCCCCCAGCACCGCTGTTCCAAGCTGAAAGCAGAATCCAGCCCCTTCCAGCAGGCACATGGGGAGCTGCTTTCTCACACCTGTTCCTCACATGCATCCTGGTGCCTTCCCGATCTCTACCTCTGACTTCAAGAGTTTCCACATCACCTCTCACCTGGCCACCACCTTTCCAGCCTTCACCATTCTCTTTCTGAGAATGATGTATTTAGCTTCTTACAGCCTCAGCCCGCCTGGTGTAAACCCCAGACCCTCCCAGCGGAGCCCACTCATGGTCCACAGAGTCTGAATGGCCAGGTGGAATAATGGGAGGGTGAAGTGAGCTGTCTGCCATGAACTATCAGCAGAGGTACTAGTACAGTGAAACCAGACCTTTGAAATATGAAGCAGCCAGCCTTCTCTGCTGGCCTCTGAATGAATGAATCAGGAAATGCGTTGATTCAGTGGCCATTGCCAGACTGGGGGAGCAGGAAGACTCACCCGCTTAATCATTAATTCAGCAAATATTTCTTGGCACCAACAAAAGGCTTTTGGAGCCTTTGGAATACAATGGGCATCAAGATTTTGTTTGTTTAATCCCTACCTTGAAGGGTTTTTAAAACTCCTTTTTTGCAAAGGCAAAAGTCCTGAGATAGATACAAGCAAGGCATGTTTGGGAGCAGAAAGATGAGTGCAGTCAGGATACAGCACAGGCAGTGGCCAGTGGGAGGCGAGGTTAGACAGAACTCAGAGGAGCAGGAAGTGAAGTCATCTGAATAACAGGTCTTCCCTGTTGTCCAGGGCTTCCCGGGTAGCTCAGCTAGTAAAGAATCCGCCTGCAATGCAGGAGACCCCAGTTCGATCCCAGTTGAAATAACCCCCTAGAGAAAGGACAGGCACCCACGCCAGTATTCTTGGGCTTCCCTGGCTCAGATGGTAAAGAATCCATCTCTACTGCAATGTGGGAGACCTGGGTTTGACCTGTGGGTTGGGAAGAGCAGTATTCTTGCCTGGAGAATTCCATGGATAGGGGAGCCTGGCAGTCAACAGTCCATGAGGTCTCAAAGAGCTGAACGCGACTGAGCAACTTTCACTTTCATTTTCCCTGGTGGTCCAGGGGTTAAGACTTCACACTTCCAAAGCTGAGGGTTAAGTTCAACCCCTGGTCAAGATTCATGAGATCCTACATGCCACAAGGCCGGGCCAAAAAGTCAAAATAAATAAAAAATATTCATGTACCTGCTCTGTGGAAAACAGATTGCAAGAGAGTAAGAGTAGAAGAGGAAACCAATGAAGAGCTACTATAGGACCATCTATTTAGCGTGGACCATCATAGGAAGTACCTTTGGAAAACTGCCGGGAATCCAGAAAACAGAATGTCCAGAACCAGAGAATCAAAGCATCTCCAAGTGTGGGGATGACCGAGGAGGCAGCGTTTGAGTCGAGGCTGAGAGATCTGGGTACAGCAAGCAGAGGGATGAATAGGTATGCTGAACAGGGAGGTGATTTTGGAGACTGGGTATAGAAAGGGAGGTGGAAGGAGATGAGGTCAGGAAGGCCAGTGAGTACCAGGTGGGGAGGGCCTCAGTGCTGGGCAGAAATATCAGTCTTATATGACATGAGTGAGGGAGGGAGCTTGCTCAGGAGGGGAGCGAGAGCACAGAAGTCATGTGCAGCAGGGAGACAAGCTCTGAGAAGAAAGCAGAGCAGAGGTCTGCATACTCTGTCTGCACAGGACCAGAGAATGGATATTTTAGGCTTCACAGGCTGTAAGTTTTCTTTTGCAACTACTCAACTCTGTGCCCTGGGCAAATACAGAAACAAATGGTGTGGCTTTGTTACAATCAAATGTAACTTACAAAAATAGGCCTTGGAAAAAAAACAAAATAGGCCTTGGGCAGGATTTGGCTTGCTGGCTGTAGTTTGCCAGCCCCTGGATTAGACAAAGGACAGAAGTTAGGTCCTACAGAAGATGTGGAAGACTGAGTTAGACCAAAGATGGAAGCGAGGACACAAATTTGAGAAGCATTGCTCAAACTGTCAAGGGAGGCAGGGGCAGAGTGGAAGTGCAGAAGGGCAGAGGGTGATTCAAAAACTTCTAGTAATAGTAACATGCAGAATGGCTTTATTCCTTAGCTAAAATGAAGAGCAAGCAAAGGGTGGGGGGTGGTTTAAGCTGCGGACTTACACATGTGCTCACACACATGCATGCAGAGAGAAGAAGACAAAGGGAAGACACACCTATGTTTATTAGACAGCCAAAAATACAAAGCATGGAGTCAGCTGCAAAAGAATGATCAGAGAACTTCAGGATGACAGAGCTTCTGGGCGACTCCCAGAAGAGCATTTCACCCCTAGAAGTGAGCTGGTGGTGCTGATGACGTCAGGGATTGCATCCACTGCCTAGCTCCTCCCACATCTTATGCTGGTCCTCTGGCAATTTGGCAGCACCTGTTTCCTGAGCACCTGCCAACTCTGTGACCCTGGACTAGACACTTTGAAGGACCGTGACAGACCATGTGGTGCACTCTTGACTGTTAAGTCATGGGAGAGGCAAGAGATACCAAGGATCTGGGAGGGACAGCTCACTGCAGTGTCTGGGAATGCTTCCTGGGAAAAGGAGGGTTCAGAGGGGCAGGTAAGGCAGGTGAGAAATGTCCAGGTGGGGAGAGAAACATGAAAATCAGGTAACGACAGCAAGGAGCAGGCTCCCCAAGAAATAAGAACAGTCTTTAGGACATTGCATAATTCATATTAGAACACACAGGGTGATTTTGAGTCTTTCCTTTTCTTCCTCCAGCCTTATTGTCCTTGGTTATCACTGAGAGGCAACAGAGTTCAGTAACAGAAAGAGGACTTGACGTAGCAATCAGGTTTGAATCTCACATTGTCTGATCATGTCACTTCCCCTTTCTGGACCTCAGCTTTCTCCCTCTGCAAGAGGGGCAGATAAGAGCAGAGCCCGCTGCCTGGACCATCGCAGGCATCAGACGGTCAGTCTCTGTGCAGGGCTCAGACCTGTGTCGTCCTAAGTCCTAGGTCAGTGCTCTCCTCTGCATTTTCCTGTTCTGCTTATCCTGGGGACTAACTAAAAGGACACGGAAGAAGTGGCTGGGGGTCCAAGGAGTCCCCCTGCCCAGCACCGAGGACTGACCCTTTCTCTTTTTCTCACTGAGAATGTAGGTGAAAATCGAATCAATCTTACAGCCATCATCATCTCCTCTCTTCCCATGCCTTTTGGGAAAGATATTTTCTTTCACAAGACTGAAACTAGGCAGGTAGAGAACATTTTGCAGTTTTAATTAATACAGATTTATCTACCTCCCAGGGCTGTTTGTAGAATTAATCCCAACCCGGTGCCTTAAGCCTCTTAGCAGACAGGCACTGTGCTCTTACCAAATGAGCAGGTCTCTGGATCTTTCAACCCAATTCTCTCAGCCACTGCCCCCTCATCTCATGTAACAGCCTCCTTGCTCTCTTTAAATTGGTTGGCTGGTCTGTGTGAATTTAAGTTTATCCTCTGCCTGGTGCAATTAAGTGTGAAAATCCTTGATCCTTGCCTTGGGCGATGGGAGGTAGGGATGTTTGTGTGGTCTGGGCACAGAGCTGGGGCTCAATCCTGAAGTGACTCTGACAGGCGATGCTATAGTCCCTGACCTCCTGGCTGGGTTTCTGAGAAACTCATGGAGTGGCTGAAGGCATGAGGGAGGGATCCAGAGTAGAGAAGGAGCAGGGCTGGAGGATATGGATGGATTTGATAACTGGGTAGAATAGCCTGAAAGCATGGTCCCTGAATTAGTCATAGGGTCTACTTAGAAACTGTTGCAAGAAATAAACCTGCTCATCGATTTGTAAAATGTTATTTTATCTAGGACATATCAATGTAAATAATTTGCATCAGGGTTCTGCCTAGCTCCATGCTCTGCTTTTGTTGATCTGGTTTGTTCCTGTGTGGGCATCTTATTTCTTGTAAAAACTCAGAACAAAGTGTTACAAATGCCTCTCAGCTCTTCGGGCATATTTAAAATTTAATTCCTTGCTACTTTAGCACATGTCTTAACCAAGCTGCAATGACCTGGGTAAATGAAGTAGAAAAAGACAGCAGGAGATTCCATGAGCCAAAGAATCATAATAAAATGTTAAAAAGTACCAAGGAATACAATAACTAAAACTGATGCTATCTCTTTGCATGTGACATAATTGCATCAGCAGATTAATTTTTAAAATGCTATTTTCACATGCATTAGTCCTCAGCTTGGCCTTGCTAGTAGTGACCAAACATAGCTCAAATCAAATTCTGATATAGCTTCAAAAATCCTTTGAAGTAGAATTTCCTAAAGAAGAAACTATGAGAAAAACAAATGTTGTATATTAACACATATACATGGAATCTAGGAAAATGGTACAGATAAACTTATTTGTAGGGCAGGTATAGAGACACAAATGTATGGACACAGTAGGGGGAAGGAGGAGTGGGATAAATTGGGAAATTAGGACTGTCATATATACAGTCATGTATAGTGGGATATAGTGGGATAGCTAGTGGGAACCTGCTATAAAGCACAGGAAGCTCAGCTTTGTGACCTAGATGGGTGGAATGGGGGTGGGATAGGAGACCCAAGAGGGAGGGCGTATACGTAAACTTACAGCTGACTCACTTCACTGTACAGATAGAACTAACAAAACATTGTGAAGCAACTATGCATGTCTGCGTGCTCAGTTGTGTCTGACTTTCTTTGACTCCATGAACTGTAGCTCATTTTTTTCAGGCAAAAAAATTCTGGGGATCCAACCCACAGGATTCCATTTGATCATGGGAATCCAATCCAGGGATCAAAACTGTGTCTCCTGCATTGCAGGTGGATTCTTTGCTGCTAAGCCTCTCAAAGAATGGTTCTCAAACTCTGGGTTGTATCAGAATCACCAGCAGAACTTATGAAAAAGTACAGAATCCTGTGCTTGTTGAGGGAGAACAGGGCCTGGCCCTCTGAACTGTTACCAACTTGCCCCCCACAATTGTCATGCTCAGCAAGTTTGAGAATTGCTGCTTTAAAAGCCAGTCCAAAAGCAGAGAGAAGCCCAAGAGAGGGGGAGGGTGGGGCCAGGCCTAAGAGCTTGTCAGAATACTGAATCCAAAAGTGTTTTCTGTGTGTCCACCATCTATCCAGCTTAGGTTACAACAGCATTAATATCTCAGGACATTTTAGGTAGTATACTGTTTGTTTCTCTCCAGATACTGTCCATCAGAGAATAAAGAGAGTAAAATGGAAGGAGCCAGAAGGTACAACTCAGTTGGTCTCCAAAATTCCTTTCCTAATCAGTAAGTACCCCACCACTGACACTAGATGATATCAAAGTAGATGTGAGAAATTCTAAATGAGGGACAAAAGCTCATGTCCATGAATCCATGATTAATCCTTTTTATTTTTACTTCTTGCGTCTCCAAAACTGAGCCTGAAATATACTAAAATCTACCATCATAGGACTTCCCTGGTGGTCTAGTGGTTAAGACTCTGCTTTCCAAAGCAGGTGATATAGGTTCAATCCCTGACCAGGAAGCTAAGATCCCAAATACCTCTCACTCAAAAAACAAAAACATAAAACAGAAGCAATATTGTAACATATTTAATAAAGACTTAAAAAAATGGTCCACATCAAAAATTTTTTTTAATTAAAAAAAATAAAATCTACCATCTTCTTAACAGACTTTTATAGTTTATGAGGTCAACATCTATTCTATGTAACAGAAAATTCTCATAATTTCCAGCTTGTTTAATTTGTAATTTTAATAATTTTGACTTGAGAAAAAAATGCCAAAAGGCTGTTTCCAGGTAGCCTTTTCACAGAAATTACCTGAGCACATCATTAATTACCTCCGAATCACAGAAGAGAGCTCCTTACTTCCTTCCCAAGTACTTGCCAGACATGAGAGATACCTGGGTGGGGTATGCCCATTTGGATGGATAAAATGGCATTTCTTCACTTATTACTGAAGATTTGGGCTTCCCTGGTGGCTCAGATGGCAAAGAATCTGCCTGAAATGCAGGAGACCTGGGTTCAATCCCTGGGTTGGGACATTCTGCTGGAGAAAGGAATAGCTACCCTCTCCAGTACTGTTGCCTGGAGAATTCCATGGATATAGGAGCCTGGCAGTCTATAGTCCACAGGATTGCAAAGAGTTGGACATGACTGAGTGGCTAACACTTTCACTTTTCAATTATTATTATTGAGTCAGTTAGATCTGTATGTTTGCCAAAATCCAATGAACTGAAACAACACTGAATTAAGATTGGGAAGCGGGGGCAGTTGAAAGGGACTGAGGAAAGGAGACTCTTTGAAGACGCTCACCTGGGAATAACAGATTCTGTGTGTTATGAAATTCATTTGAACATGCCTAAGGGTATTTTCAAAGCTTCCAAAGTTAAAATGTGACAGAAGGGAAAAAAGAAATCATCCATAATTTTAAAAGTTCAACCTTAGATTTACTAAAGGAAAGGCTGAAATTTCTAAGCACTTGCTTAGAAAGGCCACAAATCTCAAGACAAGTATGATTCAAATCCTGCCATCACTTTTGACATTCCTATCCCACCCAAGGAGCCACAAGGAAATCCCTACATGTATTTTCTTGTAGAGTGAGTCTGGGACTCATTTTAATGACTGTATCATGGTCACGAGCTTCAGCTTTTAACATGATAGTTTAATGCTTATGAAACTCAATAACAACTTACTGATATTAACTCACATCTTCTCAGAAAATTCCTGTTCCAGTATCAAGTTTCAGCGATTTTTTTCTGGTGGGGGGGCGGTGACTTTAAAAAAAAAAGAAAAACCTATGGCTCTGATGAATACGTAATATGGACCTGATAACATTTTATCTGTTTCAGGATAAAATTATTTATTTAATTTGATGCAACTCCTAAAAAACAGCTTCTAGTCACATACAACATCTCAACTGAAATAAAGTTCTATCACTCTAATCCTTCTTACTGAAATTCTCATTAATAGCCCCTTGATTTTCATAATCAAAGATTCCTTGCTCTATGAAGGTGTGTCTCAGCCATTTTCAAATATCCTTCATTGACTTTGTGAGAGTAAGTTTATAGGATTGTATGGAATCAATACATTAACTATTTATTTATTAGTTTAAAAGACTAATCTCCAAATAAGCTAATAGCTCTTACGACAAACCTAGACAGCATATTGAAAAGCAACATCACATTGCTGACAAAGATCTGCATAGTCAAAGCTATGGTTTTTCCAGTAGTCATGTACAGATGTAAAAGTGGGGCTGGAGAAGACTCTTGGGAGTCCCTTGGATAGCAAGGAGATCACACCAGTCAGTCCTAAAGGAAATCAACCCTGAATATTCACTGGAAGGACTGATGCTGAAGCTGAAGCTCCAGTACTTTGGCCAGCTGATGTGAAGAGCCAACCTAGTGGAAAAGACCCTGATGCTGGGAAAGACTGAGGCCAAGAGGAGAAGTGGGCAGCAGTGGATGAGATGCTTAGAAAGCATCACTGACTCAATGGAGATGAGTTTGAGCTAATTCCAGGAGATAGTAAAGAACAGGGAAGCCTGGCGTACTTAGCTCATGGGATCGCAGAGTTGGACATGAGTTAGCGACTGAACAGCAAGAATAAGGCATATTATTAACAAGTAAATCCCAGCTACAGAGATATCCAAATGGCAGGTAATAGCCAAGGGAAGAAGAATCACATACATATTTGGTGAAATAAAGGGCACAAGAGTCCAGAATGAATTTCATGATTCATAGTAACAAATTTTGCCTATAAAATTTGAATAATAATAATAGTAGCATTGCTCCTGTGATCAAAAACTTTATGTCCTACAGTCCTGATATTCCTTTAGTATTAATTTAGAATGAAAACAAGTAGCTTAGAGGCAGACACACAGTCATAATGAGGAGATCCTGGCATCACATTGCCTCTTTCTTTCAAGGGAAGGAAAGAGTGTTGGCAGCACCAGGAATAGAACGAAGAGAGCAGGCTTCTTGGAGCATTTCTGTGTCACTCAGCGTGCCACCCTGGGCAAACCTCACCCCCTCTCCAAGTGTATTCTCCTCTAAGGAAAATGAGGTTAACAATCAAAATCTTACTGCCTCAAGGCTTTCATTTGAGATTCAAGAATCAGTAATAGAGGTGAGCACAAGATAGTATAGTTGCATACTGCCACTTTTGCCTTTGCAAGTTTTCTTGAGCTGCCCCCAGAATTCTGTTCCTAAAAGAAGTCAAATCACGTAGCTTTCCTCTTCAGAGACTCTTGGTTGCCCATTATACAGAGAATAAAATTCAACAGTACTCAAGATCCTTCATAGTCATGTGCTTCCCTATTTCTCTCTGTGTTCTAACAAACCACCCACACTTCTGAACATTTCACGTGCTCTCATACCTGGATCTTTGCACAAACTGTCTAGTCAGCTCATGACGAAATTCTACCTCTCCTCAATGATCAGTTCAAATGTAACATTCCCTGGAAGACACTTTCCCTGATAACATTCACTCATTCAATTATTTTGGAGTGTCTTTTATGTGCCAGGCATCAGAACTGTATTATTTTATTTTCCCTATAATGGCACATTATGTATATTTCTAACAGTGCTAATTTCAGTCTGCATCATGGGATTTTTTTTTTTTATTACTTTACAACTAGATTAGAAGTTCTTTGAGAGAAGAAATTGTTCACTCTTCATCTCTTTATCTCCAAGCTAGTAAATAGAAACCACTTGTCAAATGCTTGTTGAATGAATAAACTATGTTTTATCCAGCTTGAAATTTATATGGTTTTGATATCCAGGCACCTCAAAAACTCTGAAAGGATGAAGGACAATTTCTGCCATTTTTTATTCTAGAAATGAGTGGTTATAATTCATGCATGTGAAGGCTTTGGGCCTTATTTACTATCAACTTGATAAATCACACTCATTCAATACTTTCTTCTCTCTCTCCAGTTTGATTACTAGCTCTGAGCCATGAGGGGAGCCAAATTGGGACTGTGGCCCATCTTCCATATTTGTACTCCCTAAAGACAACCAGACTTCTAAACTCACATCCAGGATAATCTCTATTGGATGGCTTGGGCTTCTGTATCAAGTTAACTCATCAGAACTGGGTTTTATACCCCAAACATTACCCAGATAATGAACAAGGAAGCTAGAAATACGTAACAAATATCCATCACACATTTCAGAAAGTTTTTCCAGAATGATAAAGCTCAAACATTTGGAAAGGGTGTGTCAAGAGTTACTCATAATACATAGCAATAATAAGTAAGGCAATTAGCAGAAAAGAGGGCACCACCCACATACAATAGTCCCTTAGGAATTTTAATTTAAATTCCTGGATCAGCTTCATTCTAGAGAAATGTGGTATTTTTTAACCTTCAGAAACCCACTTAATCCCAGTAGGAGGCAAAGATCTTGAGATGACAGTGTACCTTCCTGCTTTCTTGGGTCTCCTTTCTTCCTCATTGTCAATAAGTTGCTTGATTTTCTACCCAGAACTCATATGAATATGGGCTTTTGCTCTTAGATCATCTCTTTCCTCCTTAACACCATGAGGAGAAATAACAATGGAGTGATTTCTGTATGAAGTTGTGCCCTGATGGCTATAAAGGGTATATTTCTTGTAGGATAGCAACCTTCCAAGTACCTCAAAGTACCAAGTATTGATGAAAGAGATGGAGGAGGTAATAAATTGTGTTTAGAAGAGATGAATTAGAAATATATTTGTATGCTGGGGAAGAGAGAAGCTGGAGGAGATAACTTCTCCACTCTGGGCTAAAGGACCAGTGTTCTCAGAGCCCCTCACATTACTGTGCTGGCCTCTCTGATCTCTGCATTGCTACCCAACAGAGCAAGGTGTGCCCAAAGAGGGGCATTTTCTTTTTCCCTCTCAACATGCCAGCCTAAATGTGGAGAGCGGGAGGGGTGCTGAAAAGTTCCAGGCAACCCCATACCCAGAAGAAGAGTGAATAGTCTTTTCTTCAGGCTGTCCTTGTGGCTCAGGTGAAAAATGAAAGCCACAAAACAGTCTGGAATTATTCCACTGGTTAAAATTAATAAGTACACACACATACTCACCCCAATGGATATATGTATGTGTACAACTGAATCACTTTGCTGTACACCTAAAACTAACACAACGCTGTAATCAACTATATTTTAACATAAAATAAAATTTTTAAAAGCTATGGAATAAAAGGCTTAAAGATGGAAAAAAATAGACCAAAAGAAAATAAGACATTGCTCTTAAGTGAGAGTGCTATGGGTTATTTTATCTTTCTTCTTTCTATGTATCTCTATTTTCTACAGTAAACTTGCTTTCTTTCTAAAATAAGAACACAATTATATCAGAAAATCTTCTCCCTTCAACAAGCAGCTCTTTCCCACTGACCAAGATTTCCATGGAAATGCCATCTGTATTGGTCAGAGGGGACAGTGGGGTAACAAGGTGTTTCAGCAGGAAGGGCAGAATACAGTCTCTGTTTTCAGGGCTTTCGGGCTTTTGTCCTTTTTTCTTTTCTCTTCTTAGAAATGTGAGAATGACCCCCTGCCCAGAGAAATGACCTTGGATTTAAATTTGAAATACTAGCACAAGCTAAATGCCTGAAAAGGGGCACTGCATTCAAGAACAGGAGGTAAAGTGTTTCTCTGTTCTTTTTTGATGTGTGATGCATCCATCAGATCACTTGCAAGAAATGGATTGTTGCATTCTTTTTTTTTTTCCATTTATTTTTATTAGTTGGAGGCTAATTACTTTACAGCATTGCAGTGGTTTTTGTCATACATTGAATTAGCCATGGATTTACATGTATTTCCCATCCCAGTCTCCCCTCCCACCTCCCTCTCCACCCCATCCCTCTGGGTCCTCCCAGTGCACCAGGCCTGAGCACTTGTCTCATGCATCCAACCTGGGCTGGTGATCTGTTTCACCCTAGATATACATGTTTCGATGCTGTTCTCTTGAAACATCCCACCCCCGGGTTCTCCCATAGAGTCCACAAGTCTGTTCTATACATCTGAGTCTCTTTTTCTTTTTTTGCATATAGGGTTATCGTTACCATCTTTCTAAATTCCATATATATGTGTTAGTATACTGTAATGGTCTTTATCTTTCTGGCTTACTTCGCTCTTCCACCTCTGGCAGCTGCAAAAAAATTTCTTGTCCTCTTCCCCTCTCGTCCAAGTAAGAGCAGACACAGTCTTGCAAGGTGGGACCCAGAGTGCAGCCAAAACCAGGCAGGTGATCATTTGGGAAGAATTCATCTTTTCACTTTATTGCTTTTTTTGCACTATCTGTTAGGGTGGATGGTTTGTGGGATCCTCCATTCCCCAAAGGGTCTATGTTTCTACTTGTTTGCTTGCCTGTCAGTCAAAGACAAAAGGAATTCTCCCCTCAAAAAGGGTTCTCGTGTTATTTTGTTGGTTTGTCTTTTATCTTCAATAATATAGCAAGACTCCTTGCACCCCATGAAATGACATGATGTCTGAGATTCACTTTAAATTATTCTACCCAAGATGAAAAGGCTGGGGGAGGGGAATGTGGCAACTAACAGGCTCTCCCTATGGGCTCCTGCAGGGTATTAGAGACCTCTAACTTTGTTCTAAAAGAGAAATGCTAAAACATCCTCTCTTCTATCAAACCCCCTTCAAATATCCTTGTTTTCAAACTTTTAATCTTCTCTTTTACAGACTAAGCAGGATGGAGGTTTTTACCTAATTTTCTATAACACATCCTACGTAGGGATTTCCCAAGTGGCACTAGTCGTAAAGAAGCTGCATACCAATGCAGGAGATATAAGAGACATGGGTTCAATCCTTGGATTGGGAAGATCCCCTGGAGGAGGGCATGGCAACCCACTCCAGCATTCTTGCCTGGAGAATCCCACAGACAGAGGAACCAGGTGGGTTACAGTCCACAGAGTCTCTAAGAGCTGGACATGACTGAAGCAACGTGGCACGCACACAGGCATCCTATGTAGAAGTATTTGGCGGTACCCTGTAGAATGTGGGTGTACTTAGCACCCACAGATTTCAGCTTTGACATGTCAACCAAAATTCTTGGACTTCAAGAGAGGCATTTCAACATTCTGTTATGTTCACAGTATACACATTATAAATTTTTCATACAGACTAAGCGTAAACTTTTTCTTCATGGATAGTTCACTACTGCGTCTGGCTGCCATTCATAGACCATAATGAACATTTCATATTCTTTAAAATTCCAACACCATCAATAAACTTTTGAGTTCACAGATAAGGAGGAAATATGAAACCAGAAAATGCAAGAAAGGTTTCTACAGCGATATCCCAAGCTCCATTATGGAAATAAGATATTATCTTGTAAAGAAAAGGAGAAGTGGGCATTGGTAGAATATCTGCATTGAGTCTCACAACAAATGATACAATTGATGGATTCCCACAGAACAGAGAAAAACCTGAAACCACTAAGAGCATCTGGGTTGAAAAAGCGCATCTTTATCCTTTCCTGATCTTCCATCTCAAATATACTCAGTGTTGTTTTTAGCGAGAACATTTAAAAGGATGGTACTTCATTACACGATCAATCACCTTTATTGGTCTCCCAGATAATACATATCAAAGTACTTTTTAAACTGCAAAATGATGAGTAAGTGTAAGATATCATGATCATTAGACTAGCAGTTTATTCTCCTGGTTATAAACTCTTGTTTTATGATCAATGTAAATATTCTCTGTAGAGGAACTTCATTTCTTCTTGCCTCTTTGTTAATGTGTGTGTGCTAAGTCACTTCATGTCTATCTCTTTGTGACCCTATGGACTGTAGCCCACCAGGCTCTTCTGTCCATGGGATTTTCCAGACAAGAATACTGGATTGGGTTGCCATGCCCTCCTCCAGTGGATTTTCTCAACCCAGGGATTGAACCCTCATCCCTTGCATCTCCTGCATTGGCAGGCGAGTTCTTTACCACTAGCATCATCTGGGAAGCTCCTCATTGTTAATATGCTGGCACTAAAAAATGCTAAGAAAAGTGGAGGTACAAGTTTCTCAATCCTGTATTTGCCACAACATAGTAGTGTGTTAAGAATGGGGACATGGACCCAGTTAATGCCAAGAAATGCTTAGCTTTGTCTGCCTGACATTTAAGAAAGGCTGAATAGATGTAAAGCCTTCTTTTATTTTTTTAAGTGCAGTTGATTTGCAATGTTGTGTTAGTACCAGGCGCACAGCAAAGTGATTCCGCTAGATAGATGATAGATAGATGATGGATAGATAGATAGATAGATAGATAGATAGATAGATAGATAGATGATAGATAGATAGATAGATAGATAGATGAAAAATAGAGAGAGAGAGATTAGATAGATAGATAGATAGATCTATATTTTCAGACTGTTTTCCCTTATAGGTCACTACAAATATTGAGTACAGCTCCCTGTACCATATGCAGGTCCTTGTTATTTATTTCATATATGGTAGTGATAAAGCCTTCTGCAATGCTGTCCTTAAGAGGATTTTGCTGTTCAATCACCCAGTCCTTTAGGAACTTGGACTGAGTACCTACCATACAGCATTGATAAATAACAGATACTGAGACGGAATCCATCCAAATGGACGCTACAAAATAGATATCCATGAAGGAAACTTAGAGTGTTAAGGAAGAAAATAGTGAGAACAGTTGAGAAGGGCTAGGTAGAGAGCATCCCTAGAGCTGAAAGAAAGTGAAGTCACTCAGTCATGCCCGACTCTTTGCGACCCCATGGACTAATGTAGCCCACCAGGCTCCTCCGTCCATGGGATTCTCCAGGCAAGAATACTGGAAGGGGTTGCCATTTCCTTCTCCAGGGGAATGATCCCGACCCAGGGATCGAACCCAGGTCTCCCACATTGCAGGCAGACGCTTTAACCTCTGAGCCATCAGGGAAGCAGAGCTAAATTTAAATATCCAAAGTCCCACCTCAAAGGCATTTCCTCCTTACTTCTCCATGAATCATAGAGAAAAATCATAGAATGGGGACTTCCCTGGCAGTCTAGTGGTTAAGATTCTGTACTTTCATTGCCAGGGGGCCAGGTTTGATCCCTAGTCAGGGCACTAAGGTCCCACAAGCCACCTGATGTGGCCAAAAATAAATAAAAGCTAAAACAACCTTTAAAAAGATCATAGAACAGTAGAGTCAAATCGTAGGCCCCATGTAGACATCCCCGTAGTAACACCTCTATTACTTTTGATAGAATTATTTCCCTAACTGAAAGTTCACAATATGAGGGGGGGAGGGGTATTTCACCTCTCTTACGTTCAATGGATGCAAAACTACTTTGTAAGGGAAAAAATTTATACAGATGCCCACTGCTATGATTATGGAGAATGATTTACTTCCTGAAGACTATCCTGCAATAATACCAGCCCAGGACTAAAATTAAGGTTGCAGTAACAGTAGCTGCATAATATTTATCTAGCTCTACTGCTCACCAAGAAATTTTAGCCACTATTCAGTTATTCACAACAAGGAAGAATGTGTTTAACATTAGCTTGAAAGCAGAATAATCAAGGATATGAAACAGACTTACAGATTCTTTCTAACCCCATCCTTTGGCTGTGATGTGGCCCCAGTCGCTATTCTCCTGCCTGTTACAGAGCTGTCTACGCTGTTTCCTCAAATTCACTAAGTTAACATCCTATACAGCTGCTTCTATTCCATATGGAGACTGGCTCCACTTTGTTCCAAGACCTCCCTCTTCTTCTCTTCCCTGTATTATGGGTGGTCCAGTATTCCCTTTACTGAAGTGGGAAATCACTTGCATAGCACATGACTACACTGGGGCTATAAAACTGGAATTGGTTGTGTTCTTAGAGTGTTAAAAGAAAAAGAAAGCATTCTTTTTAGTTTCTTACAGCTTCTTTCTCGTCATTCTTGCATGAGCTCTTGAAGAGAGCAGTCAAAGAATTTTGTCAAGCAGACTCTCCCACCATCCATTGTTAATGAAGTGAGTTCTGTCCCCCAAGTGTCATCCCCATAAATTTCTCAGGTCCTTCTACAACAAACCCTGGTACAGATGTACTATGTTGTTCCAGGCTTCTGGAGCAAGACCACCATGGCCCAGCAATGCTCCATCCACCTCCTCCATTTGTGGTTTATGTTAAGGGCACTCTTTCAGACACTAGAATTTTGGCAACACAGTTGAAGGGATGAAAAGGCCCAAAACAACAGTAAACAAGTTGGCAATAACTACAGCACAATTGCTACATGATGTTTTTCAGAGCATGTAAAAGCCATCAGTTACTGGACTATTCATTTAGTGTCTCTTCAACATTATGATGCTATTTGAATAGGGCCATTTCCTGCCCTAAAAACTTTTTATGGACTCAAGATTCAGAACCCTGGCATGTTTCAGTACATACATGATGATTTTGGATGCCATGTAATACATATCATACTCTTAATGACAGTTTTCATTTAATGTTCCAACTACAAGAGACAGCTCTAAGAGGAAAATTTTAGATTTTAAAAAAAGTTTACGGATTGATAAAATGTAGCAAACCCTAAAAACTGAAAGCAAAATGAAATAATTTGTGTCTGAGTTGTCAGCACAATGTATAGAGAGGAACCACTCAATGACTTCCACTAAACATCTTAATACACGCCAAGAGGGGACACTCACATACACACACATACACAACTCCAATAAACAACTAACAAAGGTCTGAAACTTTTTTCAGTAATCTATTGTTGGGGTACATTTGCTGGTTATTCCCGGACTGTTGCATATACACTGTAAAATAAACCAAATTAGTAATTATGTTGATATCATTGTAAAGTGATATTCAGCCACTGGAAAAAGAAGTACAGGTATAAGATCAAATGGTTTAGTTAAAATTCTGTGGTCTTGAATATGAATCAGAAAAATCAGCATTTAAATCCATGACATACTTTATCTTTATACAATTATATAATTACAGTATACATTTCCTTAGCTCTGAATGATGAAAAAAGCAACAGCTGGAAACAATGACCAACCCTCAGCAAAGAGTTCTCCAAGAAATCAAATCAGGCTTTCCAAATAGAAATTTCCACCAGAATGAATCAGGGTTTCTCATTAAGATCCCATTAAAAGGCAGGAGACAGACACAGGAAGACTGAACTATCCTGTCATATCAGAGAGCAAGGAAGCTTCCAAAGAACTCTAAGCCCATGCCAAAAAGATTCAGGCACCGGTTTGAAGAGGAGGCTCCTACTGACAAACATGAGAAAAAATTAAGCCTCATTGCAATGGTTTAAAACATAATGTGTTTTTAAATGTTAAAGTACTTGTATATTTTGTATATTTTTGAGATTAATCCTTTGTCTGTTGCTTCGTTTGCTATTATTTTCTCCCAATCTGAGGGCTGTCTTTTCACCTTGCTTATAGTTTCCTTTGTTGTGCAAAAGCTTTTAAGTTTCATTAGGTCCCATTTGTTTATTTTTGCTTTTATTTCTGAAATTCTGGGATGTGGGTCATAGAGGATCCTGCTGTGATTTATGTCGGAGAGTGTTTTGCCTATGTTCTCCTCTAGGAGTTTGATAGTTTCTGGTCTTACATTTAGATCTTTAATCCATTTTGAGTTTATTTTTGTGTATGGTGTTAGAAAGTGTTCTAGTTTCATTCTTTTACAGGTGGTTGACCAGTTTTCCCAGCACCACTTGTTAAAGAGGTTATCTTTTTTCCATTGTATATCCTTGCCTCCTTTGTCGAAGATAAGGTGACCATAGGTTCGTGGATTTATCTCTGGGCTTTCTATTCTGTTCCATTGATCTATATTCCTGTCTTTGTGCCAGTACCATACTGTCTTGATGACTGTGGCTTTGTAGTAGAGTCTGAAGTCAGGCAGATTGATTCCTCCAGTTCCATTCTTCTTTCTCAGGATTACTTTGGCTAGTCGAGGTTTTTTGTATTTCCATACAAATTGTGAAATTATTTGTTCTAGTTCTGTGAAAAATACCGTTGGTAGTTTGATAGGGATTGCATTGAATCTATAGATTGCTTTGGGTAGTATAGTCATTTTGACAATATTGATTCTTCCAATCCATGAACACGGTATATTTCTCCATCTATTTGTGTCCTCTTTGATTTCTTTCATCAGTGTTTTATAGTTTTCTATGAATAGGTCTTTTGTTTCTTTAGGTAGATATACTCCTAAGTATTTTATTCTTTTTGTTGCAATGGTGAATGGTATTGTTTCCTTAATTTCTCTTTCTGTTTTCTCATTGTTAGTGTATAGGAATGCAAGAGATTTCTGTGTGTTAATTTTATATCCTGCAACTTTACTGTATTCATTGATTAGCTCTAGTAATTTTCTGGTAGAGTCTTTAGGGTTTTCTATGTAGAGGATCATGTCATCTGCAAACAGAGAGAGTTTCACTTCTTCTTTTCCTATCTGGATTCCTTTTACTTCTTTTTCTGCCCTGATTGCTGTGGCCAAAACTTCCAAAACTATGTTGAATAGTAGTGGTGAGAGTGGGCACCCTTGTCTTGTTCCTGATTTCAGTGGAAATGCTTTCAATTTTTCACCATTGAGGGTGATGCTTGCTGTGGGTTTGTCATATATAGCTTTTATTATGTTGAGGTATGTTCCTTCTATTCCTACTTTCTGGAGAGTTTTAATCATAAATGGATGTTGAATTTTGTCAAAGGCATTTTTCTGCATCTATTGAGATAATCATATGGTTTTTATCTTTCAATTTGTTAATGTGGTGTATTACATTGATTGACTTGCGGATATTAAAGAATCCTTGCATTCCTGGGATAAAGCCCACTTGGTCATGATGAATGATTTTTTTAATATGTTGTTGGATTCTGTTTGCTAGAATTTTGTTAAGGATTTTTGCATCTATGTTCATCAGTGATATTAGCCTGTAGTTTTCTTTTTTTGTGGCATATACAAGCAACTCCTCCAGCTCAACTCCAGAAAAATAAATGACCCAATCAAAAAATTGGCCAAAGAACTCAACAGACATTTCTCCAAGGAAGACATACAGATGGCTAACAAACACATGAAAAGATGCTCAACATCACTCATTATCAGAGAAATGCAAATCAAAACCATGATGAGGTACCATTATACGCCAGTCAGGATGGCTGCTATCCAAAAGTCTACAAGCAATAAATGCTGGAGAGGGTGTGGAGAAAAGGGAACCCTCTTACACTGTTGGTGGGAATGCAAATTAGTACAGCCACTATAGAAAACAGTGTGGAGATTTCTTAAAAAGCTGGAAATAGAACTGCCATATGACCCAGCAATCCCACTTCTGGGCATACACACCAAGGAAACCAGATCCGAAAGAGACACGTGCACCCCAATGTTCATCGCAGCACTGTTTATAATAGCCAGGACATGGAAGCAACCCAGATGCCCATCAGCAGACGAATGGATGAGGAAGCTGTGGTACATATACACCATGGAATATTACTCAGCCATTAAAAAGAATTCATTTCAATCAGTTCTAATGAGATGGATGAAACTGGAGCCCATTATACAGAGCGAAGTAAGCCAGAAAGATAAAGACCATTACAGTATACTAACACATATATATGGACTTTAGAAAGAAGGTAACGATAACCCTATATGCAAAACAGAAAAAGAGACTCAGATGTATAGAACAGACTTGTGGACTCTGGGAGAAGGCGAGGGTGGGATGTTTCAAGAGAACAGCATTGAAACATGTATATTATCTAGGGTGAAACAGATTGCCAGCCCAGGTTGGGTACATGAGACAAGTGCTCGGGCCTGGTGCACTGGGAAGACCCAGAGGGATCGAGTGGAGAGGGAGGTGGGAGGGGGGACTGGGATGGGGAATACATGTAAATCCATGGCTAATTCATTTCAATGTATAACAAAAACTACTGTAATGATGTAAAGTAATTAGCCTCCAACTAATAAAAATTAAAAAATAAATAAATAAATAAATGTTAAAGTACATAATAGTATTTGTAAATGCTTAGTCACCATAGGAGGATGCTAAAGAACTAACTTATCACTTTGAAAGCTATTAAACAAAAGCAAAGAATCAAGGTTCTCCTTTATAAATTGTACCACAGGTAACATGTAGGTGAAGGAACATTTCCTTTTATCAAATTATTCTGCTAGTAAATGAGGATCAAGGGATACAATTAGAATATTGCTCCCTATGTTAGGGGAAGCACACTGACTGAAACCGCCCACCCTGGCCAGGCCCTTCAGTAACCATTCGCATGAGTTGTTTTATGACAGGAGACCCTGGTAAGGAATACGGAACTGATAAGCCACCAGCAACCAGAAGAGTTCAGGAAAGGTCAAAAGGAGACACTGCGTGTCCGTCCACTTCCCAGAATCCCTCTCGCTAGCATCCATCTTGGCTGAGTGATGCGTGCGCAACCAGGACAGACTGAATTAGAATGATTGGCCAAAGACCACCGGGAAACTAATCCCATCACCATAAAGCCTGAGACTGCGAGCCATGTGACAGAGCTGTTCTCCTGGGTCCCCTTACCCTCCTGCTCTCCACCCGGGTGCCCTTCCCAATAAAATCTCTTGCTCTGTCAGCACATGTGTCTCCTCGGACAATTCATTTCCGAGTGTTAGGCAAGAGCCCAGTTTCGGGCCCTGGAAGGGGTCCCCCTTCCTGAAACACCTAGATCCATAAAGAATTAAGTGATCTAGGTAATAATCATTTGTGATTATTATTATTCAAAGACAGACAACCTGATAATATGTGCATACTGAAGGAAATATATAACAATATCATCTAGAACATATTCTGGCTCAAAAGTAAAATGAATTTAATCAAGCTTCTAGATCTAAATACCAAATTAATGGAAATGTAAGCATAGAGAAACATGGTAAACAAGACCATAAGATTCAATCAGCAAAATCTATAAAAGGAAAGACCTTATAGGACAATCTATTTTCTTCAACAAATACACTGCAAGGGAAATAAAAGAGAGTCTGAGCAGCTTAAAGAGAATTAAGAGACGTAGCAGCCAATCACAGTGTATTTACTTACTTAGACTCCTATTCGAAGTGTAAAGAAATTATGACACAGATCACTGCCGGCGTGTGCTTCTGGAGTCCTGCCGCCGCGGAATGGCGGCTCTACAGAGTTGGCTTTCTCGGAGCGTATCCTCGCTTTTCAGGTACAGACAGTGTGTTCCTGTCGTGGCTAACTTTAAGAAGCGCTGTTTCTCGGAATTGATAAGACCATGGCACAAAACGGTGGCTGTGGGATTCGGGGTCACTCTGTGTGCAGTCCCTATTGCCCAGAAACCGGAGCCTCATTCTCTTAGTAACGATACATTAATGAGGAGGGCTGTGTCTTTGGTAACAGTTAGCACCTCTACCTTTCTCTCTCAGACCACATATGCATTGATTGAAGCAATCACTGAATATACTAAGGCTGTTTATACCTTAATTTCTCTGTACCGACAATACACAAGTTTACTTGGGAAAATGAATTCACAGGAGGAAGATGAAGTATGGCAGGTGATTATAGGAGCCAGAGTTGAGATGACTTCAAAACAGCAAGAGTACCTGAAGTTGGAAACCACCTGGATGACTGCCGTCAGTCTTTCAGAGATGGCAGCAGAAGCTGCCTACCAAACTGATTTAACCCAGAGACTGACTGCACTGTAGCATCAACCGCAGTTGTATCAAAGACCTGGGAAAGATAGTGGCAACAGGCAACGGAGAGAGAGCTCTGACAACACAGAAGGCAATGAGTACGCTAAAACCAAGCAGGCTTAAGGCCCCCACCAAGATCCTGAAGCCTGGAAGCACAGCCTTGAAGACACCTGCTGCTGTTGTCGCTCCAACAGAAAACACAGCATCCAGTGAAAAAGCCTCAAGCACTCCGTCCTCTGAGACACAAGAGGAGTTTGTGGATGACTTCCGAGTTGGGGAGTGAGTTTGGGTGAACGCGAATAAGCCTGGGTTTATCCAGTTCCTGGGAGAAACCCAGTTTGCACCAGGCCAGTGGGCCAGGATCATTTTCGATGAACCCATCGGCAAGAACGACGGCTCGGTGGCAGGAGCTTGGTACTTCCAGTGTGATCCTCTGAAGGGCATATTCACCTGGCCTTCAAAGCTGACGAGGGAGGCGCGGGCCGGGGCTGAAGCTGACGGCCCGCAGACGACTCCCGCTGCCAGGGCCCCTTCGCCTCCGTCCACTTCGGCAGTCAGCATGGCGTCCTCGTCCCCAGCCACCCCCTCACATATTCCCCGCAGATTGTCCCAACCAACTGCAAAGGAACCTTCAGCTACATCTGAGATCAGCAACTTTACGAAAACCGCCAGCGAATCTATCTCCAACCTATCAGAGGCCGGCTCAATCAAGAAAGGAGAGAGAGAACTCAAAATCGGAGACCGAGTATTGGTTGGTGGCACGAAGGCTGGTGTAGTCCGGTTTCTTGGGGAGACAGACTTTGCCAAGGGGGAGTGGTGCGGCGTGGAGTTGGATGAACCTCTGGGGAAGAATGACGGGGCTGTTGCTGGAACAAGGTATTTTCAGTGTCAACCCAAATACGGCCTGTTTGCTCCGATCCACAAAGTCACCAAGATTGGCTTCCCCTCCACCATGCCAGCCAAAGCCAAGGCCGCGGCAGTGAGGCGAGTGATGGCAACCACGCCGGCCAGCATGAAGTGCAGCCCATCCACCTCCTCTCTCAGCTCCATGAGCTCCGTGGCCTCCTCCGTGAGCAGCAAGCCCAGCCGGACAGGACTGTTGACCGAAACCTCCTCCCGTTACGCCAGGAAGATCTCCGGCACCACCGCCCTCCAGGAGGCCCTGAAGGAGAAGCAGCAGCATATTGAGCAGCTGCTGGCCGAACGAGATCTAGAGAGGGTGGAGGTGGCCAAGGCCATGAGCCACGTCGCGGAGATAGAGCAGGAGCTCGCCCTGGCCCGGGACGGACATGACCAGCACGTCCTGGAGTTGGAGGCCAAGATGGACCAGCTTAGAACGATGCTGGAAGCTGCCGACCGGGAGAAGGTGGAACTTCTCAACCAACTTGAAGAGGAGAAAAGGAAGGTTGAGGACCTTCAGTTCCGGATTGACGAAGAGTCAATTACTAAGGGCAATCTTGAGGCTAGTAGCATCACCAGAGAGCTGCAGGGAAAAGAGCTAATGCTTAATAACCTTCAGGAAAACTTGAGCGAAGTCAGCCGAGTGAAAGAGGCTTTGGAAAAAGAACTGCAGACTTTGAAAGATAAGTTCGCTGATGCTTCAGAGGAGGCAGTCTCTTTTCAGAGAAGTATGCAAGATATGGAGGCAAAATTCAGAGAGAGAGATGAAAGGAAAGAGCAGCTGTTAAAGGCAAAGGAAAAACTGGAAAATGACATTGCAGCAATAATGAAAATGTCTGGAGACAATTCTTCTCAGCTGACAAAAATGAACGACGAACTACGTCTGAAAGAAAGAGATGTAGAAGAATTACAGCTGAAACTCACCAAGGCTAACGAAAACACAAGCCTCCTGCAGAAAAGTATCGGGGAAGTAACTCTCAAAGCCGAACAAAGTCAGAAAGAAGCAGCTAAAAAGCAAGAGGAAGAAAAGAAAGAACTGCTGAGAAAACTATCATACCTGGAAAAGAAGATGGAAATGAGCCGCAACGAGTGTCAAGATCTGAAAGCCAGGTACGAGGAAGCCAGTTCTGAGAGCAGAGCCAAGCACGAAGAAGTCCTGCAGAACCTCCACAAGCTGCTCCGGGACACAGAGGAGCGGCTGAAGGCTACACAGGAGGAGAACTGTGAGCTGCTGCAGAAGCTGGAGGAGCTGGGGAAGCAAGCCGAAGGAGCCAAATTGGATACACTTAAAGAAAACAACTTGAAAAACGTGGAAGAGCTGAACAAATCAAAAGAGCTTCTGATGGTAGAGAACCAAAAAATAGAAGAATTAAAGAAAGAAATGGAAACCTTGAAGCAGGCAGCAGCTCAGAAGTCCCAGCAGCTCTCAGCGCTGCAAGAAGAGAACGTGAAACTTAAGGAGGAGCTGGGGAGGAGCAGGGACGAAGTCACCAGTCACCGAAAGCTGGAAGAAGAGAGATCTGTACTCAATAATCAGTTGTTAGAAATGAAAAAGAGAGAATCCAAGTTAATAAAAGACGCAGATGAAGAAAAAGCTTCCTTGCAGAAATCCATCAGTTTCACTAGTGCCTTACTCACAGAAAAGGATGCGGAGCTGGAAAAGCTAAGAAATGAGGTCACGGTGCTCAGGGGAGAGAACGCGTCCGCCAAGTCCCTGCATTTAGTTTTTCATTCTCTAGAGTCTGATAAAGTGAAGCTTGAGCTCAAGGTAAAGAACTTGGAGCTTCAACTCAAAGAAAACAAGATGCAGCTCAGCAGCTCCTCAGGTAATACTGATACTCAGGCAGAAGAGGACGAAAGAGCCCAGGAGAGTCAGATTGGCTTCCTCAATTCAGTAGTGGTAGACCTTCAGAGCAAGAATCAGGACCTCACGATGAAGGTGGAGATGATGTCAGAAGCAGCCCTGAACAGGGACGGGGATGACCTGAACAATTACGACAGCGATGACCAGGAAAAACAGTCCAAGAAGAAACCCCGCCTCTTCTGTGACATATGTGACTGCTTTGATCTGCATGACACAGAGGATTGTCCCACCCAGTCCCAGATGTCTGAGGACCCTCCCCATTCTGCACACCACGGCAGTCGGAGCGAGGAACACCCATACTGTGAAATCTGCGAGATGTTTGGGCACTGGGCTACCAACAGCAATGATGATGAGACCTCCCACCCAGAACTGGGCTCTCTCAGATGTGCTAGCATGTAGGCAACTGACCACCAGCATTTTGCATGCAGAAAGAACAATAAAGGGGGGGTTTCACCTCTGATTTTTGTCTTCTTGATTTTTAAAAAGTATTCCATTGCACCAGATGCCATTACACTCATCGTCCCTATGAGGGAGACCTCACAGAACGACTCCTACCCTGCCAGTACCTTATTTAAGTTAACTTTAAATTATACTGTTCCTCTTCATATTTGCACTAAAATATTTCCAGGCTGCATTTGTATATTTAGATGTTTGGGTTAAGCTTTGACACTGGAATGAGTTGAAAAAAAAAAAGTATGCCACTTTGCATTTTCATCTACTCATTTATTTTATTTTTAGTCAAAGAAATAGCTGAGTTCTTTGCACTGCCCGACGTCAGTAGTGCCTTTATTTAAGGCTTGATGATACTTTTAGGTGTGATTATAAAATCATGAACCAGGTAAAGGGAGGGGGAAGCCCCCAGACTGCTGTGGGGACGTTTTCTTATAATCTCGATGCTGCACCCGCTTTACTCTACTGTGGTGTTTTGTTGATCAGTTTTGCATAATTTCAGCTTCTATATATTAGATGTATATATTTTTGTAAAATCTATATTTTGGGAAAAAACATATACAGTATGTCTTTCTTTTCAGATTTTTATCTTTATGAAAAAAGAAACACTTAAAATGTTCATCAGGACCTCACAGGCTAGGCCAGGATCAGCATCACGTGGCTTCGCAGCTGTGTGTTCTCTCTTCATTTTCTTTCTTTATCAGGAATAAGTAACTGGGAGAATTTTCTCCAGATTTTGTTTTTCTTCTCTAACAAATATCCCCAGCAGTCAGTTAATTAGATAATAAGTCACTCTAAAACACCTAAAGGAACCAATCTACAATCTTTACAAGTTTTGGTTTTTTTTTTACTGTGTTTTTAGATGAATGTACGGTGAGAAATTCAACATTAATAGTTTTGGATTTTCTTATCACAAAAAATAAAATGAAGGACCTCAACCACAAGTTTAGCAACCAGTTTGAATCTATTTATCTTCATTTGAATGTCTTTTAGAATATGTAAAAAGTAATAAATAAATGTATCTTCCAGGAGACATTTATAATAAGAACTTCTATAACTGTATATATGCCTTTGATATATTTTCCCCTCCAGATTATCAGCTATGTGTTTGACAAGTGAAAAATAAACATGTAGTCAGTTGAAATTTGGGATTATAAACAAACATATCATAATAGGAACTGTCTCACAAACACAAAATGTAAAGCAGTATTAAAATCCAAGCAAACAGGTGTTCTGTATCTACTTTAATAAATGGTTATTCTTTAAAAAAAAAAAATTATGACACAATTGTGAAAATTTTGTATTAAAGAATTATTAATACCTGGGATATAATAATGACATTATTGTGCTTTTAAAAGGTCTTTATCTTTCAGAAATAGATGTTGAAATGACAGAATGTCTGTCAGTGGAATAAAAATTCATATTTGAAAGCAGGGCAGGAAAGCATAAAATGTTTTCACTGCCCTTCGGCCTTCTCCCTCCCTTCTCTCATCTGCATCTTGCATTAACCTGAACTCCCCAGTGGCAGAAATACCTGCTCAACTATAAAGATCTACATTTCTCCTTCTGGCATCACCCATGTAAATCCTTACAAGATAATATGCCTTTCTCAATCACTTAGGGGATCACAATGACCCACTACTTACCTTGTATGTGCAGCCATCTTTGGTGAACTTTATGTACGATGCTAATATATCATTTCCCTTAAAGACAGGGGTTGGTGCAGAACAAACTAGTCAGACAGTCTGGGGAGATACTGGGCAGCACCCATTGGAAGTTCTAAGCTGAAATATTTACTTATGCCCTTATTAATTTTGGTAGTTATATTATTCATTATTCTGCCTATTTTATAAAATCATTCTGTCTTGCATTACCAAATATGTGACTGAGCCTCCAATAAAAATAAGGATGACTAGGCAACTTGAAGAGACTGATCATGTATATAGCCCTATAAGATCCCTGATTGTAATAGTGTCTAACTCTAGATACAGGAAGAAGTCTATATAAGAGGGAAACATTCCCTGGACCGTAACAGATGTTTGTGTGTACGTGTGAGTACTCAGTCATGTCCAGCTCTTTGTGACTCCATGGACTGTAGCCCACCAAGCTCCTCTGTCCATGGGATTTTCCAGGCACAAATACTGGAGTGGTTGCTATTTCCTACTCCAGGGGATCTTTCCAACCAGGGATTCACTCCACCTCTCTAGCATCTCCTGCATTGACAGGCATATTTTTTACCAACTGCGCCAGCTGGGAAGCTTCAGACTAGTAAAACAGGCAATTCAGAGGCTTTTCGTTACTGTTAAAAGGTCTAGTCCAGTAATAGTACATTGAATAGCTTATCGAAATCCTCTCCTGAGCTGGGAGTGAGCATTCCCAGGGACAAATTGGTCATGAAATGTTTCTCAAATCTTGGTCAAAATTAAGACCAAAAGGGAAGGCATTGTAAAATGAAGAGTGTTGCTCACTATCCAGTTCTACAAGAATCAAGTCATTAGCTACTGCAGTCACTGACCTAAAGTACACTCTGAAAAGAATTCAGAGCTAAGAGCAGAATGAGGCATTTTGTGCTCTCGGAAAACTGACAGAACTGACCCTCAGATAGTTAGATGTTTCAGAAGAAAATTTTGTGAACCCAGTTTCTTGTTCTTCCCATACTTAGAAAAGCACTAAAACCATTAACCAAGATATCTGCTCCTCCCAAATTGTAGCAACCTTTTACTAAGCTGCATTTCATTGCACATAACCCTTCACAAAAAATCATGTACATACTGACCTCCCCTTTTACCTTTTTGAAATAGTTTTCTGAAAGACTGCCTTCCATCTTATAATCCTCAGGTTGTCTTGAATAATATTTTCCATTTCTTTCTTAGACTATTGATTAATTTTTTCATTGACACAAATAATCTGAAAATCATGAGGAAATAAGAACAGATAAACTAATTTGGGGTATTTATAGATAACTTTTTAATCTGGGAAATAGATACATAGAGATTTACTATACTATTCTAAGTTTATATATGTTTGAAATTACTCAGGATAAGTCTTTCAAAAAGGAGTATATATTTTAAAAGAAATTAAAGAGAAGTAGCTTTTGAGGAAAAAAATAGTGTATGTAATATCACATGCCAAAATAAATTTCAGACGAGTTAGTTAAATGTTTAAAAAAGGATATCACACAAAAAGTAAAGACTATATAGATGAATAAATATTTTTACATTGGCAGGAGTAAATTTCCCATCTTAAAAGCAATGAAATAATCACAAAGGAAAATATATGGACTACATAAAAGCTTAAAATTCCTACGTCTTAAAAACAAACAAACAAAAAAAACTGGATAAAATATTTGTATAAACTCTGACAGAATAATGGTTAATATTATCCCTTCATAAAAGCCATGAACAAATCAATAAGAAAAATACAAGGACCTCAGGGAAAATGGGCACAAAAAGAAAATTCACAAAGCACAGAATATAATGGATAATATTTATGAAAATATCAGTCTCCATGGGTAATTAAGGAAATGCATGCAAAATAAATAATATGCACAATTTACATACTTAAAATTTTAAAATATTTAATGCTGCCATAAATGTTTTCTATAGGCACTATGATAGACTGCTGTTAAAAATGCAAACCAGAAGAAATTTTCCCTAGGGTAAGTATGGCAATATGTAGTAAGAAACACTTATAAACAAATGTTTATATTTTCTGAGGTGCTCATTCTGTTGGGTTGGCCCAAATGTTCGTTTTCCATTTGATCTAATGGAAAAACCCAAAGCAATTTTTTGGCCAACCCAATACTTCCAGAAATTCAAGGAAATTACAGCGGGTTACAAGGGCTTCCCTGATGCCTCAGTAGGTAAAGAATCTGCCTGCAATGCAGGAGACACAGGAGACACAGGTTCGATTTCTGGGTTGGGAAGATCCCCTGGAGGAGGAAATGGCAACCCACTCCAGTATTCTAGCTTGGAGAATCTCATGGACAGAGGAGCCTGGCAGGCTGCAGTCCAAAAGATCACAAAGAGTCAGACAGGACTGAGCGAATGAACATGCAAACATAGTAGGTTGAATGCAAAAATGGCTGCAGTTGCCATCATTCCTTCCAGTTTCCAGGCCCCTTCTCAGAGTGATTTTCTCCCCCTCCCATCAGGAGGTGGAATCTATTTGTCTATCCTTTGAATATGACTTTGGCCATGGTACTTTTTTTAGCCAGCTGGACTTGAGAAAATGACAGAACCTAAAAACTAAAAACCACCTGTCTTCCCAGGTGATGCTTGTGGTAAAGAACCTGTCTGCCAACAGGAGACATAAGGAGATGCAAGTTCAATCCCTGGGTTGAAAATATCCCCTGGAGGAGGGCATCACAACCCACTCCAGTATTCTTGCCTGGAGAATCCCATGGACAGAGGAGCCTCCTGGTCTAAGGTGCATAGCAGTGCAAAGAGTTGGACATGACTGAAGTGACTTAGCATGCAGCATGCCCTCTCTTGCTGTTGGGGACCCTTCTGCCATAATGAATAAGTCTGGGTTAGATTCCTGGAGGATGAGAGACAATATGGGGAGAGGCCCAATGATCTCAGCAGTGCCAGTCATCCCAGACACATGAGTTAGGTCATCCTAGACCACTCAGTCCTGGCAGAGCCAACCCAGACTAGAAAAACTTATGTCCTATCAATCAACAGAATCATGAAAAATAATAAATGTTTGTAGGTTTAAGCCATTAAGTTTGAAGTGGTCTCTTAATAAAAGCTAAATTATTGAAAAGTAATCAGAAAAAATGGGCAATTACATGTACAAAGATGTTCATTTTAATATCATCTATATTAATAAACTGGAAACAATATAAGTGTCCAACAAGAAAGAATTAGGTTAATAATAACTACAGATCTGAGATCATGAAATCATTAAAAATCATATTTTCAAAATGTAATGATATTTTATCATTGATGGTTTGATCAATGATAAAATATTTAATGATGTTAACATATTTACAATAGAAAATTGATTACAGCTGATTATAATTATATGCAAAATATGATTTCCATGCAAATATGTGTGTTGCATCGCAGATGCAGATTTGGTCTGAAGACTTATTTTTAAAAATTACTGTTTTCAAATTTTCATGCAAGGTCTCACTTTGTCTTTAGGGAGATTACTCCTGACTTCTGTGTGGTCCCTTGAAGTTATACAACCTAAAGCAAGAGTGAACATGTAAATGTGTTGAAGCAATCTACATGCAGAAGGTTCTGACTGAGATGTTCTGTTTAATAAATGTAAAATAGCTGCATTTTAAAATTGTATCTCTGAAGATCAGTTCCTTTAGAGAGTGTTTTTTCTTTATACTTGGACTTAGATGGCTATATACCATCAAATCATTGCTTGTCCTTAAAGAGAGATGCACTGTTGTTCTGTGAGGTATAGCTCAAAGATGGAGAGGTTTAATCTTCTGTTCATGTGATATTGGAGGATATCTGGAAATCAAGGTCCATGTTGGGCTTCATGCAGCAATAATTCTGACTTTGGGAAATATACTCTAAGAGTGGTACAAGTAAGTCATCTGCCCCAATGGTCAGACAGATTATCTCCATGTGGGTGGGGCTGGGGTCTTCTATTCTCTGAAGGGAATGGAAGTCCCTACTTTTAATCATTCTGTAAAAGGGTTAACACAGAGGCACTCAATAAAGAGTCAAGAAGGCTGCTCTTGGACTCTACTGGAGTGGGTGGATTTCCATTCCATTAAAACCTGTGGCCAGTTTTATGAGTAGGCATTTCTAGAAGCAGTTTTAAGCTGTTCTCTATGTCAAATTTATTTTCTGTATCCCCTAAACTTCAGTAAACTCTTCTGGAAAATGCCCCATTTCCTCAGCTGTGCATCAGGGAATTCGGGAAGGGCTGTCCCAAGAATTGATGGGAAAGACCACAAAATGAGCTGTGTCCTGTTCTGAAAGGTGGAATGGCCATATCACTAGCAGTCATCAGAGAGGACCAGGAGAAGAAACACCTAATTGATCATGTCACATGGGCAGCAGCTGCCATAGCATGGCTGTATACAGTAGAGACCCACAGCAGAACAAGTCTATTTTTAAGCTTCTATGAGGCTAAGCCTCTGAAAAACTCTCAGAAGCTGCTAAGGAACACTGTCTTGCAACTCCATTATTGGAACACAAATTAGCATAACTGGACATTAAAAATGATGGTTAAAGCAAGCAGGCCACAAAAGACCAAGTCCAGGTTACTGCAAGGTCACTTAGTGGGCTTCCCAACTTTCTTCTAATAAACAGAACAAGATGCGAATAACAGTGTGTGACTTCCAAGGCCAGGACACTAGGACTCCCTCCTTGCCCTTTTGAGAATCATCACTCTCAGGAAGCCAGTAGCTACATTGTGAGGACATGCAAGCCACCTTATGGAGAGACACACGTGGTGAAGACCTGGGACTCCAGCCAGCAGCTATGGGGGTGGGCCTTTTTGAAAGCAGGTCCTCTAGCCCTGGTCAAGCTTTCAGATTACAGTCTACTGACATCTTGATCATAATTTCATGAAAGACTCTGAATTAGAACCACCCAGCTAAGGCACTGCTGAATTCCTGAGCCATAAAAACTGTGAGACAATAAATGTTTACTGTTATTTATTTTTTTAAATGAAGGTTAAAGAAAACTAACAAGGTCACCTTATTTTGTAGCCTCAGGCAAACAAGTGCTGCTGGGGTTGATAGTTTATGTGCAAATATGTAAATGCCTATGCAGGAAAAAAGACTAGAAGAAAATGCACCAGAATGTTAACCAACTGGGTCAATCCTTGCTGTGGGGTTATTAGAAATTTTTATTTTCTTTTGTATTCTTTCCACATTTTTGCAAAATTTCTACCATAATAATCAGAAAAAAAAAATGCTACTTTAAAAAAACTGATCAGATAGCCTTCTTTAAGAATAATGTACTGTGACCACTTGGAGGGATGGAGTGGAGAGGGAGGTGGGAAGGGGATTCAGGAAGGAGGGGACACATGTATGCCTATGGCCAATTCATGCTGATGTATGGCAAGAAACCATCACAACACTGTAAAGTAATTATCATCCAACTTAAGAAAAAGAATGATGTGTAGCTGTGTGAAAGGCTGAACCTCTCCAGAACTCTTCTGTCTTACCCTACCTGCTTCAGAGGGTCTCCATCTCCTCCTGGAAAGTCTGTATTTTGCACTCACAGTGATATAATTTCTCTTTCTCATTCTTCAATCTATCGTAAAATATTCTATTCAATGCTGCCACACTAGGTTTTTTCATGAAAATTTTAGTTTTAACAGAGGTGTAAGTTAAAGAAATGCAGCCATCATCAGTGAGAATCTAGTCAATAGCCAAAAGCCAGAAAGGTAGTTTGGATTGTTTGACCTTTCCCAGAAACTAAGAAATTATCCCTACAGGCCCCTGGATAATTGAATTTTCTTTTTAAACTTCATTGCATATAAAGCCAGATTCCTTGAACTTTTTTTCAGAGATCAGAACCTCAAAGGACCTGATAGATGATTTGAACGAACTTTCTTTCCTCCATAGTCCTGCATAGAGCTGCCATCTAGCAGCCACATATACAAGCTAAGGACCACCAGCTTGTGTCTGGGGAAACTGGCAGCTAAGGCTGACCCCAGAGCACACTGGCTTTCCCTTCAGGGCACTCTGCAGAAAGAACTGATTGCCAAGTACCCAGATCCTAAAAGAAATGAATGAGTCTGTCCATTTTCTGTCCCACAGCCAGTTTATAAACACTAGTGAACCTAGGAAGGTGACACAAAAAGTGGATGAAAGAGTGGGCGTGGGGATGGTAATGTTCCTGAAGGCAAGATGGCGGCTTCGTAACTTGACCAAGGGGTGCCCCATCAACAACCACACAGCTCTCCCCTCCCTGAGCAAATGGAAGCCTTCATCAGTCAGCCAGGGGCTATCTCTCAGCATACCCAGGCAGTCTCATGAGCTTACCCAAGTGGTGGACAGCCAGTGCCCAGTGCCCATTGATGGGAGTCAGCCTGGGAAAGAACAGTCCTCTGCCATTTGCAACTTAGAGTAAATGTTCTCCCTCACCCATGGTGCCCCTGAAATGGAGCAGTACTGTAGGGCCCTCCTGGAAACAAATCCTTTCTGCATCCCTCTTTTTTCTTTTTTTCTTTTTTTTAGATGTTCAAGGTGGTTTTATTTTTTTTTTTTCTCCATTTATTTTTATTAGTTGGAGGCTAATTACTTTACAACATTGCAGTGGTTTCTGTCATACATTGAAATGAATTAGCCATGGATTTACATGTATTCCCCATCCCGGTCCCCCCTCCCTCCTCCCTCTCCACCCGATCCCTCTGGGTCTTCCCAGTGCACCAGGCCTGAGCACTTGTCTCATGCATCCAACCTGGGCTGGTGATCTGTTTCACCCTAGATATACATGTTTCAATGCTGCTCTCTTGAAACATCCCACCCTCACCTTCTCCCACAGAGTCCACAAGTCTGTTCTATACATCTGAGTCTCTTTTTCTTTCTTTTTTTTTTTTTGCATATAGGGTTATCTCTTTTTTCATTTGTAGAAAATAGGCTTCATTCAGCCACTCTACATTCCCTGAGTTCCAAAGGGCAAATTCAAACAAACTCCTTCCTTGCTTATCAAAGAAGGGAGGGGATGCAAAAACAACGGAGGAACAGTCAAGAAAACAACAGTATAACTGTGGGGCAGGGTCCTGATTCCTCTTTAAGGAATATATATACACACACATATATATGTATGTATACATATATATACACACACACACATATATATGTATATATATCTTTGAGTTCTTCTGTAGGGACCAAAGCCCCCATGCAGGTGAAGGATGCTTCAGGCTGAGCACAAGACTCTTAGAGCACTACCCTCTTACCTCATCACCAACCAATCAGAAGTCACATACCCTGTAGACCTCATCCTAAATTTTGTCTATAAAAACTTCTCACCCCAAATAAGCAGGGAGTTCTGGTTTTTTAACATAAGCCACCCATTGTCCTTGCTTGGCTCTGCAATAAACCTTTCATTGCTCCAAACTCTCACATTGAGGTTTGTTTTGCCTCACCTGACTTGTGCTCAGTAACACACCTTCAAATTAAGGTGTCTCGAAAAAATGAGATATGCAAGCAGGAAGTGTATGAGACTAGAAAGCAGCATCCCTGCCATCAAGCTTAAGCAAAGAGAAGAATGTAAGAAAGCATACAGATGAGAAAAACAAGCCTACCTTTCATGATGTAATGAAGAAAATCCAGTTTGTGTGTAATAAACCTGGTTAATCCACACCCCAATCCTGAGAGATGGATGGTATCAACTTCATTTTATAGATGAATATAAAAAAGGTTTAGAAAGTTTATATTATGATTCAAGGGGTAGAGGTGGGTGGGATCTGAATCCAAATCAGTCTGACTAGGAGCTTCCCATGTGGCACTGGTGGTAAAGAACTCACTTGCCAATGCAGCAGACAGAAAAGATATGGGTTCGATTCCTGGGTCAGGAAGATCCCCTGGAGGAGGGCATGGCAACCTATTCCAGTATTCTTGCCTGGAGAATCCCATTGACAGAGGAGCATGGTGGGCTACAGTCCACAGGATTGCAGAGTCAGATACGACTGAAGCAACTCAGCATGCAGCCACACATGCAATCTGATTAGAAAATTCAGGTACTTTCAATGACACTAAATAGCAGGCCTCTGAAAAATAAATATACCATGATTGACTGGGCTCATAAATAGAGCCTCTTATCCAAAATCATAAAATCGAAAAAAGAACATACTGTCTTGGACTAGGGCTGAACAGAAGAGATCGCTGGGTTGTTCAGCACTTATAAGTACATTCTGAGCAAAGAATACAGTTTAATCCCTCAAACAGAAGCTCTTATCTGTACATGGTTAGATGGAGATTTTTGCCAACCACTTCAGTCTTACCTTAATCACCATGCAGCTCCTCTCCAGCTATTATCTGTTAAGCCTCTTTCTTACTCACTGAATATTTCATACATGAAGTAATGGAATGCAGAGTTATGGGCTGAGTACTAGCCTTTTGGTTTCCATTTAAATTTACAGCTTACTGGTATGAAAAGAGTCCCGGGGTGCTAACTAAGGTGGTGATTATACTATCCATCAATTAACTTGCTTTTCAGCTCAATGTTCATGGCCCTTTTCCACTCCCTCATAACAAAAGGCTGTTTAACTCAACACATACACACATGCATGCTTTCTCCCAAGCATTTTTACTGAGTTACAGAATGTGTGTCACCCAGATGTGCTTGCCACAATACGTTAATTGTATTGGAAAAATGATCAGAGACATATTTACACTAATCAACTCCCATAGCTGAGACCAGTTTTCCACTACGGTACTATTTTCTCACCACCCCACTTTAGAATTAATTACCCTGTTGCCATGTTAACATTCTTCTCCACACTTAAAATCTGCAAGCTAGGAAATCTTTGAGAGTTTTCCAGGAAGAATCACTTTTAGGGAAACTTCATTTCTGAATATGGAGGGCCTTTGTGTATTTTTAGATGATTAGATGACAAGAAATGGCAAGTGGTAAAGACATAGGGTTGCCAGATAAAATACAAGATGCCCAGTTAAATTTGAATTTCAGATAAGTAATGACTTTTTTTATTGGATGTCCCGTGTGACACTAAAATATATACTAAAAAATGTGTGCATTGTTTATCTGAAAATCAAGTTTTGCTGATGTCTTTGATTTGCAAAATCTGGCAACCCTAGACAGAGAAAAAAGAAGGAGGACAAGATTCCCAGGTGTTAATAGGTGTTACAGATATCTAAAGGTGATATAATAGTGCAATCTTTTAGAACAAATGTGCTAAACAGACATAAGCTGCCTACCTCTAATTTACACATTGTGATGATTTTAAAATAGAGGAAGAAAAAAAGGAATCTGGGGAAATGAATGAACAGACAAAGGCCATGGAGGTTGGACATTTCCTGGGAGACTTTTTCATGAGATTCTAGACTTGTGACCATAGGTCTGCATGAAAATACAACATAGAAGTTGAACCCTCTGATAATATAGGAGATCAAGGAAAATACTCTTCCAAACTGAAAATGAAGGTCCATACTGCTATGCAGCTCTAGCAATTTTTCTAAGCTGATCTTCAGTTTTTTAATAAAACCTGATATGATATTATAAGCCTATCTAATATGTCCTCATAAACACTATAGAAAAGCACCTTGATTAAAACAAATTTGTTGAAGGCTACCAAGTAGACAGCATTGTGCTCAAAATTAAAGTGACAGGATGAATAAACAATCGTTTGTACCCCCGAAATGTGAGAGAGATACAAAAATAACTATGATAGCACAAAATATATATGTTGTATTAATAGCAAAAGCATGAATAAAGCACAAATGAACAGCCAGCGGAAGGTGGGAATGTATTCCACCTTCACCAAGGGGAAATCTGACCCTAACCTTAAAGGAAGGGTCTGATTTCAATATAAGACAGCAAACAGCAGTTACTCTAGGGTTATGAACAAAGAAGGAGTGAAATGGCAACATGGTCCAAGAAGCACAGAGCAGTGCAATGAGTAGAGAACGCGGTAGCTGAGAAAGCTGGATACGGTAGAGCTTAAGAGTCACATTATGGAGGAATTTTAAGGCCTAAATGATATATTTTGGCAGTTAAAAGCTATCAAAGATTTTCAAAGGCAAGAATACTCATAAGATCTGTTTTTAAAAATGACTTTCACAGAAAACAATTTGTAACAAGTCTGCATAGTTTAGAGATCAGGACACTAGTTTAGGAGTAAACTGGTTATAGAAGAGGCATATTTATACCAAAGGAAAAGCAGAGGGAGAGAGACCCATTAGAGAATACTGACGATGGCTGGTCAGAGAGGCAGAACAACATGAAAAACTGGAGTCATGAAAGTCAGTGAATGAGAAAGGACAGTCAAGGAATGAAAGTTTTCAAGTAGGCAGCACTCAAGAAGTGACAGTGGATTTAGCAACAAAGCATCCCAGGTAGAACTTTCAGAGGGCAATTTGAGAACAGTGGTAAAAGCTAAGGCTTGGTTAGGAGTGAATGGAAGTGTTTCTGCTTCCAGTAACATAACTGATGAAAATATAGCAAATGTGCATTAAAATGCATATCTCACTTGAAAGAAAGGGGAAAATCCTAAGCACTAAAAATACCAAATGACCAAACAAAAGAGGAAACAGAAAACCAGAAAGGAAAGCAAATGCTGGATCAGTAACAATGCCGATAGAATTTCCCCATTCCAGGGACCTGGAACTTGGGGAACAGGGCACAAATCTTCCAAAAGGTTGGGAGTTGGGACTTAGATGAAAATCCAAGAACTTTGAAAAACTAGATACTCCGTGAAATGATAGATTAGAAAAAGATTCTCTTCACCTACAAAGGAAGACAATATGTAAATTTATCATACAGTTTCAGCTCTTCTTAGGAAAACAAAATGTTTCTATCCACTGGCCACAAGTAGCCAGATAAAAAATTAAAACTTAAAAAAAAAAGTGCTTATTATCTACGTGAAAATCAAATTTAACTAGATGAAAAAACAAATTTTGTTTCCTGATAAATTTATTGACTTTCCCACCCCTTCCCACAGCCAAAAGTTATTAAATATAGGCCTATTCCATGTAAGCTTGGGGTGCAAATTTACACAAGCACCAGGGTTTGGAAGCCCACAAACCAAAATGCTAACTGAATGATGTTCTAATTGGTCAGCATTGCACAATGTGTGGCGCAAGTAAATGCAAAGACACACACTCACCCAGAGCTCTCAGGATTCTCACAGATAAAGAGGAGTCAGATTTAAGTTCTCAATATAATATAAAATACCTTAAAAAAATGATGCCTTACTATATTGTACAACTGAAACTAATATAATATTGTAAATCAACTCTACTGCAATTAAAAAAGAGATTAATTCAAAAAACATATCTAAGTGAACAGGCCACTAGGGGAAAGCATTTGCAGACATAAAACCTTCAAAAGTAGATGTCCCAGAAGTCTGTATATCAAAGTTTGTGAAAGATACAAAATACAAATAAGAAATCTTAAAAAAAAAATTAGACTTACAGAAATTAAAATATAATCATTGATGTAAAATAGATATATAATTATTGAAATTAAAAGCTGTTCTGCTGTACAACACTATGAATAAGCTAGAAGTATATTTTCTTGGGCTCCAAAATCACTGCAGACAGTGACTGCAGCCATGAAATTAAAAGACGCTTACTCCTTGGAAGAAAAGCTGTGACCAACCTAGACAGCATATTTAAAAAGCAGAGACATTACTTTGTCGACAAAGGTCCATCTAGTCAAAGATATGGTTTTTCCAGTAGTCATATATAAATGTGAGAGTTGGATCATAAAGAATGCTGAGCACTGGAGAATTGATGCTTTTTGTTTTTTTTTTTTTGAATTGATGCTTTTGAACTGTGGTGTTGGAGAAGACTCTTGAGAGTCCTTTGGACAGCAAGGAGATCAAACCAGTCAATCCTAAAGGAAATCAGTCCTGAATATTAACTGGAAGGACTGATATTGAAGCTGAACTCCAATACTTTGGCCACCTGATGCAAAGAACTGACTCACTGGAAAAGACCCTGATGCTGGGAAAAATTGAAGGCAGGAGGTGAAGGGGACGACAAAGGAAGAGATGGTTGGATAGCATCACCGACTTGATGGACATGAGTTTGAGCAACCTCTGGGAGTTAGCAATGGACAGGGAGGCCTGGCGTGCTGCATTCCATGGGGTAGCAAAGAGTCGGACATGACTGAGCGACTGAACTGAACTGAAATGATACATATATCCCCTCCCTGTTGAGCCTTCCTCCTACCCCCTCAACCTGCTCAATCTTAATCATAAGCAAAACACCTCTCTGAGGTACTATCATACCACCTGTCAAATTACAAAAAGTTAATACATTTGGACATTATTAGTTGTCAGAGAGGATGTGGACCAATGCATTACTCTTACATATGACTCGTGGGAGTATAAATTGGTTCAACGATTTAAAGAACAAATGGCAACCTCCAGGAAATCTGACAAGGTACAATCCCCACAATTCATTAATTCTACTCCTAGTTACATATCCTTCACAACTCTTGTACATGTACACAAGGGGATATGATCATAGCAACAGTATCTGAAACAAGAAAAAACTGATTTGTAGTGACAAATGACAATCCATAAGGTCCTCCCTCTATATTGCCTGGTAAGAAACTAAGTGCATTACAGGCATCCCCCTTAAACCTCCAGTGTGAGGTAGTTAATGTCCCCAACAACTGCAAACAGTTTACACTTCACCTTCATACTGACACCAAAGCAGTCTGCCCCCAGGTCTTACAAGGCTCTTCTCCTATTCAATTCACAGAAAGAGAGAGCATCAAGAGGGGGAACATCCCACTGGTGGACTCTGTCTGCAGGAGACCCATTCCACAGTGCATCCAAATGCCCTGAAGCTCAAGCACACCTCTGAAAAGGATGATGAGATTCTGACCACTTTCCTGCCAACGAGTCCCTTTTTACACCAAGTGATACTAATGATATCTGTCCTGACCCCTTGACACAGTAGTTGCAAACAAACTAAATGTCCATCCACAGGAGAGTGTGGAAACAAATCGTGGGATTTCGTACAGAGGAACACCATCATCATGGATGAACCATACGAACAAAATAATGAATGAAAGTACCAAGATACCAAATGATAGAATAATACACACACCTAATACCATCATTTAAGTTTTAAAAATATAGAAAATAATATGATATAATGATTAGGGATGCATGCATATCTAGTATGACTGTAAAGAATGACATAGAAATGATAAGTATCAAATCCAAATTTAAGATAGTGGTTGCATTATTGCACATTTGAAGGAAGTAAGATGCAAGGGGACAGGAACATCAATTTTATTAGTAATGTTTTATTTCTTAGTCTGAGTGGTAAAACATGGGTCTTAATATTTCATATAATGTTTCTGAAATATTTCATAATAAATATTTTGAATGAATGGGTATGAAGTAAAGAAGTGGAGTTAGAAAATATCACTCTTAAAAAGGAGGAAATTCATAAAGATTGAAGAAGGTTTCTCCTAGGTTAGGGAGATGTAGAATCTCTGGGAGATCACTTGAATGGGAGTCGAAAGGGAGACATTCTTCAAAATATTCTGGAATCACTTTATAGCACTGAGATGATTATAAATAAAATCATATCTTTACTGGCCTAGGAATTATATAATTTATATATATATATATATATATATATATATATATATATATTTAAATAATGAAGCAATCTTCTTCAACAAGTAATCTATGTTTCAGTATACTGGGTTGACCCAAAAGTTCCATTTGGGATTTTCTGTACACCTTATGGAAAAATCTGAATGAACTTTTTTGGCCAAACCACTACTAAACAGCCTCTATACACAATATCACTTCACTTGCAAAAAAAAGTTTCTAGATTACTTATGCAAACATCAAAATTTAGTTTGCAATTGCACTGTATATATATAAGTATATATAAGTATGTATGTGTATATATATACATATATATATATACACATATTTCTGGTCTTGTATGGTAGTTCTCTCTGTAAGTATTTTCCCAGTGAATGGATGAATAAATAGAATGAGTGAAAACCACTTAAAGAAATTAGTGTGTGCTGAAAAGATTCAAATTCGTGCTGACTACAACCAAAGTACAACTTTCAACTAATGTGAAGAGCCACACCACCAGCTAAGCCCTGTGTTAGACAATGGGAATGTGAAGACAGTTAAGCTGCTTTCTAAGAGTCTACACCGTGTTTGCACCACAACCCTCACACCTCTCAAGGTAATGACTCCCCCATTCTCCTGCACCCTTTGTGAAAACAAGGATTTTGCTCCATTTCTCTGAATCCCTCTTCAGCAATTAGGCATAGACACAGTGGGTAAATTCGACAGTTAAATTGTAGAGTCAAAAACAAGTTCTTTGGAGGTTCTCTGGTATTTGAGGATCCTATGCAATTATGTGCATCTCTGTTCATGTGGACAGCAGAGATTTTTTAATAGCTATAGTAGCAGCAAATGTTAGCAACTAGATATTTCTCTGCTTTCCCACAGTAAAATGTTCTAATTGTTTTCTTTCCTTCTACCTGTCTCATTGAGGTTCGCCCCTACCCATGCCTTCAAGCAACCCAATTACTTTATGAGAGAAAACATAGAAGACTGTTGTATAAAAATATCTTATAAATACCACATTTAAAAATAAACTCTAATTTTATTTTAAAAGATCGATTATTTTTACCTTTCTCCACCATCTTCCTCCACAACTGCATCTGGTTCTGTTTTCTGGCCACCAACAGTGAGGTTCCTGAAATCTGATCTCTAAGCCTAGTCCCTTGCAGGATGTCAGCCAAGATCTGGGAGCACTCTGGAATAATGTTTCTAGAGCAGGCTAAAGTCAGTCACTGACTGCCCTGTGCGTGGCCATCCCCTGCTCCCGCCTGGCTGCGCTTGGAGCTAACAGAGTGGGAGATGATGAAGGCAAGCACGTGGGCACAGCTTCCTGCCAGGGCAGGAGCCACCCCTGAGGCCATGGACTGAGAGTCTGCTCTGGGAGACTGTGGTTTGTCCAGTCTAACCAGCTCAACCTGAGGGAACCCCAGGCCTCAGCATGTAGGGACCAGAGGAGGTAGTGGGACTTCAACAAGTCAGACATCTGCTTAGCAAAGTTATCTGGAATTCAAATTCTTTCAGGGAGAATCATCCTCCATCGCCTCTACCATGTAAATGGAAAACCTATTATAGCAAGATGCTTTTCTCCATTCAGTGATCAACACATCTATCCTGGTTAAACTCTCATTAGCAGATCAGCCCAAGTAATATTTTACCATTTTATCAAAAGGAATATGTAGAAAGACTTGTCTTAGAATCAGGCAGCCTCTGACTGTATTAATTTTTCTTGTAGCAACAACTCAGAGAATGTACGAATGTCAGTCAGAGGGGAGGGAAAAGAAAATGTGCTTGATACACCCTAAAGAGTGGGGGTGGGGAGTTGAAATATTTATAACTAGAGCATAGGCTTCATAGAATGAAGGTAAAAATTTCACAAGCAGGCAAAACTGTAAAAGTGCAAAATTGAGATATTCATATATTTCACGTTGCCTCTGAATTATTGACAAGAAAGACCACTTTCAGAGCTCTCTTTATAATATTGATATAAAGTAGTGATAAATCCAACTGGTGAGGAACTGGATTCCTGGCTCCTAACAGAACTTGGTCCATTAATTTATGGCAGTAAATAAATGTTATGAAAGTTCATGTAGAAACCATTATCTAAATGGCTAAATAAGAAAGACTTGCATTATAGCCAGGCATGCATTTCTGGCAGGGGAAGTACAAGTTTACTCACAATGTCTTTTTTTAGATTACTTTGAGGAAGAATGTCATCACTGGAATACTGCAAACCATAGCAAGTTTCATCTTTGTCTCCCTCTTTTTTTCTTTTGGAATGAGAAATGACATCAGCTTACATGTCATCTGAGAAGAAAGGAATTTATTTTGTTGAAAGGCATCCAAGTCTCCCTTTCTTTGGGAGGCTTTGTTACTGAAACAAACTTTATCATTGTTAATTGTTTGGCCATTTATGGGATTGGGAGCTAAATAAAAGTTTGTTTAATCAACAAGTCTGTAGATTTGTACACACTTTATTGACCTAGTAATTTTACTATTACTATACATCCATGATAGTCAAGGCAATGCTATCATTCAAAACCCTACTATACTAAACTCAGTAGGAAAATGCCATAAAGAATGGGAAATTCATATATATATACACTTATATGAAATTATCTCAATCTACCCCACAACTCTTCCATGACCTAGAAACTAGCTCCTAACATTTAATTGTCCTCAATTATATCCCCATTTATCCCCATTGCTACCCACGCAACCTCTGTGTTCTCTCCCTTGGTATCTTTCACCTGAATTAATCCAATAATCCTCCCAATCAATCTCCCCACCTTTAACCTTGCTGTCTACAGTCCAACTCCACTGTCCTAGTCATTTTGAGGCTCCCCCAGTCTTGTAATAAAGTCCAAAAGCCATCATGGTACCCAAAATCCTTTATAACCTGGGTTAGTTTTTCTCGCTGCAAACTCTTTGCCCAGTTTCCCCATTCACATTTCATAGACCAACCATAGGAAAATAGCTACAGCCTTTGAAAGCACCAAGTTGTCTCTTACCTATAAGCTTTCATATCTTTAGCTTCCCCTATTCTTTTCCCAATTTCCCCACCCCTCCCTGAAACTTTTCCCTGTTGAACACCTATTTGCCCTTTAGGGCTTTCACACGGAAGCCTTCCCAGACACACCTCTTCCCCTACACCTTGGCTTACGTGCCCTCTGTACTCTCTCTGGGTACTATGTGCTTAAGATGTGTAAAATCAATCATTTACCCTAACAAGCATCTCCAATTGCATAAACCTCTGATGTGTCCATGATCATTGCTTGTCATCTCATGAACACACCCTGTACATGCCCATCTCCACATCTGTGCTTACACTATTCATTCATCTTGGGGTGGCTTCCTTCTTCCTTAAAGATTTCTTTGAACATTTCAACCCTAGGCAGTAATTCTGACCTCTGAATTCATGGCACATCTTGCGTATGTTTCTCATTTGATATTTATTTCTACACAGTGCCAGTGACATCATTTCTATTTTAACTTTTGAGTTATTTAACTTTTTTATAGATATAATCTAGTCTCCTGCCAATTGCTTGGTCCACGGCAGGAGCCATGCTTAAAATAACATGGTCCAAGTTACTTTAAGCAACTTAAAAACAGGAACAGAACTACTCTGCATTCCTCTTCTTTCTTCTCTGAGTTCACATAGTTTGCCACAGTGTACATAAGATATAATCAATACATATCCTTTAACATTTGTTATATGATGAGGATAAAACTAACAGATGAAGACTACACAATGTAACAAATATGTTTCATTTTCAAATGAATAAATTATTTCAGATGAGATCATAAACAAAATGAGAAATTCAGGACCATAAACATAATTTACTGTAGACTGGCACATGAATGTAAAGCCTAGGGAAGCAGCAGCTGCAATGGAAACTCTTAACTATCATGCCAAGAGTGTGAATGTACTCAGCTGTAGGACAAGCCAGATGTCAATCAAAGGTGAAATGAAAACAACATGTACACTCTCCATACCAACTTGTATGTATATTTAACCAAGAGCTCACAGCCATACGGCAAGGGTAAAAGAAAAATAAAAGAAATGGTAAAAAAAAAAAAAATACAAAACACTAAATGTTAGAAGTAAAACAAATGTATCATTAACACAATAACTGTAAGTGGGTTAAACTCCCCTAATAAGCTCCTAATAAGCATCTCACACTGCATCATAAAGAAAATCCAGTTATATGCCTCCTAGAAGAGATACACATTAAACAAAAAGACTCCAAAAGGTCTGTTCATCCTACAGACATTTTTGTAGGCTATCCCTATATACCAATACCAGGCTAAGTGCCTACGTTCTCAGGCGCTTCACTCATGTCTGACTCTTTGAGATCCCATGCACCACAGGCTGCCAGGCTCCTCTGTCCACGGGATTTTCCTCGCAAGAATACTTAAGTGGGTTGCCAAGCCCTCCTCCAGGGGATCTTCCCGTGCAAGGATTGAACCCCCATCTCCTGTGTCTCCTACACTGCAGGTGGATTCTTTACCACTGAACCACCAGGAAAGCCCAGTGACAAAAAGTTTACATGTTAAGAGAGACAGGTACACAGGGCAAATGCAGACAAAAAGAAAGCAAGAATCACAATATTAACATTAAAGAAGCAGTGATAAGGCAAAAAGCATTTACGTAAAATTTTTTGTTTTTTATTTGCAAGTCTGTTAGTGAAGACTAAAATCCACAAGGATCCCCACTGGAAGTGATAGATATAGCCACCTTATTATAAATGTGTCATAAGTATTAAATAAGAAAATTCATCTAAAACACCAGACTCAATACCTGCCACACAGTACATGCTCAAAAATTAAGTTTTTTTAGTATCTGTATCAGTAATAGAAGTATTAGCAAGATATAATTGTTATTGATGTTAATATGACAGATAACATAGCATTAAAGTATATAAATAAAAAATACTGTAAATATAAGAAAATTCATAAAATCATAAGATAAAATGAGTACGTTTTACCAGTTTTTCTGTTGTTCTTAAAGCAAAAAGTGACCCCAAAAAAGGTAACAAGACCTAAACAATAATGACTGACTCTATGTGTTGTTTTGTCTGTGTATATGCATATATGTCCTGGCTTCCCAGGTGGTGCTAGTGATACAGAATATGCCTGCCAATGCAGGAGACATAGAGACATGGGTTCAGTCCCTGGGTATGGAAGATCTCCTGGAGAAGGGCATGGCAACTCACTCCAGTATTCTTACCTGGAGGATCCCACTGACAGAGGAGTCCAGTGGGCTAAAGTCCAAGGGGTGGCAAAGAGTGGGAGATGACTGAAGTGACTTAGCATGCATGCATAATATATGTACACATACACATTTTTATATAGTCTTCAAACTCTATGATCTACAAAATAATATGCTTCCTTTTCCATTACTCATGGAATATTTACCAAATTTGAACATTTATAAAATAAAAATCACAGTTCCTAAAGCAAAAGATAGGCATTGTTCTATGATAACTACAAGAAAAAAACTTAGAAATAAATTAATAAATAGTAGCAAACAAAAATTTGAAAAGTTTACTTACCTAAAAGTTCTCAGATCAAAGACAATATCAAAATTTAACTAATAGAATAATTAAAAACAAAAGTGGTAAAAACACTACATAGAAAAACTTGTGAGATGCAGGGAAAATTGTATTCATAGTTAAACCAACATCTTTTAATGATTTCAACATTCAAAAAAAAAGAGTAAATAATAAAATACCAAATCTAAATCTTCAAAAATATTGAAATATAAACTTAGAAAAGCATAGAAAAGTTAATATGGATTGAAACAGAAAGGAATTTAAAAATAAAATATAAACAGTTTGAAAATAAACTTAAAGTCTAATTTCCACAAGGACAAAAATAAATCCATGATAATACTAGGATGAAAAAAGAAAATTTACAAACATTCACAAATAAAAATTATAAAGTGAATATGAGAATATATAGAGATAATAGATCTTTCCCTCTCTCTCCCTCTCTCTCTCTATATATATATTCAAATATATAGAAATACAAATACATGTTGTTCTTAATCAGTCCCTCAAACATGTCTGACTCTCTGCGACTACACGGAATGCAGCACGCCAGCCTTCCCTATCCTTCACCAGCTCCCAAAGCTTGCTCAAACTCATACCCATTGAGTCAGTGATGCCATCCAACCATCTCATCCTCTGAATCCCCTTCTCCTGCCTTCAATCTTTCCCAGCATCAGGGTCATTTCTGAGTCAGTTCTTTGCATCAGGTAGCCAAAGCACTGGAACTTCAGCTTCAGCATCATTCCTTCCAATGAATATTCAGGGTTGATTTCCTTTAGGATTGACTGGTTGATCCTATTGCAGTCCAAGGGATGCTCAAGAGTCTCCTCCAACATCACAGTTCAAAAGCATCAATTCTTCACTGCTCAGCTTCCTTTATGGTCCAACTCTCACATCCGTACATGACTACTGAAAAAACCATAGATTTGACTACACAGATTTTGCCAGTAAAGTAATACCTCTGCTTTTTAATACGTTGTCTAAGTTTGTCATAGCTTTTCTCACAAGAAGCAAGCATCTTTTAATTTCATGGCTGCAGTCACCATACACTGTGATTTCGGAGCCCCAAAAAATAAAGCCTCTCAATATATCCATTGTTTCCCCTTCTATTTGCCATTAAGTGATGGGACTGGATGCCATGATCTTAGTTTTTGAATGTTGAGTTTTAAGCCAGCTTTTTCACTGTCCTCGAGAGACTCTTCAGTTCCTCTTCACTTTCTGCCATAAGTGTGGTATCATCTGCATATCTGAGGTTATTGATATTTCTTCTGGCAGTCTTGATTCCAGCTTGTGTGTGCTTCATTCAGCCTGGCATTTTGCATGAGGTTTTCTGCATATAAGTTAAATAATCAGGGTGACAATATACAGCTTTGAAGTACTCCTTTCTAATTTGGAACCATTCTGTTGTTCCATGTCCGGTCCTAACTGCTGCTTCTTGACTTGCATACAGATTTCTCAGGAGGCAGGTAAGGGGGCCTGGTATTCCCAACTCTTTTAGAATTTTCCACAGTTTCTTGTGATCCACACAGTCAAAGGCTTTGGTATAGTCAACGAAGCAGAAGTAGATGTTTTTCCTGGAATTCTCTTGCTTTTCCTATGATCCAGGGGATGTCGGCAATTTGATCTCTGGTTCCTCTGCCTTTCTAAATCCAGCTTGAGCATCTGGAAGTTCTTGGTTCACATACCGTTGAAGCCTAGCTTGGAGAATTTTGAGCATTACATTGCCAGCATGTGAGATGTGTACAATTGTGCAGTAGTTTGAACATTCTTTGGCATTGCCCTTCTTTGGGATTGGAATGAAAACTGACCTTGTCCAGTCCCGTGGCCACTGCTGAGTTTTCCAAATTTGCTGGCATATTGAGTGCGGCACTTTCACAGCATCATCTTTTAGGATTTGAAATAGATCAGCTGGGATTCCATCACCTCCACTAGCTTTGTTCATAGTGATGCTTCCTAAGGCCCACTTGACTTCGCTCTCCAGAATGTTTGTCTCTAGGTGAGGGATCTTACCATTGTGATTATCTGGGTCATTAAGATTTTTTTGTACAGTCCTTCTGTATGTTCTTTTCACCTCTTCTTAATATCTTCTGCTTTTGTTCAGTCCATACCATTTCCGTTCTTAATTGTGCCCTTCTTTGCATGAAATGCTCCCTTGGTATCTCTGATTTCTTTGAAGAGATCTCGAGTCTCTCCCATTCTATTGTTTTCCTCTATTTCTTTGCATTGATCCCTGAGGAAGGCTTTCTTATCTCTCCTTTCTATTCTTTGGAACTCTGCATTCAGATGGGTATATCTTTCATTTTCTCCTTTGCCTTTTGCTTCTCTTCTTTTCTCAGCTGTATGTAAGGCTTCCTCAGACAACCGTTTTGCTATTTCACATTTATTTTTCCTGGAGATGGTTGTGATCACTGCCTCCTGTACAATGTCATGAACCTCTATCCATAGTTCTTCAGGCAATCTGTCTGTCAGATCTAATCCCTTGAGTCTACTTGTCCCTTCTACTGTATAATCATAAGGGATCTGATTTAGGTATTCCTAAATGGGCTAGTGGTTTTTCCCTACTTTCTTCAATGTGAGTCCGAATTTTGCAATATGGTGTTCATGATCTAAGCCACAGTCAGCTGCTGGTCTTGTTTTGCTGACTGTATAGACATTTTCCACCTTCAACTGCAGAAATTATACTCAATCTGACTTTGCCGTGATATGGACCATCTGGTGATGTCTATGTGTACAGTCATTTCTTGTGGTTTTTTTTTTTTTCCATTTATTTTTATTAGTTGGAGGCTAATTACTTTACATCATTACAGTAGTTTTTGTTATACATTGAAATGAATTAGCCATGGATTTACATGCACTCCCCATCCCAGTCCCCCCTCCCACCTCCCTCTCCACCCCATCCCTCTGGGTCTTCCCAGTGCACCAGGCCTGAGCACTTGTCTCATGTACCCAACCTGGGCTGGTTATCTGTTTCACCCTAGATAATATACATGTTTCAGTGCTGTTCTCTTGAAACATCCCACCCTCGCCTTCTCCCAGAGTCCACAAGTCTGTTCTATACATCTGAGTCTCTTTTTCTGTTTTGCATATAGGGTTATCGTTACCATCTTTCTAAAGTCCATATATATGTGTTAGTATACTTTAATGGTCTTTATCTTTCTGGCTTACTTCGCTCTGTATAATGGGCTCCAGTTTCATCCATCTCATTAGAACTGATTCAAATGAATTCTTTTTAATGGCTGAGTAATATTCCATGGTGTATATGTACCACAGCTTCCTCATCCATTCATCTGCTGATGGGCATCTGGGTTGCTTCCATGTCCTGGCTATTATAAACAGTGCTGCGATGAACATTGGGGTGCACGTGTCTCTTTCAGATCTGGTTTCCTTGGTATGTTTGCTGAGAAGTGGGATTGCTGGGTCATATGGCAGTTCTATTTCCAGCTTTTTAAGAAGTCTCCACACTGTTTTCCATAGTGGCTGGACTAATTTGCATTCCCACCAACAGTGTAAGAGGGTTCCCTTTTCTCCACACCCTCTCCAGCATTTATTGCTTGTAGACTTTTGGATAGCAGCCATCCTGACTGGCGTATAATGGTACCTCATTGTGGTTTTGATTTGCATTTCTCTGATAATGAGTGATGTTGAGCATCTTTTCATGTGTTTGTTAGCCATCTGTATGTCTTCCTTGGAGAAATGTCTGTTGAGTTCTTTGGCCCCATTTCTTGTGTTGTTGGAAAAGGGTGTTTGCTATGACCAGTGTGTTCTCTTGGCAAAACTGTTAGCCTTTGTTCTGCTTCATTTTGTACTCAAAGACCAAATTCGTCTGTTACTCCAGGTATCTCTTCACTTCCTACTTTTGCATTCTAGTCCCCTCTGATGAAAAGGTCATGTGTTTTTGGTGTTAGTTCTAGGTCTTGTAAGGCTTCATAGAACCATTCAACTTCAGCTTCTTCAGCATTAGTGGTTGGGCATAGACTTGGATTTTTATAATACTGAATGATTTTGTCTTGGAAATGAACAGAGATCATTCTTTTGTTTTTGAGATTGCACTGAAGAACTGCATTTCAAACTCTTTTGTTGACTATGAAGGCTACTGCATTTCTTCTAAGGGATTCTTGCCCACAGCAGTAGATATAGTGGTCTTCTGAATTAAATTCACCCATTTCTGTGCATGTTAGTTCACTGATTCCTGAAATGTCAATGTTAACTCTTGTCATCTCCTGTTTGACAACTTCCAGTTAACCTTGATTCATAGACTTAAAATTCCAGGTTCTTATGCAATATTGTTCCTTACAGCAACAGACTTTACTTCCATCAATAGTCACATTCATAACTGGCTGTTGTTTTTGCTTTGGCTCAGCTTCTTCATTCTTTCTGGAGCTATTTCTCTACTCTTCTCTAGTAGCATATCAGGGGCACCTACTGACGTGGGGAGTTTATCTTTCAGTGTCCTATCCTTTTGCCTTTTCATACTGTTCATGGGGTTCTCAAGGCAAGAATTCTGAAATGGTTTGCCATTTCCTTCTCCAGTGGACCATGTTTTGTCAGAACTCTCCACCATGACCTGTCTGTCTAATGTGGCCCTACGTGGCTTGGTTCATAGTTTCATTGAGTTATACAAGACTGTGATCCATGTGATCAGTTTGTTTTCCCATGACTAACCCTTTCTCCTGGGTCCTGATGTGCACAAGATTTTTTTTGTGATCTCCAGGAGTCTGCTTCCCCAGTCCTGTTTAAATTCTGTAATCAAATCCGACGTCTTCAAAGTCAAATTCCCTGGGGGTCCTCAGTCCCTTTGCCGATACCCAGATCGAGAACTCTGTTGTAGGCCTTAGAACTTTCTCAATAGTACAAGAATTTCTTTGGTGTAACTGTTCTTCAGTTTGTGAATCATCTGCTCAGTGGCTCTATGGTGGGGCTGTGGGCGACCTCCTCCAAGAGGACTTATCCCACATGCTGCGCCTCCCAGGTCTGCTGCAGCAAGAGCCCCTGTCCCTGTGGCAGGCCCCTGCTGACCCGCGCCTCCACTGGAGACACTCAAGCACTCAAAGGCAGGTCTGGCTCAGTTCTGGTGGGGGACCTGGGACGTGGTGTCCACAAGGTTGTGTTTGAGCCCTCTAAGAATCTCTGGAGGGTAAGAGGTTTGATTCTAAATGTGATTTCCACCCTCTATTGTCTTGTTGGGTCTTCCTTGCCCTTGGATGTAGGGTATCTTTTTTTGGTGGGATCCAACATTCTCCTGTCGATGGTTGTTCAGTGAGTGGTTAGTTGTAATTTTGGAGTTCTCTCAGGAGAAGATGAATGCATGTCCTTCTACTCCGCCATCTTGAGAGGCCAATATCACAGTATGCCCCTACCACTAATGCTAAAGAAGCTGAAGTTGAATGTTTCTATGAAGACCTACAAGACCGAGAACTAACACCAAAAAATATATGTTCTTTTCCTCATATGGGAATAGAATGCAAAAGTAGGAAGTCAAGAGATACCTGGAGTAACAGACGAATTTGGTCTTCGAGTACAAAATGAAGCAGAACAAAGGCTAACAGAGTTTTGCCAAGAGAACACACTGGTCATAGCAATGCCCTCTTTCAACAATAGAGATGACTCTACACATAGACATCACCAGATGGTCAAAACTGAAATGAGATTATATTCTTTGCAGCTGAAGATGGGGAATCTCTACATAGTCAGCAAAACAAGACCAGGAGCTGTCTGTGGCTGAGGTCATGAACACCATATTGCAAAATTCAGACTCACATTGAAGAAAGTAGGGAAAAACCACTAACCCATTTAGGAATACCTAAATCAGATCCCTTATGATTATACAGTAGAAGGGACAAGTAGACTCAAGGGATTAGATCTGACAGACAGATTGCCTGAAGAACTATGGATAGAGGTTCATGACATTGTACAGGAGGCAGTGATCACAACCATCTCCAGGAAAAATAAATGTGAAATAGCAAAACGGTTGTCTGAGGAAGCCTTACATACAGCTGAGAAAAGAAGAGAAGCAAAAGGCAAAGGAGAAAATGAAAGATATACCCATCTGAATGCAGAGTTCCAAAGAATAGAAAGGAGAGATAAGAAAGCCTTCCTCAGGGATCAATGCAAAGAAATAGAGGAAAACAATAGAATGGGAGAGACTCGAGATCTCTTCAAAGAAATCAGAGATACCAAGGGAGCATTTCATGCAAAGAAGGGCACAATTAAGAACGGAAATGGTATGGACTGAACAAAAGCAGAAGATATTAAGAAGAGGTGAAAAGAACATACAGAAGGACTGTACAAAAAAATCTTAATGACCCAGATAATCACAATGGTAAGATCCCTCACCTAGAGACAAACATTCTGGAGAGCGAAGTCAAGTGGGCCTTAGGAAGCATCACTATGAACAAAGCTAGTGGAGGTGATGGAATCCCAGCTGATCTATTTCAAATCCTAAAAGATGATGCTGTGAAAGTGCCGCACTCAATATGCCAGCAAATTTGGAAAACTCAGCAGTGGCCACGGGACTGGACAAGGTCAGTTTTCATTCCAATCCCAAAGAAGGGCAATGCCAAAGAATGTTCAAACTACTGCACAATTGTACACATCTCACATGCTGGCAATGTAATGCTCAAAATTCTCCAAGCTAGGCTTCAACGGTATGTGAACCAAGAACTTCCAGATGCTCAAGCTGGATTTAGAAAGGCAGAGGAACCAGAGATCAAATTGCCGACATCCCCTGGATCATAGGAAAAGCAAGAGAATTCCAGGAAAAACATCTACTTCTGCTTCGTTGACTATACCAAAGCCTTTGACTGTGTGGATCACAAGAAACTGTGGAAAATTCTAAAAGAGTTGGGAATACCAGGCCCCCTTACCTGCCTCCTGAGAAATCTGTATGCAAGTCAAGAAGCAGCAGTTAGGACCGGACATGGAACAACAGAATGGTTCCAAATTAGAAAGGAGTACTTCAAAGCTGTATATTGTCACCCTGATTATTTAACTTATATGCAGAAAACCTCATGCAAAATGCCAGGCTGAATGAAGCACACACAAGCTGGAATCAAGACTGCCAGAAGAAATATCAATAACCTCAGATATGCAGATGATACCACACTTATGGCAGAAAGTGAAGAGGAACTGAAGAGTCTCTCGAGGACAGTGAAAAAGCTGGCTTAAAACTCAACATTCAAAAACTAAGATCATGGCATCCAGTCCCATCACTTAATGGCAAATAGAAGGGGAAACAATGGATATATTGAGAGGCTTTATTTTTTGGGGCTCCGAAATCACAGTGTATGGTGACTGCAGCCATGAAATTAAAAGATGCTTGCTTCTTGTGAGAAAAGCTATGACAAACTTAGACAACGTATTAAAAAGCAGAGGTATTACTTTACTGGCAAAATCTGTGTAGTCAAATCTATGGTTTTTTCAGTAGTCATGTACGGATGTGAGAGTTGGACCATAAAGGAAGCCGAGCAGTGAAGAATTGATGCTTTGGAACCGTGGTGTTGGGGAAGACTCCTAAGAGTCCCTTGGACCACAAGGAGATGAAACAAATCTATCCATAAAGGAAATCAACCCTGAATATTCATTGGGAGGAATGATGTTGAAGCTGAAGCTCCAGTACTTTGGCCACCTGATGTGAAGAACTGACTTATTAGAAAGAACTGACTCCCAGCCCTGATGCTGGGAGACACTGAAGGCAGGAGGAGACGAGGATGACAGAGCATCGATTGGTGGATGGCATCACTGATTCAGTGAACATAAATTTAAGCAAGCTTTGTGAGTTGTTGATGGATTGGGAATGCTGGTGTGCTGCATTCCATGGGGTCGCAAAGAATGGGACACAACTGAGCGACTGCACTGAACAGAACTGTGATGTTGAATGGTTTGCCTTTGAAATGAACAGAGATCATTCTTTCATTTTTGAGACTGCACCCAAGTACTGAATATTGGACTCTTTTGTTGACTATGAGAGCTACTCCATTTCTTCTAAGGGATTCTTGCCCACAGTAGTAGATTCAATGGTTATCTGAATTAAATTCACCCATTCCACTCCATTTTAATTCACTAAAATGTTGATTTAATTCCTAAATCAACCTAAATTTAATTCCTAAAATGTTGATTTTCACTTTTGCCATCTCCTATTTCACCTTTATTTATGGACCTAACATTCCAGGTTCCTATGCAATATTGTTATTTACAGCATCAGACTTCACTTTCACCACCAGACACATCACCAACTGGGTGTTTCTTCCCTCCGGCTCAGCCTCTTCATTCCTCTGGAGCTATTTCTCTGCTCTCCTCCAGTAGCATGTTGGGCGCCTACCAACCTGGGGAATTATTTTAGTGTCATATCTTTCTGCCTTTTCATACCATTCATGCGGTTCTCAAAGCAAGAATACTGATGTGGTTTACTATTCCTTTCTCCAGTGGACCATATTTTGTCAGAACTCTCCACCAAGACCTGTCTGTCTTGGGTGGTCCTACATGGCATGGCTCATAATTTCATTTAATACATACAGAAATATGTATAAATATAAACATGTATATAGATAGAGACAGAGAGATAAAGAAAGAGAGGAATCATTCATAAAACACATTTCACTTGGCCTAACAATTTTGAAGAGCTCCATAGTCTAAAGACAAGTTTCTCTTAAAAAAATTATTAAAATTAACTGAATAAAAATAGGAAAACTGGACAAGTTAAAGAAGAACTTGAGGAAAATTGTCCCTAATTCTTTTTTTAGACAACTGTTGCATTGTTGAACACGACTAATTTCAAGGGAAAGATAATTTGCATGCAGTGATGACAATGGAATCATAATCATAATCGTCTTCATCACCATTATCTCAACAGAAGCCACATTTATTTAAGGCTCACAATGAGCCAGGAACTGTGATAAGGGCTTTGCCTATTTAATTGCACAAAACCTTTTAGGATGGGTACTTGTGTTTACATTTTATAGGTAACAAAAATGATATTTAGACAAGTTGAATAACTAGCCCAATTTTATGAAATTTCAAAGTGAACAGCCTAGAATCATATACACATCTGTGCATATCCCCAAAGACCATGGGCACAAAGGCTATGCTTCACTGCCTTATCTATATAGACAGTTTCTAAAACACAGAAAAAGATGAACATCTTCCAAATTCATTTTGTGAACTTGCGTAAACCTGATAGCAATCTTGACGAAGCCAGTAACTAATAAAAATGGAAAACTACAAGCCAGACTCATTTATAATGTCTCAAATAAAAGTAACCAAGATCAGCAGTTTGAAAAGGAAGACAATATCACAAACAAGAATGGTTTGCTATGATATAATCTATTATAATACTAGATCGAGTAGTCAAGTTTATACACATTTATAGGAAGCTGAAATTATGTTTGTGAAATTCAACGTTTATTCCTGATTTTTGCTTATTAAAAAAAAAGTAAATCAAGAATAAAAGCATACTTCCATAATACAGGAAAGAGGTTCTATCCAAAACCAACTGCTAAATATATTAAACAGTAAAACATGAGCATCCTTCCTCTTTGTATCAGAGGCAATGATAAAACATTTTGGGTTGATACAATGAGAATAGAGAAAGAAAGGAAATATATAAATATTGGGAGGAAATTAACCTTTTCAGGCTTTTCTTTCTTTGCTTTGCAAAGTGAAGGAAAATAAGTTGATCAAATTTGTTATGCCCATACTCCAGGTCATGAATGATGTAAGTGCTTTAAACAGGTTTGAATTGAGGTAGAGCATAAGATCATACTTTCTTTTTTTGTTATTATGAAGTTTCCTTTTTTAACCTCAAAAACTTCCATGACCTTCTACATGTTAATTTTTTTTTGGCATGTGCTGATTCAAAAATAGATTATAATTTAAACCTACTATGAGTTCAGTAAACTTCAACATGCTTAAAGTGTATTCTGATCCATTAATTCATGATACTGCATTATGTATACACACATATACATTACATACTTTTTAAAAGTTTTTATTGGAGTATAGGAAATGGCAACTCACTCTAGTATTCATGCCTAGAGAATTCCATGGACAGAGGAGACTGGCAGGCTACAGTCCATGGGGTCGCAAAGAGTCAGACACGACTGAACAGCTAACATACACACAGACAGTAGCTTTAAAATGCTGTGTTAATTTCTACTGTCCAACAAAACAATGTTATATGTATACATATAGCCCCTCTATTTTGGATTTGCTTTCCACTTAGGTCACCACAAAGCATTAAGTAGAGTTCCCTTTGCTATACGGTAGGTTCTCATTAATTATCTATTTTATACATAGTATCCCTGGTGGCTCAGAGGTTAAAGCGTCTGCCTGCAATGCAGGAGACCTGGGTTCGATCCCTGAGTCGGGAAGGTCCCCTGGAGAAGAAAATTGCAACCCACTCCAGTATTCTTGCCTGGAGAATCCCATGGAGGGAGGAGCCTGGTAGGCTACAGTCCATGGGGTCGCAAAGAGCAGGACATGACTGAGCGACTTCATTTTCACTTTTTCAATAGTGTATATATGTCAATCCCAATCTCCCAATTTATCCCATCCCACTCTTTCCCCCTACTACTATATGCTTTTGAAAAATAGTAGTACATGTATTGCTGCTTGGGTTACATGTGAATTTATACACCCTTTGCAAGAACCCAGCATTTCCCTCCCACTCGTAGAGTTCATGGCCCATTGGCAAGAACAATCACTGGACTGGAGACATCCCCAGAAATCAACAAAACAAAAAATCTGAGTGGGATGATCTCTTGATCTGTCATGATCTGCAAAATTACTCAGGAATGGCTGAGTGACTCACCATCACCACCTTATAAAAGCCATGAAAGGCACCTGATAAGCACATAAAAGTTTAGTTCCCATAATTACATATTAAAGTAGAAGGACTGATTCACCCATGTGATTCCTAATGAGGAAAGAGAGAAGAGGGAAAATCAAGTTCTCAAATTTTAATAGAGAAACGTCTTTGGTTGTTGTTCAGTTGCTAAAGTTATGTCTGACTCTTTGTGACCCCATGGAGTGCAGCACACCAGGCTTCCCCGTCCTTCACAATCTCCCATAGTTTGCTCAAATTCATGTCCGTTGAGTTGGTGATGTCACGCAACCATCTCATCCTCTATTGTCCTCTTCTCTTCCTGCCTTCAGTCTTTCCCAACATCAGGGTCTTTTCCAATAAGTCATTTCTTAGTATCAGGTGGCCAAAGTATTGGAATTTCAGTTTCAGCATCAGTCCTTCCAATGAAAATTCAGGGTTGATTTCCTTTAGGATTGACTGCTTTGATCTCCTTGCTGTACAAGAGATTCTCAAGAGTCTTCTCCAGCACCACAGCTCAAAAGAATCAGTTCTTTGGTGCTCAGCTTTCTTTGTGGTCCAACTCTCACATCCATTCATGACTACTGGAAAAACCACAGCTTTGACTAGGTGGACCTTTGCCAGCAAAGCAATGTCTCTGCTTAATACACTGTCTAGTTTTGTCATAGCTTTTCTTCCAAGGAGCAAGTGTCTTTTAATTTCATGGCTGCAGTCACTATCTGCAGTGATTGAAGCCCAATATCCCCACCTATTTGCCATGAAGTGATGGGACTGGATACCATGATTTTAGTTTTTGAATGCTGAGTTTTAAGCCAGCTTTTCCACTCTCCTATTTCATCCCCATCAAGAGGCTCTTTAGTTCCTCTTCACTTTCTACCATTGGGGTGGTATCATCTGCATGTCTGACATTGTTGATATTTCTCCTGGCAGTCTTGGTTCCAGTTTGTGCTTCATCCATTCCAGCATTTTACATGATGTACTCTGTATATAAGTTAAATAAGCAGGATGACAATATACAGCTTTGACATATTCTTTTCCTGATTCTGAACCAATCTACTGTTCCATGTCTAGTTCTAACTGTTGCTTCTTGACCTGCATGCAGGTTTCTCTGGAAGCAGGTAAGGTGGAACACCAGACCAAGATCTATATTGAATGTTAAATAAAGCTAACAACAATCATGAGGCAAGAGAAGAGGATACCGTGTTGAGTCAGACAGTTGTTCACTCTCTAAGGAAAGAGAACACACAGTTCAAAAACATAATTTCCACAGCCTCCCAATGGAGTCATGTATGTACATGCAGAAAGATTTAAAAATCAAATCGTGAATGATGACAATTAAATGGAAAGCAGCAACATATTGATGGGGAATTTGTCCATTAAAGTTTTTCATCCAAAAGGAATTTCAGCCAGAAATCAGTTCTTTATTCCTCCCTGTAGTATGCATTCTTGGTAGCTCCCTTCAGAACACTGCCAACAGCATTACACATTTGCTTTATATAGCTTTCGAGTTGCTCTGCAGTTTCCTTTTGGCCAGAGAACTTTATAAAACCTACTGAGGTAATAAGAAGCACAGACACATTGTCTCTCAGGCTTGCAATCCATTGTCCGCCCAGTTTCTATCTAAATTTCCAGTACAGTTGGAGTGGCCAGTGATCTCAGCCAATTACTGTTATCAATTAGTTTATTTGACTGTATGAGAATAAATTGATGAACTGCATCCAATTTTCTTTGCATCACTTGTCACCTTTTACACAGATTTTTTTCATCCTGGTAGATGTACAAACAAGCACAAACCTTGCCCTAATAAGTGATAAATTTTTTACCTTGCCCCTCTGGACTTCAGTCTCCTGATCAGTAATAGGGGGAACATTATCACATGGAATTATCACAGTAATAAGTTTTAAGTACCTGGTTCACAATCAGGCTTTGCCAGGGGAAGTTTTCTCACTTGCCCTCTCTTGTTCTAATGCATCCTATGTTCCCAATATTAGGGATTAGTCCATGGTCTGTCTTCTGGTTGCCACCTGTGTCCAGCTTTGGTTTGAAGGCTGTTAAATGAACTTAATATTAGACACAGCCTTGGGAAAGCATTTTATCAGCTCCTTCAAGACTCAAAACTCAATGTAATCTTTCCTTTTCTATTCTTTCCTTTACTCTGCCAACAATTGTAACGAGTGTCTTTGATTCAAAGCATATTAAAGAATGTATTGCTAAGCTGCTCTATAATTATTCTCAGATGCATGCCTCATTTCAAATAAATGGTATGGCTCTTAAAAATAAAAAGAATGTTTTCTACTCCTCTGCTCCTATACAAGAAAGCCCAGTTTGATTCTTTATACATAGTGGGCACTCATTAGATACTTGTTAACCCATTATTTTATGAAACAAATCAGAGAATTTTCCATAAACAAACATGAGTCTATCTCATTTATCAAACACATTTTTATGAGTGCCTGACCTTAAAAGGTCCTTTAAAGATAACACTATTGCACATTATCTTTAATTCATCAAGAAATGCAGATGGTTAAATAGTATTGCAGAAATTTCTACAAATTGTCTTGCTCTTAAAGCTGCAAATCATTTTAGCCTTGACTGAAATGAATTCAACAACATCTAGGACTACTTTCTATAGAAACTGAAACTAGAAGCAGTTTTTATGGCTGTTGTTCACATTTTCAAAGGTAGGTACAGTGTTTGGTCAAGAAATAACACACTTCTGCAAAAACTCAGCCTTTGTGTTACCTTTATCTACTGAGTAGTCATAAGATCACAGACCTGAGAACTGAAAGAAAATTAACAAAATCAGGAGGTCCAGACTTCTACCTTTAGGGAAGAATCTATCATTGTTACCACTTTACTTATCAAATAATTAAGACCCTGAGTGTTCTGATCACTTTGCCAAAATAAATGTTGGGGTAGGGGGCAGTTGTCATGGTTTTGTTGGTGATTAGACATAAAGTTCTCTGGTCTTTGGGTCTGGCATTCTTTTTGATTCATCATAAGCAAGTTAAAAATTTCCTCAAAAAAAAAAAATTCCTCAAATCTCTAAACTCAGGATGACCAAGATGACCTAGATAAATAGCAGCACTCACCCAATCTCGTTCCAGTCCTGCATCAGGAGCAATAATTCCCTGCTTGTGCCACCAAAGGCTCCGTCTCTATCCCTCTGGCTCTGCCTGAGGAGCCCCTTCTCTGTAGATTCTGGGCCAATGTGGGCTCATGTCTTATATTTTCCTTATGTCCTATTGATGGTACATTTTTGAAGACAGCAATTGTTTCATATTCACAAAATCATTCCAGTGCCTGGCACAATATCAAACACATAGTAGTTTCTAAAGAGTTTCTGAATGAATAAGGTATTCCTCCCTGGTGCTGAGCTTTCACAAGTAGTTTGATCAGTGAGATTGGTAGAGGAATCAATGCCATATTTTCCATCTTCTTTACCATCACAGAGGTTCCTACTTAGGCTCTTCTCAGTATTTTCTAAGTGTCATAACCTTCAACTGGAGTCTTGGGGCAGATTCATGCATCACATAGCAGAAGCATGAGGCCTGGCAATTCAACTGAGTTACAACTCCAACTCAACCAAAGCTGCCTTCATCTGTGAACTTTTAACTGTAGGCATTGACCATCATTCACTCCATAATTTAATTCTTTCTTTGGGCTCAACTCTGGCATTTATAAATGAGGAAATAAAGGGAAATTATTCACTCTTAACAGCTAAAGAGATCATGGCAACCTTATGAAGAAATACTGTCCCAATTGCAGTGACATCCCCCGTATCTTACAGGTGATTCCATTCTACTGTGAAATAATTCACCTTTTCTTTTCTGCAAGTTTTTACAAATACCTAGTTTTAACTTCCTACTGTAATCAATTAAGGTAACATGAGGAGCATATTTTTTTTCCTAGAGGTGAATTTTTTTTTTCCATTTTTTATTACTCGGAGGCTAATTACTTTACAATATTGTAGTGGTTTTTGTCATATATTGACATGAATCAGCCATGGATTTACATGTATTCCCCATCCCGATCCCCCCTCCCACTTCCCTCTCCACCCGATTTCTCTGGGTCTTCCCAGTGCACCAGGCCTGAGCACTTGTCTCATGCATCCAGCCTGGGCTGGTGATCTGTTAGAGGTGAAATTATATTTCATTAATATAAGCTATCATGCCCACAGTGAGAATTCATTTCTGATCTTAAGTTTCTCTTGTCTAATATGGTCTTACATTACAATGAAAACACTAGCCAAAGACCTGGGAACAATATGTATGTCAAGAGAGAACAGAGCCCCAGCAGGAATTCAGAGATTCCATTTGTGAAGCAACATGGTTCTGGTGCTCATTTGAGCAGATGGGGGTCCCAAAGGTACAGCGAGCCAGAAGAGATTGGAGACATTCTGCCTGTATATTCAAGGCTAGAGGGATGGGGCCATAGAGGACAGAGCTTAGTAACCAAAAGTATCAGAGATTATAGCATCTACAAGGGGTCCCTCAGCTGCTGAACCTGCTCTACTCTGTCAGATCTGTTGTTAGGTATCTGGCCTCAGAAGTTTTCAAAGGTTTTAATGTATCTCCCTTGCCCTATTCAATTGCAACGTCCACCTTAAAGACAGAACAAAGGCGCCTATTAAAAGTTAGTCAACAAAATGCATGTGGTTTCTATAGTCAAAGAGACCTGAGTTCAAATATTGATTCTACCATTCATTAGCTATTTGCTGGACTGGAGCCCACCACGTTCCTCTATCCATAGGACTTCCCAGATTGAACCCATCTCCTGTGTTGCAGGCAGATTCCTTACCATTTGAGCCACCAGGGAAGCCCCCATTAGCTATTTGATTTGAACAAATCAACTTCACTGAGTCTCAAGTGCCCCATCTCCAAAATAGTCATCTTTTGAGGAGGAAGTGAGGTGAGATACACGAAGCACTTGCCACATGATAAATATTAATGCAGTAGTTATTGATATGGTTAGTTGTTAGAATAGGGTCTGGTACACAGTAGGTGCTTAATGAGAAATATTAATGGAATCCTATCATTAGCATTCTTATAGCAGATCTGAACAATGGGACAGGGACAGTTGCCTGGTACATAAGGTCTGGAGTGTAACCTCCAAGACAGCAGAGAGAAACCTAAAATATCATAGGAAATAATAAAGATAAATCTTCACCCCTCCACTCCTTCTCACAACTCCCTTGCTTCAGAATTCTGTTTCTTTCTAGACACACATGGTACTGGAAAGGCTCTTGTCTTAATGGAGTAAAGAATTATCAACAATCCAAGTACAAATTAGAAGTTGTCAAGTGTGTGATTGTCTTCAACAGTCTGGACTCTAAATGCAAATAGGATTTTACTTAAAGTTTCACAATTGGAGATGTCTTTTTATTTCTCCTTTGATTCTTTTCCCTCCAACCAATTCTCCCTTCACCACCACCACCATCACAGAATAACCTTGTCTCCCTATAACATTAAACAGAGCTCATTGTGTGTCCTGACCAGCTTCCCCCGCCCCCACCCCCATCTTCTGCAGGCCTCTCAATAACTGAGAACAAGACTGGCAGTACAATTGCTGATCAAGAGTGCATGTTCCAGGGGAAAAGAGGAGGTGGCTGGCTACACATATTATCCAACCATTAATGAAAGATATTGATAGTTCAAACCACTGAATCTCATTTAATGTGTTTTCACTCCATCAGGGGGAACCACTGGTGCCCAAGATAAAAATACTCTCTTAGCACGCAACCTTTGGTGAACTTCTTAAAAATTAATGATTGCATTTATTCAACTTTCCTGACTTTGGCCTTCCATCCATCTGTCCCTCAGGAAAATTGCATGCTCTTTCCGAAGGCTAATGGTGGGCATCTACTTTCTCAAAAAAGTCAAGTGACATTATAGCCTGTAGCTCCAAGGATAAGAAGAACTATAGCAAGACATGACACAACAACAAATGAATGCTTTTCATGTTGTCTAGCAGCTTTCCCCTGAATGTGTATGAGTAAAATAAGAACCTGATGTTACTTTGCCATGCAGTCAAGATACTTTTATTGTGAGTGGATCACACGACCTTAGGGCTTCGTAAACTTTGGAAAGTGATGAAGGGAATGAGGAGAGGGTGAGGCAGAAGGTCCTCAAAGCTCTGAGTCAGAGCTCAGATATTTCGGGGGATTCCACTCACATCCCTTGAGGTTAGCAGAAAAGACAAACAGTTCTGGCCCCTGATGATAAACAAGGGAAAGAACCCAAAACTCCATAGAATGTTGATGGATGAAAGAAGCCCTAAAAAGAGCTACCTTAAAGAACTGGAGCATTCAAAGCAAAGGTAGTATTAGTAGAAATGTTTGTGCTAGGTGAAAGCTATGACTTGGTCCAGAATCTCCCTTAACAGAGCCCAACCAAATGTATATCCTCAACCAATGGTAGAGGTAAGGTCCTCAGGATCATATGGAGCAGCAAGGAAAATCAGACTTAAGATTAGAAACTGCTATACAGAATCCAGATGTGGATTTTGAAGACTGGACTGTGGTCCCTGGGGTAGGCTAGGAATCATCAGTCATTTGAAAATACATCCCATGAACCTGTATTTAGGGTACAATGAAAGATGCAAAGTAGTGGCATATAAAATACTAGTAGGGCCTAACCACTAAGAAATTATATTCTCATTAGAAAATGGGTCATGTGAAATATTGAGAATTAAAAATAAGAGAGACTGGTTCTGTAACTACTGATGCAACGAAAACAACTGGAATTGCAGAGGGAAGAGTGATTTCTCCCCTCTTCTGGGTGTGGGCATTTCCAGCATGTTCTTGTTGTTAGGGGCTAGGTTGTGTCCAACTCTTTGTGACCCCACGGACTATAGCCCACCAGGCTCCTCTGTCCATGGGATTTTCTAGGCAAAAATATTGGAGTGGGCTGCCATTTCCTTCTCCAAAGAATCTTCCCGACCCAGGGATTGAAACTGTGTCTCCTGCATTGGCAGTCAGATTCTATACCATTGAGTCCACCAGGGAAGCCCTTTATTTCCAGCATCCTCCACTTATTTTGGAGGATACTTCACTGTGTGTACTATGGACTGGATGGAATGCCCCTCGGCCTCTTGCCCACACAGCAGGACAACACATCTCAGGCTCAACCAGCCACTCATTCCCCTACCTTTTTCTGGATCTAAACCTATTGATGCAAAGACTTGGAGACAAAGAAGCTCACTTAAAGTGTCCACAGTGGGATTCCGCAATGGCTGTGATGTCCTGGCCCTATGGCTTGCCCAAGGCAGCCCCTGACTTCCTGCTTCTGAGTGACTGGACCTGCCTCAGTTCTGGACTGTTTGCTGGTTCTCCAGGTTTCTGCTGACTCTGACTGTGGCTGTGTAAGCTACTTTCTGCTGCTGTGACCCAAACTATGACTTCTGCAGCCATCCTAAAGTAAAAAGTAAAGTGAAGTTGCTCATTTGTGTACGACTTCTTGCAACCCCATGGACTGCAGCCTACATACGAGGCTCCTCCATCCATAGGGAATCCCTTATTTTTACTGTATTATTGTCAGCTTTTAAAAATAAGAACTATGCTTATTTATCTTTCCTAGTCCTGGAGCTCTTGATACACATGGCTCCTCAGGAAGACTGTATTTAACTGGGAAAAAAAAAAAAAGAAAAATTTGTTCAATTTCTTTTTTGTATGTTTTTCTTTTACTATCAGCTGGCATGACATAAATGCCCATTCTGGTATTGTTGAAAGAACCCTGCCCTTGGAGCCCAATTAAATTTTTCTTCTTAGTTGGAATTCTTTGCGGCTTCAGACAAGTCACTAACCTTGCTAAGTCTCAGTTTCCTCTTCTGGAAACAGGGGCAATAATTCTACTTCACTGGACTAGTGTGCAGATTAAATGAGACATTAAATTGGGCAATAGTCTTTTCAATATTTGGTACTGAAACAATTGGGCATGCACTTGTAGAAAAATGAAGTTGATGCCTTCCTACCTCATGTTATATACAAAGATTAACTAAAAGTGTATCACAAACCAAAATGTAAGAACTAAAACTATAAAAATCTTAGAAGAAATATGGAAGTATATCTTTATGACCTTGGATTCAGCAGTGAATTCTTAGAAATGAAAAAGAACAAGCAAAAAAAAAAAGATAACTTATCAAAATTAAAAACCTCTGGAGTCTTGAATATGAAAAGTGAGTTCAAAAATTACACAAATCTATACTGCTGGGTACTCCCAGCCCCTGTCTGGGAACTCTATTAACCCACAGCTATCTATGTGGGACTGGAATTTATGCTACAGCAGTGAACAAATACTACAATTTCATAATCGAGGCTATGACCCAGAACACTGCCCAGATTCCTGGCTCCCTAGACAGCAGCCAAGCTTCATGGTTCCTGGGCTCCCCAGTTCTGCGTGACTCTTCTCTGGAGGGGCTCTGACACCCCTGAATCAGCTTCGTCTTTGGTGGGACAGGCCCTCCTTGCTGCCAGTCTCTTCTCATTGGCTCCCTTTACCTGCTATCTCTTCTGAAAGCCTGGCTGATCAGGAGTAGGGGCTCCCCTCACAATGGGGAACTTGCCCTTTACCCCCAGGGCTATTGCTGCCTAAATGTCTGTGACCCAGATCAGGCTCTGAAAGACGCTGCTATCTGAGGGGAAGGCCTGATGTACAGATAGGCCTCTCATCTCCCACAGTCTCTGGCCTCGAGGATGAGCCATCCCATCTTCAGGAGTTATTAAGGAAATGGATACCATGAATATCTCCTGAGGATCACTCCAAGGAAAGAAATCCAAATACCATTCTCTCCCAATCCTGTTGAAATTGCTGGCTTTCTCATGGGCAAGGCAGAGGGTGGTCTGGGGCGAGGGAGAGTTTGGTTTAATCCTTCGGTTTTTCTTATCTGGTCTTGCTGCCTCAACTTTCATACACCAACTCATAAACAAGATCACTGACCTGAGGTTCCATTGCAGATGAGCGGTGCTAACCTTATCCAGCTCTCACTCTGCCTTGTTTGGTTTAAATAGTTTCTTGTCATTTGAAGAATTAAGAAACAAAAACAATCCAGAACAACTGTCTCTTTTTTCAGGGCAATTCCATTCCTTTGAAATGGAAATTTTTAATATTGCACTGGTAAACTGTGAGAATCAGTTATACTGTTTATCAGTGCCAACAAGATGGCCTACAGACCTCCTTCTCACCTCCTCCTGTGGCTTCTTTAATTCCAATTTCTACTTCTTCCTTCATAGTTTTCTATGAGTATGAAATATATACAGGACACCCTATCTCTTCCAATTGTATATTTTTGTCATGACATTTCTATCTAAAGAGTTCATTAAAGCACAATACTTATACACACACACACACGTACACAAAACCTCTGAGGATCAAAGGATACTATCAAAAAATGAAAACACAAGCCATAGAATGGAAGAATCTATTTGCAAATCATACATCAGATAAGGGTTCAGTACCAGAATGTACTGGATTTGTTTACAGTGAATGAGAGCAATTGGTAATAGCAATTGGTTCCTTTTGTGGGTGGAGAGAGGAATGACTAGGAGTCTGGGATTAACAGATGCAAACTGTTATAGCAAAGGGAACTATATTCCATACACTGTAATAACATAAAATTAAAAAGAATCTGAAAAAGTGTGTGTGTGTGTGTGTGTGTGTGTGCACATGCATGCATACATGTGTGCATGTGGGTTGCCATTCCCTTCTCCAGGGGATCTTCCTGACCTAGGGATCAAACCCAGGTCTCCTGCATTGCAGGCAGATTCTTTACCATCTGGGGAAGTCCATATATATATATATATATATACATACACACATACACACATATATATAGTATACATCCTGGAGGAGGGCATGGCAATCCACTTCAGTATTCTTGCCTGGAAAATCACATGGACAGAGAAGCCTGGCAAGCTACAGTTCATAGGATCGCACAGAGTCAGACATGACTGAAGCAACTTAGCATGCATGCAATCATATAGCATATATATATATATACACACACATATATACACTTATTTATGAAACTGAATTACTTTTCTGTACACCAGAAACTAACACAGCATTATAAGCAACTATACTTCAATAAAATAAATTTTAAAAAACTATATAGTAGTGATAATTGCACAATCTGTGAAGATACTAAAAATCACTGTTTTATATTCTAAGTGGCATATAAATGATATCTCAGTGAAGTTACCAAAAAATTAAATGACACAGTGTACACATAATAGAGTACATATATAAAATGTACACATTGAAACTTACATACAAGTATAAATGTAATAAGTGTTGAAAATGTAGATTTTTGTTGCTTTTATTTATGATGATTGATGATTGACTGATCAGACAGAAAGTACTAGAAATAGAATGACTAATGAAAGAGACTTCAGGCCACCCAAAACCATTAAATTGATGTTTTTGGTAAGAATCCTATATATTTCTATCAGGAGCTCTAAATTATGTTCCTATGTGTTTCATCTGCCATAAGTGTATCCAATACCCCAGATAGTTTTGTCCTCCTTGACCTTTACCCCTTCAGTCAAAACATGTTCCTGAGGAAGCATTCTCTCTACTTAGGGGTTAGATTCTGACTTTCTGTAGCCTCACCTCTCAGCATTTTTCCACATTGTTTACTTATCTTGAATGAATTTACCACAAAGTCTATTATTTGATGTTCAAATTCTCCATATAAAGTCAAGAGTTTGCTTGGTTTGGGGTTTTTTTGTTATTGTTGTTGTTATTGTCATTATTCATTGTTTTGTCGGTTTTTTCATACAAGTATAGCCAAGAGGTTAGAAGAGTATATGCCAGAATTATAAGAGTGAGTGTCTCTGGGTGATGATGGGATTATATGTAATTTTTCATCTTCTTCCACACAATCTGTTCTATAAAGAATCATTATTAAAGACACACTATAAATTAAAAATTACATACTTAAATATTATAAACTAGCCCTAAGACGGTTATCTCCAAAGTGAAGATGGTCCCAAAGACGTATCAGAATGTTCACTAAACTAAATGTGAATGTGAAAAAGAGAGAGAGAGTCAGATATGTGTACATTCTGCCTTTGTTGTGGTGCTTGCTGTGGGATTAGGAGGACATTTGTCTTTGCCAATTTCAGGTCAAGACTGCAGTCAAATGTTTAATCTAGTCTGCAGATTTAACACGGTGATTTGCATCATTGCTCATATGTCTCTTGAACTTTCCCCTCTTGGTGGAATTTTTCCTAGATAAAGAAAACCGGAGTGATTTGTATTACCAAGCCACCACCCATACATTTACAGTCTTGGAAAAAGTTCTGGTCTAGGCAATAATTTAAGTCAGAAATATAACTTAATTAATGCACAACTTTCCCAAGCCCTGAGGGTCATTCCTTGGCACTCACATACAGCGGTGTTTACACAGACTGTTCTGGGGATACAATGGGGAAATCCTTTCAGGAGCAACTTCTTACAATCTCTTAGACAGAGGCTGAGAAAACCAGGATAGAGGAGGCTGGTTGAGGTAAGTGTGAAGAAGATGAAAGTGGGATGCTTTCCTAAATGTGTAAGGACAAATGTCAAGAATCATGGTGATGTAATTAAGACATCAAGGAAGCAGAACTGAATTTGATCAGTAAGAAGTCTCATAAGACAGAAAATGTCCCAGAAATCACAAACTGAGGCAATTTGAAGGGCTTTGATGGCCTTTGGATGTATTGAGTTGGCCAAAAAATTCATTTGAGTATATCCGTAAATATGGTATAAAGAGCCAAATGAACTTTTTGGCCAACCCAATATTTTAGTCAGCCTACACAATATTATTTTTAAATTAATGCTAGCATTTAAAAATGGGATGATTTGATCTAAAAAACAGATTTCCAGCTTCTTTTAAATAATTTTTTAAAAATTAAAATACACAGCTAGCTTTTATTCTGGCAGCAATTACTGGTGTTGCGTAACACCTATATCCTTTAGACATTCACAAGACATGCTCTCCAATTCACTTACTTCCTCATGAATCCTTGCTGTCTCTACCACAATGAAATCCAGCAGTATTTCCATTTATTATCATGATTTTGTTTTTCTTACTCCTGGCAGGCTTACACTGTTCATATCACCTGGAGATCCTTTGCAGATGTTGGGTTTGAGACTCTCCCTACTTCACTCCCACATCCAAACCCCTTCCCTTGACAGCTGCCTTACCACAATCACTCCTCTACCAGGAATTTCCCTTTTCTTTTGCTCACTGCTGCTTTGTTAAAAGACAGATCTAGGTTCAATCCTAGGCATCTTAAACTTCTGCAAGAACAATAGAATGGTATGGTATAACTGGATTTGGAGTCAGTAAACTCAGACTCAAGTCCCAGTAATAACTGGAACTAATGTGTATTATCAGGAAAATGTAGGTTCAGATCCCAGCTCCTAAATTTTCTAGTTTGAGATCTTGAGCAATGGTTTTAACCTTTCTGAACCTCGTTTCTTAGCAGTGAATTGTAAATATTTGTCCTTCCTGCTTCACAAGATTATTGTGAAAATCAAAAATATTTTAAGAAGGTGACAAAACTAGAAGAAGATTCATAAGAATAAATCAATTTAAGATAATTTGAGGGAGGGGGGACCGGGATGGGGAATACATGAAAATCCATGGCTAATTCATTTCAATGTATGACAAAAACCACTGCAATGATGTAAATTAATTAGCCTCCAACTAATAAAAATAAATGGGAAAAAAAAAAAGATGAAATTGACAAAAAAAAAAAATAAGATAATTTGATGGGGCATGGGGTGTAAATTATTAAAGCGTTTTAGATGGGTTGGTGAAAAATATATCTTACCCAATTTTCCCAATTCTCTATCTGAAATAGCAAATAGTATAATAATATACTTTGGAATTTGTTTTATATTTATATTTTAGTTAGTTATTGGCCACACCTCCTGTGGCATGTGGGATCTTAGTCCCCCAACAGGGACTAATCCATAACCCTGCAGTGGAAGTATGGAAGTGTCTTAGCCACTGGACCACCAGGGAAGCCCTATTTTTCTATTGTTTTTACCATTTACCCAAGTCTTGGATTGTCTACTAAATATGCAGAAATGTTCTGTGTATATATGACCCTTCTCCCTAATTTTCCAGAAGACTCGCCAGCTAAAAATCTGTCTGCCACAATGCCTACAGTATCCACTATTACAGAAGCTTCTACATACAATTTTTTAATTGACTTACAACATATATCTCACATGTGCAACATTTATTTTTTTATTTGAGTGTTTACAGGTATAACTATGGCATTCTGATCTGTGACACCTAAAAAAGAGAGACTATAGAGAACCTGGTCACAATACTAGTAACTCTTTTAAATTGTTTTTAAAACTTTTTCCAAATATAGAATTAATAGATATTTATTACAAATAATTTGGTTATGGCTGTAATTCTTCTTGTATTTATTGTAGATTAAACACTGTTAACATTTGATACATTTCCTTCCAGTCTTTCTTCTCTGAGGTTATTTTTTCTTTAGCATCATTTAATTGACTACTTTTTCAAAATTCCTGTTTTAACTTTCTATATACTATATCATCTTGTGGGTGTAACATTTTCCTTCTTTGATTACAATGGTGAGGCTGCATTTTACTGATTATGGTATTAACATACGTGAATTGAAAACAAATTCAGCAAAACAAAAATGTACAACAAAGTAAACATCATCTTCTCAGTTTAGTGGAAGTACTTTAAAATTTTGTTTGTATGCAGACACACACATGTGAATAAAAACATTTTCTAAAAATGACTTTATAATACACACTTGTAGCCCACATTTTTCACGTACTGTTAATATTTCATAGGCATCATTCCTATCTACTAGATCATTACCTGTATTTAGTGGCTGTATAGTGTTCCACTGTGTAGTTGTACTACAATTTATTTAACAACCACCTACCAATGGACTTTGGATTATTCAGTTTTCACTAGCATAAATGTTACTGTAATAAATATCCTATACGTACTCTTTACAGACTTTGATTATTTAAAATAATACTCTTAGCAGTGCATTGCTGAGTCAAAAATTATGCTTTCTCCCAGCCAAACTGCCCCCTTATTCATCCCAATTACATTCCCACTGAGAGTAAATGAGAATGCCTGATTTCTACTTTTTCACCAATGAGAATGGTTTAATCACTGCTAATAATAGGTAACATAATAATACCTCATTATTTTCAACTGTATCCTGTTAATTTGTAATGAGGTTGAACATCTGTTCAAATGCTTCTTGGCAATTTATATTGCTCCTTGGAAAATTGCATTTCATTTCCTTTAACAATTTTCTATTGGAATAGTGATCTTTTTCTTATTGATTTGTAAGAGTTCTCTCTAGTCCGTAATTTATTTGACAGCTCTCCTGTTGATGGGTAGTTGTTTTCTTCATTTTAGCATTAATATAGTAATGAATAATTTTGTAAGCTGGTATTCACACATTATCTCTTTTGAATAGATTAAATTAGAATAGATTAAAATACTTTAACATACATTGTTAAAATGCTTTCCATAAAAGTCACACCAATTTACACTTCAGCTATCAGATTATGAGATCACCTACCTCATAGCAACCCATTTTATATCCAATCACAGTAATAAAACAGGATGCAGAGAGGTAAAGACATAAAGAGCATAGCATACAAGTCACAGAGGGAGAAGACAGTCAATCCTACTACAGAATTTCTAGAAGCGAGGGCAGAAGAGGATTGAAATGACTTGGTAGAATCAACATGGAGAGGTATGTATGAAATCTTTATCTCTTGTAAAGATTTCCCCAAAACAAGCTCCTTCATGGTTCCTTGAAAATGGGTGACTGCTGCTAATTTGAGACTAAAAGTCTAATTAACTCATTTAACTTCTCACTTTCCTAAATTCCACTAACAAAGTTCAATTACTTATTGTACAAATTACCTGCTTCTCTTAGAAATGCTAAATCCCAGTGAAACCAAGGAAAAAGAACACTGCCCCAATATTGGGCAATTTCCTGATGATAATGTAAAAACAGTGACTCCTAAGACTAGGCTTGGGTGACAAGAAGTAGTCATAGCCCTGCATTTTGTCATTCAAAGGACAGAAGAGTGTTTCAGACAACAGCTTAAGCCTTTGAAAACAAGCAAATTTTACTCATTCAGTAAGTAAACAAACAAAAAAACTGCAAACCCAAGGTTTCAAACTCAAATCAATGCTATTTCAAAGAAACAAAAACTAAGCAATTTCTTGATTTTAAGATTTTTTCCCATGAACTCCAATCACATACCCTATCATAAATTATAGCATGTGAAGGTATGGTAGTGGCAGAAAGAACACAAGCAGAACGGTAATGTCTAGTGCAGAGAGCTGATAAGGAGTGCCTAATTAATGGTTCTGAAGTGCTTTCAAGATATAAAATCCTATAATAATATTAAATAGCACCATCATCATCCAGTTAAGGCAATTAACAGCCTGTTTTTCTTCTTTCAAACATAGGTGATCACACAAGAACAACCCTAACAAACTAAAGCCAGTTATACATACATCTTTAGTTTTACATATATATATGTATATATATTTATATAAAAGCAGTTATATGTATTAAAAGCTAGTTGTATATTTTTCCATATATGCTTCAGCTAATTTTGGTTATTCTTCCCAACTGCTGCTAGTTATGGATCATATCATAATCACCATTGTCTAATCAATAGCATCAAGCTTGCCATGTGATTGAAACTCTATTATAAAAATGCTGTTATATTTGTCATTTGTTTTTAACAAACAATTCAAGTCTAATTTTTTTAGGCCACAGCAAGCAGCTTGTGGGATCTTAGTTCCCTGACCAAGGATCAAACCTACACCCACTTCCCTTCCCTTCCACCAAGGAAGTCTCTCAAGTCTGATAATTAATGATACCACTCTGTTGTGTCTCTTTCCATTTGGTTCTTAGTCTTTATTTACTCTCCCCTTATGAAATCTTACTCCCTCCTGGGATTTTTTTATAATTTTGATGACTTCTAAATCATTTTATTAACTCAGGCCTCTTTTCCAAGCTACACATATGCTTCCTAATGCTAATTGGCCAATTTCACCAGACGTCCCATAGATAGCTCAGCCTCTCATACCCAGAGACGAGCTGACAAGACTCCTCCACTCCCATAAAAACTGCTTCTTTTTCCTCTTAGGTAACGATGTCACTAGCCTGAGTCACTCATGCGCTAAAGGTCAGCTGGCCTCTCTCTTTTCTCTCCTCCTTCCTTTCCCTTCCACATTCAATTCTGCTGATCCAAGTTTTAGAATCTCTGTTTTATCTGTAACGCTCTCTCCATATTTAGGACGTTGGTTTAAGTACTCCCCAGTTCCTGGTAGAACCATCACTTTAGGTTAATAATTGCAATCCCCAGACTCCTTTTTATTCACACATGGACAAGTCTGCCAGCAGGCTGTTTCACAAATGATAATATAATCACATTACTGTTCTTCTTAAAGTTTTTACTGACACCCCATAGCCAAAAGTACAAGGCTGTTTTTGGACAAAGATATACTTGTCAAAGTAGGAGAATAGGCATATTTAAGATAGTATTTGCTTGATTTATAATTTTAAAATATTTAACTTATAGTATGTGAACCTCTAATTGCACTCTTGCCCTATGCTCAAAAATTGGAAAGGTGGACTTAACTCTGAGGTGTCCAATTACTCTGGTTTCTCCCCTTGTCTCTATAGATTTGCCTAACATTTCATATAATAGAATATATATATTCAATATGTGGCCTTTTGTGTCTTCTTCCATTAGCATAATATTTCCAAGATTCATCCATATTTTAGCATGTATCAGTATTTAATTCCTTTATATGACTTGATAGTATGGATATACCACATGCTTTTTGTTAATTATGCATAATACTGCTAAGAACATTTGTGTACAAGTTTTCATATGGACATACATTTATGATTCCCTTGGGTATATACTTAAGAGAGGAATTTCTGGATCATGTGGGAACTCTATGGTTAGCATTTTGACAACTGTCAAATCTTATCTAAAATGGCTACACCATTTTACATTCCTACCAGCAATACATGAGAGTTCTCATTTCTCTACATCTCTGTCAGCATTTGTTGTTGTTCATCCTTCTCATTATAGTCATTGGAATAGGGACAAAGTGGTACTTCTCCTGCTTTTGATTTGCATTTAACAATAACTAATGATCTCAAACTCTCTCAAACCCTCAAATCATGTGCTTACTGGCAATTTGTACATCTTTTTAGAAGAAAATTACTTTGAATCCTTTACCCATTTTTTAAAAGAATTATTTGTCATGTTTGATAGTATGAGTTCTTTATATACTCTAGTTGAATATGTCATTGAATGGGACACAAGTCCCTTATTAAATTTATGATTTGCAAATATTTTCTTCCATTGATAAAGTCTTTATTTTTCACTTTGTCACTTTTTCTTTTTGTGTTGTATCTGAGAAAACTTTACCTCATTCAAAATTATGAAAATTTACTCCTATGTTTTCTTCCAAGAGTTTCATAGTTTTAGTTCTTACATTTAGCTCTGTGATCCATTTTGAATTAATATTTGCTTGAGTTGTGAGTTAAGAGCTCCAAATGTATTCTTTTACATGTGGACATCCACCTTTCCCAGCACCGTTTGTTAAATAGACTATTCTTTCTCCCTATTGAACTGTCTTGGCACCACTGTCAAAAATCAATTGATCATAAATGTAAAGGTTTATTTCTGAACTCTCAATTTAATTTCATTGATCTATATATGTAGGTTTATACTAATAACATACTTTTTTTTGTTTGTTTTTAGTACTGTTGCTTTGCAGTAACTTGAAATCAAGAACTATGAGTTACAATTTTGGTCTAAAGGTTGTTTTGACTTTCTTGGTAATTTTCATTTTTTTAAGACTTCTTTATTTATTCTTGGTTGTGCTGGGTCTTCCTTGCTGCCTGCAAGCTCTCTCTCTTTATTCTGATGCGCAGACTGCTCACTGCAGTGGCTTCTCTTGTGGCAGGACACAGGCTGTGGGCACATGGGCTTCAGTAGTTGCAGTGCTGGGGCTCAGTGATTGTGACTCACAGGTTCCAGAGCAGTGGCTGAGGTGTGTGGGGCTTAGTTGCTCTGCAGAATATGGGAATTTCCCAGACCAGGGATCAAATCTGATTGGCAGGCAGAGTCTCAACCACAAGACCACCAGGGAAGCCCCCTGTAATTTTCACTTCTTACCAATCTTACTATCAGCTTGTCATTTCTGAAAGAAATGGCAGCTTAGATTTTGATAACAATTGTGTTCTATTTCTAGATAAACATGGGGAGTATTCTCATCTTAAAAATATTAAGTCACACAAGGTATGTACATGGAATATCTTTCCATTTATTTTGGTCTTCTTCAATTTCATTAGCAATACTTAGTATTACAAGTCCTACATTTTTGTTAAAATTCTTTCTAAACATTTTCTTTATGATGCTATTATAAATTGAACCGCTTTTTCTTAATTTCATTTTTCAATTGCTCACTGCTATTGTATAGACATGCAACTGATTTTTGTATGTTGATCTTGTATTCTGTAGCATTGTTTATTAATTGTATTTTAAATGGATTCTTTAGGATTTTATACACACAAAATTATGTCATAAGCAAATAAAGACAGTTTTCCTTCTTTATTCCAATCTGGGTGCCTTTGGATTTATTTTTCTTATCTAATTTATCTGGATAGAACTACAGTACAATACTGAATAAAATAATGACAGCAGAATTTTATCTTTTCTTGATTGTAGGGAGGAAGGTCTTTTACTATTAGGTATAATATTCAGTTCAGGCACTCAGTCATGTCCAACTCTTTGCAACCCCATGAACCGCAGCACACCAGGCCTCCCTGTCCATCACCAACTCCTGGAGTTTACCCAAACTCATGTCCATTGAGTCGGTGATGCCATCCAACCATCTCATCCTCTGTCATCCCCTTCTCCTCCTGCCCTCAATCTTTCCCATCTCAGGGTCTTTTCAAATGAGTCAGTTCTTCGTATCAAGTGGCCAAAGTATTGGGAGTTTCAGCTTCAACACCAGTTCTTCCAATGAACACTCAGGACTGATCTCCTTTAGGATGAACTGGTTGGCTCTCCTTGCAGTCCAAGGGACTCTCAAGAGTCTTCTCCAACACCACAGCTCAAAAGTATCAATTCTTCGGTGCTCAGCTTTCTTTACATCCAACTCTCACTTTCATACATGACTACTGGAAAAACCATACCCTTGACTAGATGGACCTTTGTTGACAAAGTAATGTCTCTGCTTTTTAATATGCTATCTAGGTTGGTCATAACTTTCCTTCCAAGGAGCAAGCATCTTTTAATTTCATGGCTACAATCACCATCTGCAGTGATTTTGGAGCCCAGAAAAATAAAGTTAGCCACTGTTCCCACTGTTTCCCCATCTATTTGCCATGAAGTGATGGGACCAGATGCCGTGATCTTAGTTTTCTGAATGTTGAGCTTTAAGCCAACTTTTGCACTCTCCTCTTTCACTTTCATCAAGAGGCTCTTTAGTTCCTCTTCACTTTCTGCCATAAAGGTGGTGTCATCTGTATATCTGAGGTTATTGATATTTCCCCAGCAATCTTGAGTCCAGCTTGTGCTTCCTCCAGCCCAGCGTTTCTCATTATGTACTTTGCATTTGACCTATCTTCAAATTTTTTGATTCTTTCTTCTGCCTACTTAAACCTTCTGTTGAACCCAGTAGTGATTTTTTTTTTAGTTATTGTAGTTTTCAGCTCTAAAATTTCTATTTGGCTGCTTTTTACAAATTTTACCCCCTATTGATATTCTCTGGTGATACACTGTTGTCATATTTTCCTTTATTCCTTTAGACATGATTTGTTTTAGTTCTATGAACATTTTTATGGTCACTGATTTAAAGTCTTGCTCTAGTAAATCCAATATCTGGGCTTCCTCAAAGGTAATTTCTATTGACTGCCTTTTGTTCCTTGTGAATAGAACACACTTTCCAGTTTCTTTGCATGTCTCATTATTTTTCTTGAAAACTTGACATTTAAAATAATATAAAACATCAATAGTTGAAATCATATCATTCCCCCAACTATGGTTTGTTGTTTTAGTTTGTTGTTGCTGTAATTATTCTTCCTATTTGTTTAGTGACTTTCCTAACCATATTCTGTAAAATCTGCATTCTTTTTCATATGTGGTTAGCTTAGTGGCCAGATAATGGGTTAAAACTTCTTTTAAAATAATAATAAAAATAATGCCCTCAGGCAATAAGTTCCAGGCTTTGCTGAGGGGATTTCTGTGTATAGAGGGGCACACCATCAATTTGCCAGCTGTTTACAATTCTTAATTTTCACTCCCTGCTTGTGCAGAGGCTCAATGTCAGTAACAGATGAGAGACTGGGGCTTTCTCAGGTCTTTCCTGAGAAAATGCACACCTCCGTGTATGTGCATGCCTTTTATATTTCCAGGAATATGTGAGCTTTTGAAAGCCTCAATGGAAATCTCATTCCACAACACTGAAAAAGACCTGAAATTGTTAATTCTATGGGGCTGAAAGTTTGTACAATTAAAAGAGAAATAACCCACCTTCTAGGATTTTTGTCCTAAGTGTAACTTTTCATATCTTGATCACTACTTATTTAGTTCTCGCCTATCTACTTTTATATCATCATCTAAAGATCCACAGATTCATTGCTGATAGTCAGCATGAATATGATAACCAGAAACCTGTATTGATATTTCAGTCCTGATGACTAGATTTACTTTGCTAAGGCACAAAGTAGATAATGCAGTAAATTAACCAACCACTAGGATGGAAACAAATCTTCCCTGGTGGCTCAGAGGTTAAAGTGTCTGCCTCCAGTGAGGGAGAGCCAGGTTCAATCCCTGGGTCAGGAAGATTCCCTGGAGAAGGAAATGGCAACCCACTCCAGTGTTCTTGCCTGGAGAATCCCATGGATGGAGGAGCCTGGTGGGCTGCAGTCCACAGGGTCGCAAAGAGTCGGACTGAGCGACTTTGCTTTCACTTTCACTTTCAGGATGGAAACAAAACTAGGAAGTCTTAAGTGAAGAGACAGCAACCACAAAGATAAATTATATGGAGGGTTATAACTAGAGGTGAAGGGTATAAACTTAGGTTTTAAAAGTCATGGGATAAAATCTGATTTTACCACTCACCAGCTCTGTGACTTGAGAAGACACTCTTCTACTCAAAACCTCTATTCTCTTTGTAAGTGGAAGTAATGTCACTTCATCAAGATATTTTTCAGATTAAATGAGCTAATTATATACAGCACTTAGTGTACTGTGTTACTCAGCAAATGATTTTATTAAATATCCTCACTGAATATCCTCAAAAAATGATATTAGGTAGTAACTAGAATAATCCCAGTCCTAAGCAGATTAACTACAGCTACATAAATATGTTTCAGCTTTGAAAAACGAGGTATGTTTAAAAAATGAAAAAATAAAAATAAAAAATAATAAAATAATAAAATTTAAAAAAAATAAAAAATGAGACTGTCACCTATAGAGAGTCTTGCATCTCCCACCAGAGACATTTCCCAAGCTGACTGATATCCATAAATCTCTCCCTGGTGTTCCACATGCTATCCTCCTATATAAATCATGGACTTCTGGGGAACATGCCATTCACATGCATTCTTACTATCAACATTCACTGGGCACATATCAGGCATTAATTTAGCACTGGTGAAGGGTGATGAATGAGCAGATAGGGTCCCTACCATCATAGAAATGAAATTCCAACAGGGGATGAAGGCACGCTCTGGTGATTCCATTACAGCATTAAAGACTAAAAAACCTAATATGGCATTTCCTTGATGCTCTCACAGCTCAAATTCTGCAGTGATCCAGATTTCACCCAAATTTTACCTCCCATCCAGTGGCATTTGAAAATCAGAGTGAAGATCATGTGGTAAATGCTATATTTCTGCTGTTCCTGCCAGAGGTTTGGGGTATTCTGAAATCTGTTTAGAAAAGATCCCAGTATCCTGTCCTGAGGTTTATGTGTTTTCAAGAAACAGAAGTGCTCATTTTGGTGGAAGAGATGACCGCAGAGGCACTGTGATCCTGAAGCTGGCAGTGGTGGCGTCAGCCTCCTGAATCCCAGCTTTGTGTAGTGACAGAGGTGTAATGGTCAATTTTGTTCTGTTGTTCTGAGCATTATCTCAGAAGCTCTGTTGGCTCCCCAGCACCTGCAGGATTTCACATGCCACCTAAAACAAATATGAAATCCCTTTCTGCTTGAACCAGGTGAAATGGATCATTACTGAATCCAGACCAATGGAGGGAAACAAATAATAGCAACATAACACAAGCATTGATTGTAATATATAAAATAAAGACAGAGTGATGTAAGGTAAGGAAAGATTTTTCAGACAGAGTGGTCAAAAGGTCTTCTTGATGAAATGAACCAAAGCAGAGCCCTCATACAAAGAAAAAGCTAAGGCAAGATTTAGACAGTTCCAGGACCAGCAAATAGTCATAACACAGGCACAAATGTGGAAAAGAGTTTATTGCATCCAGTCTTCAGAAAGAGTAGTATGATTAGAGATTTGGGGCAAATGTCACAAGATGAAACTAGAAAATTGAGCAGGGATTACAGCTTCTCAAAGTGTGGTCCCAGGACTGGAACTGGTCTGCAAACTGTTTGCTTAGGATACACGACAGGGAATTTCCTAATGGTCCATTGGTTAGGACTCCAAGCTTTTGCTGCTGAGGGCCCAGGTTTCATTCCTGATTGGGAAGCTAAGATACCACAAGCCATTTGGCCAAATAAATTAATTAATTAAAATAAAGGATCCATGATAAGTACAAAATTTAAGAGTAAATGTTTAGAAATATTGTAGCAATTTGGTATTGCCACAACCTTGAAGCAACATTTTGCCACATTTAATAAAATTATTTCCAGTCCAAAACAGACTGTAAATTAAAAACAAAACCAGGAACTTTCCAGAACGCTCGGTGAAAGGCAGAGGAGCGGTGGCTGCCTGAGCTGCGCACAGCAACGCGCTCCTTCCCGCTCCCCCACACCGGCATCGGCCCGCTCACCGGCTGTAGAAAATGGTGAAAGAAACCACTTACTATGATGTTTTGGGGGTCAAACCCAATGCCACCCAAGAAGAATTGAAAAAGGCTTACAGGAAACAGGCCTTGAAGTGCCACCCTGATAAGAATCCAAATGAAGGCGAGAAGTTTAAACAGATTTCTCAAGCTTATGAAGTGCTTTCTGATGCAAAGAAAAGGGAATTATATGACAAAGGAGGAGAACAGGCAATTAAAGAAGGTGGAGCAGGTGGTGGTTTTGGCTCCCCAATGGACATCTTTGATATGTTTTTCGGAGGAGGAGGCAGGATGCAGAGAGAGAGGAGAGGTAAAAACGTTGTGCATCAACTTACAGTAACTTTAGAAGATTTATATAATGGTGCAACAAGAAAACTAGCTCTGCAAAAGAATGTGATTTGTGACAAATGTGAAGGCCGAGGTGGTAAGAAAGGAGCGGTAGAATGCTGTCCCAATTGCCGGGGTACTGGAATGCAAATAAGAATTCATCAGATAGGACCTGGAATGGTTCAGCAAATTCAGTCTGTCTGCATGGAGTGCCAGGGCCATGGGGAGCGTATCAGTCCTAAAGATAGATGCAAAAGCTGCAATGGAAGGAAGATAGTTCGAGAAAAGAAAATTCTAGAAGTTCATATTGACAAAGGCATGAAAGATGGCCAGAAGATAACATTCCATGGTGAAGGAGACCAAGAACCAGGACTGGAGCCAGTAGATATTATCATTGTTTTAGATCAGAAGGACCACGCTGTTTTTACTCGACAAGGAGAAGATCTTTTCATGTGTATGGACATAAAGCTGGTTGAGGCATTGTGTGGCTTCCAGAAGCCAATATCTACTCTTGACAACCGAACCATAGTCATCACTTCTCATCCAGGTCAGATCGTCAAGCATGGAGATATCAAGTGTGTGCTAAATGAAGGCATGCCAATTTATCGTAGGCCATATGAAAAGGGTCGCCTAATCATTGAATTTAAGGTAAACTTTCCTGAGAATGGCTTTCTCTCTCCTGATAAACTCTCTTTGCTGGAAAAACTTCTGCCTGAGAGGAAGGAAGTAGAAGAGACTGATGAAATGGACCAGGTAGAATTAGTGGACTTTGATCCAAATCAGGAAAGACGGCGTCATTACAATGGAGAAGCATATGAGGATGATGAATATCATCCTCGGGGTGGTGTTCAGTGTCAGACCTCTTAGTAGGCCTGTGAATAACACTCACTGCTGGGGTTTTATTGCAGTAGTGATTGAGTGAAGGACTATAATCATAATATGCTCACTACTTGCTTTTGTTTTAATATTCAACTATAGTAGTGTTTAAAAGTTAAATGAAGAATAAACTCGAATATAAAGCTCTGACTTTGCCCTGTATGTATGATGACTTCAGTGTGCAAGATAAGTTTAATACTTGTAAAAACGACTTTAAAAAATTACCCCTAGCATTTGTTAGGCCATACTTTGTAATTGATTTCAGCTATGTACATGGAATAGCTTAGACTGAAATGCCAGGTATATGTATTGACTTCAGTGTATGACTCTTAATTGTTAAGCTATGAAATTAAAACTGTGTTTAACTGGCAGTCAGACAAAGAAGTTAATGTAGAGAAGTGTTGGTTTGTATAGTTGTAGTAAGTGGGATTCATTGTGATGCTTCTGCATTTATTCTATTGCCTCAACTTATTTGAAGATAGCATGCTGTATAATTTAATTTAGCCTTTGGTATCAGTGATAGAAATGATACCTTTGTCAAGAAGGGGTTTATCATAACATGCTGCTTCTTGAGGGCTTGCACTTGTAGAATTGCATTCCCTTCTTCTGCTGTGCCATCTTTTATTAATATATATAGCTATTGGTCCTGGTTACTTTTTTTGCTACTTCTCCCCCCACCCCCACCCCCCTCTTTGGACCACAGTAAGCCTTAGAATAGTGACTTCTGGAGCAGGGAAACTTAGAGGTTAGAGTGATGAGACCTTTACATGGAGAAGTAATTTGCATGTATGAGCTAGGAAGGTGTTTTTGTAGGTATGTTACAGGCTTACTTTAAACCATTTAACTTATGCTCCAGAGTAACTGTAATTTAATGTTGGTAGTATAGCAAATTATGATGAATAGCTTTAATTGTATGTTTAAAGTCATATGTTCACAAGCTTAAATCTGGTATCAGAATTTAAGCAATTCTTGAAATGTATGAATGTCTCTTTAATATACTGATTACAAAGCAAAAAAAAAAAAAAAAACCAATCTATGAGATAGTTTAAGAAGCACTGTCCTCCATGTCCAATCTCTCAAACTTTTTCTGTAAGAGCCAGGCAATAAATGTTTTAGGCTTTGTGGGGTCATAGGATCTCTGTTGCAACTATTCAATTCTGTTATGATAGCACAAAAGCAGTTGTGGACCATATATCAGCAAAGGGGTTTGGCTGGGTCTAATGAAAATTTATCTATTAAAAAAAATCATGGTGATCAGATTTAGTCTGTGATGCCTAGTTTGTCAACCCTATTCTAGGCCACAGGAAGAACTGGGCTTGACTCTAAAATCAACAAAACCCATTTAATGAAGGATTCCCTCACCCTTGCCCCTTTCTCATCACTGTCTACATGTGTGTGTGTGTAAAGTCTTTACATCATTGACTCTAAATCAGAAAGGACTTTGAAGCTCCTCTCACTTCAATTCAGTGTTCTCATAGCAACCATAACAAATGGAACCTCTGCTTACAGAACTGGTGTCTACAGGCAGAATTCTTTTGACTCTTACCTGCATTCCTAAGAAATGATGATGACACCACTGACCTTGCATTAGCCTGGTGAGCAACTGACAGATCCAAGAAGCCACAGCCTTCCCTTCTCCATGGCCTCACAGTAAGTTTCCATTTCATCTGAGTTCTTAGATCACCTCCAGGGCCCAATTTTTTGACGTATACCATGCCATTTTTCTTTTGTACATAGTTACATTTGTGTCCACAGGTACTCTTGTGAGCGCTGTCCATCACTGGCTCATTTGGTGTGTCTGAAATGGTTGTATGGGACAAGCAGCCCCCACATGTGTAGCCATGTTTACCCCTGGGCTTCAACACTGTCATGAGCAGGAAGGCCTTCTGCATTTGCACGCCTCCATTCACACAGCACCCACTTCATAAACCCAACCCAACACCCATACAGTAGGTCACCTTATACTCTCCACACACAGAACACAGACCACTGTGTGTGTGAGAACATGCGCCCCAACAGCAGGTCTCTCACGTGGAGGGCAGAGCTGAAGCAGCCCTTTCTGAAATCTCTTGTATTTAAGATTTCTTTCATTGACCCATAACAAATTTAATAGCTAAAACTTTGCTCTTGCAAGTTTCTTTAAAATATTCCTTCTGAGCCTACCACCGTTTATCTTGGCAGCAGGTAGCTTCAAGAGTTTTGGAAAGGCTCAGCTTGGCATAGCCTCAGAGCTACTGGCACATTAAAGATTAATAAAGAGCATTGAACTGCAACGTGATCCTTCACCATGAAATGTGCAAGATTCTTTGTTTGCAATGAACAAAACCAAAGCCAAAAAGGGCCAACTGTGACAAGCTAGGATCGGAAACAATCAGGAACTGTGTGTGTCTTTCATTGGTCAATTGATGGATAGCAATCAATACCCCTGCTCAGCCCTACTCTCCCTAAACATTCTCAGGAATTTAAGATGGGCCTGGGAGTCCAACCCACAGAGCCGGGTATTTACTGAGCTTGCAGAACCATAGAGATAGTGCAACTGCAGCTGCCCTCTTCCAGTATAAGAGTGATTCAGAACAAATTCCCAAGTTAGCAGCTTTTCCAAGGAAAGTTGAGATAAAGCAAGGCATTTCCAAACATTTGGGATTTGCTTGAGTAAGACAGAACACTGATTGAATATTAACCCAGGAGGAAAAATACACTTTCTGCATGCACAGGCAAGAGGCTGGTGGCAGAATGCACAAGACATTGATGATGAAAATAAAAATGAAACAAGCATGTACAGCATACCTATTGGTTCAAAGGAGGAATCTGTTTGTACTCAACCTCAGGACACTTGGACACAGGCAGCAAATACTGGGACAGATCAACAGAGGCAAATATTGAAACATGTATCCTGAATTCTGGAAAAGCACTGGCGGACTCCACATGTGTGCTGGGTGATGCCCTGTGTCTATTTACACGTTGCAATCCCCTCAAGCCCTCCAGAAAAATCACAGGCAAACCCTATGCTCTGCAAATCAGAGATCTGAAGCAGAGCACTTACTTAGCATGTTGGAAGCTGTCGTCTCCACACCAACAGAAACATTAAAGAAAAAAGAGAGAGAAAAGAAAATTCTGACCTTACCGAAAAGGCATAGCAGGGACGGTGAATGTGTTCACTTTAGCCCACTCAGTGCTTTCTCTTGCATTCGGTCAGGGTTCTAAGGCTATTGAGGAGAGTTCCTGGGGTTTTCGGATCTTCCTTCAAGAGTTTTAATCACTGGCTTCCCCAGACCGGGTTTAACAAACACCGCTGTGTTCTGTCAATATTTGTATGCAGCACCGCATTGGGCAGCCAGCCAACACAGAGTTTCAAGAGGCAAGGGGAGAAAACTGACACCCTAACAAACATGCTTCCCTCTTTTGTGTCTTTTAAGGTGGTGCTCAAAGTGTCATCTTTGATGATGACAGCAACTAAAGATACCCACTTTGGGGGACTTTCTCCATTGTCCCCCAACCCCTGGCTGGGCTACCCGAACTGGGTTCTGCAAAGTTTGTTTTCTGTCTCTCTGCCCTGAAGTTCTCCACACAATCACCCAGCTTCCCTCTCTACCAGCTGCACTTTAAATGTATTTTAATTGGCTGGAATGTCGAAAGAATCCATTTGGCAGTCGTTTACATGTGAAGCACGCCCAGGGCAGCTGAAAGAGGCCCCAGAAGCAGCCGATTACTTCATCAAAAGCTGCAGTTTGAATACCATTGACTCCTACATAACTACAGTGAACTCAATTCGACAGGCAAGTAGGAGTAATTAATAATTTGCTGAGAAAAAATTCTTCATTCATCTAAAAGCCAAAAATGCAAAGGAAAAAAATAAGTCCCTGCAGACACAACCATTCTTATGAAAGACTTGATTGATAGTCCCCAGTCTACTCTCCACAAACATTGACTTTGTATAGCATTACAGGAGAGGGCATGGTGCATAATTTGGTTTGCCTGAGAAGTTAATTTAAGTAATTTTCCTTTTGAATGATCCCCTGAGATACGTCGTTCTGTTACCTCTTTACACATTAGCCATATGCTGCAATAAATATTCCCAGTACTTGTGGTATTTCTTCATTTCTTTTCTTTTTTTTTTTCTTGGTTGGTTGCAATAACTAGTTTGTGGCCTCCGTGAAAGCAGGTCACAAATAAATTCTTTGACACTCTGTGTCAAAGTGGATAATCGTCACCACCCAGAATATACTCACTGAAGTTAAGGTTAAAGCACTCTGGAAAAAAAAAAAAGTCAGTTTCAACAGATTCTAACATCAAGGAGGTAGGTGGATATACAGATATGTAAACATACGATCCTCAAAAACAACAAATAAATGGAATAATTTTCAAGTAGTTCTTTACCAATGTTTTGCTCAAAGGCTTTTCAATACCCTATGTAAACTATGTTGGCAGATTTAGAATCTCTGAGGAGTATGTTTTGAAGAAGCATCCCAAGTAATCCTGATTTTCACCCTTCATTAAGAACCCCTGGTTTAGAGGCAGCATATGTAGGAACATCTTGGCAACCTGAGGATGCCTCTCAATGGAAAATGTAAACCAGAAAACATTGTCAAATTTGTTCTGATGCCTTTTCCTCACTTCAGCAAAATTGTCTGTGGTTCCTAACAAGACAGTACAAGACAGAGAATGGAATACACAAGCTCGCTTGAGTGGATTTGTCCAACAGCTCAGAGATGAAAACCAGCACCCCACTTGAACAGGCTCCTTTCCAGGAACAGAAGATTGGGAGACAGGATGAGTGTCAGCTCCACAGACATCCAGCCTGTACAGTCACACAGAACCTCATGCTCAGAAGAGATCTGTACTTGGATTAATCCTGTGCCAGCACCACCTTTAAGTTCTTCACTTTTGAACTGGTGTTGGTGGTTTAGTCTCTAAGTCACATCTGACACTTGTGATCCCATGGACTGTTGTCTGCAAGGCTCCTCTGTCCATGGGATTTCCCAGGCAAAAATACAAAGTGGGTTGCATTTCCTTCTCCAGGGTATCTTCCCAAGCCCAGGATCAAACCCGGGTCTCCTGCATTGCAGGTGGTGTCCTCCATTGCAGGTAGATTCTTTATTGACTGATCTATCTAGAAGCCCTGCATTTTCATCTTGCACTGGGCTCAGGAAATTATGTATCTGGTCCTGAGGAAGACAGCATAAATCTGATTAACACACAGTCCAAGTTGAAAAGTGCTGGGAATATCATATTGAGGGTGTAGATATCACCCTACGTTTGTCGTGCCCTATGTTCTAACAGGTTTTGAAGTAAACACAAGGGTTAAGGAGGTTGGCCTAGGAAGGAGAATCTCTCCAGTAAACACGAGGGCAGTAAGAGTTATCTGAGAGGGCTTCTAACTGGCTCAGCCTGAACTGATGGTTCACTCTAACACTTCATCTCCCTGGTTCAGAAAGATTTTGCTTCCCATGTAGTCAAACGCCTCTCCCCACTGTCATTCTGTGGACAGAAAGCTCCACGTGGAGCTGTCTTCTGTTTTTAAATTCTCCTAAGTCTTGATTCATGGTTTGACAAAGTCAAATTCAGTGTCAAAGCCTCAAAAGCACTGCTGACCCACTGCCATGGGGCCAAATAGCTCACAAGTTACTAGAGATGTGAAATGAGTACCCATGGGTCACCTTCTGCTCTCAGAAGTGTTCTCTAAGACCAACCCTTACACCTGGATTTTGACCTGCTCTAGCCTTAGTAAAAAAATATACAAAAACTGATTTTTCTTCTAGAAAAGAAGTTGGTCTCAGATGTCAAATACTCAATAGTGCTGGTATCTTATATCTGTTAGCTGTACTGCTAATGTGTGCTGACAATGGTACTTAACAAATAAAACAGATTAGTGTTGGGGAAATAGAATAGAACTTAGAGAGCAACTTGTCCAATCTATTATTTTTTTAGAGAGGATTTACTGAGGCAAGAAACAATTAATGACTTCACAGAAAGTTCACAAAACAATGTGTCTAAGTCACATACTTCCTTTTCCTATGCCTCTTCCTATATCGAACCACCCAAATGATTCCCCATTCTGACTTGCCTACTGACTCCTAGATATCTTCCTAGATCTAGTTTGCTTTTGTGCCTCCAGATTTATTTCAAGTGCTCAAATTCTGACTCCTTGCCTTCCTCTTATGAATGACTTTCATGCACTGACCATGCTGCATCTCTAAGGAAATTCGATCTCACACAAGACACATGGCATAGTCATCATAGAATAAGGCCACCTAGGAATTTTTAGATCTCATGACATAAATTCCTCTCTGCCATTTATAGAGCTTATTATACATCCTGGTAATCTTACAACTAGAGGCAAGTTTGAGAAGCTCAGTGTCCAAGGAGTAGCAAAACAATTCTGTTTTAAGTCACTTCCGGATCTCGTCAGCAAATGCTGATCTTCTTTATCCATACTCAGAGGTATAGCTTCAGGGTCAGAGATTCCTTAAACCAGTAGTTTCCAACCTTTTTGGCACTAGGAACCGGTTGAGTGGAAAGAAATTTTTCCATGTACTGGGGTTGGGGGGTGGGGGGAATGGTTTCCAGATGATTCAAGTGCATTACATTTATTGTGCACTTTATTTCATTATTATTACATCAGTTCCACCTCAGATCATCAGGCATTAGATCCCAGAGGTTGGGGACCCTTGCATTAGACTGTAGCTGATCTTTATGGAACCACATAGAGGCATATATGGGGACATGGACACAAAGCTAGAAACTATGTTTTGGGAATGTCAAACAATTAATTATTAGAATGATCTGGTAGATTGTGGAGGTTAGAGCAAAGTCAAGGGTCAGAGGCAGGAAGGCAAAGTGAAAGGTTCTATGCAGGAACAGGAAGGTCTTGGTGCTATTGAGAAGCAAACAAGTGTGATACTGACCATGTAGGTACTGACCCTGACTGGTCCTCACTTTCTTCATGTGTCCATGGGTAGCATGACACAGCTATACAAACTACACTCACCACTCAAATTAATGTTAGAATGTGTGTGCTTTTCCCATTCCTCAATTATATAAGTGCTGGAGCCACTGAAGCTTAGAAAGTACTCAGGGCCCACATGGAAAACTGAGGTCAAATGTGGCAGTGGGTCAGAATCCAAGAACACAGATGGAGCAACTAGGTCCCTATTTCTGGCAAACCGGAAAACTCACACAGGTAGATGGCCAAACTGCTGAGAAAACAATCAAAGCTCACTTTTCTTGGTTCATAAGGAAATAAAGGGGCAAACAGTAAATAGATTAAGATACTGGTGTTGAAAAGATGCTCAAAGGGGGCTTCCACATGCAAAGCAGGAACTTATTCTGAAACACGGCCAGCCTATGACTGGGAGATGCTAGTCACCAGGGAGGAAAGCTCTCAGTTTGTTACATTCAAACACATCATCACTGACTGAGCCCAGGCTGAGTGCAAAGTTCTCTTCAGGATCATAGGGCTGGGGGAAAGCAGTCCTGGTATAGGGTGGGGCTTTTTGTTGTTTTCGTTCAGTCACTAAATCATGTCTGGCTCTTTTTGACCCCATGGACTGCAGCTCGCCAGGCTCCTCTGTCCCCCACTATCTACTGGAGTTTGTACAAATTTATGTCCATTGAGTCAGTGATGCTATCTAACCATCTCACCTTCTGCTATCCCTTCTCCTATTGCCTTCAGTCATTCCCAGGGTCAGGGTCTTTTCCAATGAGTTGCCTCTTTACATCAGGTGGCCAAAGTGTTGGAACTTCAGCTTCAGCAACAATTCCTTCCAAGAATATTCAGGGTGGATTTCCTTTAGGACTGACTGGTTTGATCTCCTTGCAGTACAAGTGTCTCTCAAGAGTCTTTTCCAGCATCACAATTTTTAAAGCATCAATTCTTTAGCACTCAGCCTTCTTTATGATCCAATTCACACATCCATACATAGCTACTAGAAAAATCAGGGACTTCCCAGATGGCTCAGTGGTAAAGAATCTGCTTGCCACTGCAGATGCAGGGGATGCGGGTTTGATCTCTGGGTTGGGAAGATCTCCTGTAGGAGGAAATGGCAATCTACTCCAGTGTTCTTGCTGGGAAAATCCCATGGAGAGAGGAGCTTGGCAGGCTACAGTCAACAGCATCGCAAAGAATCAGATGCAAGTGAACAACTGGACACACATGCACTGGAAAAACCACAGCTTGGACTATATAGACCTTGGTCAGCAAAGTGATGTCTCTGCTTTTCAATACACTATTTAGGTTTCTCATAGCTTTCCTTCTAGGGAGTAAGTGTCTTTCAATTTCATGGCTGCCGTCACCATCCAAAGTGATTTTGGACCATCCACCATCCATAGCCCAAGAAAATAAAACCTGCCATGGCCTCCACTTTCTCCTCTTCTATTTTCCATAAAGCAATGGAATGAGATGCCAAGATCTTAGTTTTTAGAATGTTGAGTTTCAAACCAGCTTTTTCACTTTTTTCTTTCAACCTCATCAATGGGATCTTTAGTTCCTCTTCACTTCCTGCCATTAGAATGGTATCATCTGCATATCTGAGGTTGCTGACATTTCTCCCAGCAATCCTGATTCCTGCTTGTGATTCACCCAGCCTGGCATTTCCAGTGACGGTGCTAGGGACACAATAATGACATACCACAAACTGGGGAGCTTAAACAACAATAATTTATTTTCATACATTTCTGGAGGCTGGAAATCCAAGATTCAGGGGTTGGCAGGGCTGGTTTCTTCAGAGACCCCCTCTCTTTGGCTTGCAGATGGCTGGCTTCTCCTTGTGCCTGCATGTGGTCTTTCCTCTCTTTGTGAAAGTGAAGTTGCTCAGTCATGTCTGACTCTTTGAAACCCCATGGATTATAGCCTACCAGGCTCCTCCATCCATGGAATTTTCCAGGCAAGGGTACTGGAGTGGGTTGCCATTTCCTTCTTCCTTTCCTTTGTATGTATCTATTCCCTAATCAGTAATGCTGAAGAAGCTGAAGTTGAATGGTTCTATGAAGACCTACAAAACCTTTTAGAACTAACACCCAAAAAGATGTCCTTTTCATTATAGGGGACTGGGCATGCAAAAGTAGGAAGTCAAGAAACACCTGGAGTAACAGGTAAATTTGGCCTTGGAGTACAGAATGAAGCAGGGCAAAGGCTAATAGAGTTTTGCCAAGAGAACGCACTGGTCATAGCAAACACCCTCTTCCAACAACACAAGGGAAGACTCTACACATGGACATCACCAGATGGTCAACACTGAAATCAGATTGATTATATTCTTTGCAGCCAAAGATGGAGAAGCTCTATACAATCAGCAAAAACAAGACTGGGAGCTGACTGTGGCTCAGATCACAAACTACTTATTGCCAAATTCAGACTTAAATTGAAGAAAGTAGGGAAAACCACTAGACCATGCAGGTATGACCTAAATCAAATCCCTTATGACTTTATAGTGGAAGTGAGAAGTAGATTTAAGGGACTAGATCTGATAGACAGAGTGCCTGATGAACTATGGATCGAGGTTCATGACATTGTACAGGAGACAGGGATCAAGACCATCCCCATGGAAAAGAAATGCAAAAAGGCAAAATGGTTGTCTGAGGAGGCCTTACAAATAGCTGTGAAAAGAAGAGAAGTGAAAAGCAAAGGAGAAAAGGAAAGATATTTCCATTTGAATGCAGAGTTCCAAAGAAGAGCAAGGAGAGATAAGAAAGGCTTCCTCAGCAATCAGTGCAAAGAAATAGAGGAAAACAACAGAGTGGGAAAGACTAGAGATCTCTTCAAGAATATTAGAGATACCAAGGGAACATTTCATGCAAAGATGGGCTCAATAAAGGACAGAAATGGTATGGACCTAACATAAGCAGAAGATATTAAGAAGAGGTGGCAAGAATACACAGAAGAACTGTACAAAAAAGATCTTCACGACCCAGATAATCACGATGGTGTGATCACTCACCTAGAGCCAGACATCCTGGAATGTGAACTCAAGTGGGCCTTAGAAAGCATCTCTACAAACTAAGCTAGTGGAGGTGATGGAATTCCAGTTGAGCAATCTCAAATCCTGAAAGATGATGCTGTGAAAGTGCTGCACCCAATATGCCAGCAAATTTGGAAAACTCAGCAGTGGCCACAGGACTGGAAAAGGTCAGTTTTCATTCTAATCCCAAAAAAAGGCAATGCGAAACAATGCTCAAACTACCCCACGATTGCACTCATCTCACACGCCAGTAAAGTAATGCTCAAAATTCTCCAAGCCAGGCTTCAGCAATACAGTTCACAGTGAACCGTGAACTTCCAGATGTTCAAGCTGGGTTTAGAAAAGGCAGAGGAACCAGAGACCAAATTGCCAACATCCGCTGGATTATTGAAAAAGCAAGAGAGTTCCAGAAAAACATCTATTTCTGCTTTACTGACTATGCCAAAGCCTTTGACCATGTGGATCACAATAAACTGTGGAAAATTCTGAAAGAGATGGGAAACCAGACCACCTGACCTGCCTCTTGAGAAACCTGTATGCAGGTCAGGAAGCAACAGTTAGAACTGGACATGGAACAATAGACTGGTTCCAAATAGGAAAAGGAGTACATCAAGGCTGTATATTGTCACCCTGCTTATTTAACTTATATGCAGAGTACATCATGAGGAACACTGGGCTGGAAGAATCACAAGCTGGAATCACAATTGCCAGGAGAAATATCAATAACCTAAGATATGCAGATGACACCACCCTTATGGCAGAAAGTGAAGAAGAACTAAAGAGCCTCTTGATGAAGGTGAAAGAGGAGGGTGAAAAAGTTGGCTTAAAGCTCAACATTCAGAAAACTAAGATCATAGCATCTGGTCCCATCACTTCATGGGAAATAGATGGGGAAACAGTGGAAACCATGTCAGACTTCATTTTTTGGAGTTCCAAAATCACTGCAGATGGTGAGTGCAGCCATGAAATTAAAAGACACTTACACCTTGGAAGGAAATTTATGACCAACCTAGATAGCATATTAAAAAGCAGAGGCATTACTTTGCCAACAAAGGTCTGTCTAGTCAAGGCTATGGTTTTTCAGTGGTCATGAATGGATGTGAGAGTTAGACTGTGAAGAACTCTGAGTGCCGAAGAACTGACGCTTTTGAACTGTGGTGTTGGAGAAGACTCTTGACAGTCCCTTGGACTGCAAGGAGATCCAACTAGTCCATCTAAAGGAGATCAGTCCTGGGTGTTCATTGGAAGGACTGATGTTGAAGCTGAAATTCCAATACTTTGGCCACCTCATACGAAGAGTTGACTCATTGGAAAGCACCCTGATGCTAGGAGGGATTGGGGGCAGGAGCAGAAGGGGACGACAGAGGACGAGATGGCTGGATGGCATCACCAACTCGACGGACATGAGTTAGAGTAAACTCCGGGAGTTGGTGATGGACAGGGAGGCCTGGCATGCTGTAATACATGGGGTCACAAAGGGACTGAACTGAATGATGCCCTAATCTTGTCTTCTAAGGACACAATTCATGTTGGATTAGGTCTCACCCTAGCTACCTTATTTTAACTTAATCGCCTCTCTAAAAACTCTTTAACTATTACAGGCACAAGGGGTTACACTTTAATATATGAATTGGGTTAGGGTTGGGGGCCGTAACAGATCTCTTTCAGATTATCTCAGGACTAGCCATTGTTTTTTTCTCCCACTAGCCAACTGACTCTGTGCTAAGTACTTTAGGGCTCATTTTTTATTTGCTCCAAAACCACCTTATATCACCTATTAACAGATGGGAAAATTCAGATTAACAGAAATTAAGAGATTTGCTGGAGGACACAGAGATGAGCCAATGTCATTCTAGAACCTAAGCTCTTAACCTGACACCTAGCTGTTTTTCCAGACGCCAGGCTTGTGGACACATTTGATTATCAGGACTGCAAAACACTTAGTGTCCAGAATCTGTATCTCATACTCCATGAGCGCCTGTAGTTTGGCTATCGTAGGTCCAATTTATCAAGCACTTTTTAAACATCTACTGAATTTTTGTCCAAGAGATAAAAAGAGTTATCTTAGGGGTGAAGTAAGTTGATTATTAAGTTTTGGATAAAATCAGACTTAGAGACTGGGTCTCTGCAGCGGAGTGTCCCATGGATGGGAAGGGAGGCTGAAGGCTGGTGGGCAAAACTTAGATTGATGTTCAGGCTTTGGGGTCCATATCTCAGGCTCCCAAAATGACAATTACCCCAGAAGTGATCACTTAGAATCACAAAAGGAGCCCCAGGCAAATTGAAAATTATATGTGAGGAAGAAAGAGAATGGAAGGATCAGGGAAAAAAAGAAGGAAGGCAGGGAAAAGGAGGACAGGAAGGAGAAAAACGAGGTAGGAAACATTTGACCAGCACCTGTTAGGTGGCAGGTATTATGCTAGACACAACTTCCAGTGCTCTATTAATCTTCAAAAAATGCTGAATAAAATAGTATTTATCTTCATTTTACAGATTCAGAAACTGAAACTCAGATATGTCAAAACTTCTGCTGACATTGTCACCACCTGAAATTGGCAGAGCCAAGATATAATTCCAGCTTTCTTTATGTTTTCCTAAAGCCACACTGCCTGTCAACTCTAAATGAAGCAACAGGAAGCAAGTGGGAAGCTCATGTTAGTTGAAATAGTGCCTCTAATGGGGTCTCCTTATCCTCACAAGTCTGGTGCCTAGGAGTGTCAGAGGCTCTGGGTATGAAACCATGACACTGATTTGAGTATCTAGGCTACTACTAGTGAAAAGTGCAATCCACTCTGAACTAAAGTCAGGAAGGTCAGAGAGGCCATCTGCTGATGGGCAGGGCTAGCAGGCAGCTAGCTCTCTGATAACAAAATAAAATGCAGTTCACTGATGAGGTTCACTTATTTTATGCAAATAACTTCGCCTAAGTATTTATTCCTCTGTTGAAAGTGGTTTGCCTGAGTAAAATAGATCGGCTCTAACCACCAGGGAAAATAAATCCTGCTGGCCATTCAGACACCAGACTCTGGATTCAGAGCTGGATGAGACAACCTTTGAGTGAAATCAGTGGGCTGTTGGGCACCAGGGAATTTAGATGCTGTTTATCCAGTGAATAGATAACGATTTATAGCTGGGAGGGAGAGGCAGTGAGAGAGGAGAGAAATATGCTGAATTGTATTTGTCTCCACTGACTGCACTTTAAAGTATTAATATTGAAAGATCTCTCAGAAGATTAGGAGTGAATCAATTCAACCACATTTTGGTAAGTCACAGATGATGGACCACATATGATAGTGGCTGCTGCAGGCAAGTATACAATGCCAATTTCCATTTTATCTTGCCCACTGAAGAATTCATCAAAGTAGTGAGTGAGAAGTAATATCATTGCTATGGGGTTTAGAAGTGCATTTTTTTTTATACAAGTGACCCCTCCTAATTTTTGTCACATGTAGGATTATAAGGAGGTCATATATTTTCAGGGCTTCACTGACTGATTACATGAGAAGGCAATTCAATAACAGGTTTGAGAGTCAATCCATGCATGGGGCTTTCTAGTAGCAGGTCTCATTCCAAGTATATACTATATTCCAATAATATAGCTCTGCAAAGTAGGTGTTCCTCCCACTTTACAGATGGAAAAGTTGAGACTTGACATGATATAAGTGGAAAAGCTCTGATTTGAATAAGGAAATCTCATTCCTAAACCACTGCCCATCCCGGTCCTCTTGGCAACATACTGTCCTGGCCTTTAGATATACAGCAGTTGAGCACAGAGCCCCAGTTTCATCTGAACTGATTTTATTGCTGTGTCTGATCTTTACTACTTTCTCCAACAGTCAGGGTATCTTTTCTGCATCCTTCCCCCACGTAGATGCTTATAGACGTCCAGTTTCACAGACAGCTTAAATTTTGCTTTTGTTTTTATCTCGCCTGGAAAGATGTTTCCCTAAAGCATGTTGTGCAAACTGACGGTTTTCTGCCAAGGCTCAGTACCTTCAAAATCAAACTGGTGTTTTGTCTTGGATTTATGGATTTTCTCATGGGCATTTGCTGCCTACAGAACCTACCTTGGCTCTTCACTATCATGCTAATCCTCCTCAGAGATGGGAGGGTAGGGAAAGAAAAGTGAGAGACTGGAGAAAGGAGGCCATGCAAGGGAGGAGGAAGAGAGAAGGGAAGGATTCTGGATCTGAACGTCTCTCAAGCCTTGTTTCCAGGCTCACCAGCTGCCCAAACCCATCTCTGCATCATATACTGCTTCTTTACAGAAAGAAACTCCTCTTATTCAGGCAGAGGCAACAGATCCCCCAGAAAGATGGCAGTCCTCATAGTTAGACTCATCTAAGGTCAACTTCTGCTCTGTCATTTACTATCCCTGTGAACCTGAGTAGACGTCTTAACCTCTCTGTGTCTCAGAGTCTTCATCTCAAAGGAGGGATGAAATATAACTTTGTAAGGAGTTCATAGAATGCACTCACAGTATATTTTATTTTTCAATGTATTTCACAATATAAAATGTGAAAATGTCCAGTTTATCAGCAGACCCTAATGTAAACTTCTCTTCCATTTTCATCCCCAGGCTAAAACTACTAACATGAAGACAGTTGGAGCATTCTTACTCATGAACCTCAAATACTCTGGACTTAAAAAAGATGATAAACAAGCACTGAGGCTCCTAATGACATTAGTTGCATAAGTCAAATCAGTTGCTAAGAAAGGCCTTATAATGGTAAATACCTGAAATGGTAAACAATATCATCGAATTATTCTGTAGGGCTTCCAAACTGTTACTGAATTCTAATCACATTTGAAAGAAACCAGAAAACATATGGACTTACAAGCTAATTTGCTCATCAGATTTAACCAGTCTGATAAACCTTTAAAATAACTTAAGAAAAAAAAATAAATAAAATAACTCAATGATAAGAGCACTTAAAATTAATTCATAACCTTAAAATCATTTCAAAGAAATATTATATCCTATGTTTTAAAAAGTAGCAAAAAGACTAACTTTTATAAATACGGTTGCACTTGAAAAAGTTAATCTTTCATTGTCACTATATTTAAAGAGCATCTTTCTTATCCTCCCCATTGCCATTTTTCAGTGTCTTTCCTCTGTTCTACTTTTGTCCTATTTCATTAAATTATAGGAAACGCATTTAAGAAAAGAAGACAGGGAATGTCATAGAAAAAAAACTTTTAATATAAGACTGGTAAAGCTACAGCAAATTTTTTACTACACAAATATGATAAGTTTAGAAAATGGTAGTTTCACATCCAGCAAAGATGTCTAGAAGAGATCAATAATGTAATTATTTATTACTCATTCATGTGTTTTAACTCAAAAAAAACTGGCTTGAACCATGTAAGAAAATAAGGTAAAATTTATAATAGCAATCAACTAGAGAGATCTAGCAAGAATGTATGCAAAATGATGATATATGGGAACAAAAAACTTTCAAAGAGAAAATCAATAAATGACCAAAAGAGAAGCCATTTACTTCAAAGCTTAAGATCAAAACAGTGCAGTAATAATTAGATGATATTCTTCTAGAATTTAATTCCTCTATTCTTTGCCTTTAGAAGAACACTGACCCAAACACACATTCTGCTTTTATATTGTTAGGATACCTTAGTAATGAACAATAGGGAAATAGAAAATATAAAGCTTTCATCCCAAATATTGCAGTGTTCCTGTTTCTGTTAACCTATGTAGAAATTAAGGCCATTTAGGAAAAAAACAAGATTGAAATATTAAGGTATCTGTGCTCTAAAGTGCCAGATGAAGCAGAGGGGTTCATCTTAGACCTACGACCACAATTTCCTACATTCTTTCAAGCTTAGATATGGGTCTTCAGGCTACTGTTTGTTTCCTTGTTTTTTTTCCTCATCCTAATCTGCTTGTCATCACATTTGTCCTCTGGACCTGCTCTACATATTCTTCCTATAACATTGTGGACATGTCCTCTGTACACAACACACACACACGCGCCAACCCCTCCCACATCTACCTGTACCTGTGCCCCTAGGGATATAATTCTTGGCTGTCTCTTACAAAACTCAAGGTAACTCCTACCCCACAAAGGAGTCTCCATTCCTAATCATTTCAGCCCATAGTGAAATAGGGATTGATCTCTCTTTTTATGTAAGTGGTAAATAGAAGTAAAATATGCCTTATTCTGGAATTTTCTCATGAATACATTTCATCTACTTGTAATTGTTTGTAAGCTCTTTGAGCTACAGAGTGTTGACAGGTGTTTCTCTAGAACCCGGACTTCCATGCCTTGTGCAGAGAAAGTAATCAATGGCACTCTGAAGACCAAGGTTCATGCTTTTTCTAGCATGGTTGTTCAGTCACTCAGTCATGTCTGACTCTCTGTGACCCCATGGGCTGCAGCACATCAGGCTACCCTGTCCTTCACCATCTCCAGCAGCTGCTTGCTCAAACTCATGTCCACTGAATCGGTGATGCCATCCAGCCATCTTGTCCTCTGTCATCCCCTTCTCCTCCTGCCTTCAATCTTTCCCAGCATCCGGGTCTTTTCCAATGAGTCGGTTCTTCGCATCAGGTAGCCAAAGTATTGGAGCTTCAGCATAAGCATCTATCAGTAAGTTTAAAAACTCTTCCAACAGGAAGAAATAGGAAGTTCACTTAAGATTATTTGCCTGGGTCAGTCCACTGAGACTATGTCAAGTATGCAACCATAAAAGATGCAACTCTGATGGACAATCAAAGGTCCGTGAGAGAGTTAGTTCCTTCATGTCTTGGAGGTGGTACCCTGAACTCAGTATGCTGGGTCCCACTGCTTGCTAACTACTGCAGGGCAAGTTTCTTTGCCTTCCTGTGCCTTGGTTTCCCCATTTGTAAAATGAACACTGTAATAGTTATAACAGCCAACAATTATAGAGTGTTCCTGAAGTCTTTTGCAAATAATGATTCACTTAATTATCACAGCAACACTATGAAATAGGTTCTTCTGTTATTATTTACACTTTCCAGATTAGGAACCTAAGGTACAGGGAGGATACATTTCCTGCCCGCAGTCACAGACACAGAATGTGCCTGAGCCAGAATGTTAATCTAGGCAGGAAATATACTTGCAGAGTCCATGCTCTTAACCACTGTGCTGAGCTACCTCACTTCTATCATAAAAACTAATATATGCTATCAGTATGAATTTAATATGAACAAATAATATGTGAAAGTTATTGGGGACTATAAAGGGAAGACAAGGCCTTCCCAGGTAGCCCCATGGTAGAAAATCTGGCTGCCAATGCAGGAGACACAAGAGACGCAGGTTCGATACCTGGGTGAAGAAGATCCCCTGGAGTAGGAAATGGCAATCCACTCTAGTATTCCTTCCTGGGAAATCCCACGGACAGAGGAGCCTCGAGGGCTATAGTCTACAGTCCACGAGGTCACAAAGACTCGGACATGATTGAGTGACTGAGTATGCATGCACACAAAGGGAAGATAAAATTCAGCTCAGTTCAGTCGTCCAGTCGTGTCCAAATCTTTGCGACCCCATGGACTGCAGCACACCAGGCCTCCCTGTCCATCACCAACTCCTGGAGTTTACTCAAACTCATGTCCATTGAGTCAGTGATGTCATCTAACCATTTCATCCTCTGTTGTCCCCTTCTCCTCCTGCCTTCAATCTTTCCTTTCTCTTTCCAAATGAGTCAGTTCTTCCAATCAGTTGGCCAAAGTACTGGAGTTTCAGCTTCAACATCAGTCCTTCCAATAAACACCCAGGACTGATTTCCTTTAGGATGGACTGGTTGGATCTCCTTGCAGTCCAAGGAACTCTCAAGAGTCTTCTCCAACACCACAGTTCAAAAGCATCAATTCTTCGGCACTCAGCTTTCTTTATGCTCCAACTCTCACATCCATACGTGACTACTGGAAAAACCATAGCCTTGACTAGACAGACCTTTGTTGGCAAAGTAATGTCTCTGCTTTTTAATATGCTGTCTAGGTTGGTCATAACTTTTCTTCCAAGGAGCAAGCATGTTTTAATTTCATGGCTGCAGTCACCATCTGCAGTGATTTTGGATCCCCCCAAAAATAAAGTCTGTCACTGTTTCCATTGTTTCCCCATCTATTTGCCATGAAGTGTTGGGACCAGATGCCATGATCTTAGTTTTATGAAGATAAAATTAGGTTTAAAAAAATGTGACTACCTTATACATTCAAATATCTCTATGCAGAATGTATTGTTTTTCTTTGTCACAGCAAGAATTGGGGCTGTTGGAAGAATAAGATAGGATGGTCATGTTAAGTAGTTAACACAGTGCCTGACAACTAGTATGAGTTTATAAGTTTGGAGCCATTATTGTCATTATTATTATGATGATGGTGGTCCTTTGTCTAGGGGCTCAGGAACCATTGATGTCACTGCTGGCTCTTCTCCCCGTTATTGCTGTGCCTCACCCTGCCCAAATCTCCAGTTGGAATCAAGGACAGAATGGATGAGTTGATGTTCATCCCTTAAAGCAAAGAGGACAGGAGCTACGAAGCACCATTCATGGCTTGATGACGTTTACACCAAAAGTTCTAGGATATAAACGCATCCTCCCATACTGCAGCCAAACTGGATTATTTTTCTCCTAATTGATTTGTACTTTCCTTGTGTCAAATCTTTGCTCAGTCTGTGCCCTCCATCACAAACACTTCCTCTCCCTAATCCACTGCTGTCTGCCAATTCTTCTAAGCACCTTGCAACTTTTTGCACATCCACAGTTTTTCTTCCTCCTCCTAAGTGAATCAATCCATTCATCCATTTGTTCATTTCGCATAACTTCATTGACATCTATTCTACTGGGTGGCAGGCACTTTGAAAGTCAATAGAAGTGATAAAACCCAGGGGAGTCTAAACTTCTGCCATCAAGGAAACAAGAAAATCAGTGATTAAATGCCATGTCCTCATTGCTATGAATGTAAGTTGGATGATATTGCTCCTGCCTTTCTTTGAACTTCATACTCCCTTCTTTGCATTCTTTTTGGGACTCAGCGTATTCTGGACACTGCTGGAATTATTTATATTCCTCTCTTACAATCTGATTAGTACATAAGCTGGCTGAGGCCAAGGAACATGTCTTTTGCTCCATACATCATCAGACCAACCTCAAGTTCAGAATCTTCCTAAATGCCTAAGAAATACTTTCTGCATTGAACCCTTAATCCTCCCATGCTGTAATTATAATACTCCATTTATTAAAAAAAAAAAAAAAAACAACTCTTAAGGATTAGCCATTAGGAAAATTCAAAGAAAGATATCTTCATCATCTTCCACATTTCTTTAACAGGCAACACCAAAGCAACACTCAGCCACACTCAGACACAGAGTGAAAAGCAGGGAAATTTAGAGCTTCAGCTGCTCAAAAGCCATTGCTGCAGCAGCCTCCAATCCATAAATGACATATGGTTCTTTATTCCTGGGCTTCACAACCCTGAGCAATTGTATCTGCCAAAGAGAGAATATTCACTTCAGAATTTTGGATGTAAATATTCAATCCCTTGTGCTTTGCATGTCATTGCTAATGGTACATAAAGAATGATCCAGGAGAAATATAAATAATCATTTGGCTCTACAGTGAAAATAGCAGTTCTGACTATAACTAGCCAAAAAATGAAATAGCGAACTTCAAACTCAGACCACGAGGTCATTATCTGTATCTACCCCAGAAAGGAATTCTTACTGTCAGAGTACAGAATAATTTTTTTTTTTTTAAGAAAGGCACTAGTCTTTTCTGCAACTCTGTTTCAGTCAACAAGACAGGCAGACCTCAAATTAGAAATGGGTTGTATTTTCAAAGGTCACTTTAAAGTTGAACACTTAGAACTAGATTTCCAACATGATCAAAAAGTGGTGGTCCAATATCAAGGAATAAACCCTCCTTAAGGGCCCTAAACTCCAGTATTCTTGCCTGGAGAATCCCAGGGATGGTGGAGCCTGGTGGGCTGCTGTCTCTGGGTCGCACAGAGTCAGACACGACTGAAGCGGCTTAGCAGCAGCAGCAGCAAGGGCCCTAAACATCGTTCAAAGTGTTTCACTGGGAGAGTAGGATTCCAGTTCTAATTTTAAACACAGTTATGGGAGGACAATCTGCAATGATTGACTTGACTGCTCGATGTAGGTAAGCAGGTGCCCCCTTCTGTGGCAGGCTACAAAAATGACCACAGAGACCTCTCATTTCTATATACACCTCTTTGCAATCTGACTTGGCATGTTCTTTTAAAGTAGAGGGATTGAATCAATATATCCCTCCTTGATCCAGTGGTAGTGAATATATTTTTACCCCTTCAGTTCAGGTGTAGTCATCGTGACTTGCTTTGGTAAATCAGTTCAGTTCAGTTGCTCAGTCGTGTCCAACTCTTTGTGACCCCATGGACTAGAGCACGCCAGGCTTCTATCACCAACTCCCAGAGCTTTCTCAAGCTCATGTCCATCGAGTCAGTGATGCCATCTAACCATCTCATCCTCTGTCGTCCCCTCTCCTCCTGCCCTCAGTCTTTCCCAGCATCAGGGTCTTTTCCAATGAGTCATTTCTTTGCTTCAGGTGGCCAAAGTATTGCAGTTTCAGCTTAAGCATCAATCCTTCCAATGAATATTCAGGACTGATTTTCTTTAGGATGGACTGGTGGGATCTCTTTGTGGTCCAAGGAACTCTCAGGTGTCTTCTCCAACACCACAGTTCAAAAGCATCAATTCTTCGGTGCTCAGCTTTCTTTATGCTCCAACTCTCACCTTCATACATGACTACTGGAAAAACCATAGCCTTGACTTGATGGACCTTTGTTGGCAAAGTAATGTCTCTGCTTTTTAATATGCTGTCCAGACTTGTCATAGCTTTTCTCCCAAGGAGCAAGCATCTTTTAATTTCATGGCTGCAGTCACCATCCACAGTGACTTTGGATCCCAAAAAATAAAGTCTGTCACTGTTTCCTCATCTATTTGCCATGAAGTGATGGGACTGGATGTCATGATCTTTGTGTTTTTGAATGTTGAGGTTTAAGCCAGCTTTTTCACTCTCCTCTTTTACTTTCATCAAGAGTCTCTTCAGTTCCTCTTCACTTTCTACCATAAGGGTGGTGTCATCTGCATATCTGAGATTGTTGATATTTCCCCCAGAAATCTTGATTCCAATTTGGGCTTAATCCAGCCCGGCATTTCACATGCTGTACTGTGCATGTAAGTTAAATAAGCAAGGTGACAATATATAGCCTTGACGTACTCCTTTCCCAGTCTGGAACCAGTCCATCACTCTATGTCCAGTTCTAACTGTTGCTTCTTGACTTACAGACAGATTTCTCAGGAGGCAGGTAAGGCTGTCTAGTATTTGCATATCTTTGAGAATTTTCCACAGTTTGTTGTGATCCACACAGTCAAAGGCTTTGGTGTAGTCAGTAAATCAGCGTAGATGTTTTTCTGGAATCCTCTTAATTATTCTATGATCCAGTGGATGTTGGCAGTTTGATTGCTGCCTCCCCTGCCTTTTCTAAATCCAGGTTGAACATCTGGAAGTTCTTGGTTCACGTATTGCTGAAGTCTCACTTGGAGAATTTTGAGCATTACTTTGCTAGCGTGTAAGATGAGTGCAATTGTGCAATAGTTTGAACATTGTTTGGTATTGCCTTTCTTTGGGATCGGAATGAAAACTGACCTTTTCTAGTCCTGTGGCCACTGCTGAGTTTTTCAAATTTGCTGGCATATTGAGTGCAGCACTTTTACAGCATCATCTTTTAGGATTTGAAATAGCTCAGCTGGAATTCCATCAGCTCCACTAGCCTTATTCATAGTGATGCTTCCTAAGGCCCACTTGACTTTGGACTCCAGGATGTCTGGCTCTAGGTGAGTGATCACACCATTGTGGTTATTTTTGGCCAATGATACAACAGGAAATGTGACACAAGCAAAGACTTGCAAAATACTTGGGCCTTGGGACTTGCTCTCTCTTGCTCTTGGGAACACTGCAAGGTCAATACTCACCCAAATGACATAAAGCCAACAAACAGATAGGTGAGAGAGTTGGTCTAGCCAACTTGGTCACACTAGAGTCACCAGTGGGCAGTAGGAATCAGCTGACCAGAAGAAATGGCCACCCAATGCACAGAATTATGAGAAATAAGAAAAGTTATTAAGATATTGGATTTTGGTGACATCTTATATAGCAAAAGCTAATTGGTAAACCTTCATCCCATGTGATCTGCTCCATGTAAATCTCTCTCCAAGTTCCACCTTTTAGGGAAGAAAACCACCACTCAGAACTTGGGTAAGTTAAACTCAGAATTCACAGTAAAAAAAAAAAAAAAAAAAAAAAACTTCTCTCGCTTTTATACTCCTAGGGTGACAGTTGTATGTGGAAAGTGGAGAGATATGACTTGGCAACTTTCAGAAGAGATCATCCTCCACTCTGTCTTAAACAACACCCATGACAGAATAGATGGGAGACTAGGGACTCCAGGATGGAAAATGGGAACAGAAGGCAATGTAATAAAAATAAAGACTCTCTGATGATATGGGGAATTCCAAAGTAAAAGGCATGCATATCAAGGTCTGACCTTCCCAAGTCAAATGTTTCTAATACATTCTAGCATCCACCAAAATCCCTCCCTACCTATGAAGGAGGCGTCAGGCCCTATAAAATGTGGTCCAAGCAGTTTCCTTGCACTAAGAGAGAGCTGGCATTGGTGTTGAATGAGCCCACCACTGGACTTGCCACTTAACCTTATCTAATTTCCTCACCCCTGACCATTTTGCTTTGACATCTGCCTCCCTGAGTGTATCCATCTGCTAGCATAAAATGGAGAGATTTCACCTAGGATTGCCAAAGATCCAACACAAATGCTGCTCCACCCCATTTCCACTAATGACTGCTGTATGACCACATCTGTTGCTGCTAAACCCAGTCTCAGAAACCCTCCTCTCATGCTGCTCTAAGAATCCACTTACCAATCAATTAGAATTGAAATATTAGCCGATCTCTTCTTGTCAGCCCTGCCTTGACTCCATCCTGAGTCATGTTGAATACTGTTTTGTCCAGTCATCTTGAACACTGTATCTATCAATCTTGTTCTCATACACTTTCCCATCCCTCATACATCATCACTGGAAGGATTAACCTCCTTTCTTGATTCCTTCTTTGCCCCAACTTTCACTTTCTTTATTCTCTCTTATCTACTTCTAATTTAGATCATCTTATGTAATTCCATATATTGTTAAAAATTATTATATCTCTGTATTGGAACAAAGTGATTTATGTAATTGTATAAAGTATTTAAACAATTTTTTTAACTTGGAAGTAAGGATTTCATTTGCCTATTGTGAAACATATCCTGTGGTTTTTCCATATATTTGTTACAACATCTTTCTGGATTCTGATTTTTTTCTAGATAACATGACCTAACTCTCCCACACCCTATGTCGTGTCATCTGAAAATGTGGTATATTATGTTTTTTGTGTCTTAATTCAAATCTATGATAAAAATTGTCAAAGAAGAGAGAAAACTTTGGCAGACTACTGAAGATCTTCATCCAAACAACCTCAAATCATTCATCAGCTATAAATCTATCAACATTATAGGCTCCAGCCCACATTTCTATACTGGTATCACAAGACTCTATTAAACGCCTAAAGAAAAATGAAGAAGGGACACATCCCAATGGGCAGGGGGGGAATAAAATGAGAAAAAGAGCAGAGAAACATAAGATTTATTTTAGAAGTAGAGAATATTTTTTGCATTAAGAATATTTTCTTGCATTAATATGAGTCCATGTTTTTAAAAAAACAATTCCAATTTCTTTGAACAGGTCAACATTTGGAAATATGTTAAAGTTCTATCATTTATTTTCAGAAATGTAAGGTGCATGAATCAAGGTAAACTTGAAGTGGTCAAATAGGAGATGGTAAGAGTACATCATGAGAAATGCTGGGCTGGAGGAAGCACAAGCTGGAATCAAGACTGCCAGGAGAAATATCAATAACCTCAGATATGCAGATGACACCACCCTTATGGCAGAAAGTGAAGAAGAACTAAAAAGCCTCTTGATGAAGGTGAAAGAGGAGAGTGAAAAAGTTGGCTAAAAGCTCAATATTCAGAAAACTAAGATCATGGCATCTGGTCCCATCACTTCATGGGAAATAGATAGGGAAACAGTGGAAACTGTGTCAGACTTTTATTTTTGGGGATTCCAAAATCACTGCAGATGGTGATTGCAGCCATGAAATTAAAAGACGCTTACTCCTTGGAAGGAAAGTCATGACCAATCTAGATAGCATATTAGAAAGCAGAGACACTACTTTGCCAACAAAGGTCCATCTGGTCAAGGTTATGGTTTTTCCAGTGGTCATGTATGGATGTGAGAGCTGGACTGTGAGGAAAGCTGAGTACCGAAAAATTGATGCCTTTGAACTGTGGTGTTGGAGAAGACTCTTGAGAGTCCCTTGGACTGCAAGGAGATCCAACCAGTCCATCCTGAAGGAGCTAAGTCTGGGTGTTCATTGGAAGGACTGATGCTGAAGCTGAAACTCCAATACTTCGGCCACCTCATGCGAAGAGTTGACTCATTGGAAAAGACCCTGATGCTGGGAGGGATTGGGGACAGGAGGAGAAGGGGATGACAGAGGATGAGATGGCTGGATGGCATCGCCAACTCAATGGACATGAGTTTGAGCAAGCTCCGGGAGTTGTTGATGGACAGGGAGGCCTGGCGTGCTGCGATTCATGGGGTCGCAAAGAGTCAGACACGACTGAGCGACTGAACTGACTGACTGACTGAAGAGTGAACATCAACATTTTAGGAATCAGTGAACTACAATGGCAGGAATGGGCAAATTTAATTCTGTTGACCATTATATCTACTACTGTGGGCAAGAAGCCCTTAGAAGAAATGGAGTAGCCCTCATAGTCAAAAAAAAGAGTCCAAAATGCAGTACTTATATGCAGTCTCAAAAACAGCAGAACAATCTTGGTTTGTTTCCAAGGCGAAACATTCAATATCACAGTAATTCAAGTCTATGCCCCAACCACTAATGCCAAAGAAGTTGAAGTTGAATGATTCTATGAAAACATATAAGACCATCTAGAACTAACACCAAAAAAAGATGCCTTTTTCATCATAGGGGACTGGAATGCAAATATAGGAAGTCAAGAGATACCTGGAATAACAGGCAAGTTTGGCCTTGGAGAACAAAATGAAGCAGGACAAAGATTAACAGAGTTTTGCCAAGAGATCTCACTGGTCACAGCAAACACCCTCTTCCAACAATACAAGAGACGACTCTATACATGGACATCACCAGATGGTCAATACCGAAATCAGACTGATTACATTCTCTGCAGCCGAGGATGGAGAAGCTCTGTACAGTCAGCAAAAACAAAACCAGGAGTTGACTGTGGCTCAGATCAAGAACTCTTACTGCAAAATTCAGACTTAAACTGAATAAAGTAGGGAAATCCACTAGGCCATTCAGGTATGACCTAAATCATATCCCTTACAATAAGAAATAAAGGAAAACAATAGAATGGGAAAGACTAGAGATCTCTTCAAGAAAATTAGAGATACTGAGGGAACATTTCATGCAAAGTTGGGCATAATAAAGGGCAGAAGCGGTATGGACTTAACAGAGCAGAAGAGAATAAGAAGAGGTGGCAAGAATACACAGAAGAAATATACAAAAAAGATCTTAGTGACCCAGATAACCATGATGGTGTGATCACACACCTCCAGCCAGACATGTTAGAGTGCAAAGTCAAGTGGGCCTTAGGAAGCATTATTATGAACAAATCTAGTGGACATAATGGAATTCCAGCTGAGCAATGTCATATCCTAAAAGATAATGTTATTAAGGTGCTGCATTCAATATGCCAGCAAATTTGGAAAACTCAACAGTGGCCACAGGACTGGAAAAGTTCAGCTTTCATTCCAATCCCAAAGAAGAGCAAGGCCAAAGAATGTCCAAATTACCATACAATTGCACTATTTCACGTGCTAGCAAGGTAATGCTCAAAATCCTTCAAGCAGGTTTCAACAGTACAGGAACCGAGAATTTCCAGGTGTACAAGCTGGATTTAGAAAAGGCAGAGGAACCAGAGAGCAAATTGCCACCATCCACTGGATCATACAAAAAGCAAGGGAATTCCAGGAAAACGTCTACTTCTGCTTCATTGACTACACTAAAGCATTTGACTGTGTGGATCACAACAAGCTGTGGAAAATTCTTCAAGAGATGGGACTACCATACCACCTTACCTGCCTCCTGAAAAACGTGTATGCAGGTCAGGAAGCAACAGTTAGAACCAGACAGAACAACAGACTGGTTCATACTGGGAAAAGAATGCATCAAGATTGTATACTGTCACCCTGCTTATTTAACTTATATGCAGAGCACATCATGCGAAATTCCAGGCTTGATGTAGCTCAAGCTGGAATCAAAACTGCTGGGAGAAATATAAATAACTTCAGATATGCAGATGATACCACCCTTATGGCAGAAAGCAAAGTGGAACTAAAGGAGCCTCGATGAAGGTGAAAGAGCGGGAGTGAAAAAGCTGGCTTAAAACTCAACATTCAAAAATAAAGATCATGGCATCTGGTCCCATCACTTCATGGCAAATAGAATGGTAAAAAATGGAAACAGTGACAGACTTTATTTTCTTGGACTCCAAAATCACTGCCAATGGTAACTGCAGCCATGAAATTAAAAGACACTTGCTCCTTGGAAGAGAGCTATAACCAACCTGGACAGCATATTAAAAAGCAGAGACATCACTTTGCCAACAAACCTCCACATAGTCAATGTTATGGTTTTACAGTAGTCATGTACGGATGTGGCAGTTGCACCATAAAGAAGGCTGAGCACCAAAGAATTGATGTTTTCAATCTGTGGTGTTGAAGAAGACTCTAGAGAGTCCCCTGGACTGCAAGGAGATCAAACCAGTCCATCCTAAAGGAAATGAGTCCTGGAAGGAGTCATTGGAAGGACTGATGCTGAAGCTGAAGCTCCAGTACTTTGGCCACCTGATGGGAAGAGTTGACTCACTGGAAAAGACCCTGATGCTGGGAAAGATTGAAGGCAGGAGGAGAAGGGGTTGACAGAGGATGAGATGGTTGGATGGCATCACCGACTCAATGGACAAGAGTTTGAGCCAACTCTGGAAGACAGTGAAGGACAGGGAAGCCTGGCATGCTGCAGGTCACGGGGTTACAAAGAGTCAGACATGACCAAGCAACAATATCTGTGTTTACATAGAACTTGATTCATCAGCTTTATTTAGTTCCAGGGTCATTGGTTCCCAGTAGTCCTTAGTGTGGTTCATCAGATGTTTCTCCTTCTCCTTCTCCTCCTTCTGGATGCATGGCATTGTTTCACTCTCCTGCCCTCTCAAGATTTGGTGTGACCATATGACTTGCTTTGTCCAAAGAAATTTGAGCGAAAGTATTAGGTCACTTAGGGTTGAAGCCTTTGAAAGCTGATTTACCTTTACCACAGTGCTTGAGAGGCACACGTTGAGATGCAGCCTCCATCAGCCTCAATAACACTATGAGCAAAGCTTTTCTGATGAACTATACTGACCTTGCATAAATGAGAAGCCTTTTTGTTTGTTACTGCAATACAGCCTATCCCAACCAAAGCAATATATACAGCTTGCTTCTGTGTATGAGAGTGTGTGTTTGCATGAGGGTAGGGGAAATGAAGATTGATTCAGATGTTATTATAACAAGAAATAAAATAGAAAAAATTTCCTGATCTTATGGTGCCTACATTGTACTACAGGAAGCAAGTAACCCTCTGACTTTTCATTTCATGTGATCCAGAAATTTCATTATCAGTTGTGTTTACAGTGGGAAGTATCTGAGAAAGCCAAATATTGGACAACTTCTCTTCCCCTCAGTCATACTTGGATGAGTAAAAGGAACTGTCTTACCCTCTTTCTTTTTTATTTTTTGTTTCATATTCTTTTCCATTATGGTTTAACACAGGATACTGAATATAGTTCCTTGTGCTATACAATAGGACCTCATTGTTTATCCATCCCATACATAATTGTTTGCATCTACTAATCCCAAACTACCAATCCATCCCTCCCCAAGGCAACCACAAGTCTGTTCTCTATATCTGTGAGCCTGTTTCTGTATCTTAGATAAGTTCATTTGTGTCATATTTTACAGTCCACATAAAAGTGATATCATATGGTATTTGTCTTTCTTCATCTGGCTTACTTCATTTAGTATGATCATCTTTAGGTCCATCCATGTTGCTGTAAATAGTATTATTTCCATTCTTTTCTATGGCTAATAGTCCATTATACACACACACACACACACACACACACACATATATATATACCACATCTTCTTTATCTATTTATCTCTTGATGGACATTTAGGTTGTTTTCAGTCCTGGCTATTGTAAATACTGCTATTATGAATACTGGGGTGCAGGTATCTTTTTGAATTCTAGTTTTATTCAGATATATGCCTACGAGTGGGACTGCTGGATCATATGGCAATTCTATTTTAGTTTGCTGATACCTCCACACTGTTCTCCACAATGGCTACACCAATTTACATTCCCACAAACAGTGTAGGAGTTATCCTCTTTCTTGAGTCTATTTGAAAACATGCCTAAAGCATAAGGGGTCTTTCCATTCTTCCCTTAGCAACATCCAGGGCTGTTGTCATTTGCTCCACCCTCTCTAACCAGCTCCCAGGTGATGCTGATACGCTGGTGTGTGAACCACACTTGAGTAAAAAGGGTATGGACTTCCCAGGGCTTCAGATGGGAAGTCTGATGCCCTTTGCATCCCAAGTCTATCAGAATAGCTGAAGTGGAAATGGGTGGGAAGGAGGGCAAAATCCAATGTTCATTTGTGAGTCCTCAGCTCAGATTTCCTTTTTGGTGTTTGCCAGTACGTATTTCCTTTCACTTGAATTGTACTCATCCTGATGGCTCATCTGGATCAGTATTTATAAAAAGCTCACCTGTGATTCTACATACATCCCATAGTCGAGGAGCACTCAGCACAGGTGCTTTTCCACAAATGACAGAATTCTTTCTCCAGGAGGCAATGAGCTACAGCCTCCCCCAAGTGAGTCAGCAGTCCCCCATTATGTAAAATAGAATCTCATTGCTTTTTTGATTGGAGTGGGGGGTAGGGCTATTACTCAGGAGTGACATTAACCTTTAATAGCATTTATCCCTGTTGTTCCATGGGTGGATTCAATTAAATTCATAAGAGTAGCTTATTCTACCACTGAGGGAAGGGTTACTAATATCTCCTTCTATACAGTGTACCAATTTTGGGTGAAATCTGAATATTTACTTATCTGTAAACTCATGCATTTTGCTGAACAGAATGTGGTCTTTGCTTACATTAAACTCTCAGATTCTGGTTGTGATTAACGGGTTTTCTTTATCCCTTTCTTTTCTTTGTCAAGTAATCTCCTGTTTGTAATCTCCCATTCGTTCCCAACAGGTTTGGTCTGTGAGTTTACTTTTCTGACATTTAAACCCTAGGTTTTCAGGGCTTCAATCTTCCCTTTATTTACATCTCTAAGCCTTTAACTAGGTCAGAAAAAGTCACTTTCCATTTGACAAATAGTACCGCTCAGTGCTTGAGATGAGAAAAAGATGATAAAAATGTTTATTGAAAATAAGAAAATGTGAGAATTTATCCTCAGAAATGAAGAGTTGCAATCTCTTCAGCAGTGTTATGCAAACTACAGGTTGCCACATACTAAGGGGTCATGAAATTAACTAGTCATCTGTGACCAACAGTTACAAGGGACACAGAATAGAAAACATGAGCATTTGTCAGGTATAAGGAAAGATATTGTTTTATGAAATTGTGTTTCATATATCTCATAGCTGCCTGCAAATGAATGTGTGTTTGCATGTCTTGACTGTGGGCTGGGGTATAAAACATACAAAAAACATCCAATTAAAGGGTTTCAGGTGATGTGGGACATTCTAAAAAGTGTTAGAATGGTACTTCACTGTCTTTTATCTTCATACTGACTGGCTTCTTTCCGTCTTTCTGCCTCCCAAGCCCTTTACCCTCTTCCTATAAAGCTGGTATTACTCCAGACAGCACAGCAAAACACATTAAAGCTGAATCTATATGAGTCTTTGGATTTCTATCAATCCAGGACTATAGTTGGCTCAAAGATCTTTTGTTTGTCTAACTAGAGAGTATAATAAGCTAACTAAAGACAAGTGAAACTAACTCACAGACTGCCAATGGAGAAACTTTGTATGGAAATTTCTACTTAAGGTTGTAGAAACAAATGTTTGGAAGGCAAAATAGTATTATATAGAGCTTGAGATGTTTCTTTTCAAAATACAGGTTTTTTTCCCCCTCATCACCCAAAATTTCAACATAAATTAATATAGCAGAGCAATACTGAGGATTTAACATTTATTTTCAATCGCTACTTTCCTGGATCATTTTGTTCTTACCCCTGGAGGGCTTGTCAAATGAAAGCAAAAAGTTTGAAGGAACAAAGCCAAAGTCAAAAGTAAAATGATAAAGCTTGGGAGTGAACAGAGGAAGAGAAAAATGCATGCAAGAGCAACCCCCAAAGGGATGGGAGAACAGAAGCTGTGGGAGAAAGAGACCCCACAGCGAGGAACAAAACATGTTCAGACCAGCTTCAAAGAACCCTTCAAGCTAGGCACAGTAAGAAAAGGTTAAAATAACACGGCTCCTCTCAGTAACACTCAAATACAAAAAACACTGCACAAGACCAGGGTTTTCTATTTGCCTGCACCTGTTCTGTACAGAAGGACCTGGTAGGAACTGGGAAGCAGAATTCTTTGCAAGCAATAATTTCACTTTGATGGGTGAATTAATGATGAATTTAGCCATGACTATGACAACCATGTAAGCAATTATAATGTATAAAGGCAATATGAAGAGTGGTATTTAGTAGGTCAGAGTTATATAAATTCTAGGTAACAAAATAGGAACTTTCTCGAGACATTCATCCAAGATAAGACACCCATCCAACCCCAGGTCAAAGGAAAATTTGGCAAAGCTCACTAAATGCACTGAGCTTCAAATGATGCACCAGCCTTATTTACTGAAGTGCACTTGCAACAAATTTCTAAGAATCCCTAGGTTAGACTCCTGACTAGATTTTCTGGTAAAAAGATCGTAATCAAAATTCAAATATACAATTCTAACATTTTTATGAAGTGACTTAAAAATTGTTGTAAGTAATCCAAACAATGACTTTCACAAACTAAATTGCAGGTAGACATCTCAGTTCACAATAGTACTTAAACTTTGAGGTAACATATTTGGCAAACCATTCATTGGGACCTTCCCAGGTGGCTCAGCAGTAAAGAATCCAGCTGGTAACGCAGGAGACATGGGTTTGATCCCTGGATCAGGAAGATCCCCTGGAGAAGGAAATGGCAACACACTCTGGTATTCTCGCCTGGAGAATCCCATGGACAGAAGGGCCTGGCAGACTATAGTCTGTAGGGTTGTACAGTAGGACACAACTGAATAACTGAACATGCCTGTAAACCACTGATTATTAGATCTTAATCTCTGCTCCATGCTACTAGGATACTGCTGCTGCTGCTGCTGCTGCTGGCTAAGTAGTTTCAGTTGTGTCCGACTCTGGATATTGAGTTCAATTTATTTCAGCAAATATTTACTTAGTATATAATACAACCATCTTTTATGGTGAGAGAATAGCCCTATATCATTTAAAATATTATCACTTGATATAATTTTACAGAAAATCTGAAAAACTAATTTGTCTCCTCTTGTTTCTTAGTCAGTCTGCCTAGTAGTTTACCAATTCAATTTTACTGTCTTTGTTGCTGTCCCCCAAAGAACCAGCTGTGTGTTTGATATTTTTTTTCCTGTTGTTTCCCCGCTAAGTGGTTTCAGTCATGTTGGACTTCGTCCGACCCTACAGACCACAGCCTACCAGACTCCTCTGTCCATGGGATTTTCCAGGCAAGAATATTGGAGTGGGTTGCTGTGCGCTCCTCCAGGAGAATTTTCCCAACCCAGGGGTAGAACCCATGTCTCTTACAGCTCCTGCATTGGCGGTCAGGTTCTATAACACTAGCGCTACCTGAGAAGCCCTTTCTGTGGTTTATGTGCTTTCAATTTTATCAATTTCTGCGCTTGCATTTATTATTTCCTTCCTTCTGCTTACTTTTGGTTTATTTTGTCCTTCTTCTCTAATTTCCTAAAATAGAAGTTTAGATTACCAATTTGAGGCTTTTGTCCTTTTCTAAGATAAGCCTGCAATGCTATAAAATTTCTTCTAAGTACAATTTAGCTCTATCCCAGAAGTTTTTATATGTTGGATTTTTATTTTATTTCAAATTTCTATTGAGAGTTCCTCTTTAATACATTTGTCATTCAGAAATGTGCTTAAAGTTCCAAATATATATGAATTTTTCAGATACCTTTCTGCTATTGATTTCTAATTTAATTCTGGAATGATTTAAGAATATACTTTCATGATTTCTCTTCTTTTTACATTTGGTAAGGGGGGTTATTTTGTGATCTCAAATGTGGCCTACATTGGTGAATCTTTTATGTGCACTTGAGAAGAATTGTAGTCTAGTGTTATTGGGTGGAATATTCTATAAATGTCAATTAGGTCAAGGTAGGTGATTATTCAGATTTTACATTCTTACTGCCTTTCTGTCTGTTTGCTCTGTTAAATACTCAGAGTATTGAAATCTCCAGTTATTATTGTAAACTTGTCCACTTCTCCCTTCAGTTCTATTAGCGTTTGCTTCATTTATTTTAAAGCTCTGTGGCTAGATATATACACATTTATGACTATTATGTCTTCCTGGATGGTCACTCTTTTTATCTTTTTGCAATATCCCTGATTATCTGTCATAATATTCCTTGTTTGAAATCTACTGTTCAATACAGCTACTTGTGGCTCAGCTGGTAAAGAATCCATCCACACTGTGGGAGACCTGGGTTCAATCCCTGAGTTGGGAAGATCCCCTGGAGAAGGGAAAGGCTATCCACTCCAGTATTCTGGCCTGGAGAATTCCACGGATGGTATAGTCCACAGGGTCGCAAAGAGTCAGAAATGACTGAGTGACTTTCACTTTCTTTCTTTTTACTTTCACTCCAACTTTTTTATGGTTCATATTTACATAGCATATATTTTTCAACTCTATTATTTTTAATTTACTGATGTATTTATAGTTAAAGTGGGTTTCTGGTAGACAGTATAGTTAGGTCTTGCTTTCTCATTCAACCTTACAATCTTTGTCTTTTAAATGGCTAACTGATCACATTTAATGTGATTATTGACATGGCTGGATTAAAATCTACCATCTATCTGCTTTCTATTCATCTCATCTGTTCTTTGTGTTGGGAAGTAATTCTCCATTATGTTTCTACACATTTTGTAAAAGTTATTGGCTCAAACTATCTTTTCAAGAATGTTTGTATAGTTTAAAAAAAAAAAAGCCTGAAGGACAGAGACAGAGTCTACCTCCAAGACAGAGGGCAGATTCATTTTCTTCTCAGGAAATTTGATCTCTGTTTTTTAAGTCTTTTTGTTTGTTGTTTATTTCTTTTTAAAATATATTTTACATATAAGTGAGATCATATAGTAGTTGTCTTTCTCTGTTTTATTTCACTTGACATAATGCCCTCAAGTTCCATCCAGGTTGTCAGAAATGGCAGGATTTCCTTTATATGGTTGAATAGTATTCTGTGTTATATGTGTGTGTGTGTGTGTGTGTGTGTGATTCACATTTTCTTTATTCATTCATCTGTTGATGGACACTTAGGTTAAATCCATGTCTTGGCTACTGTAAATTCTGCAAGGAACATGGAGGTGCAGCTATCTCTTCAACATGGTGATTTCATTTCCTTGGATGCATATACCCCGAAGTAGAATTGCTAGATCATATGGTAGTTCTGGTTTTAATTTTTTGAGGAATAAATAATTTTAAATAACAGAGAAATTCTGTTTTTCTTTGACCCCTTCACTTTGTCCTTCCCAAGGAAAGAAGGATTTATTTCATTGGTGACCTTGGTAAAATGGGTCATTATCCATGCTTGTCTGAAGCTCTCTTTGGCTCTCTCCCTTGGAACCTGTGAACCCAAAGACCATCTTTCTTCCCCTCCCTCCCTGCTTTTTCCTCTTCTGAATAGCAAACTAACTTAGCAGGTTAGAATTTCACACATCAGAGAGGTCAGGGCAGTTGTGGGGGCGGGGGGCGGGGCGCGGGAAGAGCCTTTTGTGTTCAGTTTTAGATCACAGCCACAATCTTCAACTGTGGTTTACCAACAACAACAATAACAACAAATGGGTATTTGACACCTTATCCTATGTCTGTCTTTTCCTCATATGGTTCACAGTGATCATTCCTCAAAACCCTAAGAGTAATGAGAGGGAAAGAATTTGATAATATGAAGTTAAATAAACTGGGAAGAAGAAAGGGGGAGTCATGGAAGACTTAGGGTGAAAGCAAAGGAAAAGAAAACTACTTCCTCTGAGAAGTCAGGCAGAGGATGCCTCACAGACTGAAGTGAGGCATCCTCTGCCAAGTGTTAAAGCAGGAGGAGGAAATGCCACGTTTGTCACTGGTACTGGGGAAGAAACTGACGGTGGAGCCATCCTGTGAGTGACTCTCTTCCACTAGGGTATTCCTGGCTCCCTATTTTTCCAGGAGTTTGCAAAGCACAAAGAACTCTTTGAAACCTTTTTGTAATGTCTTCGTTGTTCAGCCACTTAATCATGCCTGACTCTTTGAGACTCCTGGACTGCAGCACGCCAGGCTTCCCTCTCCTTCACTATCTCCTGGAGTTTGCTCAAACTCATGTCCATTGAGTCGACAATGCCGTCCAACCTCTGATCATCCTCTGCCACCCCTTCTCCTCGTGCACTCAATCTTTCCCAGCATCATGTCTTAGCACTTCCAAAAGTTAAGCCATATAGGAGGCTTTGTGAACCAATGATCTCTTGAGGAAAAAATTAAAAAGCCCTCTTGGTCAGATTTTGGGCTCCCCTGGTGGCTCAGATGGTAAAGAATCTGCCTGAAATGCAGGAGACCTGGGTTTGATCCCTGCATCAGGAACCCTGGAGAAGGAAGTGGCAACCCCTCCAGTATTCTTGCCTTGGAAATCCCATGGACAGAGAAGGCTGGCAGGCTATGGTTCATGGGGTTGCAAAGAGTCAGACACGACTGAGCGACTAAGTATACATATCTTGATCAGATTTTATTGATCAGAATTGTATTTGTCATGGTAAAATACTCCCTTCTGTAGTTCAAATGCCTACAGGATTTTCTAAAATATGTCAGCCAAGAAGATAATTTGTTAAACCCTATTTTATATGCCAAGCAATTTATCAGACCAAACCAGTAACCTCCAATTACCATGCAGGTCAGAAAAGAAAAAGCTACCCAAGAGATGTATTTTCCTGAACAGAAAATACTTTACCAAGATATTTTTGTTTTGGTCTGCAATGCTAGTAGGTAAATTTTTATTATCATTATTATTTAGCATATATCACTGGAGGCTTCCCAGGTGGCTCAGATAAAGAATCCACCCGCAATGCAGGAGATGCAGGTTTGATCCCTGGGTTGAAAAGATCCCCTGAAGGAGAGCATGGCAATCCGCTCCAATATTCTTGCCTGGAAAAATCCAAGGACAGCAGATTCTGGCAGGCTACAGTCCAGGGGAGTTGCAAAGAGTTGGACATGACTGAGTGACTGAGCATGCACGCACATCCAATTACTTTACAGCAAAAGAATTAATGGGGAAAGAACAGCCTCTTCAGTAAATGATGCTGGGAAAATTCTACAGCCACATACAAAAGAATGGAACTGGACCTCTATCCTATGGACAGAGGAGCCCGGCGGCTACAGTCCATAGGGTAGCAAAGAGTCAGACATGACTGAAGCTACTGAGCGCGCACACACATATACACCATTGGGCTCAGAGACAAGCTTTCATTCAAAAGCAATAATTCATACTATCTGCCTTTGTGATACAGGTGCTACCTGTGTCACATAAAAAGTTTGTTTTTTAAACACTGATGTAAGCAATGTGCTATCTATAATGGATGTCAGCTTAAAGCAGAGTTATAAACACTTTGTGGCATGGTAGATACTATGTTAATATTCTAGACTGTTTAAATCTGTGATATAAAAAGGTTGGTAGCAGAAAGATATGAACAGCTCAAGGAAGAAGCAGTCTGAGTAAAAATATTAATTTACCATTTTCTAGAAATTTTCAAAATCTTTTTTGTTAAGTACATTGGTACTAAATGAATTTAATTCTCACACATTTGACCTTTAATATTTCAGAACAATGTTTTAATTTAAATAACACAATCATGAAGAAAAAGCCAAGGATATCAATGCAACTTGTCAGAGACAATTTCCAATTCTTGAGAAGGATTTTATGAAAGATCAATTTAAACTCCAATATATAAAAAATTCATGATTAACCAAGAAAACGATGTGAACAGCAACGCATATTTGTATTTAGGTCAGTTACACTACGGGGGAGACCCATGGGTGCCCCAAGGTACCTGACTCAGAGATGCACCCATTCTTGCCACATACCTAAGACAAGTGTCACAGATATTTCAATCCCTATCTGACTAGCTTCTTTGTTTATCTCTAAGTGGTTCAAACTGGGTCAGGAAAATGAAACACTGAAAAATCGCTGAATCTGGGGCAAATCTACTTTGACTTAATGAATCTCTGTTTGCATACCACAAAATGATGCTAGTAGCACCTGCCTTTTAGGGACTGCCTAGCTCACACCTTACCACTTATTGGTTGTTTATTACAGGCAGTTATGTGCTAAGTCCTTTTGGTACATTCCTTCATACAATCTTCACAATGACTACAAAAAGTTGGAATTATTATTCTTATTTTAAGATGAGGACACTGACACTTAGAAAGTAAACAAGATAACATAGACCTTTATGAGACTTAATATTTTAACACAGAACAGAGAAAGCATTCAGAACCTACAGCCCAGGTCTTGATTCCTTTTCAGAAGAGCAAACCAAATAGAGATGACAGAGGTTAAACCAAAAGTCATGATCTAACACGAGCCAATTTTTCTTATTCTCTAGTGGCTCTCAGGATCCAGAGTCCTCAAAGCCCTAATCCCCCACCCCAAAACCTCTTTATTGTATCCAATGCACTTCAAATGGCAAGTTATGGCCCATCGGTGAGTCATGAAATTAATTTATGGTTCATGGCCAACATTTCTTAATCTTTCTATGAGCATTTTCTTTCTTTATTTTTGGCTGCACTGAGTCCCTCTTGCTGCACACAGGTTTCCTCCAGTTGCAGTGGAGGCGACTCTCCAGTTGCCGTGCACGGGCTCCTCACTGTGGTGGCTCCTCTCGGTGTGGAGCATGGGCTCTAGGTGCACACAGGCTTCAGCAATTGCAGCACTTGGACTCTACTAGTTGTGGCTCGAGGGCTCTAGAGCACAGGCTCAGTAGTTGTGGTACCTGGGTTTAGCTGCTCTGTGGCCTGTGGGATCCTTTCAGATCAGGGATCAAACCTGGGTCTCCTGCATTGGCAGGCAGATTCTTAGCCACTGGACCACCAGGGAAGTCCCCAAAATTTTTCCCAGGGAAGGGAAGAGGAGGGAATAGCCTAGAATAGGAAGAATCAGAGTGTAGACCACATAAATGCCGTATTATATTATTTAATGAAATGATTGTTGTGTATGTGTGTGCACACGCTAGGCTGCAGCGTCAAGTGGATTTTCCTACTGTGGATCATGATCCAAAATATTTTAAATTCTGGTTCCAACCAGATCTGAAAGAGACACGTGCACCCCAATGTTCATCGCAACACTGTTTATAATAGCCAGGACATGGAAGCAACCTAGGTGCCCATCCACAGACGAATGGATAAGGAAGCTGTGGTACATATATACCATGGAATATTACTCAGCATTAAAAAGAATTCATTTGAATCAGTTCTAATGAGATGGATGAAACTGGAGCCCATTATACAGAGTGGAGTAAGCCAGAAAGATAAAGACCATTACAGTATACTAACACATATATATGGAATTTAGAAAGATGGTAACAATAACCCTATATGCAAAACAGAAAAAGAGACACAGATGTACAGAACAGACTTTTGGACTCTGTGGGAGAAGGCGAGGGCGGGATGTTTCGAGAGAACAGCATCTAAACATGTATATTATCTAGGGTGAAACAGATCACCAGCCCAGGTTGAATGCATGAGACAAGTGCTCGGGGCTGGTACACTGGGAAGACCCAGAGGGATCGGGTGGAGAGGGAGGTGGGAGGGGGGATCAGGATGGGGAATACACGTAAATCCATGGCTGATTCATGTCAATGTATGGCAAAAAACACTACAATATTGTAAAGTAATTAGCCTCCAACTAATAAAAATAAATGGAAAAAAAATGAAAAAAAAAATTCTGGTTCCATCATATTTGGCTTATCATAAGCTTGTTTTCATGGTTTGGGGGCTAACCTTTCTTAAAGTTCTCCTTCCTCACCTATGTTTCTAGGCTGCCTCTGGAAGAGAAAGGTGGAAGGGACCCCATGTGCATAAGACAGGAAATGAGAAGGGAGTGTGGCAGAAAGTGGAGATGGAAATGGAAGAAGTGAATGGGGCCAGTCAAGTAGTCCTGGAATGACACGTATGGATTTTGTTCTTAAGTATAAAGGTAAGCCTTGAAGGGTTTTTGATTTAGGGAAGTGATATGATTACTTTCATATCATAAAAAGATCCCTGTAATTGCTGGGTAGAGAGTGATTGATAGGAGGCCAGAGTGGAAAGCAATAAAGAGGCCAGTGGCACATTCTAAGATAGTAGTTGTTTTGAAATGGAGAAGAGGGTATCAAGGCTTAGGTACTAGTCAGGATTTACCCAGAGAACTAGAACCTCTAGGAAATACACCCAGGTTAAATGCTCAGTCTCACAAGACTGCTTCCAACTAAGATGCCAGCCATCAATGAGGTGCTCAGTAGCTACCAACACTTCTGCCAGGTGGACTATGAATTTGAGAGTTCCCCATGACCCCCTCTCTAAGGTTTAGTAATTCCCCAGAACAACTCACAGAATGTAGTAAGGTGCTATATTTACTATCACAGCTTATTATAAAGGATACAAATAAACAGCCAGATGAATAGGTACATAGGGCAAGGTTCAGAAAGGTTCCAAGGGCAACAGCCTCAGTCCCCCAGGTGTCAGGAAGCACTCTCCCACCTACAGCATGTGGATATGTTCACATACTTTGAAACTTCCTGAAACCCATTGACTAGGGGTTTTTATAGAGGTTTTGTTGGGTAAACATGGCTGATTAAATCATTGGCCATTAGCTGCTGAATTCACTCTCCAATCCCTTTCCTCTTACTGGAGGACCAGGGGTGGAACTAGAAATTTCAACCTTCCAATCATGGCTACTTAACCCCCAACTTTCACCCTCTTGCATCCCAACCCCCCTGACTTCACACCATAAATAATCTCATTAGCATAAAAGAGGCATTTTTATCACTAAGGAAATTCCAAGGGTTTTGGGAACTCTGTGCCAAGAACTGAGCAGAAAGAAAAAAAAAGATAATAATATATATACTATATATAAATATATATACTTACACTACAGGGTCCAAAGGTGTTATGACAAGGGAGAGGACTCCAGAGCATGGAGTGCTGCTCTCAGTCCAAGGAGAAGGGGAAGAGGAAGAATGCCACAGCACAGGCCCCTGGAGAGCTTGAGGACTACAGAATCCTTCCGGTCAGTTCTAGAAAGGCAACGGGGATGACTGATGGGTGAATGCAAAAGGGCATTCTACCAGAGGTTGCCTAGAATGGAAAAGTTAGGATTCCAAACCCTTCTTGAATAATAATTAGCTGTGTGTTCTACAGTACATCAAAACTGAGTGGAGGACTTCCCTGGTGGTCTCCTGGTTAAGAATCACCTGCCAGGGCAGGGGACACAGGTCTGATCCCTGGTCCGGGCAGACTCTACATGCCATGGGACAAGTAAGCCCAAAGGCCATGACTACTGAACCTCTACTCTAGAGCCCGCAAGCTACAAGCTGCAACTACCGAGCCTATGCATCACAACTACTGAAGCCTGTGTACCCTAGAGCCTATTCTCTGCAATGAGAAACTACCGCAATGAGAATCCCCTGCGCCACAACTAGAAATTAGCCTCCACTCACTGCAACTAGAGAAGATCTATGTGCAACAACAAAGAATCAGTGCAGTCAAAAATAAATTAATTTAAAAAACGACAACTGAGCAGAGCAGAACTGAGGAGTCCATGGATGTAAAATGCCTCAGGTCTTTTAGAAAATAAAATACTCAAAACATGTATGCATTTCCTCAGAAGTAAGAAGCTTATTTTGGGTAGTATACTTTGAAGTGTAAATAAGGAATATAGTATAAGCATTTATTTAAAAACTATACCAGAGGTCAGTGGATGTCATAAGTCAAAAATGTGAGGAGTATGTATTTGAAATGACAGAAAGAGAGAATAGATTATCTGAAACTAAAGAATTGCAGAGAGTTTGGCATTTTCTAATTGATAGTATTTTCCGGGGAGCTAGAACATTCTGTAACTACTTAGATGAGTCATATGGACAATTACCTTGAACTGAGTAACTAATTAAGTGCTTTCATTTCAACTGATACACAGCCATTAAGGCACTTCAGGAGAGTCAGGAAAAATTTTTTTTTATTTTATTTTATTTTATTCTTAATAGTAACTGATAATATCTAAATGATGAAAACAAATGTGTCTTTAAAAGACGACACAAAGGAACTCAATAATATACAGACTATGTATTAGCTATTATGATTGGATGGCATCACTGACTCCATGGACATGAGTTTGAGCAAAGTCTAGGAGTTGGTGATAGACAGGGAAGCCTGGCATGCTGCAATTCATGGGGTCACAAAGTCAGACACAACTGAGTGACTGAAGGGAACTGAAGTGAAAAGAAAAATGTTTCTTAGTTTTAGGGAAACATTTGTTTCTTTGAGGACCAAGTGTCTCAGGTATGCTTGTGCTTTCTGCCCTCTCTGGACCATGGTGAGCTTCATAAGCATGGGCAGGGGGTTGTCTGATTTGAGACATTCCAAGAAATGTCCCATTCCCAAAATGTCATTACCAACTATTACTTAAAATTCACTTATCACCTTCTACTATCATATCTAGGCCTATATTTAGAAAACCTCTAGGATAAGTAGGACACAGTCAGTTTTCAGGCCCCTCAGAGTAATTACTACTAAAGAAGTGATTGGATGCCTTCAAGAGAAAGATGAGGACCTCTTGGAATCTTTGATTATGGACTGAAAAACTAACCCACTAAAACAAATCTAAGTCCTGATTCTTCTGCACTGTTTTTCCCTCTCAGGCTGAATCTGCCAAATACTCTTCATCCCTGGACTCTGTCTTCATGCCTAGTCTCACTTCCACCTCCCTCTTCATCCCTTGCTCAAGTCTGATAAACTTGCTGCATTCCCTCCAGATCTCCTCCCAGATTTGTACTCTTCTTGCAGCTCTATCAGTGGCTCAGTTTTGTTTTCTTTCATGTACTCATAGGAAAGAGGCAACACTGGCCATATGTGACCACATGAAGATTTTAGAGCCTACACAAAGTAAATAAGGCTGGATAAAGAGAGAAAAAGACCTACAGGATTGGAAACGTGTATCCATTGTGCCACACAGATGTGCAGATGCAGTCTCATTATGTTAATTTCTTATTATACAATATGGAATTTTGCCTTAACATAGAAATAATGTCAATAAAGTCATAGGGTCTGCTTTTGTGGGAAATGGAGTTGTCAAGAATCAGGTCACTACACTGTCCAGTTCCAGACATGTCATATTCATCACGATTTATGTGAGCAGTACCCCCTGGAGTTGTATAGTACAAAGCCTGTATAACTATACATAGCAACCAAACTAAGGGAATGAGATATCCATTTTAGATATGAATTTTATTAAGTTTTAAATCAAAAGACACAAGTAAAACTCCTCATATTCCATCTAAAACTAAAAGGGCTTTGTGTCAGCTGTAAGGGAGTACCCCTTTCTAAGCAAACAGCTGTTTAACTCCAGGGATTTAACCTGGTTCTGTCACCTACCTTGTGAGATATGGAACATATTGCACATCCACTATATGCTGTTGATGAAAAGTGTATTAGAGCTTTTGATGATTATTTAATCCCAACCCTACAATTCAGTTGATCTGAGAGAGATGACATGTCTTGCCTAACATCACAATATTTAATAACTATGTCAGAAATGTAAGAGGCCACATTGCCACACTGACGTCATTCCTCAGTTCAGTTCAGTTCAGTTCAGTCGCTCAGTCGTGTCCGACTCTTGCGAACCCATGAACCGCAGCATGCCAGGCCTCCCTGTCCATCACCCACTCCTGGAGTCCACCCAAACCCATGTCCATTGAGTCAGTAATGCCATCCAACCATCTCATCCTCTGTAATCCCCTTCTCCTCCTGCCCTCAATCTTTCCCAACATCAGTAAATAGGAATAATATAAGACAATTGCTAAAGCACTTGCAAAGAATTAAGACATAATCATGTACAGGGTAAGATTACTATCTCCAGCATTTTTGTGATGATTGGGCTCTGGTTAAGTCCACCTCTTATTAGATGTGTAACCATGAGCAAGTTAGTTAAACTGCATGCCTGTTTCTTGATATGTAAAAGAGGATAATAATAGAAGCTTAGAAGTACTTAGAATTTTGTGCACTCAACAAAGGAAACTATAAGCAAGGTGAAAAGACAGCCCTCAGATTGGGAGAAAATAATAGCAAATGAAGCAACAGACAAAGGATTAATCTCAAAAATATACAAGCAACTCCTCCAGCTCAACTCCAGAAAAATAAATGACCCAATCAAAAAATGGGCCAAAGAACTCAACAGACATTTCTCCAAGGAAGACATACAGATGGCTAACAAACACATGAAAAGATGCTCAACATCACTCATTATCAGAGAAATGCAAATCAAAACCACAATGAGGTACCATTACACGCCAGTCAGGATGGCTGCTATCCAAAAGTCTACAAGCAATAAATGCTGGAGAGAGTGTGGAGAAAAGGGAACCCTCTTACACTGTTGGTGGGAATGCAAATTAGTACAGCCACTATGGAAAACAGTGTGGAGATTTCTTAAAAAGCTGGAAATAGAACTGCTATATGACCCAGCAATCCCACTTCTGGGCATACACACCAAGGAAACCAGATCTGAAAGAGACACGTGCACCCCAATGTTCATCGCAGCACTGTTTATAATAGCCAGGACATGGAAGCAACCCAGATGCCCATCAGCAGACGAATGGATGAGGAAGCTGTGGTACATATACACCATGGAATACTACTCAGCCATTAAAAAGAATTCATTTGAATCAGTTCTAATGAGATGGATGAAACTGGAGCCCATTATACAGAGCGAAGTAAGCCAGAAAGATAAAGACCATTACAGTATACTAACACATATATATGGACTTTAGAAAGATGGTAACGATAACCCTATATGCAAAACAGAAAAAGAGACTCAGATGTATGGAACAGACTTGTGGACTCTGGGAGAAGGAGAGGGTGGGATGTTTCAGGAGAACAGCATTGAAACATGTATATTATCTAGGGTGAAACGGATAACCAGCTCAGGTTGGGTACATGAAACAAGTGCTCGGGCCTGGTGCACTGGGAAGACCCAGAGGGATCGGGTGGAGAGGGAGGTGGGAGGGGGGACTGGGATGGGGAATACATGTAAATCCATGGCTAATTCATATCAATGTATAACAAAAACTACTGTAATGATGTAAAGTAATTAGCCTCCAACTAATAAAAATTAAAAAAAAAAAAAAAAAAGAATTTTGTGCACTGCATACATCAGTTTCCAAACATTAAGAAGGTCTACATAAAAGTTTAAGAGCTATATACAGAAGAAAGAGTGTGATTAGTACTGTATGATCTTCCTTAATTTTATTTACTGTAATGGATTAAAATCTCACTTCAACAACTATTTCTTTAAGCACATACCACTGAGCAATGACTCAGCAAACTCATCATTTAATAGGGGATACAAAGAATATATATACAGTAAATGCATCAACAGACATGAACATAGGGGCATGTGGCACAGAAGAGGGACTACCCAATCCTAAAGTCAAGACTTGTGATACTGTAACTAATAATATGAAATATATATTTGGTCTTCTTTCACATTCTTAGCACAGAGTTCCTAAAACCCTTGGCATTTCCTAAGAGATGAGGACCATAAAGGTGTATTGTTACATAACGAGGTGACTTTTGGAAAGCACCTAAGTAGGGGCTGATTTCCAGAGGAGACAACCATGTTATCAGAGTACACCGGGGATTACTGACCCCTGGGGAAGGGATGGGAGCTGGAGATTGTATCAATCACAAAGTGGCTGATAATTCAACAATCATGACTATGCAATAAAGCCTCCATATAAATCTAAAGGTGGGAGTTTGGAGAATTTCTGGGTTAGTGAACACATGGAGATTTTAGGAGAGTGCTATGTTCTGAGAGAGCATGGAGGCTCTGTGCCCTTTCCTCATACCCTGCCCTATGCATTTCTTCCGTCGGGATTTCTGAGTTACATCCTTTTATAAGAAACCAGTAATCCAATAAGTAAAATATTTCTCTGAGTTCTGTGAGTTGCTCTAGCAGAATAATCAAACCCAAGGAAAAGGGGTCATTGGAATCTCTCATCTATAGCCAATGAGTCAGAAGCACAGGTGACAACCTGGACATACAATTGACACCTAAAGGGAGGGGTGCAGTCCTGTAGGACTGAGTCCTTAACCTGTGGGATCTAATGCTATCTCCAGGTATTAGAAGATAGTATCAGAATTGAGTGGTATTACAGGACACCAAGTTGATGTCCAAGAATTTCTTGGTGTGAAGAAACTACCTTCTCCCCCACATTGGAATTGAATGCAGAATATATACATAGCCTAGTTTTACAACCAGCATAGTTGAATTTACATATCCACACTAATTCTTTTCCATTATTTTATATCCAAAGAAAGGTCAGCTGGGGTAAGCTATACCTAACTATGTTTAGTTGTTTCTTTCATGATCATATTATTTTTGTAGAGGAAGGAAAGCATTTTCCTCCCTCCATTCTAGATTCTTGGTTGGTCTAATAATTAAATTGACAAAAGAAAGATTTACAGGAGAACTAAAAAAAAAAATTAATTTTGTATATATGAGACTCAAAGAAGTAACCAAACCAAGCAATATTTATACCTTTTAGATAAGAAAATTATAAATTTGTAAAGAATTGACACACAATTACTTTGGGCTTCCCAGGAGGCCCAGTGTTAAAGAATCCAGCTGCCAATGCCAGAGACACAAGAGACACGAGTTCACTTCCCTGGGTCGGGAAGATCCTCTGGAGAAAGAAATGGCACTCACTCCAGGATTCTTGCCTACAGAGGAGCTTAGTGGGCTACAGTCCACGGGGGTCACAAAGACTCAGACACAACTGAGTGACTGAGCATGCAAGCATATTCAGTTATTTTATTGCAAAAGAACTGAGAATGCAATGGGGAAAGGACAGTCTCTTCAATAAATGGTGTTGGAAAAACTGGAAAGCCACAGACAAAAGATTGGAACTGGACCTCTATCTTACAGCATACACAAAGCATCACTCAAAATGGATCAAAGACCTGAACATATTACCTGAAACCATAAAACTCCTAGAAGAAAACATAGATAAGCTCTTTGACATAGGTCTTAGCATTGGTTTTTTGAGTCTGACACCAAAAGTAAAGCAACAGAAGGAAAAATAAGCAATCATCAAACTAAAGACTTCTACACAGGAAAGAAAATCATCAACAAAATGAAAGGTAACTTACTGAATGGGGGAAAATATTTGTACAGCATATCTCTGATAATAATAGAGAATTCATGTTACTCTAGCAAAAAAAAAAAAATCTAATTAAAAAATGAGCAAAAGATCTAAATAGAAAATTTTGTAAAGAAGACATACAGATTGCCAACAAGTATTTGAAAAGCTCCATACTAAGTCACTTCAGCTGTGTCCAACTCTTTGCAACCCTATGGACTGTGGCCCACCAGGCTCCTCTGTCCATGGGAGTCTTCAGGCAAGAATGTGGGGTGGGCTGCCCTGCTGTCCTCCAGGGGATCTTCCTGACTCAGGGATCAAACCTGCGTCTCCTGCATTGCCGACAGATTCGCTGCTGCTGAGCTACCAGGGAAGCCTTGGAAAGCTGCTGGACATCATTAATCATGAACGTGAAAGTGAAGTCCTCAGTCATATCCAACTGTTTGCAATTCCATGGACTGTAGCCTGCCAGGCTCCCCCATCCATGAGATTCTCCAGGCAAGAATACCAGAGTGGGTTGCCATTTGAGGGAAGTGCATATTAAAACCACAAAGAGATATCACCTTACATCCATCAGAATGGCTATTATCAAAAAGATAAGAAATAAGCATTGGCAAGGATGTGGATAAAAGGAAACACTTGTACACTGTTGGTGGGAATGCAAACAGTATGGAGTTCCTCAAAAAATTAAAAATATACAGAATGACCATATGATCTAACAATTCCACTTCTGGATATTTATCCAGAGAAAACAAAAATGCTAATTTGAAGACATATATGCATCCTCATATTCTTTGCAGGATTATTTACAATAACCAAGCTATGGAAGCAATCTAAGTGTCCATCAGTAGATGGATGGATAAAAAAGATGTATATATATTCCCTGGAATATTATCCAGACACAAAAAAGAAATCTTGCTATTTATGAGTAACAAAAAAAGGATGGACTTTGAGGGCATTATGCTAAGTGAAATAAGTCTGACATAAAAACACAAATACTATATGATTTCTTTAACATTCAGAATGTAAAAAAAAATTACTAAGCTCACAGATACATAGATTAGTGGTTGCCAGAAGGGAATAGGGGTAAAAGAAATGAGTATACTGTTTTGTTTCATTTTATTTTTAGTTTAAATAAATTGAAAAATATTAAACTTGCTTTTCATGAGTAACCTCAAGTTAGTATGAAACAGTAGCTTTATCTTTCCATGATTGTTTAGAATTTTAGTAGTTAGTGATCTGTTTCTTAAAAAGCACTTTTTTATTTTTAATTGAAGGATAATTATTTTACAATATTGTGATGGATTCTGCCATACATCAGTCCTCCCTGAATGACTGTACTCTTATAAAGAAGTTTTCAATGGAGAATTTCAGAAACGATAGTTTGGCATTATAGAATACATTTCCCCTAACATATGCCACCTGAAATTGCATGATGCATCTCCTGCAGCTAAATAAATATTCAGTTCAGCAAGTATTTTCTTAAGAGTTCCTAAGACATTGTACTGGGTATCACGAAGCTAGCAAAATGGGGACGGTTCATTTAAGGAACATGCAGAGTGGTTGAGGGTACCGGGTGTGAAAAGTTAATAGCTAACAAAGCAGAATGAGCTACAAACAGCTGGAGAAGTACTATCAAGATCTTCCATCATGGAGGAAGTTATTAATTATTAGAGGATAAGAGGGAGCTTCAGGGAGACCACCTTGAAGAGACCACTTTTGGAGCCACCTTGAAGAGTAGGAAGGGTTTTGACAGGTAGAGAAAGGAATAAAAAGGCATTGCTGGCACTGCTGAGGAAGGGAGCCATGTGCACGGGGCCTGGAGAGTGGGTGAAGGATAGAGTTGAGTACAGTAGGTTCCACCTGCTACGTTAACTCACAGAGAACAAAAGTGAAGCTGGAGCTTGGAAAGATAACTGAGGCTCCATTATGAAGCACCCTAAGAATTTCACCCTATGCAGCAGGTTCTGGAAAGTTGTTCCAAGTGCTGGGAACAACAGAATGACATGAAAAGTCATATGCATTTATGGTTCTCAGGGTGGAAGCTGCAGTCATACAGACCTCACCTTGAACTCAGCTTCTCTGCAAGGTATTTAACTTAAGTCTTGATTTCTTCATCTGCAAAGGGGAATAATGGCACCTAATCACGCAGTTGCTAGATGAGACATGAGACAAGAAATGAACACAGTGACTCCTTTAGGGTGAAATTTCAACACATGCAAGAAGGACAATGACTACTATGATGATGAAAGAGGAAGAGGAGGAAGAGGAGGAAGAGGATGAAAAGAGAAAAGCTTATTGCCAACAAAATAATGTCTGAATTCATTTTTGTATCTCTGTATCTTGTTTAAAACCTGGCATGTTGCAGGCACTCAAATTGTTGAATTAAACTAAAGAGCACATTTATCCCAGGAACCATGGTATATCTTCATCAGTCTTTGGAGAATGAGACAAAAAAAATGTAGGGTGTTGGAAGCAGCCTGAAGGAGAAAAATGCAGACTGGATAATTTGGGGTGCTTATTAGAAAACACTATAATGAGAATAATGACTAATTATACCAACCAAATTTATTATCTTTCTATCACCACTGGGAGAAAAACGCCAAGGTCAGTGAAAACCACAGAACTGAAATGGAAAACCTGGCACCCTTGAGAGGTAATTGAATTTTTTTTACTGGGTTCCCTCTCATTAGATTTGATGTAATTGTTCTTAAAATGTCAAGACATAATGACAAGTATGTATTTCAATATAACCCTGATGCAATAATCAAAAGGGCATTTAAAATTCGCTATACAATTACAGTCCTATTAAATCTAAGCCCATTTGAGTCACTAAATCTAATCTGTTACCTTGCAATGTACATGCAGCGAGTTTCCATCAAAACTAAATCATACCCAGATTTCACTCGTTACTCTGGGAAAAGTTCTGCAACATTTTAACAAGGACTGGGTGATGCGTACACAAAATAAAAGATTCACTGGGAGTCCAGTGTACATATTATCACATCAGTCAAGGGAAAAAAAGCAAAAGCACTTGATTCATGCAAGCAACAGGCAGCCTGATGCATACAACTTGCTCTTCCTACTTAATCATGACAAGGGGGAACTCCAACGCATCACAGGTCTTTGCACTAAAAGCCCGACTTCAAGGCTCCCCCCATTTTGTTGTGAAAAACTTCTGAGGGATAAGCCAAGATGATCCCTGGTTTGTATTCCCCTACCCATCACAACGCAAAAACTTCAAAAGAGCCCAAAATGCGACTGGCCTCACAGCATTCAAAACGTTGTGCATAAGGGTCTTAAGAGGAAATAGCTTTGAAAAGACAGCCATCAAGTGCTCCTGGGACAGGCAAGAGAAAGAAAAGATCCCACAGGAGGCAGCTCTGGTGCATTCAGCTGCTTAGAGAAGCAGTATGATGGATGGCTTCCACTGGCAACAGTGAGCAGCCATGAGAGACAGGTTTTTGTTCCCGGGTTCCTGCACTCTCTCCTTTGACCTGCCCCACTGACCTGTATGCTGGTGCACATGGCGGGGATGCCCTGGCCCTCTGCAAGTTAAAGCCCAGCACTATTGCTCCTGCAAAGGGCCTGCTGCCTGGTGTTATCCACCCCCCCACCTCCATTTCCACACAGTCTGGCCAGATGGTGACAGGGTTGGAGGTGGAATCCTGGACTCCGGAGGACAAGGCTTCCAATCTGCAAATTCGTTCCAGGATTAGCACAAATCAATTGCACAGAAAGCTGAAGAGCTGGGGGATGGGGGTGGGCCTTGTTTTTCTCTGAAGGGGACAGCAAGTAAGCAATTACATCCAGGTGGTTACTTAAGGCATATAATTAATCTGTGTTCCCAGGGATATTTTCCAATTCAAAGCAGAAACAGGCAAGTTCTAAGAATCTGGTGAAATGTAGCATATTCCTCTCACAACTGTGGGTGTGAAGGGCAGGCCTGAGCCCATGGTTTCACTATATGCCTCACCCACTTTGGCCTTGGGATCCTCATCCATAAAACATTTCAATCCTTCCTACCCAGCCTAGTCATTGAGAGCCTTACTGAAACTTGTGAACTTAAACATTCAGCAGAAAAAGAAAAATACTTTGTGACCTCACTTCTATGTGGAATCTAAAAATATTGAATTCACAGAGAGTAGAGCTTTTCCTGTTTTGTTTTGTTTTGTCATGTTTTATGGAAAATGTCAGAGGATGAGATAGTTGGATGGCCTCACTGATTCAATGGACATCAACTTAGGCAAACTCCAGGAGATGATGAGAGACAGGGAATTCTGGTGTGCTGTGGTCCATGGGGTCACAAAGAGTTGGACACAACTTGGCGACTGAACAACAATGGAAAATGTCCATATATTGTTTTATTACTATGAATATAAGCATTTGATGCCAAAGAGATGAAGGTTATTTTACAAACTGAGAATTTTGGCAAGTACATGAAATTTTCATTTTATTGTAGATTTATATGACATTAATTCAAATACATTGTCTACAACTACTCCAACATGGCTCCCTTGGAATTATTTCAGTCATCCTTAACATGTGACTCTTACCAAAGACTTTGAATTTAAAACAAACATTGGGCTTCTCTGGTGGTCCAGTGGTAAAGAATCTGCCTGTCAATGCAGGGGTCACAGGTTTGATCACTGGTCTGGGAAGATTCCACATGCAGAGGGGCAACTAAGCCTGTGCTTCGCAAATACTGAGCCCAAGCTCTAGAGCCTGTGCTCCACAATGAGAGAAGTCACTGCAATGAGAAGCCTGCACACCACCACAAGAGAATAGCCCCCACTTGCCGCAACTAGAGAAAGCCCATAAGCAGCAACAAAGACCCAGGGCAGCTATAAATAAATAAATAAAATCTTTAAAAATACTACAAAACAAACATAAAATTTCAAAATAGTAATTTTTAGTTATGAATGGGACGAGAAATAGAACCATCAGATGATGGCTGGGGCTCTTAATTTACAACAGGACACTGTTTTTGTCTGATACGTCAGGTATAAATCAGAACCTTCAAAAATAAGGACAGAATCAAAGTGCAATAAAGAAGCCTCTACAGCTTAAGATCTCTTTTTGGGGGAAATGAAGAGACAATAATCAAAGGTGTAAAGAATTTATATGTTTTAGAGATCTAACGCATAGCAAGATGACTATGGTTAACAATACTGTACTGCACACTAGAAATTTGCTGAGAGAGTAATTTCAGGTGTTCTCACTACAAAATAAAAAAATAACTGTGAAGATATGACTATGTTAATGAGCTTAATTGTAATAATTATTTCACCACCTGTGTGTCTATATATATATACATACACACAATTGGGTCCCAAAGAGTCAGACATGACTGAGCAACTAAACACACACAGACACATAATTATCATGGTGTAGACATTAAAATATGCAACTTTTATCTTAAAATTTTTAATGGAATTAAAACTTTAATTTTAAATTTGAAAAAATTACCACATCTTCTTTATCCATTCATCTGTTGATGGGACACTTAGGTTGCTACCAGGTCTTGACCATTGTAAATAAAGCTGCTACGAACATTGGGGCACATGTATCTTTTTAAATTAGTGTTTTTGTTTTATTCAAATATAGACCCAGGATTAGAATTTCTCAGTCACACAGTAGTTCTATTTTTAGTTTTCTTGAGCAGGCTTCATAGTGTTCTCTAGAGCAACTGTACCAATTTAAAATCCTACCAACAGAGTAGGAGGGTTCCCTTTTCTCCACATCCTCATCAGTCGTGTCCGACTCTTTGCGACCCCATGAACCGCACCACTCCAGGCCTCGCTGTCCATCACCAACTCCCGGAGTCCACCAAAACCCATATCCATCAAGTCAGTGATGCCATCCAACCATCTCATCCTCTGTCATCCCCTTCTCCTCCTGCCCTCAATCTTTCTCAGCATCAGGGTCTTCTCAAATGAGTCAGTTCTTCGCATCAGGTGGCCAAATTATTGGAGTTTCAGCTTCAACATCAGTCCCTCCAATGAACACCCAGGACTGATCTCCTTCAGGATGGACTGGTTGGATCTCCTTGCTGTCCAAGGGACTCTCAAGAGTCTTCTCCAACACCACAGTTCAAAAGCATCAATTCTTCAGCGCTCAGCCTTCTTTATAGTCCAACTCTCACATCCATACATGACCACTGGAAAAACCATAGCCTTGACTAGATGGACCTTTGTTGGCAAAGTAATGTCTCTGCTTTTTAATATGCTGTCTAGGTTGGTCATAACTTTCCTTCCAAGCAGTAAGTATCTTTTAATTTCATAGCTGCAATCACCATCTGCAGTATTCTTTTTGATGATAGCCATTCTGACAAGTGTGAGGTTATATTTCATTGGGGTTTTGATTTGAATTTCCCTGATGATTAGCAATGTTGAGCATCTTTACATGCCATTATTGACCATCTACATTTCCTCTTTGGAAAACTGTGTATTCACTTCTACCCACTTTTTAATTATTCTGTTTGTTTTTTTGATATTGATAGCACAAGCTATTTGTATATTTAGGGGTATTAACCCCCAATCAACCAAATCATTTGCAAATATTTTCTCCCCTTCAGTAGGTTTTTGGTGTTATTGATGGTTTCCTTTACTGTTCAAAACTTTTAAGCCTAATTAAGTCCTATTTTATCAAACCCATCTTTGCATGAAATGTTCCCTTGGTATCTCTAATTTTTGTGAAGAGATCTCTAGTCTTTCCCATTCTGTTGTTTTCCTCTATTTCTTTGCACTGATCACTGAGGAAGGCTTTCTTATCTCTCCTGGCTATTCTTTGGAACTCTGCATTCAAATGGGAATATCTTTCCTTTTCTCTTTTGCTTTTCACTTCTCTTCTTTTCACAGCTATTTGTAAGGCCTCCTCAGACAACCATTTTGCCTTTTTGCATTTCTTTTCCATGGGGATGGTCTTGATCCCTGTCTCCTGTACAATATCATGAACCTCGATCCATAGTTCATCAGGCACTCTTATCTATCAGATCTAGTCCCTTAAATCTATTTCTCACTTCTACTGTATAGTCATAAAGGATTTGATTTAGGTCATAACTGAATGGTCTAGTGGTTTTCCCTACTTTCTTCAATTTAAGTCTGAATTTGGCAATAAGGAGTTCATTATCTGAGCCACAGTCAGCTCCCAGTCTTGTTTTTGCTGATTGTATAGAGCTTCTCCATCTTTGGCTGCAAAGAATATAATCAATCTGATTTCGGTGTTGACCATCTGGTGATGTCCATGTGTAGAGTCTTCCCTTGTGTTGTTGGAAGAGGGTGTTTGCTATGACCAATGAGTTCTCTTGGCAAAACTCTATTAGCCTTTGCCCTGCTTCATTCTGTACTCCAAGGCCAAATTTGCCTGTTACTCCAGGTGTTTCTTGACTTCCTACTTTTGCATGCCCAGTCCCCTATAATGAAAAGGACGTCTTTTTGGGGTGTTAGTTCTAAAAGGTCTTGTAGTAGAACTGTTCAACTTCAGCTCTTCAGCATTACTGGTTGGGGTATAGGATTGGAATACCATGATGTTGAATGATTCACCTTGGAAACGAACAGAGATCATTCTGTCATTTTTGAGATTGCATCCAAGTACTGCATTTCAGACTCTTTTGTTGACCATGATGGCTACTCCATTTCTTCTAAGGGATTCCTGCCCACAATAGTAGATATAATGGTCATCTGAGTTAAATTCACCCATTCCATTCATGCAAAGATGGGTTCAATAAAGGACAGAAATGGTATGGACCTAACAGAAGCAGAAGATATTAAGAAGAGGTGGCAAGAAGACACAGAAGAACTGTACAAAAAAAGATCTTCACAACCCAGATAATCACCATGGTGTGATCACTCACCTAGAGCCAGACATCCTGGAATGTCTGGTGGGCCTCAGAAAGCATCACTATGAACAAAGCTAGTAGAGGCAATGGAATTCCAGTTGAGCTATTTCAAATCCTGAAAGATGATGCTGTGAAAGTGCTGCACTCAATATGCCAGCAAATTTGGAAAACTCAGCAGTGGCCACAGGACTGGAAAAGGTCCGTTTTCATTCCAATCCCTAAGAAAGGCAATCCCAAAGAATGCTCAAACTACCCCACAATTGTACTCATCTCACATGCTAGTAAAGTAATGCTCAAAATTCTCCAAGCCAGGCTTCAGCAATATGTGAACCGAGAACTTCCAGATGTTCAACCTGGTTTTAGAAAAGGCAGAGGAACCAGAGATCAAATTGCCAACATCCACTGGATTATCAAAAAAGCAAGAGAGTTCCAGAAAAACATCTACTTCTGCTTTATTGACTATACCAAAGCCTTTGACTGTGTGGATCACAACAAACTGTGGAAAATTCTGAAATAGATGGGAATACCAGACCACCTGACCCACCTCTTGAGAAACCTGTATGCAGGTTAGGAAGCAACAGTTAGAACTGGACATGGACCAACAGACTGGTTCCAAATAGGAAACGGAATTCGTCAAGGCTGTATATTGTCACCCTGCTTATTTAACTTATATACAGAGTCAGTCAGTCAGTCAGTTTAGTCGCTCAGTTGTGTCTGACTCTTTGCAACCCCATGAATCACAGCATGCCAGGCCTCCCTGTCCATCACCAACTCCCAGAGTTCACTCAAACTCATGCCCATCGAGTTGGTAATGCCATCCAGCCATCTCATCCTCTGTTGTCCCCTTCTCCTCCTGCCCCCATCATGAGAAGTGCTGGGCTGGAAGAAACACAAGCTGGAATCAAAATTGCCAGGAGAAATATCAATAACCTCAGATATGCAGATGACACCATCCTTATGGCAGAAAGTGAAGAGGAACTAAAAAGCCTCTTGATGAAAGTGAAAGAGGAGAGTGAAAAAGTTGGCTTAAAGCTTAGCATTCAGAAAACTAAGATCATGGCATCCGGTCCCATCACTTCATGGGAAATAGATGGGGAAACTGTGGAAGCAGTGTCAGACTTTATTTTTGGGGGCTCCAAAATCACTGCAGATGGTGACTGCAGCCATGAAATTAAAGGACACTTACTCCTTGGAAGGAAAGTTATGACCAACCTAGATAGCATATTAAAAAGCAGAGACATTATTTTGTCAACAAAGGTCCATCTAGTCAAGGTTATGGTTTTTCCAGTGGTCACGAATGGATGTGAGAGTTGGACTGTGAAGAAAGCTGAGCACTGAAGAATTGATGCCTTTGAACTGTGGTGTTGGAGAAGACTCTTGAGAGTCCCTTGGACTGCAAGGAGATCCAACCAGTCCATCCTAAAGGAGATCAGTCCTGGGTGTTCATTGGAAGGACTGATGTTGAAGCTGAAACTCCAATAATTTGGCCACCTGATGCAAAGAACTGACTCACTTGAGAAGACCCTGATGCTGAGAAAGATTGAGGGCAGGAGGAGAAGGGGACGACAGAGGATGAGATGGTTGGATGGCATCACCGACTCGATGGACATGAGTTAGAGTAAACTCCGGGAGTTGGTGACTGACAGGGAGGCCTGATGTGCTGCGATTCATGGGGTCGCAAAGAGTCGGACATGACTGAGAGACTGAATTGAACTGAACTGAAGTCCCATCTGTTGGTGGGGAGGGGCAATACAGGAAGGGGATTAAGAGGTAGAAACAATTAGGTATAAAATAAACTACTAGGACATACTGTACATGAGGAATATAGCAAACATTTTATAATACCTGTAAACAGAGTATAACCTTTTAAATTGTGAATCACTCACTATATTATACACTTGTAACTTATATAATATACATAAGGTTCACATCAATTAAAATGCTAAATTAATAAATAAATTTAAATAAAGCAAATCTGAGAAAGAAAATATATAAATAAGGGGGGACTCATTCAATGACTTCACAAAATATCATAATCATTTGTGAACACTCAAGTCAGGAATTATAATAGCTCCAGTTCACTATGGACCTGCTTTGTGGCAGGAAACACGGAAGCACTGAAAGCAGACATCACTGTGCCTCCCAGCCCTGCTCCAGAGCATTCTCACTAATCTCATTTCACACATGAGGGGATGCAGACTCACAGGTGTTAAGTAACCTGCCCCACATCACGCAGCTCCTAAGCAGGTGAGTTCTGTTTGAATTTAGTTCTTCTGCCTGATAGCCTGTTCTCCTTTGTCTGTGTGTGTGTCGTCTGTGTCAGGCTCCAGAGTCCCTGAGGCTGTCCTGGAGCTCAAGTTCAGGTTTACATGGAGTACAAAGACCTTTCTGCCCAGAGCACCTGAGCAGTGTCATGTCAAACACCTCCACACTGACACACACTCCTCCTACCAGTCTCCATGCCTTCATCTGAGTGATTCTGGATCAGTCCTCACTGATGCCCCCACTCTACTCAAAGTTTCCATGTGAAAATCCCACCTCATCCTCTCTCCCCTCCCTACCACCCAATCAGCATATCCCATGAGTCAGCCCCATCCAATCACTCAGGTGGAAACTCATTACCATGCCTTTCTCTGGTCGATGAAAATAATCAGTAAACAATTAATAATAACAATAGAAAAGAGTTTCATTTGAGCCAAACTGAGGGCTAGCTTGGAAAACTGCTTCCCAGATAACTCAGAGAAACTACTCTGGAGAAGCAGGCTTTTAAAAACACAGTTTTATACCTTGTCAGAACAAAGAATATTAAACAAGTCAGGGCGTCACTTTTTCAAGATTAAAAAAAAAAAAAAAGACTAGCACGTACACATCCAGCAGGTACAGCATGACCTTGATGCCTGGGAACAGTGTCTTATCATCAAAGGAGCACCAGCATTGATATACCAGGAAGAGGGGCATTTCATCTTTATTTTTAACATACACATTCTTTACTTCTGGTCGGGGTGCCCTTTTCTTTAATAATTAAAGCAGATGTACAATGCATGTGTGCACTCAGTTTTATCTCTTTGTGACACCACGGACTGTAGCCCACCAGGCTCCTTTGTCCGTGGGATTTTCCAGGCAAGAATACTGGAGTGGGTTGCCATTCCTTCTCCAGGAAATCTGGATAGGCCACAACAGGCTGTTTTAATTAGCATAACATTCAACTTAACTCATGTATAAGACAGAATGATTTCCCTATATCTCAATATGTAAAAATTTCTTTTTTAAAAACGATTTTTTTTGATATGGACTGTTTTCAAAAAGTCTTTATTGAATTTGTTACAATATCATGTCTGTTTTATGTTATGTTTTTTGGGCAAAGCATGTGGGATCTTAGCTCTCCGGCCAAGGATCAAACCCGCACCCCCTGCATTGGAAGGTGAAGTCTTAACCACTGGACTACCAGGGAAGTCCCTGTAAAAATTTCTTTTATCACTCTTCATTCACCTTCCTCCACCTCCACTCCGGTACCCTCCACCCTATTTTAGGCCTTTGTAACACCCCATCTGTATAGTTGCCACGATGTCCCATCCTCTCTCTCCTAGAAATAGGTCTGACATCACTTCCTCCACAGCTAAGACCCTGTCCTTCCTTACCTTGCTCAGAGAACAGTCACTCGCCATGATCTCCACAACGAACTCTGAATCCTTTCATAAACATTCAAAATCCTCCTTGACAAGATATCAACCTGCATTCCGAGATGACACCGCCGATTTTCTCCATCACTTACATTAATCTACTATCAGAACCAGCTAGTCAGAAATCAACTGGACAGGATTTGCTAGGGCAAGGATAGATACCAGACAGACAATCTGTAGCTGAGGGGGGTCTGGCAGCTGTGACTGCAGACATCTGGGCTGGCACATGGCCTGGACCAGATAGAAGGGTCTTGCCAAAGCAGTCACACCAGATATAAAGACCCACATTCCGTATCCGCTTAAAAACAAGGTACATTCCCAGGTCTCTGGAAATCTGAACACCAGACAGGATACAAGCCAGACAGAGGGAAACGAGACTGCAACAGGAGACAGGAATTGTCTTTCAAGGTAGGAGCTGAAGCACAAAGAACCAGGTAAGGGCTCAGGTGTTCAAACAAGGATGACACAGCAGAGCAGGAGCAGGAGCGAGAAAGGCATATGGAGAGCTGTTTGACAGTGTGCTTGGCTACCTTCCATTTGTCTTAACTTAGCACTATGGTGTCCACAGGCTCGTACTGTGTTGTTTCATTAATCATATATGTAATAAGTTAAATTATAGACATACCCAACCTGCCTTCCCCACATCAGAGATAACAGATTTGTAACAGAAGAGGCATAAGCTGACATGCAGTGGTGGAGGCTTCCCTCGATGTGTGGAAAATAGTTTACCCTGCTTTTTGTTACCACCGTGATAGGAAATTTGAAAAATGTACACTGTGCTTGAAAAAAATCAAACCAAAAAGCAAGTTTCAAAATTTGTGTAGCTGATTTCATTCATTATTGTGCTTCATGGTTTCTGAGATTCCTGGCAAATACTTTTAAAATTTTGTTCTAGTGTTGTGATGTTACATTTTGATGGGGGGCGGGGGGGGGGGGGGGGAGTAGAAGAGGAATGTTATAAACTAGGGGAAAAAACTAGGTTATTTGTACCTCTCCCCTCCCCATCCCACACTATGTGACTGATAAAAGCTATTCTCTTTTTGGAATTTGGTTTCAGTCACTCTCAACAAATTCTTTTGTCATTGCCATAAGCCTCTGTGTTACAGAGCCCTGCAGGCATAGTTGCACACAAGTTTCTGAGCTCAAGGTATCAGAGCTGTTTTATTTGATATTCTGGTGTCCAGTTTCAGTAAACCTGGGTAAGCCAACAGAGGCCAAATCACCTCTTAACAAAACTAATGCTTTAAAAAAGACTTAATTCTGTCTAGATGTGGTACAAGCCCTCCAACACAACCACAGAGAAGTAGACAGCTTCTGCCTTTTTGCAGAACTGATGTAAATTAGAATATTTCCTGAGACAGGTCAGCCTGGAGTAATTTTCCAGTTGACTTGCCATATAACCAGGGGAATAGCTCCCACATCACAATGCAATGCAGATGAAAACCCCTGTAATTTCTCTGGGGTTTTCACATTTGTTCGTTCATGGTGTGGAAAATTGTCAGTATGTGGCTCAGAGTTTAAGTAAGCTGGTGGGAATCTGTCCAAAGCTCAACCTGGCACATAGTTGGTGCTTAATAAAATATCTGTTGATTATACTCTGAAAACTGAATGGTCCTTCTGGTCACTCTGCCCTCAAATACCCAGAAGATGCTTTTGAAAATTTTAGTCACTCCAGCAGCTGCAGGAATCCCCCTCTATGTAGATTCTCCTGCCAGATGGGCATGAATGTAAAACAACAGTTTGGGTCCATTTTAAAGAATTTTTGAAAAAATAAATGAGGCATTCTATTTCATTCCTTCAACATATATTTACCATTGGGACTTTATCAGGCTTCATGGCTGCTATCATCCTTTAGACAGCCTTCCTATATTTGGAGAATTTGCTTCCTTAAGAGCCCTGACTTTCCCTAGTAGAAACTAGAGATCCATATCTTTCTCAGTCTTGGATGTCAAAAATCAGAGGTGCTCACAAGAGATGGTGATGTAAAGGGAAGCTAAGTAGGCTGAACCAGGAGGAATGCTTTTCCAGTTGGTGGTGGTGGAGAAGCAATGCTGAGAAGCAGCAGCATTGACAGTGCCCTTGTCAGGCTGGGATCTGAGGTGTTAGCGCCTAGTGGCACAAGCAGAGCATTGTTATTATTATTCTTATTAATACATACACATTCTTTTTCAAGGTCTTTACTCACAACCCTCATGGGATGGGGGGATGGGGTGGGCATTGTTCCAAGCCTCATACCAGTCCTTGCACAGACTCTGTGAACACATGAACTCATATATTTCATTCGTACATTTTCTGCTGTAAGTACAGGAGGCTCAGCTGCTACCAGCTAAGAATGCTGGCTGCTATGTCCACACTTTGCTAAATGCCACAGTAGGGATGCAGATGCAAAGACAAATAAGATGTGAACACAGCCTCCAAGATTCCACGGCCTGGATGGGAACAGGCTCAAGCCCGTCAATGGGATGCAATGATCAGAGCTGTGAAGTGGCATACAAACAGACCCGAGTGCTGTGGGGCAGAAGGAAGGGAGAGCCTGCTTGGGAAGGTGCATGCCCCTCTGTACCGAGGCAATGGACACTGACTTCACGACCCTCAGACCCTCTGCCATGCACAGACGGAGGCCACCAGCCACCCCTTAAGTCTAGGATGCCATTAGTGCAAAGCTGTCACTTAGCAAGGCTCAAAACCCACAGCCCAGGGATGAAGTGCAGCCTCAACTGCTGGGCCCCCATGTCCGTCCCCCTGTCTATCTTGCATTATTCAGGGCCGGGACTTGGACTTCCATCGTGTCACAGACAAGCCATGGCCATGGGGACAGACACAGCCACTGAGAGTTCTGGGGGTCCGGTGGGGCGGGGCATGAAGGGAAAGTGGAATTCCTCGGCATGGCCAGTTCTGAACCTCAGGAGGGGCAAGCTCTGGTTTGAATCCTTTAGCAGGAAGGAACCTAGATACTAGTTTGCAAGTGGGGCCAGCCCCTGAAGGCACGACCCTTTCAATACCTTCTTCTTAAAGTCTGACCATCAGTGCTGTAGTCATGTTTTATTCTGCTTCCTTTAACACCTTTTTATGAGAATCTTAAAGTCTCATGGGTTGTGTGGGTGACACAGCAAGGAGCCAGGAGATAACCAACAAGGAGCAGATCAAGTTACAGGCAGAGCAGGAAAGGCAAGTGTCAAGGGGCTGGGCAGACAGGTGGAGAAAACTGGAAAGTGGTGAACCAGAAGTGGTCCCCAGGTTGGGGTGAGCTCCCAGTACCTGTGCAGCCAATTATCTCTGCTTCATCCCTCTCCCCAGGTTGGATCTGCCTCCTCCATACTGTTCACAGGTACACATCTGGACCTGAGGAGGGAGCTGTCAGCACGGACCATCACAGCCTGGGTGACTTTTGAATTGCTCCCATCCACCAGAAAGCCTGGCTCCACCCATGAAACTGACCATCCAGCAGTGGTTTTGCTAAAACACAACTGAACCACTTTGGCCACTATACCTAGCCACCCTCGGCAGCAACAGACTCCTAATTGTGACTCATTCACTAGGGTGCCATCCCTAGACAGATAGGGCCTTTCTGCAGCGTGACCCCTTCCAGGTCAGACATCAGGTTCCTTCAGGTTGTAACCACAGGACAGAGACAACATCAGGAACATCCTTTCCCTTTTGCTTCTCTTCCCACCCCTTCTTACAACAGCAGCAGTCTTAGCTCCATGCTGCTGTGCTAAGTCTCCACCACTATCAGTCTCCCCTGTGTAACAAGACAACCAGTCTCAAGCTCAGACAGCAAGAGCTGGCTAAAAGTCATGATGTTGTTTTGTTTTCATTGTACTTACACAATGGATACAAAGGCATATGTGCTTTATTATCACCTATTTACATTCAGGGTAATAATACTGATAGTAATATTCCCTCCTAATTTTTAAATAATTTTTTAAAAAATAAATAAATGTAACCTTTAAAAAGTGAGTAAAATGTTTAAAAATTATGAGGACATGGACATAGCAGCAATTGTGATAGCCCCCTAATAACTCAAGTTATCTGAGTTAGGGAGAGCAAGTTCCTAGGACGTGGCCCTCCATCCCGTTCCCTTTCTCCCACTCAGGTTCAGCCCCTGGGTGGGGGGGTGGGGTCCCATCATGGGCAGACAGCCAAAGTTGGACACTTGAGGTCATTGCTGTTTGATTCTTTTCTCTTTTTAAATTGTTTTCTTCTATGTTTGTCTTTCACCCCATTTCCCCATTAGGGAGTGAGTTCCTTCAGGGCAAAGACAGTGTCAGCGCTTTCTTTCCAACTCACTTGCAGCTGCCAGTCTCAGTATTAAGCGCACAGTAGGCGTTCGATAAACGCTGCTGCTCTGCATTCAATACTCAGGCAAAAACAACATCCCCACTCACAACAGACACTGGAAAAATAGTCATCTCTTTGGCAAGGGCAACAGGATTCATCAGGAAAGACTCTGAATGGTGTAAATGAACAACAACAACAAACAAGAAACTCAGTCTTTTGGAAAAATCACATCTTTGTTGCAAAGATGCCAGAATGTCTGAAAATGGCTAAAATCTGGGGATTTTCCATAGATTAGTCATGTGGTTTAAATAATTAGAACTGAAGGCCTATGGGTATGAGATTGCCCCCAGTGAAATCTGAGCGGTTCCAGGCAAAGTTAGTCATGTGTAAAGAGAAGTACCTCATACTGACAGCAAGGAATTAAAAGAAGGAAGAAATCAAGAAGGGACCTGCAGCCTGGAAAGGAGAGAAAAGGCATGTTATATGGGCCAGGCCTAGAGAGAGGTGTGCAGAAAACTCAGCCAATGTTTGCAATTTTACAGAAAGAGTCCAGTCTGGATCACAGGCATTTGGGGTATTTGTTTTAATAACATTCTAAGTGAAAGCCCTCTCTCTGGTAATAGAATTTCTTTCCATTTTTATGAAGTCAAAAATGAATAATAAGCTAAAGCAAAAGAATCTAATTTCCTATAATAAGGTTTTGTTGTGAGTCACTTATAAATGCAAAATCACGGGGTCTTAGACACCAGAAGGCATATGTTGATCATGGAAATGAAATAAGAAAAATAAAATAAAACCTTAGAAACCCACTCATAAATATTGACCTTCACCCTTTTCCCCACCTCCTGCTCCCACCTACAACTTCACACATGTGTGCCCCCACACACACACTCACACACCCGGGGAGAAATAACAACACTGGCTTTCAGAGGCTGCGCGAGACAGACTGTGAACGGACCTGTTCTCTAGATAGAACATATTTGTTCAATAAATTCATCACCTCTGGGTGGAAGTCCATGGAATTCAACACTGCTGCCAAAAACTCCCAAACTTAGAAGTGGTCAGGGATACCACGTGGTCCTCAGTAGCCCACTGGAGGCTGAGAGTTGCCAGGAGCCCCTTGATGAAGGACATCAGAATTGAATGCTACAACCTTTCTCAACCAGGTTAAACTCACCTTTCATAAGTGAAAGATTATGGTCCTACTGCAGGCGAAGGAGTCAGTGACCTAACATTTCAATATGTTTCGTCAGTTCGACCCAAAGCATGTACCTTGAAGTCTTTTTAGCATACACTTTGTCCAGAATGTTGCCTAGAAATGCTCATGAAGCATTAGTTTCATCAATTCTCCCCAGTTTTTCTCGTTACGGAAAAATCAAAGGTGTGACCCCCCACTTCCATCCACCTGTATTTGGAACTGCCATCATAAGCTAAGAGCCAACGCCATCCCTTCCTTTGTTTGTTTCTTCGGAGCTCTTTTAGACCTCCAGATTGCCTGTTTCCAGGACTTCTCAGGTGGCTCAATGTTAAAGAGGAGGAGATGCAGGCAATGCAAGAGATGTGGGTTCAGTCCCTGGGTTGGGAAGATCCCCTCAAGGAGGAAATGGCAACCCACTCCAGTATTCTTACCTGGAAAATTCCATGGACAGAGGAGCCTAATGGGCTACAGTTCATCAAGTTGCAAAGAGTTAGACATGACTGAGCAACTAAGCAGACAGTGCCCGTTTCCAGGACATGAAACTAATTGCATCCTCATCCTATGAAGTCACAAGTCTTCCTCTATATTAACTGCCAATCAGTCCTCCCTGCCCCAGGACTAAGTATCAGTTACGCAGACTGGGTCAGATGGTCCCACAAGGCATCTTCCAGTCTTCCCTCATTCTTTTGGTGGCACAATCTCTCCCTCCTCCTCAACTGTGCCTCCTCCCTCCTAGAGTTCTCCTTCCCCTACAGCGCACCCAAGCCTTGGACATGGTTCATACACGGAAACTTATTTTTGACCCCAGAAGCCCAGACTAAATTTTTATAACTTTTTCCACTTTCCCCTGAATATACCCTTTATCTTTTTTTCTTCCTACATGTGCCAATATTCATTCAGAATCACTTATTCAAATAAGAATAACTGTCTTTGGTAACTTTAAAAAAAAATTTGGAATCTGATTGCCCCTAAGAAGGAGTCACCGGAAGGGCTGAACAGAATAGCAATATTGCTGTGTACATGCATTCATGTTTATATGCACAGAGTGCCATGGAGATGGTGGGAGTTTGTAGTCAGCCAGACCTGGGTTTGAATCCCAGCTCCAACAAGAACCTCAGGTACCATTATTAACCCTTCTAAGTTTCAATTACCAGACCAGAAAAAAAAAAAATGCATATAATAGGAGCTGCTTCAGTAAGTTGGTACAAGAATTAAATGAAACAAAGTCCTTTGCACAACATGTGAGTCATAAAAGCCTTCAATAAATGGGAGCAAAATGTAGAAATGATCATTTCTTTAGTAGTAGTAGTGTTACAACTACTAGTGGTAATTATGTCTAGTATTAAAGAAGTATTGCTATTATTTGAAGTCGGAAGGCCTGTTTCCAAACTAGCTTTGTGAATAACTTATTTTCTTAGAACAAATTGGAATTTCATTTCCTCCTCTGCAATACAGCTTGAGCATTAAGACTGTGGAACTCCAATTCTAACTCCTCCACCTCCTCCATTTATTAGTTACACAATGTTGAGCAAGTTACTCAAACGTTATGAGACTCGGCTTCTTCATCTATAAAATGCAGGTGATAATAGCACCTACTCCGAAGGGTCATTGTCATTATTCAATGAGTCGACGCATGTACAGTGTTTCAAAGTGCTTACCGCCTAAGTACTCAAGAAATGTTTCTAAAATCTATAATAGGTTATACTGACATCCACCACACAGGCTATGAAGAAGATTTGAGATAATGCATGAAAAGCACCATCCCGTGACACTGTTTGGTGTAAGTGGCTCTTAAGCCAGGATGTAGCTCAGGATTACCTGGAGATATTTTAATAAAACTAATGCCTCTGTCTCAGCCCAGACCAATTACATCAGTAATCTCTAGGAGTGGGGCCAGGACATTTTCAAAGCTCCTTCACATGATTTTAATGTGCAGCTAGGGTGAAAAATCTCTTGCCTAGCAATAAAGATAACTCACTAAAAGGTAGTTATTTTTACTCTTCGTCTATATTCACACATATCCAAACCTACAAAAAAAGAAAAAGAAAGAAAGAAGAAAAGAAAGAAAAAGTTATCTGATTAATAAAAGATTAAGCACTTTAGAAAAACATCCCGGGGACTTCCCTGGTGGTCCAGTGGCTAAGACTCCGAGCACCCAGTGCAGAAGTTCAGGTTCCATCCCTGGTCAGGGAACTAGATCCCACATGCTTCAACTAAGAGTTCGCATGCTGCAACGAAAGATTCTGCATGCTGCAATTAAGACCTGGCACAGCCAAATAAATAGATATATTTTAAAATTCTGAAATTATGGTGCCTACATCTGTACTCCAATCTACCAAATATTCCTTTACTAACCAGGAGGCAGCTGCCAGGGAGCAGTGAGAAGCTGACAGACATCAGACAAAATGTGAGTCGCCAGAGTGAATACAGAGATAAAGCGTCTGCCTACAATGCAAGAGACCTGGGTTCAATCCCTGAGTCGGGAAGATCTCCTGGAGAAGGAAATGGTAACCCACTACAGTATTCTTGCCTGGAAAATCCCATGGACAGAGAAGCCTGGTGGGCTACAGTCCACGGGGTCCCAAAGAGTCAGACACAACTGAGTGAGTTCACTTTCACTTTTAATGCCTGTACACTGGCAGGGTTCAATGGTTGTTTGCTAAAATGAGTTAATACTATGATGTAAGTCAGTGGGAGAAGACTGATTAGTAAATGACACTAAGGCTTAAAGCAAGATACACATATGAATGGGTATATACACAGTCTCTCTTTCACACACATACACATGCACACACACACACCTCTCACTGCCCTTCTTCCCCTCATTGGAATTCTGCCCTCTCTGAACCTTTCTCAATGGCTCTAAACAGTATGACTATTGCCACACAAATAATAAGGGAGAGAAATCATACTCTACCTTCTATTTACAAGCCTTTATGCCTCTTTATTATTATTTAACATCATCTTCTTCCACAAACCACTATAAAAATTGATACTCTTAGAAATGAAAACTTATGTCCACACAAAACCACGAATACACATGTTCATGACAATATAATGAATAATAGCCAAAAAGTGAAAACAGTGCAAACGTCCCATCCACTGATATACAGAATGTGGTATATCCATACTATGGAATGCTATTGGGCAATAAAAATGAAGTACTGATATATGCTACAATGTGAATTAACTTCAAAAACATTCTCAGTGAATGAAGTCATACCTAAAGACTATGTGATCCCCTTTACCTGAAATACCAAGAGTAAGCAAATTCATGGGGACAAATACCAGATGAGGGGTTGCTTATGGCTGGGGCTGGGAGAGGGATGCGTGAAGGTGTGCAGGAGACTGGTATCAGGGAGTGATTGCTAAGTACAGGGTTTCTTTTCGGAGTGGTGAAAATGTTCTAAAATTACATAGTGGTGAAGAGTACACAACTTCAAACATACTAAAAATCACTGGGTAACTTCCTGACCCAGGAATCGAAACAGGGTCTCCTGCGTTGCAGGGAGATTCTTTACCAGCTGAGCTACCCAGGAAGCCCCAAAATCATTGAACCGAGCACTTAAAATTAAACAGGTTATTAATTTTATGGCCTGTAAATTATATCTTAACAAAGCTGTTAAAGAAGATGACTATGATCTATCAAAAAATGCTTAAAAATATTTCATACTGGACTTCCCTGGCAGTCCACTGATTAAGACTCCATGCTGCCAATGCAGGGGTTACTGATTTGGTCTCTAGTCATGGAAATAAGATGGCACAAGCTGCATGGCGTGGCCAAAATAAAAAAAAAATCATATATTTTAGCAGAGAAAGCTGAATAATAAATATTTTAGGAAAAATCATTTTGGAGTAGGAAGTGGCAACCTACTCCAGTAGTCTTGCCTGGAAGATTCCATGGACAGAGGATCCTGGCAGACTACAGTCCACAGGGTCAACATGACTGAAAACCATAGCCTACAGGAAAAATGATTTAACACTTTAGACACATTTTGTTAATGTAGTCAACCTCATTTCCCAGTAAGAGCAGATGAATTGAGGCTCGTGGGCATGGATTTTGCAGACAGCAGGTCCCTTGCAGCTTCACCTGATTGCCACAGAACTGCAATATTTCTCAAGAACATCCTGCCTGATAGACTTCTCTGGCTTCCACAAGGCCAGTCTAGGAGCTACCTCTACCCTCTCTATGGACAGAGGTGAGTCCCAGGAGGCACTGCATACTGGTTGGTTCCATTAGGCTCACTGCTTTTAGCTGACCTGCTAACACAATTCAAAAAATCTCTTAGGAAAGCCTATTATGTTACTGATCCAGGAGTCATTTAATTCTTCTCCTCTGGTATATAGAATCTCAGTTTTGTTTACATTGCAAAATGCACAATCTCAAGGGATAACTTGTATTTGCTTTTAAGTCAATCATGGTAATCCATTTCACTGTCAGTGAATGGTCCAGTGGTGGGCAAGATTTCCAGGTCTGGCAAATGAGGCAAAGTATACTTGAGGGTATATTGGAAATACATAGTTCTTGATTAAAAATGCATATATATATATATATATGTATTATATGTATATATATATATGTATTATATGTATATATATATATATATATATATAGGGATGCTCAAAGATAGGTTGGCCTCCTTGCTCTCTTCTTCAAGTGTAAATTTGTGTAGATATTTTGAGACTGAGGGGGGAGATATTTCCTAAATGCAGAGGTTGGAAAAGCAGAAAAAGCACAAGAGCCTGGATCCACTGTGAGATTACCAAGTTGTTGAGCCAACTTTGTAACCACCTATCTTCTGACTTTCCATTATATAAAATAAATGTACTATTTAATCCACCATTACTTGAGTGTCCATAACATGAAATCAAAAGGATGTCAACTGGAACATCTACCAGCCTAAAGATTCATAGTTTCCTTCTTGACCAGAGTTTTCTGATAGCATCAGAATTAGGTTGACTATTAGCAGGCTACAGTCCATGGGGTTGCAAGAGTTGGACATGGCTGAGCAACTGAACATCCATGTAGGCATATATAAGTACAGTTTAAACAAGAAGTGAAAGAGGTAGAGGTAGGAATTCCAGAGCTAGTATAATGACTCTACAGTCATCGTGAACTCAGGTTTCTTCTATCAAGCAAATTATCATCTGTAAGTTGCCGTCCTCAAGATCACTTCATGGTCCAAAGTAGTTGCTGAAATGCCAGCTTTCACATTCACATTCCAGGACAAAGGAAAGGTAAAGTGTGGAAGGACAATAAAGGAGAATACCCTAGAACTGAACCTTCCATAAGGAATATCCTGAAAGTGCAATACAATACTCTGTTTATATATCATTCACTAAAACTAGGTCATGCCACCTCATCTTATTGCAAAGAAGACTGGGAAATGTCTGCTAGCTGGGTACACTGTTGTGGGTCCCATTTTTAGAAAGAAGCATAAAGTGGGTATTGCAAAAGTAATTATAAATCTCTGATACACAGAAGATAAGTCCTTGATTAATCTCAGTACACTCTTCCATTAACCAAAGATAACAGAACATGCTTTATGCAAAATCTGTCCAAAGAAGTTAGGGTGATACACAGTAAAGTCAGTGTATCAGATGTCTCTGATGTGATAAGATATGTGTGTTTTTTAAGATGATATTTTGAAAATAGGCAATGTATTTTTAAATGAAATCAAATCATTAAACTCCTGGGTTACACAGAACTCAGATTGCTATTATTATTATTTTGGCCAAGCCCCTTGGCTTGTGAGATCTTAGTTCCCTGACCAAGGATTGAACCCAGGGCTCCAGCAATGAAAGTGCACAGTCCTAACCACTGGATCACCAAGGAATTCCTGGAACTCAGATTAAAAACCCATAAAATGATGGATTACAAATGGCACTGAGGTTGTCCCAGAAGATTCTGGAACTACCTAAGAGCAGGTGTAATTTGAAACAGAAAAACAGCAGGAAGAAATATCACTGGGTACCACAACTACAGCTAGCCAAAGTGTCTATTTTTAATTTTAAAAAATTTAGTTAATGGAGAAAAACTAGTATACTGGCTGATATGCCAATGAAACTTATTCTGAGGGAAAACTTAGGATAAAATACCTTCTTCTACTTGTGGGTAATTAAAGAAAATTCTGTGGGACTAAACAGCAAATTGCAAAGGACCGACTCATTGGAAAAGACCCTGATGCTGGGGAAGATTGAAGGCGGGAGGAAAAGGGGACGACAGAGGATGAGATGTTTGGATGGCATCACCGATGCAATGGACATGAGTTTGAGTCTGAGCAGGCTCCGGGAGTTGGTAAAGGACAGGGAAGCCTGGCGTGCTCCAGTCCATGGGGTTACAGAATTGGACATGACTAAGTGACTGAACTGAACTGAACTGAACTGCAACAACAAGTTACTTACAACTCATAGTTTTTACTTCCCTTTATATGTATACACCATTGTCTTCTCAAATCTGTGGTAACAATGAAAACACACATGGAACAAATTGGATTTGGAAACTAATAAAGACTGTGATATTAAGTTCTATTTCAAATATCATTGATCATCAAGACAGATTCATTTTTCTCCCTGGTAAATTTTATGTAAAAGAAATATTACACATCTGTACTTACAGAATAAATTTATGCTGATAGACTACTGCATTGTTTATTCAATATCATGGAATCTCAAGTAAAATTTCACTTGAAAACAATTCTGCTCCTTAAAAAAATATTTGGAAGCAACTGAAAAAATTGTTTGAAAGCTACTATCTCATTCCAAAAGTGAAAGTCAGTCCAAATGTGGTTTGCACTTCTCTTCTGACTTCCAAACCAAAAACATAAAAATAAGCACCACAAATCTTATAACTGGATGAAAACCTTACCCCCAGCCATATCCTAATTTATGACTGGATATGAGCACATCTCAGACCAGATGCTTGGATTGTACGTCCCACTCTCACAAATCACAAGCATTGAAGAATTTCAGGCTGAATTGATAACAGGGATTTTTCCTTTAATTCCCCATGCAAACACCCCAAGGAAGCAGATGTGTGTGCTTAAATCCACAACCCCACCATCATCTCTGCTCCTAATTCCATCCACCAGGCTGGTTGTGCCCAGGGCAGCGTTTTTGTAGGCCCTTCTCCCACGTTTTGCAGATACCACCTCTTGCATGCTGTTCCTTCTTAACTTTCTTGTTCCCAGGTCTATTATTCACTCTCTTACTATTTGACAACCTCAAAAGGTTCTTATGCTGCCTGATGCCCCAGAAGTGCTATTGCATCACAAGATTCAGAAATGCTGCTTGCGTGCAGACATGGAACACGAATTCTCCCTATGGTTTTCAGTCCCGCTCTGTGAAGCTGCTGTAAATTGGGAGGCCCTCCACTCTTGGATTTGTCTCACAAAATATCATCTGAACAAAAGCTCCACATTTATCTGTAAGACCTTTGGAAACCACAAATTCCCTCAGCAATGGCCTGAGGGCAGACAAAGTACTTGCTCTTTCTGATCTACATAAAGCCCCCAATGCTCACACACACTGCCAGCTGTGGGAAGCAACAAGCCCCTCTTTTTGTCCTAGAACAAGAGGGAGCACATGTTTCTCATCTCCTGGATTTAAAAGAATAAGTCTGTGTTCACATGGTCTATAACCAGTGGTTGCTTTTATGGACTTGGAATTATATTCCAAGGCCATTTTTAATCTTTCTTAACTGCAGATTATTTTCAAAAATCGGTCCTAAGGGGAAAATCCCTTGATCATTCCAGCTGCATCTCTCAAGACTATCTGGGTCCCAGCATGCTAGCTCTTCTGGTGCCTTTGATGGCAACCTGGCCCAGCAGCACATCACCCTGTACTCCCTCCCACATGTGAATTTTAGCAGTCCATGCTTTGCTTTAAAGACCTCCGATGTCTCCTCATTTCAGAAAGCAGCCATACAGCCTAACAACAGAGGATCTGAACCCTGGTGTCAGAACGTTGCCACTTACCTGCTATGTGATCTTGAGCAAACTGCTCCATGTTCCTAAACCTCAGCTTCATCAGCAGCAAAGCACAGACTGAAAATATCTCCTACTTCTTCATGGGGTGCTATGAGAAGAAAGCACAGGAGAAGGGCTCAGCCTGAGTCTGCCGATGTTTGGTCCATATTAGCTAAGGTCACAAACGACATTAGTGTCTGTGCCTCCTTTAAAACACAGTTACCCAGGTCTTACCTGGCGGCTCTGTGATAAAGAATCCACCTGGCAATGCAGGAAAGATGGGTTTGATCTCTGACCCAGACGGATTCCACATGCTGTGGAGCAGGTAACCTGTGGAGCAGCGCCACCACTACTGAGCGTGTGCTCTAGAGCCCAGAAGCCTCAACTACTAAGCCCATGTGCTGCAACTACTGAGGCCCACACACCTAGAGTTTGTGCTCCAAAACAAGAAACTACCACAGTGAAAAGCCTGAGCACCACAACTAGAGAAAAGCCCATAGAGCAATGAAGATCCAGCATAGCCAAAAATAAACTAATTAATTAAAATAACATTATTTTAAAGAAATATAACACAGTTAACCAGAATCAGGAACCAGCTGGCTCACAGAAGAGTCTGATACTGAACAAATGAATGGATGGATCCATACAGTCCAGACTCTCATAGTGAGCATGGGCCATCAGACAGTGAAGGGACTTGGCTGCCTTGAGAACCTGCATCCATGTCCTCATTCCCTCTGCTCAACTGCCTCAACACATGGCATCTTGACTGCCTGGAATGATAAGTAATGAACATAATCCATTGCGTGGTGACTATGAGGATGGAATGGGATCACTGTGGGATGTCAGAGTGGACCTGAGTGAGTCTCCTTCTCCTCAGGGAAGGTCACCTGGAGTATAGGGAACTGAGCCCAGCTCCCTTTGGGGTCCAGGAAACACATGCTGTTCTGGGAAGGAATGAGATGCATTCTTGGCATAACACGATCTGAGTGAATAGCTCTTAGGAATTAGTGTTCCAACTATGTACATGGGGGTCTGTGGAAGACAGTCATCTTTGAGCTGTGAGGTTTGTTGCATTTTAAATGTTAGCCAAGAACAAGCGGCAGCCAGCATGGAACTTCTCTTTGCAGCGCTCCCCAACCACCAGAGAGCCAGTACTCACTCTCTTCCCTCCCAGTCTCCAAGCTGGGAGACCCTAAAACAGGACTTTGCTGTCCGTATCACATGGCAGCAGAAAGGGCAGAGGAGAGATGTCTCAGCAGTAAGTGGATTTCCAAGGTCGAGAAATGTGCCAGATGCAAGAGAGGATTCAGAACTCGCAGGTCTCTGAGATAGGGTAGATAGTCTCAGAAGTCTGGTAGGGAGCTCTGGGGAAGGAGAGTTAAATGGAGAGGAATGTGGAAAGGGGGCTGTGACAGCCACAGAGGTGCTGCTAAGATCCTTTCAAGAAGAACTGCTGTCCAGCTAGAAAAGCAGTTGGCTGATGGCCTCCTTCTGTTAGCACCTTCAGGTCTTCTCTCAGCTCTTTTGCTGAGGCCACACCCTTCCTGGGTATCCATCAGCAAGGGATGGCAAGAGTATCTGACCATTTCTGCCCAAAGCAGGACCCCTGTCATGGGCATCTATGTTCCAAAGCCCTCTGTTGCCTTGGCTGAGGTTGGTCATCTCTCCCTGCACCATCTTGCTCTTCTTGCTCCTCCATGTTTCTTAGATATTACCTCTTCCCCTTCCCGGCCCCCTTGCCTCAGTCTCTTGTGCCCCTAACTCAGTCTCAGCATGGGCTTTACGGAGGATCAAAATGACTTAGGAAGGAAGAGGTATCATTAGAAGAGGACAGGGGATGTTCCTGGAAGGCCCTTGAGAGGTCCAAGGAGCCCATGCACTAGACCCCATAAAACAGGTAGGTCCTGAGCCTCCTTTCTGGGCAAGACTCTTAAGTGGCCAGATTTGGGGATTACGGCCCAAGGCTTAACAGTAAGTATATCTTGCTCCTCACCACATTTTTTCTTGAGCATATTATCTGAACCCTTGGTCAGATAACCACTGAAATCTTCTCATGTATTGTTAGCACCAAAGAACAGCAGGCACAGTATACCTTTTTGCTCTGTAATATTTACCTTATAGTTGCCAATTTCAAGATGACCTCATGGTCATAAAATGGCCACTGTAGCTACAGCCATCACATCAATGTTTTAGGCAGCAGAAGAGAGGGAAAAAATAACAACAAGTACATGCTTACAATTGTATCAGGACCTTTTAAAGATCTGTCCTGGGAGTATTAGTCTCCCCACAAAGATTTATAGTTATACATCATTTGCCATTTTTGCTGCAAGACATGCTACGAAGTGTATTTTTATAAATGGACATATCTCTATACCCAATGAAGAAGAGAATATTCCAATGAAAGTAGGGATTTTCCAATGAAAGAAAGGGGAGAGGATAGTAATATGTAGGCCTCTAGCAGTCCCCGCACACTTACCTTTAAGATGATTTTCTCATATATCCTTATGCAGAACAACTCATCCCAAGTTTATAACTGCAATAACCCTGGGACTCCTGTACCATTTCTCCAATTGCACAAATCCAATCCCCTATCCCCATTCAAGCCTCCCTTTCTCAATGAAGCCTTTCCAGCCCAGTGACCTCCCCATCTCTTATTGGGAAGTTATTCAGTTGGTTCTTATTTACCTTTCCATGTATTAGTCCTATATCACCAGTGGAAATATGATCATCTAAAAAGACAAAAGTAGCAATTAGCATTATCTCTGAAATCAACAGCACAGTGTTAAATCATAAGTTTAGTTGCTGTATGAACCATGTGCTGGATTAATTTAAAGTATTTCTCATTTCTTCTAAATAAAGTTACGTTTGGATATTTTTTCCCTTGCACTATATTCAAATAACATTTTCTGAAGTCTTCCTACTGCTTATTCCCATTTGTTTGGTATTTCATCTCACCAAGGGACTCTGCATAATACATTGCCTGGAGTTTCTATTGTATTTTATATACTCCCTCCAACTAAGCAGACACCCTGATAAGACATAGGTTTCTAATCTTGGGGAAGGTGATGGAGAGACCCTTTTCTTGTGACTAACACTGCTAACTGCCTACCCCATAGCTCTTCCTTTTCCCCACTAATAGGACTCTGATTTGAAATAGAGGTAGGATGGAAAACAGTGACGTTCCCAGGTAAAAAGACTATGTTCTCATCCCTTGCAACTATAGGAGACACATGACACAGCCCTCACCAATAAGATGGATATTGGCCATGTGACACAGTCCTTGCCAGTGAGATGGACTAGCGGCCATGTGACACAGCTCTAGTCAATGAGATGGATATTCACTGAAAGGACTGATGCTGAAGCTCAAGTTCCAATCCTTCAGCAACTGGAAGTGTTGACTCATTGGAAATGATTCTTATTCTGGGAAAGACTAAAGGTAAAAAGAGAAGGGGGCAGCAGAGGATGAGATTATTGGATAATATCATAGACACAATGGACATGAATTTGAGCAAACTCCAGGAGATAGTAGAAGACAGAGGAGCCTGGCCTATTGCAGTCCATGGAATTACAAAAAGTTGGACATGACTGAGAAGCTGAACAACAACAACAAAATGAGATAGATAGGTGGCCATTTGATAAAGTCCTAGCCAATGAGATGGATAGGTGGCCATGTGACACAGCTCTAGCCAATGAGATACAAATAGGAAGTGCTAGATGATGCCTCTTTGAAAACTTTTAATTCCCTGGCACTCACATTTTGCCTTTCACTCTTCCCATTCTCCTTGACTGGAACAAAAACAAATATAGGTGGTAAAGCAACCATCTTAGAATCATAAAATAAGCATTAGGACAAAAACCACATGGTATGAATGGCTAAACAGAAAATTATCAACTAGTCCCTGCTGGCACAATGGAGCTGAAGTCCTGAACTGGCTACCTTTTGACTTCATTCTATGTGGTAGACATTAACCCCTTCACAAAGTTTAGCAACTCTTGTTCAGGTTCCTGTAACTCTCAGCAGAAAGAAATCCAAAGAGTACCTCACAGAGAGGGGTGTCTCAGCAGCTAAATGTTCTGCTTTAGCAAGAAGTCACTTTGGAACTGGGCACCCTCCTGGGAACAGTACTGTATATGTACACTCCGCCCCTTTCATTGGAATTTCTGGCTATGTTGGACTCTGTGCTGTTGCTGCCAGACCTTCCTCAGACACTGTAATTTCTGTTCTCTTCAACGTAGCATAATGGACAATAAGTATTCATCATTAGTGGTGCCCAAAATGTCATCAAGTAGTACATTTTCATAAAAATCTTCAAATAAATGGAGGGAGAACAGAACCTAAACTTCCTTCAGAAAATAATGAAGAGAAAGCTGCTGAAAATGAGACGTCATCCCAATTACATCCTCTTTATCATGAGTCACATTTTCAGCCTTGGTATGACATACTTTTGAAAATGGCTCTCTCTCATCACATGATGTTTAATTCAATTCTGATCAGAATACAACATACATGTTTCAGCTTCACTCAATTCTGAGAAGTGTTTTTTTTTTTCTTAACACTGTAAGGAGGTGCTAAGAAGACCAAGTTGGTCCTTCAACCATCAGAGAAATTCAACTCGTGCTGAATCAGTTTTCTGACCATGCCTGATGGGGAGATCAATCAGGAGGCTCCATTTGCCCAGGACTCAGGATGTCAAGAGGCGGAAATTTACTGTTAATAAATTTATTGCTTATTGCAATTTATTGTCACAACCACGAAAGTCCCAGAGATGGGTTAGTCACCTTGCCATCCCAGGCCTCTCGACAAAAACCAGAGAGCAAACACAAAGGGTCACTGCTCCTCAGTTCACCCTCTGGGCCCTTAATCTCAATGTCTGTGACAGTCATTTACAGGGCATTTTTTAACAAGTCCAGATGTCTGTTTTCTCACTTATGTTCTAGGTATGAGTCTACGCCAGGGGATATAGTAGTGAATAAGAGAGATGAGATCCTTGCCTTTCTGCAGCATCAGTTTTAGTAGGGAAGACTGATGATAAACAAGGAAAAAATAAATAAAGAAGTAACTTCAGAGTCAGAAGAATGATGAGGAAACACTTGTATAGAGGAGGGACATCCTCAAGAAGGCCCACCACCCTCAGCCTTGCTCTGGCTTTCAAAGTCCTGGACCACCCTATGGTAGGTGGAGAGAAAGGATTAGGGGAATTCTGTGGGCCTTAAGAACTCACCCACTTTGTAGCCTGAACCCACCCCCTCTTCTAGACTGTATTCCAGGGGCTTGAGAACCCCACTGACCGGCCCACATGGCCCAAGCCTGACTCTAGGGTCTGTCCCATGTGGTGAATCACTCCAAAGGTGGGTATACCTCAAAACCTGAGGAGTAGTTGGAAGTTTGTGGAGGTGGAAGAAGTAGTGGGACTTTGTAGTGTGGGACAGAGTTGGAGATGCTAAAATAAACCTTTTCCTGTGGCCCAATAATCCACTCCTGGGCATATATACCCAACAGAATACCTATAGCAGTATTCCCCATAATAGCAACTGGAAACTAGAAACAGCAAATTGTCTTTCAGCCAGTAGAATGGATAAATAAACTCTAGTTCATTCATGCACTGCAATACTATATAGCAAAAGCAACCAACTGCTGGTATAAGGAACAACATGGAAAAATCTCGTAGACATTCTTAAGCAGAAGAATGATCCAAATGTGTCACTGCATTTATGTGAAGTTCAAAAGCAGGCACAACTGGCCTGTGATGATTTACCTCAAAATATTTTTATACCTTGAGGAAAGGGGGTGGATATTAACTGGCAGGAGCACCAGGATACCTGGAAATGCCTTATATCTATATATATATAGAGAGAGAGAGGTGTGTGTGTGTGTGTGTGTGTGTGTGTGTGTGTGTGTGTGTGAAAATTCACTGAGGTGTGCACACTTATAATTTTAAACATTAATGTATGATATTATACCTCAAGAAAAAAAAGTAAGCTGCTTTGGCAAACAAGGAGGAGGGGGCGGAGGAAAAGGAAGAAGAAATGGAAGAAGTAAACTGCCAGGTTTGAGAGACCATCAAGCAGAGGGAACAGAAAGTATGAAGCTCCTGATGCAAGAACAAACTTGGCATCACAGGCAACAGGAATGCACAAAGAAGGGAATGGTACCCAGAGAAGCTAGGAAGGGAGGCTGGGCTGCTTAGGTAGGGTCCCAAGTTTAGGGAAGAGTCTGGATTTTCATCTAGGGGCAATGGAAAGCATTTGGCCTGTTGTAAGCAGTGGGTTAGAGGCAGGGAGCACATTATCTGCTTCATGAGCTTTTTCTAAAATCACTTTGGCTTCTGGGGGCAAAAGAGGGGATTTTGCTATAAGGGCCAACTATGCATTCAAGCAGGGAGACCATTCATAAGGCTATAGGAGTTAAAAATAGTGGCAGAGAAGTCTGTGAGAATCAGATAAGCTAGCAAGGATCAGAAGAGGCTATTACTCATCTATCATTCATTCATTTGCCAGTCCAGACCCTCCACACTCTTCTCACCTGCCCTACGGAGGGTAGCTGGATGGGCACATTTAGTAAGCCCTCTGAATGCAGGCTGGCTCAGCAGACCAGAGCGGGCAGGAGGAGAATGAGGTTGGTGTGTATTTGGCTGAAGGAAAACAGCCCTCTCCTACAGCTACACAACTTTGGTTCTGGAAACTATTCCCTCTCTTTCTTTTGGGCTTACATATACCTTTGTAGGGCTTTCCTGGTGGCTCAGAGAGTAAAGAATCTGCCTGCAATGTGGGAGACCTGGGTTCAATTCTGGGTTGGGAAGATCCCCTGGAGGAGGGCATGACAACCCACTCCAGTATGCTTGCCTAGAGAATCCGCATGCACAGAGGAGCCTGACAGGCTACAGTCCATGGGGTTGCAGAGAGTCAGACACGACTGGGAGACTAAGAACAGCACACCTGTGAAGGATTCCATTTAATTCCTCCCCAATTTCCTTTTGTGAGTGTGCCATTTGCTTCCTGATGAGTATGAATTCCATACAGTGCTAAAACCATAGGTCATTCCTTGATCCAGAGGGTAAGGATAACGCATATCCCACATGCCCCTAAGAAGGCAGAGAAGATTCTAATATATTTTCAAAACACTTTCATCCAAAATGAAAGTGTTACATCTGAAGGGGCCAGTCTCAGTTATCTGGAATATTTGCTTATAGGCAACATTGTATTCTGAGACAAGGCTGGATAAATGAGCATATTTATACACTATAAAGCCCTCCTATATTTTTCTTCCATAGCACTTCCCACAACTGAAATAATTTTATTCTTTAAAGCCCATCTTCTATATTAGACTCTAAGCTCCATAAAGACAGTCCATGGAAATGGCCCAAGAGGTCTGTCTCATTGCCCACTGTATCTCCAATACCTGAGACAATACCTGACATAGAAATTAATAAATAAGTCTTGTTGAAGGATGGATTGAGAGGTGGGAGGTTAAGAGGAGAGAGGAAACCTGAGATTTAGAATTGGAAGATGAAGATGGGGATTCCAATTCCCCCAATTACCATCAGCTTGTGTGTTTATGGGCTTCCCTGGTAGCTCAGAGAGTAAAGAATCCACCTACAATGCAGAAGACCTGGGTCCCTGGGTCAGTAAGATCCACTGGAGAAGGGCATGGCAACCCACTCCAGTATTCTTGCCTGGAAAATTCCACACACAGAGGACTGGCAGGCTACAGTCCATGGGTTGTAAAGAGTAAGACACGACTGAGTGATTTAATACTTTCATTTGTGTGTTTATATCCACCTGACTTCTCAAGGCTTCCATAAGCGTCTGTACATAAAATTAGGATAAGAACTCCTTCCCGATCCAGTATTTGTGAAGATCAAATGAGATAACACTTATAAAATAAATGAAGCAGTAAATGAAGCAGCCGTCAAGTATGAGATGTTATTATTATAATAAAAGCATCAGTAAGATGGGGCCACTCCTGGCCCCTGGTTTTTAAATGCAGCACACATCAGCTTTTTCAGGGCATGGAAAGATATGATTTTTTACAGTTTTCATTTAAGAATAATTCAGTTCAAGTGGTTGCAAACCTTGGAATCTGGTAACGTGCATCTAGGTGTTAAGGAATTCAGACAGCCATGCAGAAAACATGACAAGATAACGTGTGCCTTATTCTCTCTGACTCCTGAAGCGGGGAAAAGTGAAAAGGGAGCCCAACAGATGCAATCATTTCAGGCAGCTTCCAGAGAATGGTGCCCTGGCAACACACCTTAACCCCATCATATCCAAAATGCTACTGCTAGAGGGCCAGGTAGTAAACGGGTGACTAAAAACCCAAGAAACAGTGAGTTGATAAAAACAGAGAATGACTTCAGTAAAAGAGGTGAGTCTCTTGTGAGGGACTCTGAAACTAATAGTGTATCTTGACACTGCTTATGGCCATCATTCATATCTAAATAGAAGCAAGTCCTTTCAATTTTCCATAAATTCTTAAATATGAGTTTTCTATCTATATTAGGGTCTCCAGAGAAACAGAAACAATGTATGTGTATATACATATACATGCACACACACATACATAGGATATATACAGGATGTATATATATAGGATGTGTGTGTATATATAATGGGATGTTTGTGTAAATAAATACACATATACACACATATATCTATACATCTCTACCTCTATCTATCTACAAGAGAAAGAGATTGATATAAGGAACAGGCTTATGCAAATGTGGAAGCTGGCAACCCCAAAATCTGCAGGTTGGGCCAGGAGTCTGGAGACCTGGGAAGGGCCAAGTTACAGTTCAAGCTCTGTGAGCATGTCCTATGCCACTGTACCTTTTCTAATGGTATCTGCTCCTGCTGGGATGTTCCTTCTTCTTCCACTGATCCAAATTCTGTTTATTCTTCAAGGAACTCAAATATGATTTTTTAAAATAAAATTTTCTCTAATATCTCAGTGACTCATTCCTTTCCCTTACCCTAGCCAAAATGAATTACTCCCACCTTTGGGCTCCCAAGCACTGTCCATAATCCCATGTGTAAAAATCTAAACATGGTCTGGCTCATTTCATAATTTTCTGTATGCATCTCTCTTGCCCTCCCGTCTCCCCAAATCAAAAGCTTTTTGAGAACGGAAGCTAAAATTTGCTTTCTCAAAAAATTTCCAGTAGATACAACATATCTAGTATAGAATAGATACATTTACTTATCATTTATTTTTTGCATTTATTTGTTATATAATAATTTATTTTCATGTCATAGCTGCATTTTTTTAGCACCAACTTGGAGCTAGGCACTATACAACATATATGCAATATCACTAATCCTTACAAAAAAGCCCAAGATTTAGATATTATCCCCATTCTACAGATGAAAAGACTGAGGCTCAAAGAGGTTAACTGATTTTCCTAAGACTACACAGTAGCCTAAGCTTTAGCCCAAATATGATTCCACAATAAGCTTCAAACAAACAAATGTCATATTCATGACAAACAGTACATCTCTAAAAAAAAAAAAGAAAAAGAATACACTCACAAAATGAAGGGCACTTATTATTTATTACTTTACTGTATAATCTTGAGGATTAAAAATAATAATTCTCCTTCCCTTGCCAAAATTAGCACAAACACAGAGAAATAATTTTGCTTTAAAAATTACACTAAAAGCCAAAATATGGCATTTTCTTATTTTGTATTATTGAACAGGAAATGTTTTATGGATTTATGAAATTCAGGGATGAGAGGCTACTAAATATAGCCATAAAAGGAGACATTCTGGATCATAAAGCATATTTTCTTCATCTTGACAGTTGCAGTTTAATTTTAAGTATTTATGATACTACTTCATAGTAAATATGTCTAATTCATGAAAGCTAGGTAATATGAGAGCCAGCTTTGGAAATCTGCTCAAGCTTTTTTGGCCCTTAAAGCTACGTGTAAATGGATTTGCTGCTAAGAATTATGGGTTTTATATAGTAATGACATGAAAATTATCCATATTCCACTCCACTATCAAGGTACTATTTCCACAACTACTACCGTTATTACTATTACCTAGGCAACTACACTTGATTTTGTGGAAGTAAATCACCTCACATATCCTCTATTACATATCATTTGAACTAAATATGAAAAATGCCACAATAGGGAGTCATTGTTATAATAAAAAAAATTGACCATCTGAGCTTACTTGAAAAAAAATATCATGTGGCATATATTTTGTAACCTAAAGAATTACACATTATTATGTCAACAGTGTTTTAACTTTAAAAAGAAATCATAGACTCATAGAAAACTCTTTTTGGTGTTGTACATCTTCTTTACATTGGAGGTCAGGGAAAGAGTTATGGGATTTTAAATGATTTAAATCTCAATAAAGACCACAGCTATGACCGTACCACCAGCTGTGAGGGGCCCCAAGTCTCTAGGTCCAAGGTACTGTGACATATTTAAAAAAGAAATCAGAGAACATAACCTTTGGCTTCCCTGAAAATCCTCCCATGAAAAATTTGGCTGTGATTTAGGGAGAGGCCATGAGGAATCACCACAGGGGTTTCTGACCTCACTCATATTTATGAGCAGTGGTTAGTCATACAGACCCTCGGAGACCCTCCATATTACCTGTAATTCTCCTCTTAGATACCAAAGAGGAGAGTTCCAGAGCATGGAAAAACTCTATTTTAAAAACACAACAAAAATTAAGAGAAATCTTTGGGATCACCAGGGAACAGGAGGACAATATACACAAGGACACTGGTGTTCCCTTTCATACCAGTTCATTTGAGAGCTTTACTGCTCTAAAGTGCCTTGGAATTTCCAACTGAGTTTCTCCATCAGCATCTTAGGAAGGCACCAAGCTGTTCCTAGTATTTCATTATTGGTTTGTAAAATGAACAAATTTCACATCTGGATCCCACCCAGTGATTAGGGCAGTGAAGAGCTTTCTGCTCTCATTGGAAGGTCCTGGAGGCTGGATTTAAGCTCTGACCCCAAGCAGAAGCCTAACATGATAGAACATAGAGAGAACAGCCAGAAGGCTTGTGTGCACTAGAACTGAGATGTCCCCTCCAAACCATAAAGTACACCCATGACATCCTCAGCAGATACTTTTTGAAACTAAAGGGAAAATATCCACCATAGTCTGAAGCTGGGACAGAAGAACCATTTGAGCCAAGCATCACATTCTCAAGGGACTTTCAAATCTAGACTTTGGAAGCCATCCTCAAAAGAACCTGTTCATGCAGTTAATTACAGAAATACATGGATAAGATTGGTAAGTGAAGATGAGCATCATACATCTTTAATCTCTTGCCCACTACTTGGACGACACCAACCAACTTTAGTGAACAAAAAATTGATACATGAAATCAATCTCATGATTATCTTTTGTGTTTAAATAGTTTTAACTTTGAAACTTTAAAAATATATAATTTTAATACCTGAATTTCTTAATGTATAAGATATTTCAAAAGATGAGCATTCAGAGAGCAAGAAAGACCAAGATTGGAAGAGAAAGAGACACATGAAACCACTTGTATGTCTGCTCAGACACTTTCCATTAGCATAGGATGTCCTGTCCCAATGCTGCAAACCCTATTCAACCTTCACGAGGTCCCACCTATCTCTGAGACGCAACTGATCTCTCCTTCCTCAGAATTCCCAGAGCTCTTCAGTATTGCTATATTCTGGCCCTTAGCTGTTTTGATCCTTCAATTGAGTCACAAAAATTTTGACTCCTTATTCATGTGCTTCTTGCCAGGCAAACCCCTCCTCGTATTTAAGAACTCAGCTTGGGTATCTTCTCCTTTGAGAACTCTTCTAATTCCCACCTCGCTTTGCCCCACACCCCACTTGTGTACCCCACCCTGCATCATGCTCCTTTAGCATTTTGGGTATCCCTCCATCTCTGCCCCATCACAGCAGAGAGATGATCTGTTTATGAGCTGGTTTCCCTGCATTGTGATCTGTTCTGAGTCAGGGATTTTGTCTGAAGCATCTTTGTCTCCCAGTGGCTGGCACAGTGCACATAGCGCAGAGCTGGGACTCAAGTTCATTGAACTTCATGTATTACTTTGAATTAGTTATTCCAGTTTAAAGTTGTATCTTACTTGTCAATCTCTACGCTCCACAAGAGTAGGTAAGCTGTATATCTGATTATCTGAGTATCTTCAACATTTGATGCCTTAAAAGGTCTTCATAAATATTTGTCAGATGAGTGAATAAATGTATCCTGATCTGTGCCTTTCATTGTAAATTGCAACGTGCAGCAGAAATGAGAACATAAAAGTTCCATCTGTGAAAGAATTTTTCTTATTTACAACTGGTTTTTATTTCTAAATTCACTGTCAAGAGGATAGTGAAGATTTCCCTTCTTTAATTTTTGCCAGAAAAGAACATCTGCTGGGGTCTACAAGGAAAATATACCTGTGGTTAATGTGGGGCAGGAACTCCAGAGTTTTCCAGATGTTTTCAAGCATCTAGGGTAAGTCATCCATGAGATGGAGCCCAGGTTGAAATAAAATCTTTGCCAGTGTTCATTCGTTCATTCACAGTCTGTCAATAGCATTTATTGGGCATCTTCGCTGGGCCAGGTGAGGCACTGTACCAGTTGTCAGGGATGCAAAGATGGGTAAAGACAATCCCTTGCCCTTCAAGCCATAAGAGGCTAATGGGAAATTAACAACAATTACACTAACAACTCCAGTTCCGCCCACTAAGTGCTGTCTTTGTAGGAAACACAGGTTATGAAGGCAGCAGAGGTTAGAGTTATTTGCGAGGAAACTTCCCTTTACTTCCTAAATGGACAGGGCTGCATGTGAGACTGTGGGCACAAGTGGCTATGTGAGAGCAATGATGACACCGACTGAGAAGGAGATGGCATGAGGATGACCCCAGGGCAGGGATGCAAAGGTTACAGAGAGCTGTCAACATGAGGACTTTGCTCTCCCATCCACCAACTATACAGCAGGGCCTTTCAAGCTTTCAATTCAGTTCAGTCGCTCAGTTGTGTCCAATTCTTTGCAACCCCATGAACCGCAGCACACCAGGCCTCCCTGTCCATCACCAAGTCCCAGAGTTTACCCAAACTCATGTCCATTGAGTTGGTGATGCCATCTAACCATCTCATCCTCTGTCATCCCCTTCTTCTCCTGCCCTCAATCCTTCCCAGCATCAGGGTCTTTTCCAATGAGTCAGCTCTTCGCATCAGGTGGCCAAAGTATTGAAGTTTCAGCTTCAACATCAGTCCTTCCAATGAACACCCAGGACTGATCTTCTTTAGGATGGACTGGTTGGATCTCCTTGCAGTCCAAGGGACTCTCAAGAGTCTTCTCCAACACCACAGTTCAAAAGCATCAATTCTTCGGTGCTCAGCTTTCTTCACAGTCCAGCTCTCACATCCATACATGACCACTGGAAAAATAATACCCTTGACTAGACGGACCTTTGCTGACAAAGTAATGTCTCTGCTTTTTAATATGCTGTCTAGGTTGGTCATAACTTTTCTTCCAAGGAGTAGGCGTCTTTTAGTTTCATGGCTGCAGTCATCATCTGCAGCAAAATCACCATCTGTGATTTTGGAGCTCCCAAAAATAAAGTCAGCCACTGTTTCCACTGTTTCCCCATCTATTTCCCATGAAGTGATGGGATCGGATGCCATGATCTTAGTTTTCTGAATGTTGAGCTTTAAGCCAATTTTTTCACTCTCCTCTTTCACTTTCATCAAGAGGCTCTTAGTTCTTCTTCACTTTCTGCCATAAGGGTGGTGGCATCTGCATATCTGAGGTTATTGACATTTCTCCCGGCAATCTTGATTCCAGCTTGTGCTTCCTCCAGCCCAGCATTTCTCATGATGTACTCTGCATATAAGTTAAATAAGCAGGGTGACAATATACAGCCTTGATGTACTCCTTTTCCTATTTGGAACCAGTCTGTTGTTCCATGTCCAGTTCTAACTGTTGCTTCCTAACCTGCATACAGGTTTCTCAAGAGGCAAGTCAGGTGGTCTGATATTCCCATCTCTTTCAGAATTTTCCACAGTTTATTGTAATCCACACAATCAAAGACTTTGGCATAGTTAATCAAGCAGAAATAGATGTTTTTCTGGAACTCTCTTGCTTTTTAAATAATCCAGTGGATGTTGGCAATTTGATATCTGGTTCCTCTGCCTTTTCTAAAACCAGCTTGAACATCTGGAAGTTCATGGTTCACATATTGCTGAAGCCTGACCTGGAAACTTTTGAGCATTACTTTACCAGCATGTGAGATGAGTGCAATTGTGCAGTAGTTTGAGCATTCTTTGGCATAGCCTTTCTTTGGGATTGGAATGAAAACTGACTTTTCCCAGTCCTGTGGCCACTGCTGAGTTTTCCAAATTTGCTGACATATTAAATGCAGCACTTTCACAGAATCATCTTTCAGGATTTGAAATAGCTCTACTGGAATTCCATCACCTCTACTAGTTTTGTTCATAGTGATGCTTCCTAAGGCCCACTTGACTTCACATTCCAGGATGTCTGGCTCTAGGCGAGTGATCACACCATCGTGATAATCTGGGTCATTAAGATCTTTTTTGTACAGTTCTTCTGTGTATTCTTGCCACCTCTTCTTAATATCTTCTGCTTCTGTTAGGTCCATACCATTTCTGTCCTTTCATATGCATATATATCATCCAGAGCCTACTAAAACTGCAGATCCTCTTTCCAAGGGATCAAGGAAAGAGCTTGACAGTCTGTATTTCTAACGTACTGCAACATGATCTGATGCTGCTGGCACATGGGCCACACTTCGAGTAGCATGAATACAGAAGAAACAGCACTGGTTTTCCAAGGCTAAGGGACCTAGATATCCAATTCCAACTATAGTATTTACTATCTGCATGAATTACTTTTGCTTCCCAACCCTGCATTTACAGCATTTGAAAAAAAAAAAGGATAATAAAGTCGACAACCTAAGGTTGGTGTGAAGATTCAATGAGAGCATTTGGAATAAGTACTCAATAATTGCTAATTATTACTTGAAGGATTTCCATTATTTCCTCAAATGTGTCTAGAGATGACCAGAAATAAATATCTATATCTTCCATACTCAAATAGAATCCTACTTACTTTTGGTTAGTAGCCTCTGTTTTTCTCCATGTGGGCCCATAGTCTGCTAAGGATTTCCTTTTTATTCCCAACACCTCTCAATTTAACATCAGATGCTATTCATGAAGGAGACAGCTTGTTTATCTGGATTATTAATGAAGTTGTTAAGAGAGAGTGGAGGGGGAAGCCAGCAGTATCTTGAGCTCTGCCTCCCCATAAATCACCACCCCACACTAAGACGGCTTCTGCCACATGTCAGTTCCTATCATCCTGCTCATCTCAATGAATTTGAATGAATTTCATGATTAAAGTTTTATGAGATGCCACATCAAACACCTCTAAACCTCAAGGTCTAACACTTCAACAGCACTTGCTTTTGTTTTCTCATCCTCCAGTTTTATCACACAAAAAATGATGCAGGTGTCCCTTGCAGGAAAGGATTTTGTTTTTTCCTTTAACACCCCCACTGCTGATTCCCCATAAAGCAGTTATCTCCTCCATGTTGAACAGCTTGCTTTCAGCCTCAGCTCTCCACCTGACAGGTGACCAGCTGGCTCTGCACATAATCTATGCTTTTTACCTTGGTAATAAATCTGGTGGCTGGATGCCTGACAGCCTGCACATGGCTCTGGTCACCTGCAGATTCAAGCTGCCAGACCCAGGCTTGCGTTTCCCCCTCCTCCTGTCACATACAAACAACCTCCTCCTCCATGTACAACCATAGGCTCTCAAAGCCAGAAGAACAACTTTGTTGTAATTCTTACCAGCTTGTCTTCACAACAGAGGAATAGATCTATTTTCTTTAGCAAAATGGAAATAAAAGTTTCACTGCCTATAATCTGCAGGACTTTCTACCACTCAAATACATTGACATGGTGATATCATCAAATGAATATTCCCTATGACTCTCTGAACAATTCAGTAGCAGGTAAATTAAGAGCCATGACCTCTAACTCTTGAAACACTGAGGGGATCCTACAGAAAAGATCAAAGAAATTTCAAAATCCATATCCAGAATGTTCTCTATTTGATATCCATCTTCTTGGTTCATTTCTTAAAGGAGGTTTATCATTATCCCCAGAAGGGAGAATCTAATATAGAGATAGGTTGTTGGGTTTGTAGGTTTGCTACAGCCTTCTCAAAAAAGAGATGTATGTATGCGATGTAGAAAAGAGATGGAGGTCTGCGGAATTGAGGCAGAGATGCAGTTTAAATGCTTGAAAAAGAAGGGCTATTATCTAGCAGACTCCTTCTTGCCTATGTAGGGAGCCAGGAATCTCAAGGCCAAAAATGTATCCTGTCTTTTGTCTAAACTTCCTCACTTTCCTATCCTTAAATCAAGAGACACCAAAATTGGACTTTTTCTAAAATTTTACAATTTCTAACAGAAAGCATTTGGCTATGCTTTTTGTATTCTTACATATATTGTCTTTTTCTCTTTCAACACACACACACACACACACACACACACACACACACACTTCTGTTGTTTTAGCATCATCTATATAGCCTCACTGTTCTATACTATGATAACCAATAGCCAAAAGTAACTTTCTACTTTAAGTTTAAATGAATTTAAATTTTAAAATTTAATTTTAAAATTCTTTGATCACGTTAGCTACATTTCAGTACCCACATGTGGCTAGCTGCTACTGTATTTAGTAGTACGAACAGAGACTATTTTCATCATCAGAGAAAGTTCTATCAGCTGGTGTTGACCTATACAGTACATGTCATATGATAAATATTCAAGAAATATGTGTTCATTAATTGGCTAAATGAATGAATAAATATGTGCAATAGTTTTTCCAAATATACATTTCCTTCTTTCTTCAACTTTTCTAAAAATTTCCCATTTGTTTAAGGATAAATGAAGTTAAATTCCCCACCTCATACCATAGCAGTCATAAACCTTTTCTTATTTGGCACATATTTCAATACTAAAAAACCCCAAAACTGCCAAAAGAAAATATAGAAGAATTATATAAACTTGAGATGCCAAGAACTTTCTAATCCAGAAAGAACAAGATGCACAGATTTGCCTCTGTATACATTTCAAACTTCTATGCAGTATAAAAATGCTTAAAAAGAGACCAACAAATACACAGGAAGCTTTTAATATATGTGACTGATAAGAGATAAAAATTCTTAATATACAAGCATTTTAAAAATCAGTTTAAAAGACGCCCCAGAAGAAAAATAACAGTCATTTCACAAAGACTACTATGAATAGTCATTTGTACTCATTAAAAAAAACTAAACTTTACTAGTAGTCAAAGAAATGAAATTAAAGCAGTAATAAGATTTTTACCTATCAGTCTGGTAAGGATTAAAAACTACTCTCATAATTAGCATTGACAGAGTTGTGAAGAAATATCCAAAATTTATGTTCTGAATTGCAAATTGATATGGCCTCTGGGGAGGGCACTCTGGAAGTTTCAACCAAAATTTTAAATGTGCATATAATTTTATTATCAATTTCATTTCTAAAAATTTATCCTACAACTGCCCTGTAGAGCTTTATGTACCTAGAAGTTTATGACAGCATTGTTTATTCAGAGTGAAAAACAGACATAGTTAAACATCTACTAACAGGTTATATGTATGCAATGGAATATTGCAAATTCGTTTTTTTAAAGTTTTATATTACTAAAAATAATGTTTTCAAAAGTTAAAAGATATAAAGTAATTTATACATTATCACCTCCATGTGTGTTAGATACACACATACATATATACACACACAGAGTTAGGACACTTATTAAGGGTTTATCTGTGCTGATCTCTATTCTAACTGCTTTATATATTCACTATATATATATATATATATATATACACACATACATATATATGTCATCTTCCCATAAATCTATGATGTGTGATGTAGCTAATATTAACTCTATTTAACAGATAAGGAAAATGAACCATACAGAGACTGCTGGCACAAAATCACTTAGCTGATAAATGGCAGAATCAGGATTTTAATACAGGGAGTCAAGCCCCGGAGTCTGTCCACGTAACACTGCCAAGTAGTATGTGCATTGGGGTCAGTGAGTAGGATAGAAAGAAAGAGACTGAGATGGAGATAGAGATAAAAGAGATAGATTTCAAAAAAAAAAGAGATTTCAAATTCTTAACCTTGGTTCTATCTGGTGAATGGAACTGGGCTTAGAGTTGATTGGATGATGAAGACTGTGATGAGTTTAAAATAAAAAGCACTCAGGGCTGGTGCACTGGGAAGACCCAGAGGGATTGGCTGTAGAGGGAGGTGGGTGGGGGGATTGGGATGGGGAACACATGTAAATCCATGGCTGATTCATGTCAATGTATGGCAAAAACCACTACAATGTTGCAAAGTAATTAGCCTCCAACTAATAAAAATAAATGGAAAAAATAAAAATAAAAAATAAAAGTCAGTATAGAAATTAAAAATAAAATAAAATAAAAAGCAAACAAGAAATAAAAGTTTCATTTTTATAATTTTATAATGCTTAAATTTTTTAAACATTTATAATGCTTGATAATTTTATAATGTTTAAATTTTTATTCAATATAATAAGCATAATCACTTTTGCACTAAAAAATTCTAATCTGGGAAAACATTCTCTTTTCCTCCAACAGGTTTAGAAATACTGCTTTTTATTTTAAAAATGAAAAGAATGTGAGTGGGATTCATGGACATCTTGAAAATTTCACGCATACCCGGCAATCTGGAGAGAAACCACTTGTCTCCTGGCAAAGGTGGAAGCTGAACAGAGTCCTCTGGTTTCAGGAGATGAGAGGCACCCAAGAGCACACTAGATGAAAGCCAAGCTGTAGCATTAGCTACCCAGTTTTCCACACATGTATCTTTGTCCTTAATTTGGCCACACTAAGCTTTGATTTCCTCACCTGCATAAAGGGAACAATGACTGGTCCAGTGTTTTGTGCAACGCCTGGTGCCTTGTTAGTTTGAACCAACACTAGCTTCCATAGTCATCATTGCCACATCACACTGAACTTTCACAGCTTCTCCTGCCAGTTTGGGATTATGTTTACAAATTGATCAAATCATCTGAAGCAGCCAAGAGACTGAAGTTGGTATGCTGCAAAAGGGGTGTAAGTATCTATGGCTAAGTAACTACTGACAGAAATTGGAAAATGGCGATGAGTTTAAAAAAAAAAAAGCACAATGTAAGAAGTGTGAGTTAGGTTTTAACTACAAATGAAGAATATATCCCAGGAGACAGCATTTCAGATAGCTCTGAATACTGCTCTGAAGAGGTAGGCGGGGGAGGTCAGGATATACATGATTCTGGTGAAGGGGTGTGTGTGCAATGAGGCACACTTTTTTGCAGAAGGTTGCTCATGAAGGTTACTGCTAGTCATGAAAAGCAGACATCTCCATTAATAATTTTAATACTTTTCTAGGTATGGGGATGACATAGCAGGGAAAATGCCAGAGCACAACCTTTAAAAGAATGTCATGGCCACAGGACATGACAAAGACTGATCAGAACCAGCTGGGTCCAAGATGGTGAAAGATTTGACTCCCAGTACACCATGAGCCTCTTTATACACTATTATACATTAGCATATGCTAAATGGCACACCCACCGATGCCATGACTGTTCTGAAGCCAACCATAAAAGACCAGAAAATGAGTGATGGCGAAATTCCTAGAAATCCCCTCAGTTCTTGGAAAAATCCTCCCACCATTAGCCTATGAAACTACCTAGCCCCAAAACAGCAACCCCGCCATATTTCAGGTCACCCTCTCGTCTTCTGAGGTGGCCCCAACTCTGCCTGTGGAGTCTGTTTCTCTTTAAACAAATCCACTTCTTACCTATCACTTCATCTCTGAATTCTTTCTGGACGAAGCAAGAACCTCAAATTCACCAGGAACGTATTGGCAAAGCCAGCCAGAAGAATTCAGGAAGCCTCAGCCTCTCCGCTCCCTTGTGCTGCAGGCGCGGCCTCACGTTCCGCCATTTCTCTCGCACTCTCTCTGGCTCCCTCCGTAGCTCACTCTTTCCACTCCTGTCTCTTACTCTGCTGGGAAGGGGTGAACAGAAGCCTTCCAGGCCTGTTCCGCCCTTGCCGCCAGGTCTTCCCCTTCTGACTGTACTCGCACACAGGGAATGTCGGGGAAAGTTTCCAGCCGTCCTCACAGCAGCTCGGGACCTGCAACACAGGCTCTCTGCCCTCTGGGTTTGCCTTAGCCACCATTTAATTAACTGTTAACAGGTCCGGTTGTGTAAAAACGTGAAACGCGGCCTTACGTAGAGTCTGTGCCATGGTTATAGCGGCCGCAGTTCCTGCAGGAGCGTCCTGGCTCACCGGCAGTTTGCGCGCTTACCGCCAGGTGTGAGGAGAGGGGGACGGCGGGACCATCAGTCACCGCGCTCCTCCGGGTGTTGGTCCCGCCCCCTCCAGGGGCCCTGGAAGCTCAGTTGGTAAACAATCCGTCTGAATGCATGAGACCCTGGTTCGATTCCTGGGTGGGGAAGATCCCCCGGAAAAGGGAAAGGCTCCCCACTCCAGTATTCTGGCTTAGAGAATTCCATGGACTGTATAGTCCGTGGGGTCGCAAAGAGTTGGACACGACTATGGACTTTCACTTTCACTCACTCCAGGCTCCACCTTGACCCCACGCGCACCCCTCACTGTTAGAGTGGGGCAGACTACTCAAGTTGGGTGTCTCTCGCACTTGGCTCCAACCTAGGGAAATATGCTAAGTCCCTTCAGTCGTGTCCTGTTTCTTTGCAACCCAATGGACTATAGCCCTCCAGGCTCCTCTGTCCATGGGATTCTCCAGGCAAGACTACTGGAGTATTTCCTTCTCCAGAGGATCTTCCCTATCCAGAGATCAAAACGACATCTCTTGTATCTCCTGCATTTGCAGGCATGAGAACTCGCCTGCAATGTCGTAGACATAAGAGACATAGGTTCGATCCCTGGGTCTATCCCTGGGTCAGGAAGATCCCCTGGTGGTGGGGACAACCCACTCCAGTGTTCTTGCCTGGAGAACGCCATGGACAGAGGACCCTGGTGGGCTACAGTCCATGGAGTGGCAAAGAGTCAGACACAAATGAAGTGACTTTGTTGTAGTAGAAGCACCACCTCGGAAGCCCAAGGGAAATATGCCCCAAGGCAATGACCCGCCCTGGCTCTGCTTACTTCCCCAGGGTCACAGGATTGGGAATGTCCCTCCAATCCCCTAATTTACGTCATGATTTCTCCACTGGCTGCCATATTCACCCCTGCACCCAGCCCCACTGCCTGCTGGCCAGAGAACATGTGGACAGGGATGTGGGGGAGAATAACACCAAGGCCCCAGGGATGCCTCCCACAAAAGGGAAAGGAAAAGAGAGGCTTTTTTCCTTTTCACAAACCATCTTCTTTAATGGCCAGTGCCTGTTTTCAGGAAACTTAACCATCTTTTACGAAAAAGACTGGGATTTAAATAGGTCTCAGACCATGAGGATGTCTGTTCCAGGGGAACGTATCCTGGGACACAGGGATTAATCTATAGAATCTGTAGAAAATGATGACCTTCAGGAAGGTCATCACTCATCCCGGGTACCTCGGGTGCCTGAGTAGGACACAGTGCCCAGGACCCTGGGGCCAACAGGATGGCCACATGGGGGAGTAGCTGACCTCCACTGTGAATGAAGTCGATAAGAATAGGTGGACAGGGACACGTGGAACCTAACTACTGCTCCTCTCTGGTATGGAAGCACCTTCTCCCTGAGGAATGATGGGGAACACCTCCTCCATCCCCAAGGACTCAGCCCTTGGGTACATTCTGAGTCACTGGGATATGTTTTCTCTAAATTCTTTAAAATGCAAAAAAGTTCATTTGCTTTTGGAATGAAGCCTGGTCCCAATATAAACTTGAGGATGATGAAGCCTGGCCAGAAAATGGGACCCTTCATTATAATACCATCCTACAGTTAGACACCTTTTGCAAAAAGCAAGGGAAATGGACAAAAGTTCCTTATGTACAGGCTTTCATGGCCCTACGAGAAAACCTGGAGCTATGTAAGTCCTGTGTTAGGGAACCTTGCTGGCTGGGATTCATTCAGCCTACAGAAAAACCCTCTCTAGTGGCAGCCCTGGAGTTACCCCAGACAGAAGACCCAAGTCCCAGTACTCCTCTACCATCTTCATCCTCTCTTCCACCTCTTTACCCTTCCTTACCAGAAATACAGCTGGAGCCTCTTTGACCCCTTCAGGAATAGGTGAGCCTCAGGCAATTACCAGAGTCCACAACCCTTTTTCCTTGCCTGAACTTAACCAATGCCTTACCAATTCAGGCAGATTCTCAGAGGACCCTAATGGGTTCACTGAAGAATTCCAGACCAAAGGCTTGCCATCAGGCCCTAAACCCCTGGCAACTTCTTATTGACACAGCCTTCAGTTTCTTAACAATAGGGACCAGGATGAGGAGGAAAAGAAGGAACAGCATGACTTAAGGAAGGAACAACGGCACACCAGACTTTTGGCAGCTGTCATGACAAGACCTAACCCCCACTCCTGGTCACCCTAAAAGTACTCCCAGGGGACCTCGCCAGGTAAGGGGGCCGGTTTCAGCCGTGGGAGTCCCGAACACTGGAGCAAGAACTGCTCAGGAAGCAAGTCCCAGTCTACACCCCGAAAGTCATGCCTGCTCTCCAAGAAGATGGGCTGCTGGAAGAGGGAAGGCCCCCAGCTCCTAAGGAAGAGAGGAAATTCCCCCACACCAGTCATGGCAACGGGTGATTGACAGGACCTGGGAGCCTCCAAGACTCCCCAAAAGACAGTCATCATTACAAGGGAGGAACCATGGGTGACCACCAACTTGGGAGGCAAGCTTGCCCAGTTTCTAGTGGACCCAGGAGCCGCTTATTGTGTCCTGGCTTCTAACTTACTGGGTCCCTTGCCACTGAAACCTGCTCTATTGTTGGGATCAAAGGAAAGCAAAAACTGAAATATTTCACCACCCCTCTAACTTGCACTTAAAATAGGCAGTTTTAGGTGATTAGTAAGTTAGTTTTTGTTTTGTGTTTTTTTCCCCAGAAATGTAAGTGGCTGGAAGTTGGGTTATGGCAATATTATTAATAGTGCCTTTACAAAATCTCTTTCCTAGCAAGATAACTTTTTAGCTTAGCATCAATCTGTCATCACTAATCAGAAAAATCGGTTGACTTGGAACTATAAACAAAAGCAAAACAATATATTTGTGAACCTCACTGAACCAGCCTAGAAAAATTGACTTAGAAGGTGCTAAAGCACCTGCGAAGATGCAGCATGCTCATTCTTCCAAGTCGCAAATACCACTGTACAGAGAGTTTGCTGTGAAATTCAGGTCCTGCAAACTTGAAATTCTGATGTGGTTTTCCAAGGTGGTATTTTTTCTGAGCATTGAGTTTACTCAATAACTATGTAGTAATTTATAGCATGGTTTTTTAAAAATATATAGTATAGCTTTTTGAAATATATAATTTTTTATTGGAGAAGGAAATGACAACCAACTCCAATATTCTTGCCTGGGAAATCCCATAGACAGAGGAGCCTGGAGGGCTACAATCCAAGGGGTCTGGAAGAGTTGGACACAACTTAGCAACTAAACAACGACAACAATAGCTTTTTATGTTAAAATGCGGTATTTTTTAAAAGAAAAGGAAAAGGCTCTCATCACTAACAGGTTTCTTGTCATGCTTGAATGTCCCAGCCCATCACTGGGAAGGGATTTTCACACATCAAGTAGGATGTCTGTTTTCAGTAAAGAAGGTATGAGGAGTGGAATTGCATTTTACTAAGGGAAAAGAAGGTGTCTGTCTTCTGGTTGTTTCTGGATGGAAAACAAATTAAGTGATAGATGAAGAAAGTGATGGAAGGTTTATGGAAAGTGAACCCTGAGAAAAGGATTTTTTGCATGGTTAAGATTGAATAAGTTTAGAATAAACTTTACTTAGTAAATGAATTTTGAAAGTAAGCTGGTACAAACCAGAATTTAGGCTTTCTCTCTGTTAAAAGGACACATTTTCTTAAAATGTTGAACTGCCTATGATAACAGGTTTAAGTTTCTTTGCTTGTAAGTGACCTGTTCTGTATTTGCCTTTGAAATCTTTTATTGTCACTTTGGTTAAGGAATAAGTATTGTCTCACAATGCCTATGATCTTATTTGACCAAGTGTTTTAAGATTTCTGGACAAGTTCCCTAAATACCAAATTTCAGTTAAACTTCTTTTGATTTCCAGCTAACTTTGGGATACATTAGAGAGTCCCTAAGGTATCTCAAAGAGAAATATTTAACTAGGATTATTTGATATAAGTTAAATATAATCATTTGTAATTCTGGTTATTGTAACCAAGTTTCTTTATCTATTATACTGTAATCAGATAACCATGCCTTTTAAGTCTTTCATCATTTCTAGACATTTTTGTACTCTGATGCTGTTACAAGGAGATGCTGTTCATCATCATGATGCTGTTCATCATCAAGGAGATTCATAGGAAGGCTATGGAAGCAATTACAACAGTTCCAATGTGCAAGGATCCCAGACCAACTTAACACAAGAAGCTGTGTTAAGCCTGCCCCTGTGGCCCCTAGATCAAGCATCCAGATATTTTTGCTCCCTGACAGGCAGGGTCAATGACCCTGCTCAGTCTTGAAGCAGTTATAGATGACAGACCTACCATCACCCTTCTTCTTCCCATAAGAATATGGGAGTAAAATCTCTGAGGGGAGAATGAAATAGGAGGGAACTGGGCAGCGCACAACCTTTAAAAGAATGACTTGGCCATAGGACATGAAAAGACTGGTTTGAACCAACTGGGTCTGAGATGGCAGAAGATTAGACTTCCAATAGACCTTGAGTCTCATTATATGCTTATTATAATACACTAGGCTGTTAAATGATAAATCTACCAGTGTCATGATAGTTCTGAGGCCAGCCATAAAAGATGGCTGCTCACGAATGGATAAGGAAGCTATGGTACATATATGCAATGGAATATTACTCAGCCATTAAAAAGAATTCATTTGAATCAGTTCTAATGAGATGGATGAAACTGGAGCCCATTATACAGAGTGAAGTATGCCAGAAAGATAAAGACCAATACAGTATACTAACACATATATATGGAATTTAAAAAGATGGTAATGATAACCCAATATGCAAAACGGAAAGAGACACAGATGTACAGAACAGACTTTGGGACTCTGTGGGAGAAGGTGAGGGTGGGATGTTCTGAGAGAACAGCATTGAAACAAGTATACTATCAAGGGTGAAACAGATCACCAGCCCAGGTTGGATGCATGAGACAAGTGCTCAGGGCTGGTGCACTGGGAACACCCAGAGGGATGGGATGGGGAGGGAGGTGGGAGGAAGGATCGGGATGGGGAACACATGTAAATCCATGGCTGATTCATGTCAATTTATGGCAAAAACCACTACAATATTGTAAAGTAAAAGACCCTGTCAAGGTGGGTATCCCTAAGAACAATATTATATAGGAAGCAGGTATCTTCTGATCACATTCAGGATAAGTGTATAGAAAATATGGTGTTTACTCTTTAGGGAACTGGAAACACTCCCTGCATTGATGTACATTTTAAGATTGACACTTTTTGATACATGTTATCATCAAGGTGCTTTCATAGAGCTGATTTAAAGATTTTCAAAACTGTAAACAAAGCAAAAAAAAAAAAAATTAAATTGTAGTTTTTGGATTATTTAAAAAAAAAAAAAAGATGGCTGCTCAATTTCTGGAAATCCCTGCCCATTCCCCCAAATTAATTGGAATCTTGCCTTCTGATATGGCCTGCCCAATGTCTGTGGAGTGTGTTTCTCTCTAAATAAATCCACTTCCTACCTATCGCTTCATCTCTGACTTCTTTTGTGGCAAAGCAAGAATCTCAAATCTACTAGGAATAAGAAGATGCAAGAAATGGGCTCACACAATCTTCTGAAAATGTCTAACTACCTGAAGGCCTGTTCTTCCAGTTTTTCCTAGAGCACAAATTGCCTCATTCCTGATCTCCACCCTGAACTCTTTTCAAGGTGTGTTTAAGGTCAGCAGCTGCAGCAGCTTGTGACTTAATCTTTGTAGAGGCAGATAGCAAGTGACAATTTTTAATGTTGGAAAAGGCTTGACCTACAAACACAGTGATCACCCGCTGAAGTGTTCCAGGCATGTAAGTCCTAGAAATCCAGTCTCTACCCATCATCTCTCAGATTAAAGGACCACTATTGTTCCAAAATGTGGTGTCTACCATTGCCCCCTGTTTGCTCAGTAAGGATGAAGAGTACCCAATAACCTTAGAAACCCTTCTCATTTCACAGTTCTTACTCTTATTCATAGCTCCAACCTTTCACTTATAAGGAAAAAATATGCATTCAAGAAATGCTCATGGCAAAGTCTATTTAACAAATAAAAAGAACAACAACCAAAAAACCTAGAAACTCCTTTTAAAGGACCCAGAATGTACTTGTCCAAGACTTAACTGCAATGTGAGTGAAATGTACAGTTTTGATAATGACTTTGTCAACAAATCAGACCCTCTGCCCTAATATCCACTGTGTTCCACACTGCTTCTATGGTTTTGTACACACACAAACACACACACACACACACCTTGTCTCCCACATTTTCAGACTCTTTAAAATACAAGGTACAACCAGGTTAATAAACATGCTTGAGGCTGTGTTCTTTCTGTTTGTTCATTAAACTATAAAGCATTTTAAACCTACAATTAATTCTAGGCAAATTAAAGATATGACATAGTCGTGGTACTCTTACAAGAGCATTTGTGCTAATATCTTACATTTTTTACACTAAATCACCCTGCTGAAAAGTTTAACAGCCATTCATGTTTGTAACTGCTTTCTAGATTCCTTTTTTTTTTTTCTTTGCCTACCTCAGTTGTCAAAGCATTAATGAAGTCTACTTTTGGGAAGAATTCCAATTCAGAGTTATTTTTCCATGAGGTACTTAAGACTCCACACAGCAGCTCGTGATTATGTTGGCAATGACTTTGCATAACTGTTGGTTTCCTGTAGTATAAATAAGTGAACAGCTAAGAATGTTAATGTTTTCTTTGACCAAGAAAAAGCTCTCAATAAATGACAAGAAATTACCCTCGTTGGACTACTCAAGTTTTTTCTCCCCCTTGCTTTAAAGGGGTAAATTAAACCAAAGCAATAGAGATAAGTGATCCCATAAAACAAGCTACCACTTTAAGATCATTCTTCAAGTTAAAAAAATCAAATTGTTTCATTCCCAAAGTCTTTTCTAGTTGACAAACTTAACTGGAAAAAAAAGGCCATGAGGATCCCTGGGAAACACCAATGCAGGCAAGTGAAGCTAAATGCAGTGCAAAGAAAGACAGAGCCTTTGTCCTCTTGAGATTTGGACCGAAAAGCAAGCAAAAGAAGCCAGGGCTGGGAGAGAGGACAGACCAGGAAGTTAGGAAAGAAAGGCTGCAGAAGGAAGGCTTGGCAAGAAGGGAGTGTGTAGATGGGGATTTGAGGAGCAGCTCCTCAGCAACAGAGGCTTTCCTTCATGTCAGCTGTCATGGTCAAGAGCAGGACAGGAACTCAGCGGGGTGAGATGCTATGGACCGTGCACGGAGCAGTGCGCCTTTTGCTTACTCCACCTCCTCTGAACTAGGGAGCACTAAATGTTCCCCGAGCAGCCTCATCTGCTCTCGCTCTTTCCGTTGCACACAACCATCCTGCTATCCAGGGCAAAAGGCAGGTAAACGTCCTCCCAGGGCGCCTGGCTGCCACCCCTGCCTTGCCACCTTCTCTGTCCCTCCCCTGCCTCCTACCTACTGAAGGGTCAGCCTGCTGGCCAGCATCCTTCTCTTCAGAACTGGTTGGCCGCATTCCCTTGGTAGATGAGCCATGGCTTGCTTGGCTGCTATTTTGTAGTTGCGCGGTATCCACTTGTCTGTTTCACCCACTAGAAAATGAATTTCTCCAGGGGAGGAGCAGGACTTGGGTGAGTTTTATCCTCAGATCCTAGCTTAGTGCTGGCGTATATTAATAGTAGACTCTTGGGAAACATTCTTCAAAAAAAAAGAAGAAATTAATCAATAAGGTTTGTATTTCCCCTATTGTAACTGCCCTCGTCTAATAGTTACCCAGTAATGAAATAGTAACATGTATTACATTAAATAAATCTTTTAAATGAATACTTAAATATTTACAAATCACTGAGATCACCTGGTGATTAACTATATATATCATAATCTAATGTTATAATAGGAAAAAACATTACATTATACACAAAATATTTATTTATTAATATATAGCCTACGTTCCCATAGATAAGTCTCACAATGAATGATTTATAGTCAAATGTCACCTTCTCTGTCTGCCACTAAAAGAACTAGTTGAACAACTGCTGTTCTTTCTGCCAAGATAGTCATTTAAAAAATCCTTGTGTAATGGATATGTCAGTCATCCATAAAAGCAGAGAGAACAGTATAATGAACCCCACGAACTCAATGAACCCGACAATTTTCAGCTCACAACTGACTTTGCCTCATCTAATATTCTCACCTAACTCTCTACCCTCTATTACTTTAAAACAAATCTCAAATGTTGTATCATGTCATCTAAAATACTTCAGTATCTCTAAAAGGACTCTTTAAAAGTATAATATCTATATCACACCTAAAAATTAACAATAGTTTATTACTATAAAATATTTAGTCACTGTTCAATTGAAACATAAATGTTAACAATTTATTATATTTTGCTTATATAATCAGGTTGCAAATAAGACCCATTAATTATGACTGAATGATGCTTTTTAACTTTCTTTCAATCCATAGTTCCCCTTCATCTTCTCTTTCTTACAATTTATTTATTAAAGCAACAAGATCACTTATTTTCAGAGCTTACCAATCTGGGTTTTGCCAACTGCATTCATGCAGTGTCTACTACACTGATCATGTCTTCTGCATTTCCTGCAAATTGCTATTGTATCTAGAGGCTTGATCAGATTCAAGTTTTATCTGTTGGTAAGACTGTTTCAAAGGCAGTGGTGTGTTTTTCAGGAGGCTCACAATGTGTGGTTGTCTCTTTTTATTAGCAGTCGCTCATGCTCAGTGCCATGATCCACTCCCTCATTAGTGGTTCCATCATCGTGACATTCCAATGCTGCCATCTTTTCTTTACTTCCCAGCTGGCTACATCTATAAATTTCCCATTATCTTCTATATGGGTTTCCCAAGTGGCACTAGTGGTAAAGAACCTGCCTGCCAACGCAGGAGACATAGAAGACACAGGTTTGATCCCTAGATTGGCAAGATCCCCTGAAGGAGGGCATGGCAACCCACTCCATTATTCTTGCCTAGAGAATCCCATGGACAGAGGAGCCTGGCAGGCTACAGTCCATGGGATTGCAAAGAGTCAGACATGACTAAGTAGCTTGTCATTCATGTGCATAGCTACTATGTATTTTAGCTATTCAGTGGTACAGTTTATATAGGACAGACAACAGAAATATTTAACAATTTTCCTTTAGAGTTCATAGTAATGAATTGGTTCCCTAGTATCCTCCAACAGTGAGCAATTCATTTTCTTTTTTTCCTCAATGCCATTTTGAACTCATGGATTTCACTATATTTGATGAATATCAATCTAATGCAGTTAATTTCTTTGTTTGATACTCCAATTATTTCGTCTTTGACCAGTGGAGCCTGGTTAAAGTTGGCACTTGAGTCCTTTTTGTTTGACCCTAGTAGCCCGTGACAGTCATTTTAAGACAAATTAAAACATCCACAGAATAAGGAGAATTTTTGTGCAGATAAGCACTGCTCTTCTATCACAGATGTCAGCCTATCTAACAAAATGTGACTTCCCAGGTGGCGATAGTGGTAAAGAAATCCCCTGCCAATGAAGGAGACATAAGAGATGCAGGTTTGATTCCTGGGTTGTGAAGATCCCCTGGAGAAAGGAATAGCAACTCCAGTATTCTTGTCTGGAAAATCCCATGCATAGAGGACTCTGGTGGGCTACAGTCCATAGGGTCACAAAGAGTCAGATATGACTAAAGCATCTTAACACACATACACACCCACTGAATTATGCTTGCTTCAGAGGGTCAGTGAGTAAAGCTCCAGGAAAAAGGCAGGGATTCAGAGGCTAGAGCCAAGTCCTTTTATCATGCAGATTTTTCTCCAAGCACTCAAGAAATATTAGGGATTTTGTTATTATTATTAACTGTTAAGTGAAAGTGAAGTTGCTCAGTCGTGTCCAACTCTTTGCGACCCCATGAACTGTAGCCTATCAGGTTCCTCCATCCATGGAATTTTCCAGGCAAGAATACTGGAGTGGGCTGCCCTTTCCTTCTCCAGGAGATCTTCCTGACCCAGGGATTGAACCCCAGTCTCCCGAATTGTAGGCAGATGCTTTACCATCTGAGCCACCAGATTAACTGTTAAGAGGCTTACATTATTGTTTTCTGGAAACCACAAAGCTCTATTTGACTTGATGATTAGATTACAAGTGTATATAACTGCAATGGCCAATTGTGTGGTGATACCTTCTAGTGAGTGTATTAGTTGCTCAGTCGTGTCTGACTCTTTGTGACCCCATGGATTGGGGCTTTGAAAATCCCCATGGATGGGATTTTCCAGGCAAGAATACTGAAGCGGGCTGCCATTCCCTTCTCCAGGGTATCTTCCCAACCCAGGGATCAACCTGGGTCTCCCGCACTGCAGGTAGACTCTTTCTTTACTCTCTGAGCCACTAGGGAAGAATATTTCTTCTAGAAGTTCATATACAATCAAATATAATGTAGGTAACACCCAAGTTCCAAATGGCAAACAGACTTAGTTGAGAGGATCCCAAGGTCTTGACTCTTCTTTGCCTCCTTCCATCTTACTGTGAGCAGTCTTCCCATTTCAAGGACATGGCCCAGATGTCAGGGACTCAACAATGAGACAGTCACAGGAGAACCAGGAAGGCTCTAGGCTAGGCCTTCCTGGTAAACATGCAACATCCATTCCTGAAAATGTTTATCAACCATAAAGAGAAATACAGGCACTGGATGACGTAGAGCGGAGTATAAAATTTGACACAACAGAGTGGGTAGATCAATGTGGATGCTTCTTCTAACTAATTTAAAACTAATTTTATCTAGTCAGTGAAGCATAAAATATGAATATATGATTGTTCTGTTTTCTATCAGTCACTAAGCATTGTCATCATTTCATTCTTACTCCTATTTTTCTCACCTGTTTATTTATTCACTCATTCATTCATGCAATAACAAGCAATTGAACTACTTCTATGAGTCAGGAGCTGAGGATACATTATGATGAATAGAATAGGCAAGATCTCTGTTTTCAAGGAACTTTCTTTCTGTTTGGAGGAAATAGTCAAAGTATAACTGTAAACTCAAAAGTATAAACTCAACAGGATGGTTTAAAAAATGACATGTGCTATGAGAAAGTAAAAGAAAATGAAGTGATAGATTCACCGAGGGACTATATAAAATGATTGAGCAGAGCGGGTTGCAGATAAACGAGAACAGGAATTGGTAACTTTTTCTGTAAACTGCCAGACAGTCAATATTTTAGGCTTTATGGACCATATCATGGCAACTATTCAAATCTGCCATTGGAGCATCAAAGCAGCCATCCATAATATGTAAATGAATGGGTATAGCTGTGTTCCAATAAAACTTTGTTTACAAACACAGGTGGATTTAGCTTGTGGGCTGTAGTTGGCTGACCATTGAACAAAAATCTGTTTCATTGATGTCTTGATGGTCCTCCTCAAGAGATTCAGTTGTCTCTCCTGAATAATTTTTATATGCATACCCAAGCCAACTGATGATTTTAACCACCTTGCAGAGAAAGTTGGAGGTCTTAAACTCCACAGATTTACTTGGCTCTAGTCTCATCACCCAAGTGTATAATAACTGAATCTAAGACAGTACCCTTAGGAAAAGAAAGGGGATAATTATAGCTTGACTTGAGCTCTTTATTGCAATGATTGAAGTGCACTCCTTTAGAAAGCCTAGAGGTACCACCCAATGTGTGCCCCTATTCAGCAATACCTTATCCACAGCCTTTTGGATATTCTAATAGTTGATGTCTGCTGTCTCAAAACCCCCTGCTTTCCACATTTTTTTTTTTATTCCCTCTTTCTCTCTCTCTTTTTGTCCCACCACATTTGTCAAAGAAGATTTACCCTCACAAAACCACAATGGCTAGTTTTTGTCACTTCGTATTTCTCCAGATGTTTTGTGAGCTCATTCCTTCTTAATGTCTCTCAGATCTGCCCACCTCTGAGGTTAGGCTGGACGGTCTATAATTTCTCATCCTCTGCCACTCTAAATGGGTCCCTGGCTAGGCAACAGCCCCATTCCATGAGGTCAGCCAGAGAAAGTCACACATATCGTAAACATGCCGCCAGCTATTCAGCAATAACATTCAGTGGAGTTTGCTTTAATTCAGAGGCCAAGGGGATTTGGCGGAAAAAAATATACAAAAGGCTGTTATATTGGAGTAAATTTGACAAAGTCAACTGCTAAAGAAAACTAGAGTTAGACTTTTGGCATCTAGAAAAGGAAGAAAAGATATTCTTTCTATTCAGTTCTTTGAGGTCCCCAGAATAAGAAAAAAGATATTATACGTGGTTGCCTGTGTTTTCATTGTGATTTCACTCTTCTTGTTACTAAACCACAATGTCAAATCCAAGTTCAGCAGTGACCTGACCCCAGAGTATAGGTTTACATGCTAGAGAGACAATCTGTCCAGTCTTTGTGACTGGAGCTGTTGCATCTACACAAACTCTGGGAAGGAACTGTGCAAAATCCAGTGCAGGGGGAATAATACGTATTGCTTAGGGCTTATGCCACCTGTTCATTCCTGCTCACTGTTTTTCATTTTCATCTTTTTTTAATTTAATTTTTATTTATATTGGAGTATAGTTGACTTACAATGTTATTTTCAGGTGTACAGCCAAATGGCTCCGTTATAGACATACAGGTATCCATTCTTTCTCAGATTCTTTTCCCAGATAGGCTATTACAGAGCTCTGAGACACTAACCCAATCCAATAATACACTGTAGTTTCTGAAATTTGCATCCAATCTCCTTGCTCTTACAACCCTGATTTTGACCTTTGCTTCTGATCCTACATGACACAGTTGTAGGCAAAGGGTCCTCTCACTTTTCAATGCAACCTTGCAGAGTTGGCCAGCCAGGCTGGCCCCATCAACTCTCCTTTGTAAAGATTGGAGGGGAGGGAAAATCAGTTACCAGAAGTTGAGGCAGAGGAGCACAAAGGTGAATGGACACATGAGACCATAAGTGAACCTAATTTGAGAAGGTCACACCAGAGCGAGAGCTAAAGGCTGGTGCCATTTCAAAGGATACCATATCATTAAAATGAACTAGAAATCTACTTCCGAGGCAGGCCTGGGGCAGATAAAACCCAAGGAGTTCGGATATATCATTGCTAGTAAAGCAACCAAGGGGACATGGCAGCAGCAAGTTCAGAGCGGAATCATCAGCTGAACAGAGTGTAGACAGAGTCAGAGCTGCTAAAATGGAGCTCCTTCCACTGCCTGAATCCACAACCAGGAAGAGGGTCCTTGAGGATGCAGTGTGGCTGGAAACCCAATAGACATGGTCTTTAGTTGTCCTTGGACTTCTGCTCACATGATTGACAATCTTCTTGTTTCAGCTGCATAAAAATGTTTGAAGTCAAAAGGGTTTTGTCCATACATTTTCGCTAAAGCACTCAGCAGAAAGTGGTGCTACCTCCTTGCCCTGTCCGAGATGAAGCCAGTGAGGAAGTGGTACTGGGAAGGAAGGAAAGATAAGTTGAAGCAGCCGCCCTCAACTTCCTCCTGGGCCATCATAGTTTCCTCTTTAAGAAATAAAGCAAAAAAAAAAAAAAAAGAAAGAAATAAAGCATTTCTTTCTCAGAGCAGGAGGAATGCGGGGTGGTAAGTCTCTGTCTGGGGAGCGCGTGAAATACATGACTTCACCGTGGAGACAAAGAGCCATGTTGAGTCGTTAGCATTCTGGTCCCATATCCACCTCGTGGTGTTGTGAGCTGGCTGGTCAGGGGTGAAAGGAGAGTCCAGAGAGTCAAGAAAGCAATGTTGACTGGGTCACGTGAAAATGGAGCCCGCAAATGCTGGTCCACAGCACGGAGCAACAGCGGCTTAAGGGGCCCTTCCTTCACTCCATGATTGTGTCTGTCTATTCTTGGGGCACGCGGGTAAAAATCAGGTTGTTTGTTTGCCCCTAGTGAACAGAGGGACAGCAATGCCTAGATCAAGGTTCAGCTGTGTAAATCAAAAGCCTAATTCTCTAATGAGTAGTTAGGCTTGGTCATGTGACAGAGATGAGCCCGATCCACTCATGACCAGCCCAGACTGAGATAGTACGCATCACTATGAAGTGAGAGGCAGCCAAGAAGAAAGGACTTGGATCCATTTGTGCCTCTTTTCAGGACTCTGTCCCTACAAGGATGAGAGGATCACTTTACTGGGTGCTTCTTCACATGCTGAGCTCCCTGTCTTTATTCAGATCCATGGTTAAAACTTGCCTGTGCTAGATGCCTCTGGCTCCAACCCTGGTGGAAGGTGAAGTGAGCCTGATCAAGGGATCCCACCCAAGACAGGAGAGATGGACAGAGTCTTCCCATCTCTTCCTCTCAAAAGAAATACATATATTTGCACACAGCCCTTCAATGACTTAACCCAGAAAATGCTAAGTGGAAGAAGCAAGGTGTTCATAGGCTTCTTTAACCATAACAACTAGGAAGAAATAAAACACCAGATTTGTTTAGAAACAAAAGCAAAAATAAACAAATGGGACCTAATGAAACTTAAAAGCTTTTGCACAACAAAGGAAACTATAAGCAAGGTGAAAAGACAGCCCTCAGATTGGGAGAAAATAATAGCAAACGAAGCAACAGACAAAGGATTAATCTCAAAAATATACAAGCAACTCCTCCAGCTCAACTCCAGAAAAATAAATGACCCAATCAAAAAATGGGCCAAAGATCTAAACAGACATTTCTCCAAGGAAGACATACAGATGGCTAACAAACACATGAAAAGATGCTCAACATCACTCATTATCAGAGAAATGCAAATCAAAACCACAGTGAGGTACCATTACACACCAGTCAGGATGGCTGCTATCCAAAAGTCTACAAGCAATAAATGCTGGAGAGGGTGTGGAGAAAAGGGAACCCTCTTACACTGTTGGTGGCAATGCAAATTAGTACAGCCACTATGGAAAACAGTGTGGAGATTTCTTAAAAAGCTGGAAATAGAACTGCCATATGACCCAGCAATCCCACTTCTGGGCATACACACCAAGGAAACCAGATCTGAAAGAGACACGTGCACCCCAATGTTCATCACAGCACTGTTTATAATAGCCAGGACATGGAAGCAACCCAGATGCCCATCAGCAGACAAATGGATGAGGAAGCTGTGGTACATATACACCATGGAATATTACTCAGCCATTAAAAAGAATTCATTGGAATCAGTTCAAATGAGATGGATGAAACTGGAGCCCATTATACAGAGTGAAGTAAGCCAGAAAGATAAAGACCATTACAGTATACTAACACATATATATGGAATTTAGAAAGATGGTAACGATAACCCTATATGCAAAACAGAAAAAGAGACTCAGATGTATAGAACAGACTTGTGGACTCTGTGGGAGAAGGCGAGGGTGGGATGTTTCAAGAGAACAGCATCGAAACATGTATATTATCTAGGGTGAAACAGATCACCAGCCCAGGTTGGGTGCATGAGACAAGTGCTCGGGCCTGGTGCACTGGGAGGACCCAGAGGGATCGGGTGGAGAGGGAGGTGGGAGGGGGGACTGGGATGGGGAATACATGTAAATCCATGGCTAATTCATTTCAATGTATGACAAAAACCACTGCAATGATGTAAAGTAATTAGCCTCCAACTAATAAAAATAAATGGGAAAAAAAAAGAGTTATTGAATGACTGAACGTCAGACTGAATGCCTCAATGACTGGCAGGGTAACCTTGGGCAGCCTATTCAGCCTAAAAAAAATAAAAAATAAAAAAATAAAAACACCAGATTTGGAATGGGACACATCTGGTTTTAGAGTACATTATTCAGTGTGGTTTTGAGCAAAATAATTTTTCTGTTTTTCCTCCTTTCCCCACTCTTTTTTTCCCTTCTTCATAATAACACTTCAGTAAGTCCCCTCTCTCCACTCAGTTCATGAGGAAATTGAGGAAAATAATAACTGCTTCACAGAACTGTTGCGAGAGTTAAATTAGAGACTCTACATAAAGCACTGAGTCCCATGCCCAGCACAGGGGAGGCATTTAGGTACTGGAAATTCCCAACCTTCCCAAAGTAATAACAGCCTCAGTCAGCTGACATGAGTATTCCAAGAGTTCAGAAAAGAACTTCATTGTTCATATTAGTCCTGGGTGGTCAGGCATCTTTCTCTTCCTTAGGCCACTAGAACACCCTTAACACAAGTGAGCTCCATTTCTGTCAGGTAGTATGCTAGCAGGGCAGGATTCTCATAGGCTGGCCAGGAGACCAAGGGCACAAGTCAATGCATTGCTGTTTGGGAAAGTCTCCCTTTGTGTTTAAAATTCTATGATTTAATAATAATCCTGAATAACAGAGTTGAGAATTCCAGTGTTGATGATTTCTTTAAAATCATCAGCCACAGGATTCTGAAGGCCCGTTTAGAAATTACTTTAATCAGCAGAATTTCCAACAGCAGAAAATTTAATTTAAAAATATTTAGAACTGGAAAGGACTTTGAGGATAACTGAAACCAGATATTAGGTATGTAAAGAGAATGAGGGAAATTAGACCAGAGGACTAGTGTCTTGCTGCTAGTTACTGAAAGAACAGGAATTAAAAATCAGGTCTTAGGACACCCAGCTTCCATGATATTTTGCTGGCCTCTGCATTTCCTCAGGAAATAAAACCAACCCTGGGCTTCTTTACAAAATAGAGATTGGCATGGCAGAAAGAACATGCCCTAAACATTCAGCCCACGGAGTCCAAGTCCCAACTCTAGACACCAGGCTGGGTGGTTTGGTGGCCCAGCTCATATCACCCATCTCCACACTGCCGTCAGAAGGTCCTTGGGCAGCCGCTGAGAGTCTTGGATCCTTTCCCTAGCTTCACATATTGCAGGCATGCGACTCTCCCCAAAAGAGCAATAGAACACCCAGGGTGTGCTTGGCTAACAGACTCAGTGCGAGTTCTTTTCCTCACTCTGTCCAAATAAAGGCAACCGCTCTCTGCCCATCTTTTGTCAATAGCATTTTTGTGCTATCATCCCCAGGGTCACTGGTTGTTTGTTCTTGGACTGCTTTCTGGGAAGCTTTTTACTGCCATGCTGACCCTCTGCAGTGAGTTTAGAAGAGCCTCAATCATGCAAGATGCCTCAGAGAGAAGGAAAAGAAGCCAGAAGAGAAAAAAGAAAGAACTGCAATGTTAAGCTGGCCTATCCAGAAATGCATAGTGGCAAGAAAAAAAAGAAAAGAAAATTGAATTGTGCCTTCCTTTGCTTCTGAAATTTTCTGTCACTGATGCAGAAGAGAATGGGTCCAAAGCTCAGATCTTTGTTGGCTGAGGCAAAAAAGTGAGTCTCTGGATTTAAATTCCTCTCTTTTTGCCATAAATTCAGCTCAACCAATATAGAGTCAGTAGCTACTCTAAGTTTAGCTAGGCATTGTTAGGGATGAAAAGACAAAAGTGAGAAAGTTTCAGCCCTCCCCCCACCTTCAAGGAGACTGTCATCCAGTGAGATGGAATAAATGAGAGCTGGACTGCGACCCAATAGCCGTAACACTAGGCAGACTGCAAGTAACTGTTCAGTCATCGAAACAGTCTTTCATTAAAAAGACATGTATCTGAGTATCTGCTATGTGTCAGGGAAAATGCTTAGCCCTAGGAATTTAAAGAATAAATAAGCCAGGATCTCAGCCTTCTAGGAATTCATCATCCCACAGGGGATATGTGTATGTCTGGTGCCATGAGACAGAGTCACAGGAATTCAAAACCAGGAGAATTTTCATTATGATGTGATCAATCCAGCCCCCAAAGCAGAGGGACAATTAAGGGAGGGCTTGTGCATTTCCTGTCCCAGACTTGGAATCAGCCATATCTCCAAGGACATCTAAAAACACAGGTTCAGAGGACATCTAAAATCCAAAGGCCCAGGTGAAGATATAGCACGAACTGTGTCACAGAGATGGGAAAGTAGGAGGCAGAATATGCAACAGCTGGTGGATCAGTTTGGTTGGCACATGGCAGGGTACGCAGAGGAGAAGCAGGGTTGCACCTGGGAGCTAGGTTGGACAGGCTGGGAAACACGTTAGAATGCCCAACTAGTAGTGGATCTGATGGGTCAGGGAGGCTCAGGAAACGGCTGCATGGAAACGAGACCTGACTAGTTCTGGGATTCAGGAGGATCTGGCAGCAGAAATGCAGTGTAATTGTGAAGTATATAGTAATGAGAAACTAGTGGGTCAAGTTCACTATAGGAGCTGAGATTAAAAGTAATGGAGACCCCCTAGTACCCAAACCGTGGTCTTGGAATATACTTCCCACAACAAGAAATCAGGAAGTCCTCAGAGATGTGGCTGGTCCCAAGTCTGGGCCAGAAGATTTACAAGATGAATCTGGAGTACCTTATGTCATATAACAGAGAAGCTATCAAAGACCACCGGGTTGTGTGAAAAGAACTCAGAGCCAACTGGGAGAAGCAACCATAGGCCAAAAACAGAGCAATTTGAGCATCCAATTAGAATCGTAACTGAAGGGTATGAAAACACATCACAGATGTGAGATCTACAATATCATAACAGTATTTAAAAGAAAAACATTAAGTGTTCTCTATTTGAAGACACTGGGAAACCAACCAGTAAGTAAGGGAAAGAATCATTCATTGATCTTGTCTTTCGCCCATGAAATGTACCACTGAGAACCCACATGTTAAATGAAGGAAGTTTACTCTTACAGAAGTATTTATGCTGATGAATGAATGAGGAAAGATAGAATTTAGAATGTCACCATTTTGCCACTTCTTACGAATGAATGGCCCTGAACATCAGTGATGTTAAAAGAGAGACAAGTAGAAGCTATGTCCATCCCATGCCACTATGAGGTTGTCTTGGTTTAATCTGCAAATCAAATGTGTAGGTCTACCAATCGATTAATAAGAAATACAAGAGATAGAAGATTATTTCTAGTGATATCACAGGGATACAATTAGCAAGATCCAGACCTTAGGAAAACCTAAAGACAAAAGACTTGGTTCTTCAACAAATAAGTTGCAAGAGAAAGAAATAAATGGATTCAGAACCTATAGATTAAAAGAAAAATTTTAAAGTGATCAACCAACCACAAAAGTGGACTTCATATGGATTCAGATAGAAACAAACTATGAAAAATAAAGCCATGTCTGAGACTTGAGTATACGATAAGAAATGACTATTAATTCCTTTATAGTAAGTTTTGGCTATGTTTCTTTAACATTCATCTTTTAGGAATGCTTGTAGACAAACTGAGATAATGTGTGAGACTCTTCGTTACAGACAGGAAGGGCTAGGTGGAACTAAAGAGTTGATTACTGTTGAAGCTGTGATAGGTGTATGGGAAGTTATGATAGCATCAATTTCTGTTTGTGTTTTAAACATTTCATAAGAAAAGGACAATAGTAAAGTCAAACCAATAATAAAGATGGAGGACTGAATAAGACACTGGGGAAAGAGAGGCAAAGACAAATGGCAGAGACATAGCTCTCTGGGTCTCCCGGGAAACCCAGCCAGAGTGCCTGGCTGGGCATGTGCTCATGTCATGACAGCTCTTGACTGTTTCTCTTCTCTTATTTTGGCTCAGACTCTTTGTTTGGGTTTTCCCAGCTCTTTCTGAAAGCATTCTCACCTGTGATATTCTGATCAAGCCATACCTCCTCTTGGTATCCTTTCGTGAGTCCCCCCAGGCATATTGGGCACTTGAAGGAGCCCTGTTCACATGCACCAAACTCTCCCATCAGCACGTTTCTCTCTCCCTAGCCCAAGGACTGTGTCAGATGCATCTCTGCACTCTGAAGCCCAGCAAAATACTTGTTACACAATAGATGCTGAAAGAATTGAATGAGCCATGAGTGGACAACTGAACTTTAGGTGATCGGGGCAAGGGAGATGCCATTTATAAAGGTAAGGAGATATGAGAAGTTAGATTGGAAGAGGAATTTTGTTTCAGACATTTTGAATATAAAACTCAAAGAACTTGAACTCAGAAAGGCAAGCTGGACTCAGAGCTACACTTTGGAAGCCTTCTTCAGAGAGATGAGAATAAGTCATTTTAGAAGATTGACTTGTAAAGCAAGAGGATTATTCGATGAGAAGGCTGTTGATGACAGACTTGGAAATTGAGGATAAAACAAGTTAAAATCACATTAGAAAGAAAAAAAGGAAAGAAAAAGGTGATCCAAAGTTTTTTAAAAGGTAAAGCAAGAGGATTATTCGATGAGAAGGCTGTTGATGACAGACTTGGAAATTGAGGATAAAACAAGTTAAAAAAAAGGAAAGAAAAGGTGATCCAAAGTTTTTTAAAAGGAGGCGGGGCATAGAACAGAATTCTAGGTGGATGCTCAGAAGGATGAAGCCCTGAAGGCAGATGGAGCTATGTCAGAAGAGGAGGCCCTGTGTTACCGTCAAGGAAGTGATTTTGGTGAAGAGGAGGAATGAATGAAGACAGGTTCAGTTCAGTTCAGTCGCTCAGTCATGTCCGACTCTTTGTGACCCCATGGACTGCAACACACCAGGCCTCCCTGTCCATCACCAACTCCTGGAGTTTACTCAAACTCATGTCCATTAAGTTGGTGATGCCATCCAACCATCTCATCCTCTGTCATCCCCTTCTCCTCCCACCTTCATTCTTTCCCAGCATCAGGATATTTTCAAATGAGTCAGTTCTTCGCATCAGGTGGCCAAAGTATTGGAGTTTCAGCTTCAGCATCAGTCCTTCCAATGAATATTCAGGACTAATTTCCTTTAGGATGGACTGGTTTGATCTCCACGCAGTCCAAGGGACTCTCAGGAGTCTGAAGATAGGTAGGAGGCTAGAAACCAGACTGAAGGGTCAATGGAGACAGAAGTTATTGAAAACAAAAATGTAACTGGGAACTGTGTTTCCCTTTTCATGAAGCTGGTGATAGAAACTGGCAGAAACAGCATACAGGGACATTGCAACAAAGAAAAGGCTATGATGCAAAGCATCCCTGGGAGAGACAGAAGTAACTCCTGACTTCCAACTTCTAAATGTTTGTTCTTATTTTATTTTGTGTCTGATTAAGACACTAAAATGTTATTTTTATTGGTTCTCAGAGCCAGGAGCAAAGATACATAGAGATGACATTTATGTGTCAATTATGATTGCCAGGTTATTCTAAGTGGTTTATTTACATCAGCTCATTGAACCCTCCCAACTCAACTCAATGGACATGGTCCTGGTATCATCATCTCATTTTACAGATGAAGAACCCAAGGCACTAAAAGGTTAGGTAACTTGAGCAGGGTCAGCTTGTGAGAGGGAGACCTGGAATTTGACCCTGATGATCTGGCATCAGAGACTGTTCTTAAACACCACACCCTATGGCTTCTTAGGTGAAGGTGAGGTAAGTCATACTATAACCCTTTTATAGAGGATAAAGTCAGTTCAGTGAAGACAAGTAACTTGCCAACCCATCAGAGGCAAAGCCAAGACTCAAATTCACATCTTCCTGTGCCAAGTTCAGGATTCTTTCCATTACCTACTATTACCTCTTCTCAGGAAAGCAGACAAGATGTTATCTATGAAAAGTGAGAGAAGTTTCCAGGAGAGCTGGGCATCTGTAGAGAACTTTTAAAAATAAAAAGGCTTGAAAGAGCTTTTGTGAATCACATGATAATGAATTGATCATATGTGTAATTTCAATGCCTATACTATAACCAAAAACCAAATTCCAAGAGAAAGGAAGAAGACCTATCAATAGGTACTTATTTCATGAATGAATGAATGGCTAAAACTAACAGAGACACACCTTCTCTTCCATCCGCTGACCTCCAAAACATCATCAAAACCTGTTTTGTCATTTCAATAGAAATGACAGCTAGCATTTATTGAAACTTGTTATGTCCCCAGCACTGTGTCAATGTATAATGTCCTTTAATTTTCATGAAAACACAAAACTATACTCTTACTATTATGTCTATTTTACAGAGATGGCATAGACACCTTACCTAAGGAAACATGGCTAGTAAATTACAGACCAAGATTCAGGTCCTACTTGGAAAGCTCCAGCTTTTCATCAGTATTTACCTTGTCCACAGAGTTTCTGGGAGACTTACCTCCCACTGTAGGCATTCATGTTTCAGGGCTCCTGTTGGCTACCACTTAAAGCAAGCCCCTAACAATGACTGAAGCCTGGGACGTGGGCCTTTATCCCAAGTGTTATTTCACTAGAGGCTGACCCACTACCTGCGGTTTGATGTAAAAAGATGAGTCTGCACAATCAGATTTATCTTGTATAAATTTAGAATTGGGTAACCAAGGCATCAAGCAATTAGGAAGAGGAAACAAAAAAGCTAGTGGAGGGTTGAATGAATGTGCAGAAGATGAGCATAAAGTAGCAGTAATGCTATGAGGAAAAGGCTAACCAGCTTCTGAAAGAGTCAATGAAAAAGCAGATTTGGTACCTAGCAGATTTCCTGCCCTGGTTGCAATGAGGTCTGATGTATAGTTCATTTGTCTAATAGTCGCTAGCGAAGATGGCACCCCATGTATTTCACTTCCTAGTATTCACACCCTCATGGAGCCCTCTCCAAGAGTTGGTGTGTTTAATAATAGAATATTGTAGAAGTAACAGTATATTACTTCTGGCATTAGATTATGAAAGACTATTGAAGTACAGTTGATTTATAATATTGTATTAGTTTCAGGGGTACAACAGTGATTCACATGGTTCACTGATTATACTGTACTTCCAGTTATAGTAAAATGTTATCTATTTTCCCTGTGCTGTGCATACATTCTTGCAGCTTATTTATTTTGTACATAGTAGTTTGTACCTCTTAATCCCCTACATTGATCCTGCCCTCCTCCCCTCTCCTCTCCCCACTGGTATTAGTTTGTTCTCCAGATCTCTGAATCTGTTTCTTTCTTTGTTATATTCATGAGTTTGTTTTATTTTTCAGATTCCACATATAAGTGATAACATACAGTATTTTTTCTCTGACTTATTTCACTAAAGCATAATACTCTCTAGGTCATTCTACATTGTTGTAAATTGAGAAAATTCATTTCTTTTATGTCTGAGTAGTATTCCATTGTATATATAGGCATCACATCTTTTTTATCCACTCCTCTGTTTGGATATTTAGGTTGCTTCCATAGCTTAATAATTGTAAACAGCACTGCTATAAACATTGGAGTGCATGTATCATTTTAAATTAGTGTTCTTGTTTTTCAGATGTATACACAGAAGTGGGATTGCTGGATCATGTGGTAGTTCTATTTTTAGTTTTTTGAAGTAAACTCCATACTATTTTCCACAGTGGCTGCACCAATTTACATTTCTACCAACAGTGTACAAGGGATCTTTTCCCCACAACCTCATCAACATTTGTTATTTGTGTTCTTTTTGATGATAGCCATTCCGACAGGTATGCTATAATATTTCATTATGGTTTTAATTTGCATTTCTCTGATGATTAGTAATGTTGAGCATCTTTTCATGTCCCTTATAGCCAGTTGTATGTCTTCCTTGGAAAAAAATGTCTATTCAGATCTTCTTCCCACTTTTTAACTAGGTTGCCTTTCTGACATTGATTTGTATGAACTGTTTATATACTTTGGATATTAACCCCTTATCAGTCATATCATTTGCAAATATTTTATTCCATATTCCCCTGGTGTCTCAGACGGTAAAGTGTCTACCTACAATGCTGGAGACCCGGGTTCAATCCCTGGGTGGGGAAGTCCTGAAGAAGAAAATGGCAACCCACTCCTTTATTCTTGCCTGGAAAATCCCATGGACAGTGGAACCTGGTAGGCTACAGCCCATGGGGTTGCAAAGAGTTGGACATGACTAAGTGACTTCACTCACTTATCCCATTCAGTAGGTTGTCTGTTTGACCATGATTTCCTTTGTCAGGCATGTGCTTTTAAGTTTAATTAGTCCCATTTGTTTATTTTTGTTTCTGGGTTTTTTTTTTTCTTTTTTTTGCTCAGGAGACAGATCCAAAAAAATATTGCTACAACATATGCCGAAAAGTATTCTGCCTATGTCTTCTCAGGTTCAGGACATCCCAGAACTTGTGCCTGTCCACCAGAGGATGATCCCAGTTCCTGGGTCTAGTTTCGGATGACTGGCATGCATGACTGGGTTCTGGGCTTCCAGGGCTGTCGTCAGACCACTGGTGGGTGGGACCAGTTCCTGACTCACCCGGCTTCAGGGTCTGAGGGATCCTGAAACTTGGGTTGGCCTGCTGGTGGATGAATCTAGGGCCAGCCAGTCCCAGAGCTGGTGTTGGCTTGCTGGAGGATGAGGCTGGTCCTGGGTATAGTAGGCTTGCTGTGGTGAAGGTCCGGGGCTCAGGTGATTCTGAGTCTGGTGCCTGCCCACTGGTGTATGGATCTTGGTCCTCAGGTCTCTGGCTACAGTGTCCTGTGGGTTCCAATTACAGTGCCTGCACACTGGTGTCTGGGGCCAGATTCTTGGTCCTCCAGCGGACAAGGCCATGTCCAGGGATGGTTGTGGGCTCAGAAGGTCTTAAGACAGCCTATCTGCTGGTGGGTGGTGCTGCATCCCCAGCCAGTTAATTGCTTGGCTCCAGATATTCCACTAATGGTGCCCATAGGCTGGTGGCAGAGACAGAGCTGGGGCCTGAGGCTAATGAGCTTGAGAGTGGATTCCAAAATGGTGCTTGCATTCCAAATGCACCAAGTGCATTCCAAAATGGTAGCAGCATCCGTGTGGTAGAACAAACTCCTTCAAATGGCTGCCACTAGTGTCTATGTCCCCAGAGTGAGCTCCAGCTGCCTCCTGCCCCTCCAGGAGACTTTTCAAGATCAACAAGTAGGTCTGGCTCAGGTTCCTTTCAATTACTGCTTCTGCCCTGGGTCCTGGAATGTAAGAGGTTTTGTGTGTGCCCTTTATGAGCAGAGTCTCTATTTCCCATAGTCCCATGGGTCTCCTGAAAGGAAACCCACTGGCCTTGAAAGCTTGATTTCTTTCTTCTTGCCCTCCAGGTGCCTGATATGAGGCTCAGACTCCTCACTCCTTAGGGAGAACCTTTGCCATTTTAATTATTCTCCCATTTGTGGGTCACACACCCAGGGGTGTGGGTCTTGAAAGTAACACAACTCTACCCCTCTCATTGTTTCCTTCTTTATATCTTTAGTTGTAAAAGATTTTTTTCTGTTTGGTTCCAGGCTTTTTCATCAGTAGAGATTCTGTAAATAGTTGTAATGTTGGTATTTCAGTGAATACCCCACCCCCTTTTTTTTGTATTTTTCCTCTTTATTTTTATTGGAGTATAATTTTTCTTTTATTTTTCAAACTTAAGAAATTTTAAATTAGAATATAGTTGCTTTACAATGTTGTGTTAGGTCCCACTGTACAACAAAGTCAATCAGCTAGAGGTATATATATATATATATCCTCTCCTTCTTGGACCTCCGCCCCATTCTGCCTTTCTAGATCCTCACAGAGCACTGAGCTGAGCTCCCTGTTCTGTGGAGCAACTTCCCACGAGCTATCTGTTGTCATACACACGGTAGTACATATATCTCAATGCTCCTCTGTCTAAAACAACTCTCACCAGCTTCCTATGCTTGAGTGGTCTTGCTTTTACTTGTGAATGGTGGATTTTAATCTGTAACAAGGTATTAAAGGTTATTAAGGTGATACAAATGAATGGCAACTATGGGCTACAGGTAATGGAATTTTTAGGCAAGAGTGGCAGATTCTTTAAGGAAGAAATTTGCAGTGGAGGGACATTTGGGGCAACTCTCATAACCTCTGTGGGACTTCCCTGGTCCAGTGCTTAAGAATCTGCCTTGCAACGCAAGGGACACAGGTTCAGTCCCTGGTCTGGAAACTAAGATCTCACAAGCCATGGAGTAACTGGTGCCACAACTAGAGAGCCTGTGTGCCCAAACAAAAGATCCTGCATACTGCAACTAAGACCCAGTGTAGCCAAATAAATAAATTAGAAACAAAAAAACAAAAACTATATCCCAATAAAAAGCAAGAGAAAAAATACAAAACAAACAAACAAAGACAGGAAAAAAGAAATGCAAAAACGCAAAATGGTTGTCTGAGGAGGCCTTATGAATAGCTGAGAAAAGAGATCAAAAGACAAAGGAGAGAAGGAAAGATATACCCATCTGAATGCAGAGTTCCAAGGAATAGCAAGGAGAGATAAGAAAGCCTTCCTCAGTGATAAGCAAAGAAACAGAGGAAAACAACAGAATGGGAAAGACTAGAGATCTCTTCAAGAAAACTAGAGATACCAAAGGAACAATTCATGAAAAGTTGGGCACAATAAAGGACAGAAATGGTATGTTCCTAACAGAAGCAGAAGATATTAAAAAGAGGTGGCAAGAATACACAGAAGAACTGTACACAAAGGATAGTCATGACCCAGATAACCACGATGGTGTGATCACTCACCAAGAGCCAGACATCTTGGAGTGTGAAGTCAAGTGGACCTTAGGAAGCATCACTAAGAACAAAGCGTGGAGGTGATGGAATTCCAGCTGAGCTATTTCAAATCCTAAAAGATGATGCTGTGAAAGTGTTGCGCTCAATGTGCCAGCAAATTTGGAAAACTCAGTAGTGACCACAGGACTGAAAAGGGTCGGTTTTCATTCCAATTCCAAAGAAAGGCAGTGCCAAAGAATGTTCAAACTACCATACAATTGCACTCATTTTACATGCTGGCAAAGTAATGCTCAAAATTCTCCAAGCTAGGCTTCAACAGTATCCGAACCAGGAACTTTCATATGTTCAAGCTGAGTTTAGAAAAGACAGAGGAATCAGAGATCAAATTGCCAACATCTGTTGGATCATAAAAAAAGCAAGAGAATTCCAGGAAAACATCTATTTCTGCTTCATTGACTATGCTAAAACCTTTGACTGTGTGCATCACAGCAAACTGTGGAAAATTCTTAAAGAGATGGGAATATCAGACCACCTGACTTGCCTCCTGAGAAACCAATATACATGTCAAGAAGCAACAATTAGAACCAGACATGGAACAACATACCGGTTCAAAATAGGGAAAGGAGTACATCAAGGCTGTATATTGTCACTCTGCTTATTTAACTTATATGCAGAGTACATCATGTGAAATGCCAGGCTGGATGAAGCACAAGCTGGAATCAAGATTGCCAGGAGAAATATCAATAACCTCAGATATGCAGATGACACCATCTTTATGGCAGAAAGTGAAGAGGAACTAAAGAGTCTCTTGATGAAAGCAAAAGAGGAGCATGAAAAAGCTGGCTTAAAACTCAACATTCAGAAACTAAGATCATGGCATCCAGTCCCATCACTTCATGGCAAATAGATGGGAAAGCAACAGAAACAGTGACAGATTTATTTCCTTGCGCTCCAAAATCCCTGTAGATGGTGACTGCAGCCATGAAATTAAAAGACATTTGCTCCTTGGAAGAAAAGCTATGACCAACCTAGACAGCATATTAAAAAGCAGAGACATTACTTTGCCAACAAAGTTCTGTCTAGTCAAAGCTATGGTTTTTCCACTAGTCATGTATGGATGTGAGTTGGACCATAAAGAAGGCTGAGTGCTGAAGAATTGATGCTTTTGAAATGTGGTGTTGGACAAGACTCTTCTGAGTCCCTTGGACTGCATGGAGATCAAACCAGTCAAATCCTAAAGGAAATCAACCCCGATTATTCATTGTAAGGACTTAGGCTGCAGCTGAAGCTCCAATACTTTGGCTGCATGATGGGATGAGCCAAATCATTAGAAAAGACCCTGATGTTGGGAAAGATTGAAGGCAGAAGGAGAAGGGGATGATAGAGGATGGGATGGTTTGATGATATCACCAACTCAATGGACATGAGTTTACGCAAGCTCTGGGAGATGGTGAAGGACAGGGAAGCCTGGCATGCTGCAGTCCATGGGGTCATGGAGTTGGACACATTAAGCAACTGAACAATACCTCATAACTTGTACACTATCACCCTACATTAGAGATATCTTGAGTCTTTACATGCACTCCAATGTTCATTGCAGCACTGTTCACAAAAGCCAAGACATGGAAGTAACCTAAATGTCCATCAACAGAGGAATGGATGAAGAAGATGTGGTTCATATCTACAATGGGATATCTCTCAGCTATAAAAAGGAAGGAAACTGGGTCATTTGTAGAGATGCATATGGATCTAGAATCTGTCATACAAGTGAAATATGTCAGAAAGAGAAAAACAAATATATTGATGGATGTATGTGGAATCTAGAAAAATGGTACAGATGAACCTATTTGAAGGGCAGGAATAGAGATGCAAATGTAGGGAACGGACATGTGGGCTTGGTAGGGGAAGGGGAGTGGGATGGACTGGGAGATTGGGATTGACATATGTGCACTGCCATGTGTAAAAGACAACTAGTGGGAACCTAGTGTGTAGAGCAGGGAGCTCAGCTTGGTATTCTGTGATGGCCTAGATGGATTCGATGGGGTGGGGGTGGGAGGGAAGTCGAAGAGGGAGGGGATGTATGTACAGACATAGCTGAATCACTTCATTGTACAGCAGAAACTGACACAAAATTGTAAAAGAACTATACTTCAATTTTAAAAAATTGTAAAAGTTTTTTAAATTAAAAAAAGAAAATTATTTATTATTAATACATGACTATAACATTTTCTATTTCAGGATTAAACAATCCTAGCTTCCCTAACTTTTGGCCTACTAGTTATTTTGTATCTGCACCCCCCATCCCCCACCTTTTTTTCTGAATTCCCCTCTTTTCTTTCCTGAATTTTTCCTGATAGACTGGAGGCAGCAATTTAATCAGTGACTTCTGAGGAAATTAAAGACTCAGTGCCTGGGTTTATGAGTATAATTGTGCCCTGTTTCCTAAGCACATGTCTGTGTATAAGAAACAAATGCTTTATAAACCTGAGTGCCACAGAGGCTAATGGGAGGAGCATTCCTCTGGGGTCACGAGAGCAGGTCCTAACCTTGCCTTTGTGAGTCTGAACTCTGTGACTGTGAGTAAACCATTGATCTTCTTTTTTTCTTAGCTTCTCATCTGTAAAGGAGGGAAAGTGATATTTTCCACATCCTATTCACCCAAAGTTATGCTTATGGTGAGGAGGAAAACAGTGTTTTCTGTCCTGTACCTGCCAGCATCATCTCAGAGCGCTTGACACAACCTGTGTCTGGTTATGCTGGACACGTTGGCTGGCTGAGCTGAGGGCCACCTGAATTCTCCTCTGTAAGAAAGGATGTCCACCTGACTGTCAGTGCTCCTGAAGATGCTTCAGAGACTGTGGGAAACCCAGGGGAAGCTGTGAAAGATTGTGAAACACCCCACACCTTTCGAGTCATTGGACGTCACATGTGGAGGCCAGGCAGCTGACACCGACTGTAATATTTCTCTCATCCTTTATATTGGGTGAACTGAAGCCGCAATGTTTAGCCATTGCATTCTAAGGTCTCCTTGTTTTTGTTCCATTGCTTTAAGGAGCCTGTAGGGCCGGCGCTGAGCCAAGCTGAGGGCAGTGGCTGCCAGGATTGTCTGCAAGCCAAGTGTGAGCCTTCTGTAAGCCCAAGGGGGCCACAACACCTCATATCCAGCAGGGAGGGAAACCCACTGCTCCTAAAACTCAGCACAGGAGAACAAAAAGAGACATTGAAGTCGGCCTAACTCAAAGGGTGTTTCACTGGAGTCTGGCTGATAGAGGCTCAGATTCTGGACTCTTCGGTCAGATGGTTGCCTCCGGGGTGACACTGCCAGGTCGTTGGTGACCTCATTTTTTCTCTGGAGAGACATGGATAGGTATCACAAGACTCTCGTCTGACCAGGTCTGAATGGCAGCCTCTGTTTAAAGACAGATGTCTGACAGGACTGGCCTGGATGAAGGAGGATGTCAGGAGAGCCCTGACAAAGACAGGGGTGGGTGGGGGCAGTCAAACAGTGTTTCCCTCTGTACCGGCTGGAACCAGTCCGAGGTCTCTGGAGGCTGCTTTCGCGAGCCTCTTCTTCCTCCTGCTCACCACCCACCCCAAGCCAAATGATGTAATTGTGATAAATAACCACAGTGAGCATCCTGGCCGGCATAAATTCATCCTTGTTAATTTGTGCTTAGCTTGAAACCTTTGTCATCACAGATCACGCCTAATCCAAATACATGCCTAAACTTAGTTCTGGACCTACAGTGTTATTAGTGAATTATGTGGGTTTGGATGAGGGTAGGATATTGTTAGCAGGCTAGTCAGCTGGAGGAGGGAGCTCTGGGTGTTCCCACAGGATCTGAATGAAAACACGATGTCTAATATTTCAGCAAGCGCTCCCCCCACTCCAGAACCATTGCGAAACCCAGCCATTAAGGCTGCTACTGAAATCTTGGCACATTCTTTCTGCCTCGTTGCTGGGAATCATTTGTAAAGTTACGCCGTGGCAATGAACTCGAATGATACTAATCACGTTCAGCTCTGTTATTTCTTTCACACGAGGGACTGTGTGTTAGTAACCAACTCAGACCTTATTCCCACAAATTCATTTATTTCTCTCTGCGACTTGGGGATGGAATTTCTTCTTTAAAAATCACATATGTTGATTATCGTTGACCCTTCTTTTGTCTAGCGATAAACACCAGAAACCATCAGTTTGAAAGGTATTTCCAAGATCATGTTTCGGGCTTGAGTTTATCTTTGTAGAAAGAATTGAGTGAGTAGGGAGTATAGAAGGAGTGTGCTTTGAAGCAGCATTGAATCTGATTTCATGGAAGTGGTTTAATTATATAGTATGGCTATTATCTTTCTCTAATTAAAAATTGGATGAGGGTGCAGATAGCTCTTCAACTTTGTAAAAACTTCAAGTAGTACCAGAAGATATACAGAGTGAAAGTGAATTCACAATTCTGACTCAAGGCTGCAGTACATCTGTGCCACCAGCATCTGTTGCCTGTTCTTTGTCGTCGTTGCTGAGGTGGTCTATGCGTATAAAATACATTAGAGAGCAAGTTCTGTGTCCTACATTTTGTCTTGCTCACTGCTCTATTTCCAGCTTCCAAAGTAGTACCAGGCACATAGCAGGCTCTCAACAAGTATTTGTTGAATGAATAAATGAATAAGCAGGAAAGTAAACACAAGGACACACACACAGGTGGTGCTATACTATTTACACTGCTCTGCACATTTCACATATTTTTATAGTTATACCTGTAGATTTGCCTCATTGGATTAACAGGTGCCTTGCAAGGAGATCCAACCAGTCCATCCTAAAGGAGATAAGTCCTGGGTGTTCATTGGAAGGACTGATGCTGAAGCTGAAGCTCCAATACTTTGGCCACCTCATGCAAAGAGTTGACTCATTGGAAAAGACCCTGATGCTAGGAGGGATTGGGGGCAGGAGGAGAAGGGGACAACAGAGGATGAGATGGCTGGATGGCATCACTGACTCGATGGGCATGAGTTTGAGTAAACTCTGGGAGTTTGTGATGGACAGGGAGGCCTGGCGTGCTGCGATTCATGGGGTCACAAAGAGTCGGACATGACTGAGTGACTGAACTGAACTGAACTGTTGTAATACATTGTAGGAATGTGCTTGGTTTACCAAGCCACTAATAATGGGTATTTAGGATACGTCCATTTTTTCTCTATCGAAAAAAAAGTTGCAGCACTATCTGTGTATCTATGATTTCACGCACATTTTGAAATCTCATCCATAAGATAAATTTCTGGTTAGGCTCTGAGATATCTGTAAAATAAAATTTGGGGAATGACTTGATCGAAGTATATGCATATGACATGGCTACTTTCTAAGTAACTAGCCCTTGCAAACTCTAAGGAGGGCTTCCCATGTTCATCAGTAAATGCAAAACTTTTCTTCACTGTTTCCTCTTCCTGAAACTGTCTTCTTGTGCTCTTTAAATGGAGAATTCCTAGTTAGCTTTTCTGAACCATTCAAATATTACTGCGTCTATGAAAATCTTCATATCACATTAAATTATTATTTATTTATGCACTTGTTTCTTTAAATAGACTGAAAATTCCCTGGTAACCAGGGTTGTGTGTTATTTAATCTCCATATCACCAATGACTGGCATAATGACTGCTATATTGTAAGTACTGATGAAGATTTATTTAATGGTGAACATGTCAGTGAATTTTAGAAAGTCAGTGTGGAAAACAAAAGTATAAGAACTCCTCAATGTTGAGACTTTGGCAGTGGAGCCAAGAAGAAACATTTGAATTAGCACTGTGAGATTCAAGAACAAGACCAGAAAGCTAGGTAGGCTTGGATCCAGTCAAGCTGGATCTAGCTGGTCAGGTTAGATGGGACTTGGAAGTCAAGGGCATAGCCTGCCAGTAGGTTAATGCTGAGCATCAGGCCTCGAAACACATGAATGGAGATACAAGAAGAAAACAAGATGAGCCTGAACCCAGTTATTTGAGCAGAACTGACGGGATGAAAATTGGGTTAGGAATTAAGGTGAGCTGTCTCTGGCGAGAGTTTTCTTTAAGGACCAAGTGCAGTGTCTTTGGTTCAGGTATGGGATTTTTAGCCAGAAGAAGCAAAGTCATGTTCAAACTACTTCAAAGAAGTGGGTGCTTTTTGAAAAGAAGCTTATAAGGTAATACATGGACTAGATATCTCTCAGGAACTAATAAAGGCTATTAATTATCCATTGCTCTGTAACAAATTACTCCAAGACTTAGTAGTTTAAAATAACAAACATTTATATCTTATAGTTTGCAGGGGCCAGAAATCCAAGAGCAGCCTAACTCTGTGGTTCTGGCTCAAGGTCTCTTATAAAGTTTCAGTTCAGCAGTCATCTCAAGGTAAGTTGTGCTTCCAAGTTGACTCACATGGTTGTTGGCAGTTCCTCACTGGCTGTGGGCTAAAAACTCCTGTTCTTCTAGGCAAGCTTTCTATGGGCTGCCTGAGTGTCCTCATGATGGCAGCTGGCTTCCCTCAGAGTGAGTGATCCAAGACAGAGCCCAAGAGAGAAGTCATAGTCTTTAATACCTAATCCCAGCCTTAAAACCTAGTAGTCTTGAGGGGAGTTTCCAGGTGGGCAGCAGCAGTGCCCCTAGCATCAGTGGCTGTAGCAGAGTGATGGTGATGCTCAAAGTGGGGCAATAGCCGGGGTTCGGTCACCCAGGACTGGTGTAAGCACCCCAGTGCACACGGATTCAGCAGAAGTGGCATGCAAGATGAGGACAAAGATAGAACTTCTGCTTTAATTTGTATATATTCATTTAAATGTACATTAGAAAAATTACTGCCAGTATAGCAAACCTGTCATTTCACAGGTATTAGCACTTACAACAAAGCTAGTTTTAAAAAGATGATTTGATTTCAAATTTATTTGAGGAAAATGATTAAATTAAATTACAAGGGGTCCTGTGGGCATGGCAAAAATTGTGAAGGAGGCATCAAAATAAATGCAGTTTTGAAAACCCTGATCGAGACACCTGGCATGTTCTCAGGAAACACTGGAGTGAGGATCAAGAACCAGCCTCTGCTCCAAGCACCACTCAGGTCAGGGGTCATCTGCCTTCAAGGAGTTCAGAGTCTAGGGGTGGTGAGAAAAGTGAAGCATTACAAAGGAATGTACCATGGCCTCCAAGATGCACCAAGGCTAGGGACCAACTCAGGGAAGCTTTCTGGAAGAGAAAACATGGCAACTGAATCCAGGATCACTGGTATGCATTGGGCAGGCATGGCATGAACTTGGCATTCTAGGCAGAGAATATCAACATCAAACCTTGAGCATCTGAAAGTACATTTTGCTTTCAGCCTCCTCTATCTCTGTGAGCCTCCACCTCCATGAAGAGTGGTCAGTGGGGGTGGCAGTTTGGAAGGAAGCCAAAACTGGGAGTTGCCTTGCCAACCCGGGGGGACAAGGTCCAGCAGATATTGGCATTCCATCAGGACCCTCTGTCAGCTGATCAGATTCTAGAGCCCCAGGCTGCTCTGGCCTCTGGGTCTGGGCTGTGAGCTTCCCAGCTCACAGGTGCTGACCTTCAGAGGCCTGATTCCACTTCTGCCTTCCAGCATGCTCCCCCAAAATCATCAACTCCAGCATTCTCCGTATCCCCCAGGCCCTACTTCCAGGCTGCTTGTGTGTTTGATTATTCAGTCTTTTGTTCTTGATCCCCAGCTATACCACACAAGTGGATATCATATTTATAAAAAGTTGTGATAGATGTTAACAATATCTTCATTTCAATGCCCTCCCCACTGCTCAGAAATGAGGAGCCAGATCCCTTCTCTGAGCACCCTCTAAAACCAGACAAAACCCCACAGAGCTGAACAGACAGTGGTTGAAGTTCCTTTTCCAAAACAAGGGCCCTGCATTTCAGAAATCCTGAAAATTTGCACAATTAAAAAGTGAAGTTAATTAGAACACTTAAAATCCACCAGCAGCCACATTCAAAACAGCAGCCAAATGAAAAGCAGCAGTCCCCACCACCACTGCCTCTGAACTCCACTGGGCACCGCCAGCTTCAGGAGATAGGCCCCAGACAGCACCCCAGAGGCCAATGAAGGACCACATGCAGCTTCGAGATGCTGTAGGAAACAGGCGGCACTTATGGGCTGACTCACTTGCAGTGATGTAAGTGGATACCTTTAATGAGCACCCAAACACACTTTTTAAAAAATTTTACAATCATGCCTTTCTTAACGACCAATTTTCTAGATTTCTCTTTCCCCACCACTAATAAAGGAAAAAAAGGAAAAACAAAGTAATCATGTAGTAGTAAAAAGATCAGGGAGCTTATTCGAGGATCTTTGCATCTCTTCTGCTCCTTGGGAAAAGAAAGGAGCCTTGAGCTGTGCACAATAAATACTTAATAAGTACAAATTTTATAAGGTTATGGATCCAAAGGATATAAAAACACAACATTTGACTCAATGCTAAGATGAGCATTTTGCCTATCGATGTTGTGAGGAGGCATTGAAATGAAGGTGTTGCTCATATCTATCATAGCTTTTTATCAATATGAAATTTGGCTTTGTTTTGTATCCTCTTCATCACTTTTCAGAGTTTTCACATCCGTTTACCACTTCACAACCATGTGGTCAGAGACAGCAGGCAATATTCCTTCCACTTCACAGATGAAGAAACCAAGGCCCAAAGGAGGTAAGGCATCATGGTCTCATAGTTTCTGAAACAGACATCCCGCTGCCGTGACAGCTTCCTTCCTACACTTTCCTTCAAGTGCCTCTACCCCTGGTTCCCAATTGTGTGGAGACACAGCTTCATACTGATTCCCTAAATGGAAACCACCTGAAGAGAAGAGAATTTGAAAAAAATTACCTTGAATCTTATTTCTAAAGAAAACCTATTTTATGAAAAGTCACTGAACACTCGACCAATCGACTCAGTCTAGAATGGGTGCCCTATGTTTCTGAGAAGAGAGAGTTAGGTGGGATCAGTCAGAGAGCTGAAAACCAAAAGGAGCAATGCTCCTAACTCTACAGGTGAATCAGCATGCTTAGAGAAGGATAATTTTCACCCTGATGTTAGAATCTACTGTGGATACTCGATAATTTAAACAGGATTCCCTT